>NC_141167.1:6250000-6875000 GCF_055505025.1 Bos grunniens | reverse complement strand
TCTGTTTGTTTTTAACCAATACTTATCTAAGGGAGTGCAGAGTATCTGGTTTGTGGATTTCTGCCATCAATATTAACTTCCAAGTTTCCTCCTATAGCCATTTTGGAGACATTTCCTATGATTGACTACAGCTCGCTCACCACAAATAGGAATGCCTCTCTGTGCAGCACTGACTTGAAAAAATAGATTCGGTCAGAACAATTGGTTGGAGACATACTCTAAAGCTAAAAATAAAAACCATTAAGTTTTGTGCCCGTTTTGCATTGTCTTCTCATTACCTCCTCCATTAGCACAAATAATTTAGTTATATAAAGTACATCAAAACTATTATGAACCTTATAACAAACGATTTCCTTAGCTCTGCTTAAAGTTTTCCATTTCCACTAAGGCACCCAGTGCCTTTTCCAGAACTGCCTTCTTCACCTCACAGAGAAAGAAAAGAGCATTTTTGGAAAACAAGTGACCTAACTAACCCAGGTGTTCTCAAGCTTGAGTCCCCCCAGCTACACGGACCAGATGATGCTCACAGGCGTGACACAGATCCTGCTTGCTGGCTGTCATTCTAGCCCTTCTCGCCTTTCAATAAAGCAAAACACATGTGAGTCAGGGAGGATCCTGGAAGCAGCAGCTCTCATTTATTGTAAAGTAAGTCATTCACCAACCTGAGTCCTCTACACACTGCCAGCAACCAATGACTTAGAGTATCCCAAGCATGCGGGCTATCCCCACGCGCTGCAACAGCCCGTATGAAAAGAGCTCATGTAGAGTATAAAACAATCCCGACATCTCAAGTAATACGCATCCCCCCAAAAAGAATGGCATTTATTTTGCAAGCAACCAGATACGTAAAATGGCAACCCACTCCAGTATTCTGGCCTGGAGAATCCCATGGACAGAGGAGCCTGGCGGGCTACAGTCCATGGGGTCTCAAGGAGTCAGACAGGACTGAGCAACTAACACTGCTACTTTACCAATGAAAGTACTGAAAGTCACCCAGCTATGGGAGGATCGTATCTTCCAAGCCCCAGATTGGAACGAATCTGCTACAGGTGGTCAGAAAAAAAAAAAAAAACAGATTAAATATTTAAATTCAAGATGGTCCCGTAAAATCTGAGATGTCACAAAGTCAGGTGAGGGGAGCAGGGAGAATGCTCAGCCAAAGCGCGGACAGAGGTGAACGATTAGGAATGGAAGAAGATCCAGAGGGCAGAGAGGAATGGGGAGCATTACCTGATCCATGCAGCATGAGGTGTGTGCAGTGGGTGTGTCCTTGGGTCTGGTGAGGCAACACTGGCTCTTGTCCACCAGCCTGCACTGCTGTGAACCAAAACTTAGATTCCCCGGTGTCTCACATTTCACTGTTCTCTTTGGGACCAAGAGGAGATCCCCTTCAGAAAATTCACATGCATCTATTCTTGGATAGGGCTCCCCTGGTTGCTCAGATGGTAAAGAATCTGCCTGCAAATGCAGGAGACACCAGTTCAATCCCTGGGTCAGGAAGATCCCCTGGAGAAGGGAATAGCAGCCCACTCAAGTATGCTTGTCTGTAGAATTCCGCAGACAGAGGAGCCTGGGAGGCTACAGTCCGTGGGGTTGCAAGAGTTGGACATGATTGAGTGACTAACACTTTCATTCTTGGATAAGTCTTTCTAAACATCAGAACCGCTGTATAGAACACAATAGCACCAAACCTACTCAGAGAATAGCTGCAAAGCCGACAGCCAAACAAACTTTCCCCTCTGTTGTCAAAATCACTCGAGTCCTGTGAGACAGAGCTGTTCTCGCCTGCTTCAAGTGCTTTTCTAAACAGAGCATCACGAGAGGATTCCTAAGAAGTAAATATTTATAAGGCCTGGTGGCCGATAAAAATATCTCATTAATAAACATTTAGGGAAGTGGAAGTGTTTCTGTAAATAATACCAAGATGAACAATCCTTAACATCAAGGGGACAATCTTTGGTTGGTAATAAGTGGGGAGTCTATTTTAGGTCTTGATTTGGGGGGTCCAAACGTACTTAGCAAACTGGAAGAAACTCCAAAATATTAGGAAACTAAAATGCCTGCAGAAGTTAAGCTTTGGGGAAACACAACAAAGAGGTGCAGACAACTGAATGACAGTGGGTGGGTTTTGAGGTTATAGGGGTGTTCCAGAATGATCTCTGAGAGAAGGCGGCCAAATGCTGCACACGCACACAGTTATGTTTATACAGTTATGTATATACAGTTATGTTCTATCATTTTATGCTTTTTTAAATATTGTATTTAAATGAACAGATTATTTGGAAGTTGCCTTGCATGTTCTGATGCTGTTATATAGCAGAAGTAGATCCCAGACTATTATGTTGTCGTGGTTCAGTTGCCAAGGTGTGCCCGACTTGCTGTGACCCCATGGACTGCAGCGCACACCAAGCTCCTCTATGCTCCCCTATCTCCTGGAGTTTGCTCAAATTCACGTTCCTTGGGTTGGTGATGCTCTCTCACTATCTCATCCTCTGCCACCCCTTTCTCCTCCCGACTATTACACTGTCTTTCATTTATTCTCTCATTCAGCCGGGAATGACTGAGTGTCAGACCCTGTGAGAGAGGGCAGAAGACAAAGGCAAACACCCACAAGCTTTGGCCTTCTGTACTTGGAGGCTAAGGAAACAGAAATAAGCCTGGAATTAAAGCAATCTGTGGTGAGCATCCCCAAGGAAAGTGGCAAGATATCTCCCTTCTCTGTGCAAGAGGGACTCAGGCTGACCAACCACCTTGGTTTGCCTGGGACTGTCTCAGTTTGGTGGCAAAATTCCCTGGAAACCCACTCAGTCCTGGGCAAACTGGAAATTGATTAGTCACTTAGCAGGTAGGAATGGCCCCTGCTGGGAAGGGATGATGAGCAGACAATTGTGCGGAGTTGATTGGATGGATCTGGGCTTGAAGTGTAAATTGGAGCAGCTACCATATGGCTGATGATGAACTGAGTGCTCCTCCCCCAGGGAGAGAGGGTGAGACCTTTGTCATCAAAGTGAACTGAGCTCCACTTTCCTGGGAAGGCTTCTCACTTTGAATCTGTTGACAGATACTAACATTTTCTCCTTCACTTCCTTTTTAGTTCTCGTTTACCTGATACGTGTTAGCCTCAATTTATCTCTTATATCATCATCATGTTTTAAGCCTGAGTTTTATAAGGAGCCTATCGTTGGGTTTGGGGGATTTTTCATTCAACTTTCTCCTTTAACTCAGAGGAATAACCCATTTATACTCATTGTGATCATTTATAGTCAGCTTTGCTTCTGTCATCTTTTTAAATGTTTTTTTCTAATTGCTTGCTTTCTAGTCTGTTTTGTTCGGATAGGTTTTTGTTTCTCTGTTTTTTCTTTTATGATGCTAGACTTCATTGTGATCTGTAGGGCAAACAGCCTTTTAATTCTGTTAATTGCTACATCACAGATTTTTCAAATGCACTTAAAATGTATTCTTCACCTGAAGGGAAACCAGTCATCAGAGTCAGCAGGAAAGTAGACTTTGTAATATCCTTTGAGGAAGATGGTGGGTTTGTTCTAAAAATTGCTACCCCAATTTCAATATTTAACTCTGCACATCCCCTGCTCTTTCCAGTCTTGATTTCCTCAATTTCAAGTTCTGTTTTAGGGTTCATAGGTACTTTATTCCACTATTTTTTAATTTCTTTAATTCCATTATTTATGTAACTATTGGTTTTGCCCTCATCTCCATTCTGTACTCTCTGAAATGTTATTATCTGTAATCCTTAGCTCTGTCCTTCACATACTTTTTCTTTTGGTCTTGATTTAGTCAGCTCGGGCTGCTCTGACAAATACCGCAGGCAAGGAGGCTTAAACAATAGAATGTCTCACAGGTCTGGGGGCTGGAAGTCTGCTATCAGGGAGCCAGTTCAGTTGAGCTGGGTGAGAACACGCTTCCTGGGTCTGTCTTACCAGAGCACCAATCCCACAATGGGCTTCCCTGGAGGTTCAGACGGTAAAGAATCTGCCTGCAATGCAGAAGACGAGGGTTTGATCCCTGGGTTGGGAAGATCCCCTGGAGAAGGGAATGGCAACTCACTCCAGTATTCTTGCCTGGAGAATTCCATGGACAGAGGAGCCTAGAGGGTGGCAGTCCAGGGGATTATAAAGAGTGGGACACGACTAACATTCAGTCCCACAATGAGGGCTCCACCCTCACGACCTAATGATCTCCTGAAGACCTCATCTTCAAATACCATCACTTCTTGGATTAGAGTTTCAAGATATGAATCTGGGGAGGGGATCACAAGCACACACTTACATCCCCCTCTATAACCCAATGGACTGTGATTCTTCTATTTGCTTTTAGCAGCATTCTCCCTGCAGAAAACAGATATTTACCAAAGCCAGTTTTGTCAGAATACCACGTGAAAGGAAATCAAGAGCAGCAGAAGGGATGAGGCAGGAGGAGAATCTAATCCTGACTTGACCTTAGTCAGGTGGATATTGAAGAAAGGAGATGAAGCGCCCCTGAGGTCCCTCCCATCACCCACATTTGTGACTGCCACCCAAAATGCTCAGAAACGCTGCTCCCCAGACTCCATTCAGACTGCACCCTCTCACCTCTCTGGCTGCTGCCCCTGAAACCAACAAGCAGCAAGTTGAGGGGAAAAGCTGGTCACTCTCTAGTTATTGTCCTCCTTGTCCTCATCCATGCCGTCCAGATTTCTTGAGAAACTCCTAAGCACTGGTCATCCACCTTCACCTCCAGTGTCTGCCCAATCCCTTGCAGTCTGCCCCATGCCCCTCTGCCATCGCCTAAGTGACCCACCATGGCCAAGCCAATGGATGTTCCCTGGCCTGCATCTTTTTAGCCATCATGCTGACACCCAACCCTACTGATCCCTTTACTCCTACTGGAAATATTTTCATCCCTGTCTATCCTGTCTTCCTTTCTAGGTCTCTGTCTGTCCCTTCTTAAGCTTTCCTCAACTCCTCTTTGATACTCATTTATTCACTAAACAAGCATTTGTGGAGCACCAACTATTTGCCAGTAGATACAGGAGTGACAATAATCTCTCGTTTCATGGAACTTACAACCCAGCACAGAAGGAGGGAGGAAGAGCAAGGAGTGAACCATAAATGAGTAAATGAAGAAGTGTGTCAGACGATGTCAAAGGGCCATAAGTCCTGGGCAGCAAAGTAAAGCAAGGCAAAGCCGATAGAGAGTGACAGTGGAGTGGGGAATCTCACTGGATGAAGGTGATCAGAAATCAGCTCTCTGAGAAGGAGACAGTACATCAGAGCTGGAACAATGTGAGACAGGGACTGATGTGGAGAGCTGGGGAGCGTGCGTGTGCAAAATAGAACGGCAAGTCCAAAGAAGCCGAAGTAGGTGGCTATCAGGGGTGTTCCAAGAATAACCGGGGGAATATGGTGGGAGAGGGAAACAGAGAGGGAAACTGAAAGCCAAAGTGCCCGCGGTAAGTGACAAAGGCCTCTGCACACCAAAGGGGAGGAGGCCATCGTTCTCCAGGCAATGGCCTTAGTTTTCTTTCTCTGAATACTTTCAGAGAAGGACCTCGCCCAAACCCAGAGCCTCCATGGCCACCTTCATCCCCGTGAAGCCGAGTCTACTTCAGCTCGAACTTCTCAGTTAAGCACCAGGTCCTAGGGCTTCCCTGGTGGCTCCGTAGGAAAGAGTCCGCCTGTTAAAACAGGGGACATGGGTTCAATCCCCGATCCAGGAAGATCCCACATGCCAGGGAGCAGCTAAGCCCATGTGCCACAACTGCTGAGCCCATGTGCTGCAATTCCTAATGCCCATGCACCCTGGTGTCTGCACTCCACGAGAGAAGCCACCGCAATGAGAAGCCGGTACATCGCAACTAGAGAGCGACTCCCGCTCGCCACAGCCACAGAAAAGCCCACCCAGCAACAAAGGCCCAGCCTGGCCAAAAGTAAATAAATAAAATTTTTTTAAAAAAAAAGAAAGAAACATGAGTGGCTTCAAGCCTCTCTATATTTAAGAGCAATCAGGTACTACAGAAGGAAATGGCAACCCACTCCAGTATTCTTGGCTGGAGAATTCCGTGGACAGAGGAGCCTGCTGGGCTGCGGTCCATGGGGTCGCAAAGAGTCGGACATGTCGCTCACACACACTCTCTAGTCAAGGCAGCTCTACTCCTCACGTGTCCAAACCTGATCACGTCATTTCCTCTGGAACGTCTCACCCTCTGGGATTCACCTAGTGGAGTCATGGTCCACTGAAGTCAGCAGGCTGAATTCTTTCAGAGGCATCTTTCGAGACCCCTTCCCCCTCATCCCCCACACAGCCACCAAACTACAGTTTCTGCTCCATAATATCTTCTCTCTCTGCCCTCTGCTTTTGTTACATTTTCACTGTCCTGGTCTGGATTCTCAGCACTTCTTGCCACAAATGTAACAACCAGTTAACTGTTCTCTGTGACCTAAGTCTGATCCTCTTTGGGTCCATCCTGCATATTCCTGACAGAGGGGACATTTGAAGAGCAGATATCACTATATTCCTACCCTGTTTCAAGTCTAGAGTTCTTAGTTCAAATCCCTTGGAAAGGTAAAAAAATTTTATGTATTTATTTTTTTGGGGGGTTGTTCTGGGTCTTAGTTATGGCATAAGAGATCTTTAATTGCAGCATGTGAGATCTAGTTCCCTGACCAAGGATCGAACCAGGGCCTCCTGCATTGGAAGCGGGAGCCTTAGCCTCTGGACCACCAGGGAAGTCCCTTATTCTTAAATGCATTCCTCCCCAACACACACACACGCGCACACACACACACACACACACACACTCCCATCCCAGCCCTCAGTCATCAGCTAGACCTGGCAATGTCTCTGGCTGTTTTGTGCCTCCATGCCTTCCTTCCTGCTTGCTCCTCTGCTTACATGCCTAGAACCTCTTCAATTAATTTATGCCTATCATTCTTCAAAATACAACCCCAGTAAATGCTGGCACATCTATAGAGAGAAACACTATATTCATTAGAAAGAAAGAGGCAGAGCTCTGTGAACGTCTTCAGAAGCATCTGTAGGATATTTCTGTTTATACAAAAAAATAAGCTGCAGAATACTGTTCACAGGATGCTATTATTTGTGTGTGGGGGGGAGATTATTAGAAATACGATAGCAGAAGTAAAGATAATTTGGTAGAATATTTTGAAAATTAAAACGGTAGTGATATCTTTTAAAACCAGAGCAAAAGGATAAAGGGATAGGAAGTAGGTGGGGGGAAAATATAAGAAAAATAGAGCATCAATACAGGGTGTCAAACAGCTGAATAACAGGAGCTCCAGAAAGAGAAAACAGAGTGACCATTTATTTCTAGGTTTTTCATAGAAAAACATCAGGAAATTTTCTCACATTTTAAAGATATGTGTTTTCAGATTGAAAGGGCTGTTAAATTATCCATCATAAATCAAAATAGATGAAAAATACCAAGAGAGAGCTCAAGAACTTTCACAAGCTGGAAACAGAAGAGGTACTTAGAGAAGTTTCTAAGTACACCAACAGAGAGAAAAATATATATCCATAAGATATTACATCTCTGCACGTTTGATGTAAAAAAAAAAATTGGTTTCCCTGGATGATGTGATAAAATTCTTGTTAATGAATAACTCACTTTTTCGTTATTTCCTGTGTTTTCCCTCCTCTTTGGTTGCCACGTGGACCCCTAGCCCCATGAGCCTTCTTTCCAAGTGTGTGTGGACAGAGAGTCTGTCTGGTTGCCTCTTCACGGTGGTTCTCTGAACATATCTGGCTATCTGGAAAGAGGCTAGGTTGGCTGCCACCTGCTCTCTGCCCTACCCAAACCCCCGTTTAGCCTCATCTGGGGCACAGTGGCTGGAGCCCCTCAGGCTGATACACAGAACAATCAGCTCAAAGACTGGAGAGGGTTCTCCCAGGGCCAAGGTGAGAGCAGGCCACCTCCCAATATGGTCCCTATCCCCCATGTAGTGTTTCCAAGGATGCTTGAGTCTGCTGACCAGAGGGAAGGCCAGCCTGGCAGCTTCCAGATTCATCTCCAGGATTTTCAGATAAGCCGTGAAATCTCTTGGTGGCTGGGAAGAATGAATCACGAGGTCAAGACTGATACTGTCATGGAGACCCGAAGAACATGACCACCTCTGAATGCCAAGTGGCCTGGCAAAATAGATCCTGTGCACTGCTCAGGGGCTGGAGGTCAGATTTTGGAGCAGGGCAGACCCAGAGACAAATTTTATCTTGATTCTAGCTGTGATCTTTGCTGAGTCATTCAAATTCTCTGAGCCTCAATTTCTGTATTAACCGTATCTTACATTTCATGGTGAACTGACATCTGTGTCCAGTTCCTGAACATAGTAAACAACTTGCGCTCACGCTTGTCTCTCAGTTGCAAAGCAACCAATCCAGGGTTCACACCATACCACTTCACTTATTGGGCCCCGCACTCCAGACCACTATCCACCTGCCCTAATTACACTGGGGCCTGCTAGCAGACAGCTAGGGACAGAGAATCAGACATGAATGAAGTGACTTATGCCCCGGAACCTGCTGCAATTATTCAAAACAGCCAGTCCCAAGCTGCTTCCCAGCCATGCCCAGTACTTTCCTTGGAATCCGCAGGACAGGTTTCTTACCCTCATCCCCTGGCTCCCTATGTCTCCCATGGAACCCTGGTGCCTCTCCAGGTGGCCCAGTGTGCCTCACCTCCTGTTTCTAGGAAACTGTGATATGATAAAAAAAAATATGTATAATATTATATATATATATATATATATATATCACTCAGTCTTGTCTGACTCTGCAATCTCATGGACTCTAGCCCACCAGGATCCTCTGTCCATGGAATTCTCCAAGCAAGAATACTAGAGTGGGTATCCATTCCCTTCACCAGGGAATCTTCCTGACCCAGGGATCAAACCCAGGTCTCCTGCTTGGCAGGCAGATTCTTTACCATCTGAGCCACCAGAGAAGCCCAATTTAAATCCATATTTGCTTCTAAGTCACTTCAGTAGTGTCCGACTCTGTGTGACCCCATAGACGGCAGCCCACCAGGCTCCCCTGTCCTTGGGATTCTCCAGGCAAGAACATTGGAGTGGGTTGCCATTTCCTTCTCCAATGCATGAAAAATGAAAAGTGAAAGTGAAGTTGCTCAGTCATGTCCAACTCTTAGCAACCGCATGGACTGCAGCCTACCAGGCTCCTTCATCTATGGGATTTTCCAGGCAAGAGTACTGCAGTGTGGTGCCATTGCCTTCTCCAAAATCCATATTTAAGCCCGATTTAAACAAATGTTGATGTGGTCAGTAGTAACTGATATTTTTGGAAAAAAAGAAGAAAGCTGCATGTTCCTGGACACATGGAAAGCAGTGTGCACATAATAGGAGCAAGTTCAGGCAAATCTTAGAGCTCTGAGTAGACTTTTCTGCTCTTTCTGCTGCTTCCTAAAATCCAGCTGCAAAAGTATAACCTCACCCTTAAATTCCCAAACTGACCAAGTTTTATTAAATTCTCACAGTTTGACATTGAAATAGTCACTGTGATGAGGCCCAGCCTTACGTAGCTGGGGTGTGCTGTGCTGGGACATCCCAGGTTGCAGCTAATCTAGTCTGTCCAGCCACATCATCCCCAGGGTCACACATCCCACCTGGCACCACACACAGGGAGCAGCCTGCTCCTTCTCAGAGCAGGCTCAGCCTGGGATGTCGCCCCTCCTCCCTGCTTCTGCTGCTGCTGCTAAGTCGCTTCAGTCGCGTCCAACTCTGTGCGACCCCAGAGACGGAAGCCCACCAGGCTCCCCTGTCCCTGGGATTCTCCAGGCAAGAACACTGGAGTGGGTTGCCATTTTCTTCTCCAATGCATGAAAGTGAAAAGTGAAAGGGAAGTCGCTCAGTCGTGTCTGACTCTTAGCGACCCCATGGACTGCAGCCCACCAGGCTCCTCCATCCATGGGATTTTCCAGGCAAGAGTACTGGAGTGGAGTGCCACCTGCTTCTAACCTCGGACAAATTACACCCTCAGGGCCTTTGCCATCCGGCCCTGAGGATGCCCACCTGCCACCTGCGTGCAGGCTGGGCCAGGTGGCTGTCCTGTGTGCGCCCTGACACTCACTACTTAACACCTTACAGAGTAACTGTTTATTCCCACAGCCGTCTGACTCTTCAATAGGAGGATGTAGGATGTACTTAGGGCTTCCCTGGTGGCTCAGACCATAGAGAATCCACCTGCAATGCAGGAGACCTGAGTTCAATCGCTGGGTTGGGAAGATCCCTGGAGGAGGGCATGGCAACCCACTCCAGTATTCTTGCCTGGAGAATCCCCATGGATAGAGGAGCCTGTTGGGCTACAGCCCATGGGGTGGCAAAGAGTCGGACAGGACAGAGTGACTAAGCACAGCACAGGATGTATTTAACCTTTCTATCCCTAGCTCCCGGCACACTGACTGGCATATATGAGCATTCTAGATATTTTTGTTAAATGAATAACTGGATACTTGAGGAGAGAAATGAATATTTATTTAGAAGTATTTCTAGAAGTTTCCTGAGAGCTGCAGAACTCCTTTCAGCTGAATTTTTTATCTATCTCCCTTTTGGATTCCGCACTTGTACCTGTGACATTCTAGCCACTCTCCTGTGTGTATGAATGAACTAAGGGCACCCAGCAGGGTGGAGGGCTCAGTGTCACAGCAGCGTAGTGGGGGAAGGACAGAGCTTTCCACAAACAGCAAACAGGTTGTCCAACACTTTCTCATGAAACAGGGACTCTCTTATAGCTCATGTTGAGTTATTGGCAGAGCAAGTTTTTCTGATCTACAGTGGTGGGTGAGGGGGCAGAGGGTGGGAAAAGCTGAGGATGGAAGAACATCTGATTCCCCACATCCCTGCACAGTTACTGGGTGTGGTGACCCAGCACCTGCCAACCTCTCCACCCTCACCCCTCTGCATTCTCCACCTCACCCTTTCACTCTAGCCACACTGCCATCATGTCAGCTCCAAAAGGGCACGAAGCTTTCTCTAGCCTCTGAGAACTAGAATATTGCTGCCATACCAGTAAACAGTCTGTCTGACAGTCTGACAGACTTTATTTTGGGGGGCTCCAAAATCACTGCAGATGGTGACTGCAGCCATGAAATTAAAAGATGCTTACTACTTGGGAGAAAAGCTATGATCAACCTAGAGATAATATTAACAAGCAGAGACATTACTTTGCCAACAAAGGTCTGTCTAGTCAAGGATATGGTTTTTCCAGTAGTCATGTATGGATGTGAGAGTTGGACTATAAAGAAAGCTGAGTGCCAAAGAATTGATTCTCTTGAACTGTGGTGTTGGAGAAGACTCTTGAGAGTCCCTTGGACTGCAAGGAGATCCAACCAGTCCATCCTAAAGGCAATTAGTCCTGAATATTCATTGAAAGGACTGATACTGAAGCTGAACCTCCAATACTTTGGCCACCTGATGCGAAGAATGGACTCATTGGAAAAGACCCCGATTATGGGAAAGATTGAAGGCGGGAGGAGAAGGGGACAACAGAGGATGAGATGGTTGGATGGCATTACCGACTCAATGGACGTGAGTTTGAGCAAACTCTGGGAGTTGGTGATGGACAGGGAGGCCTGGCATGCTGCAGTCCATGTGGTTGCAAAGAGTCAGACATGACTGAGCCACTGAACTGAACTGAACTGAACCAGTAAACAAATGGCGTTGCAGACATCCAGCCATCACATCACAGCGGCCCCAAGAGCAAGCTCCAAGGGAATTCTGAGTGGAGGCAAGATGCTCCCCCTCTTTGAATCATCAGACTGCAGCCACCCACCCCAGCCACCCACCATGTACCCTGAGGAGACTCAGGAGGAGAAAGCACAGGATACTGGCCCCAGAGAGCTGAGCAGCGTGTCAAAGGAATGATTTCAGTGAGCCCAGACTCTTGCGTCTTCCCGTGCACAGAAAAACACTACACTCCTTAACTTGAGACATCTGGTTTTCTTTTATTAACAGTAATCTTTGATGTTCTGACAAGGCCTTTTGTTGCAAAAACTCCTCTATATCCTGGCTGCCCTCACCCTTGCCTCTTCAGAGCAGTTTCTCAGTGTCATCTGAGATGCTGTGTCCAGGGCTTGACATTCTCAGGACATCCGCCAAATCAAACACAACTCTCAACTCTTAGGTGTGCCCCCTACTTTTTTTTTTTGGTCGACTCCTCAAAGACTTGGCATTTGCTGTGCTGTCCGCCTGCAGGCCCCTCCCTGGCTCCTTTCTCTTTGGCACGGATGTCCCCTCCCCTGACGGCCCTCTCTAGCTGTCCTACCTAAGGGGAAGTCTCTTGTCTCCTGCTTTGGGTGATTTCCTTTCCAGCTCGTACCACCCACAGGCTGTCTGCTTCCTTCTGTTTCAAGTCATCGCTGGACCCTCAGCACCAGGAAGGCAGAGCTGATGCTGTCTCACCCATCCTCAATGCTCAGGGCTGAACCCAGGGCCTGGCATACATGTGTTCAATGTGTATGTCGAATTGCACAACTGTCACTCTTCAGGCTTGTGATTCATGTCAGGAGCATCTTCTCCCTCAGTTGAAATCCACAGAGGGTACTCAGCCAGGCTAGGGTTTTCCCAGAAGCCCCCTCTTCACACTCTGAGTCAGAGATAGCAAGTTTGAAATTCTGTTCGACCATGTGGATGATATAATTTCTATTTTATAGATCCCATTGGATAAATACCTTAATGCCTTACATTTGTCTTTTCCCCCTTTTTGTATTTTTTTAATTCTATTTTCCCCTTGACATGGGCATTTTGATCATAACTGATCTCACGTCTCCAAAAGAACATTATTTTTATTTCCTTGTAGAGAACGCCCTTGTTCCTAAAAAGAGACTTTCACGATAAGCCCACGTGCGATTTCTGAGAAGTTACTCCCTAATGTGAAGTGTATTTTACAAGTGGCCAGAATGCCACAACATTGGCAAGCTTTGGTAGAGCTCAGGGCAGTATTTATTACTTATTCTTGCTTGAGCTGCTGTTTCCAGCAGTGCTGCATGTGCTTTAAGAAGCTGCCAGAATGAATGACAGGCAGTGTTGGTCAGCATGGATTAAGCTCATGCTATTGCTGGTTTAAATAACAGTGATTCCATGTTGATGTCCAAATCTGTGCCAGCCTCCTCTAACTTCTTGGGCATCTTACTTTCCAACACATGAGGCTTCCTAAGATGGCATTTCCCCCCCTAATACACTGAGTGCATGCCATTACAAAGGAGCCTACACTCATAGAGAAATTTGGCAGGTGAAATCCTTTTGTGAAGTCTGAAGGTCACTTTCTTGGATTCCCTCATCAACGCTTTTCTGCCAGGGCAATGTGGTCAACTCCTTGAACTACAGAGGCTTGCAAAAGGTATTTCTATGTACAGCTGGTATAAAACCAGGAATGAAAGATTAACTTGTAAGTATGTGTGTGTATACAAAATGACAGTAGTTTATATTTATAAACACTGTAAGCTCCATGCTGAGCAATCTGCACACATTATTTCATTTAATCCTTGCAAATATTATGCCCAGCTCCAGATGAGAAAACACCCAGCTGTTAAGTGATGGGACTGGCATTTAACCCCAGCCTGATTTCAGTACCCAATATGCACACTTGTATACACACACACACACACACACCCCTACAACACACACATGTATCATATATACATTCATACACTCTGCTGCTGCTGCTGCTGCTGCTGCTGCTAAGTTGCTTCAGTCATGTCTGACTCTGTGCAACCCCATAGATAGCAGCCCACCAGGCTCCCCCGTCCCTAGGATTCTCCAGGCAAGAATACTGGAGTGGGTTGCCATTTCCTCCTCCAATGCATGAAAGTGAAAAGTGAAAGTGAAGTCGCTCAGTCGTGTCCGACTCTTAGTGACCGCATGGACTGCAGCCCACCAGGCTCCTCCATCCATGGGATTTTCCAGGCAAGAGTACTGGAGTGGGGTGCATTGTAAATGCTTAAGAAAAGGTTTCTGGATAGACACGTAACAATACTTTGTTAACCACAGGATCTTGGCAGAGGGTGTGAAATTGTGGTCAATGCCTACCTGTTACTCTTGTTGTTCATTGTTCAGTCGCTAAGTCATGTCTGACTCTTTACGACCGGATGGACCGCAGCATGCCAGGCTTCCCTATTCTTCACTATCTCCCAGAGTCTGCTCAGACTTATGTCCATTGTGTCAATGATGCCATCCAACCATCTCCTCCTCTGTCTCCCCCTTCTCTTCCTGCCCTCAATCTTTCCCAGCATTGGGGGCTTTACCAATGAGTTTGGCTCTTCATATCAGGTGGCCAAAGTATTGGAGCTTAGCTTCAGCATCAGTCCTTCCAGTGAATATTCAAGGTTGATTTCCTTTAGGATTGATGGGTTTGATCACCTTGCTGTCCAAGAGACTCTCAAGAGTCTTCTCCAGCACCACAGTTCGAAAGCATCAATTCTTTGACTCTCAGCCTTCTTTATGGTCCAACTCTCACATCCATACATGACTAGTGGAGAAACCATAGCTTTCACTATACGGACCTTTGTCAGCAAACTGATGTTTCTGCTTTTTAATATGCTGTCTAGGTTTGTCATAGCTTTTCTTCCATGGAGCAAGTGTCTTAGTTTTATGGCTGCAGTCACCATCCACAGTGATTTTGAACACACTCTTCTAATCATTTGAATCCTTTGAGACAAACAAGTATTACTCTGGCACTTAAAAAAACAAGTTATTGAATTTGCTGAATGTGTTTCCACTAGAAATGCTTATTTAGTCATTGAATGTTATAAGTAGCTCATTTTTTTTCTCTTTTGCCTTTGGAAAGAGAGCTAGGAAAACTTGGTAGAATGAGAAAGCATACAGTTAATGGGGAACAACATCTTGAGACCGTCTTGCTTTTCAGAACTTCAAAGACAGAAAAGTCCACAGACAACTTACACCTGCCCATGAGGCGCTGTCTCTCCCAGCTCATTCCCACATCAAATCCATGAAATACAGGAGAGTACAAGAGAATCTGTTCACGGGTTTTCCTTTTTTTTTCAATTTTCTTTAAACATTCTGACCTCCATAAATTCCTCTCCTAGGATGCAGGCTGCTTTGAAGATGCCTATGGCACCAAGTACTGGGCTGGTATAGCTGTGGACACCATGAGACCAGCTCTTTGCCCCCAAAGGGGAACGCAGCAGGCACTCTGCTATCAGCGCTGTATCTTGCGTTTCCACATCACTTTGTTGTTTGTGCACTTTAATGCTTCTTCTTCCCTCACTGCTTAGTGAACTCAGCTTTTCCCAGACTTGTCCTTGGCTTTCTTATTTGATTGTTTTTGTGCTCTGCCCTAGCTCCCTTCCTTGGTATGGCTGCTGAGCTTTTCCTCGTGTTTGGCCGTTTGTGTGCTTCTGGGAATTGTCTTTTCATAGCTTTTGTCCATTTTCCACTGGCTTGTCTTGTTCAATGCTTTACAGGCATTTTTACACAGTAAGGATATTAGGCACTGGGAATAGCAGTAATAATAGTAGATAAAGCAAACTGAATGCTACTCTGTGCCAGGCTCTTTGCTAAGCACCTTACACGCTGCACTGAATTTTCATTCTCATTTAGGAAACCGAGTCACAGAGAGGCAAGTCTAGCAGGCTGGCTTCCAGGCCGGTGCTCCAAACGTGTACTTATACTACTAAGGACCCCCTAGGCCTCCCACATTCCTTTGCACCCTTCTTCTGAGGTCTTTTCAGGGTGACAGCTTCCTTTTGAAATCCATAGCATACATTTTAAGGCTAATTGTATCTATTTTCAGGAATTCAGTTGTCCTAACACATAGATGATGTAGAATTCCCTTCCAGTGCAAATGCTGCAGAAGACGCAGGATTGATACCTGGGATGGGAAGATCCCCTGGAGGAGGATATGGCAACCCACTCCAGTATTCTTGCCTGGAGAATTTCATGGACAGAGGAGCCTGGCGGGCTACAGTCCATGGATCACAAAGAGTCAGACATGACTGAGTGACTGACACACAGATGATAGCCAAATCAGAACACCAGTGTCCACCCTTCTAGGTCCATGTATCTGTCTTCCTATGTCTCCTTCCAAAAATTCATCAGAAACTTAAAATTGAAGTGGCAGTAAACAGATCCCTAAGTTAAAGGGAGGTCTCAAAGACCAATGAGGTTGCAAGGGCTTGGGATCCAGAAAATCAAAGATTTGAATTTAGACTCATGCCCCAAGGGCTCATGACAGCAGTAACCTAAGGTTTAAAGTCATCTACACAATGAGAATAGTAATAATATCGACTTCGCTAGGTAACGGTGAGGAATGACTCAAGCGAGTCAAGCGAAAGCGAAAGTCACTCAGTCGTGTCCGACTCTTTGTGACCCACAGTCCATGGAATTCTCTAGGCCAGAATACTGGAGTAGGTAGCCTTTCTCTTCTCCAGGGGATCTTCCCAACCCAGGGACCGAACCCAGGTCTCCCGCATTGCAGGCAAATTCTTTACCAGCTGAGCCACAATATTTCTGGGCACAGAACAACACATGTTAGCTTGTTTCCCCCTAAAAACCCGTTCTTCCTCCTGGTTTCTGCATTGCATGGGGCACCCAGTCCTTCAGTATGGTAACCAGTGGTCCTCGAAATGGCTAGAGCCCAACCTCCCAAGTGCCTTCAGGTCAAATTCTGGTTCTACCACTTTCCTGCTGTCAAATTAATTCTCCAAGGTTCAGTGAACTCAGGCGTGAAATGGACTAATGAGGGTAGCCAAGTGTGGGATTTGGGGGAGATTAAATGCTCCAGTCCATGGAAACTGCTTGCCACACAGTAAGTGGTGCGTTCATTCACTGAGCATTTATTGAGTATCTACTACGTGCCAGGCATATTCCAGGCACTGATGACCCAGCGGTGTGCTGACCAGAAAACGTCTACACGGCCAGATGATGTGTATTCCATTTGCGATCTGCTCAGCAGGAAATTCTTCGTAATTTTCCACGTGACTGACTTTTTTCTTGTTCTTACTTTTTAAACTTTGCGCTGGTCCCCACATGCTGTTTTTTCTTTCTCTACGGTCCTAGACGAGTGTAAGAAAGGTTTTGAGAATCAGGTGCCCATGTCCGCGATCTGGCCGACGCCGGCCAGTGTGCGGATCCGAACATCACCCAGGGGTCTCTGCTTGGGGCTCCTAGAGAAGGGGCGGGCGGAGGAAGATGCCAGGGGCTTGCGAGCGCGGCCAAAACGTCTCGAGACGACCGCCACCTCTAGATCTGCTCGGTACCAATCACCACGGTTCCGGAGGGGCCCGGCCTCCTGGACCTCGCTCCGGGGCCCCCGGACTAAAGGAGGAAGAGGAGGAGACGCCGAGGCCGGATCCTCGCCAGGGCTCCGGGAGACCGGGCGCCAGACCCTCACCTGCGAGCGCTCCCCCTCCCGGCCTCTCTGCACTCGGGCTCGGCCCCGCCCCTCCGCCCACACCCCGCCCCCGCCTCCCGGCCCCCGCCGCTCGCCCCTCCCCCAGGCCCCAAGCCACTTCGGCTCGGCCCCGCCCCTCCTTTTTCCACCCAACGCAGGCCCCGCCCTCATACGTGACCACGCCCATTAATCAATCCCACCCCCGCCTTCGCCTTTCGGCTGCTTTCTAGGCCCCGCCCCCTGCCTGTCCGCACCCCGCTCCGCCTCCCGGCCCCCGCCGCTCGCCCCTCCCCCAGGCCCCAGGCCACATGGGCTCGGCCCCGCCCTCTGCTTCTTCCAGCCCCACGCCCTCCTCTCCATCGCCCCAGGCAGGCCCCGCCCTCCGCCGTGACCACGCCCACCACTCATTCCCACCCCGCCCCCCTTTTGGCTGCTTTCTGGGCCCCGCCCCCTTCGAGCTCGCCCCGCCCCCTGCCCGCCCGCGCTCCGCCCCTGGCTCCCGGAGGCCCGGGCTAGGACCCGCTCGCCTACTCGTCCTGGGCGTCGTCCCACCCCTGTCTCCTCAAGGCTCTCGGCTCAGTCTCTGTCCCCTACCTCCCAAGGCGCCCCGCTCCAGCGCAGGAACACCCTTACCCCGCGATCCCGCCCCAAGGCCCCGCCCTCTTGACCTCGCCCGGGCCAGGAGACACCCCCGCCCCACCACGGCTGCCCGCGCGCTGGTCCCCGCCTCCCGCGCTCCTCCTCGCGCGCCCCGCGCCCCGCCTCGCACGCCCCGCCCCGGAGCGGGGACCACCCTCAGCCCTCCCCGGCGGGGCCGAGCGCTCCCGGCACTCTCGGCGGTCCCGGCAACTAGCTGCCGCCGCGCGGTGGTTCCCGCGGATCGGCGCGCGGTGCCGGCCTGGGCGCGCTCCCAGACCGCGGGGAGAACCGCAGGAGCCCGCGGGACGCAATGCGAGCCAGGTAGGCAGGCTGCGCGCCCGGGCTGGCCCCTGCGAGCCGCTCCAGCCCCGCGCCCGGCCGCGCTCCCGCGGCGCCTTCTGGGGCTCGGCGGCTTTGCACGCCTCGCGGGTGCCGATCGTTCCCTTCCGCCGCCCGAGTTCGGGGCTCCGGGGTGCCCGGGCGCGGCTGGCGCCGGACGGCTTCGGGAAGCCGTGCGTGCCCCTCGTGCTCCCCGGGGACTCTGTCACCTCGGCGCAGGCTGGCCTGGCTCGGGGTTCCGGGAGCCGAGCCGCACTTACGGCTCCCGCGTAAGCCCGGCAGATCCCCCTTCCCTGGTCCTAGCGAGGCCGGCCCTGAGAGGTGACCCTCCTCGGCGACTGTTCGCGTCCTCGGGGCGCTCGGCTCGGGGGGCCGTGGGTGCTCCGAGGTCTGGAGGCGCCGGGGCTTTCTCTGGCGCGGGTCCCGGGCAAAGGGAAGGGCGCGCAGTCCGGGGTTAAACTTAGTGACAATGCGTGTTTCAGCTTCTTCGGAGATCCCCTCATTTTAGGATGGAAATGAGAACCCCGATTTCTGGCTTCGCCGTCCGGTGACCCACAGCCGCGAGGTGACAGCGGCGGCGGCGGGCGGGCGGGCGGGGAAGACTGGCAGAGACGCACGTTGCTAAGTGGTGTTTCGCGGGAAGCCGGCTCCGCGGTGCGTATTGGTGGTCTGTAGGACCCTAGCCCTGGAGGCCGGCGGCTCCCAGCCCGGGCCGGCCGGGTAGCCGGGGGGACCAGGCCGCTCTGGCCCTTCTCCCGGGGGTGTTGGGCTGCCCCCGGTACCGCCAGGGGGACGGCGGCCGGGTTTCCTGCGTGCGGAGAGGCCGGTGGAGCCTAACCGGTCAATGCGATTCAAAAAGGGAACCCGGGCAGGATGTTATCCGCGCTTTTCTTTCCAAGTTAGTGCAACTAGATGGGTACCGTGTGCTTTATTAGTAGTAAGAAGTTCACACATAACTTTTGTTCGGATCACAGCAACACTATTTTCTGGGTGGAAAGCGTAGAAATATAAACAGTAGAACAGAAACCATCATTGATCCCACAGTTCCTACCGGCTTCAGTATTTTCCTTCTTTGATATTCATATTGCACCCGCTTGCTCATCTAATCGGTAAGTTTAGACGTTGAACCTCTCTTGACTAAATGAAAGCAATCCCTTTGTGAAGCTCTTCCCCTCCCCACTTCTAAACCTGATTGTCTCTGAGCACCAAAGTTTGGGTGTCTGGACCTGGCTGCCTTCTCAGGCCCCGGGGGTCCCCTTTCCAGTGGGTGGTGTTTTGCATGCCTTCTGCAGGGCCGAGATGGAGAGAGAAGCCGGCAGTCAGCTAGACCACTGGCTCAGAGGGGATTGGCTGTGGTTTGGGTTCCATGCCTTGTAAAAATGAAGGTAATGATTCTCAATCTGCTTCTCAGTGCACCATAAAAATTAATGGGTGGTTTGCAAAGCATTTCTACATCCTTGCATGGACAGCGGCTGTACTTTTAGGGGCTAGGAAGCATTTCATTCGTGTCCTTTGCTTTCATCATCAAATAAAACAGTCTACCTGCCACCTGGTCATCCTGACTAGGAAACGGGAGTGTCCAGTGGAGTCTGGAGAAGGTTCCCGGCTCCCTGCTCAGCACTGTCTTTCCAGGCCGAGTCCCTCAGGAAATGGGGGGGGGGGGGGGGGCGGTGCTAGGCTTGGAAGGAGACAGAACCCCCTTATCCCTTCCCTATCTGCTTTGTGCACATGGGCAAATGCCCAGAGTGAAAGGGGGCTTTGACATTAAAGCCCCAGCGTTCACAGGCCTGATGCCGAGGCCACGCTGATCTGAGGGGGAACAGTTAGTTCTGGGAGAAGGACTCAGACAGTGAACAACCCTGGCTTCCCAGGCATTTGTTTTACGGCACTCTTGTTTACCAAATGAACAATGACCCGCTCAGATCTGTGGTGCCTGGGAAGCTTCTGTGAGCTTTAATTTTTTTCCTGTTGTCCCAAGACTCTGGCACCATGCTTTAAGGAGCCTTTGAAAGCAATTGGGAGGGACTCGGATCATTTGTTAATTTCGGATACTAAAAGCTGGAGCCAGAGCCATCTGAGGTGCCACACAGGTTGCCTTTTGTTCCCCTGGCAAAGCAGCCGTGACGGAAGCGCCTCTTTCTGTAGTAGGTCTGGAGGGTTCCTGTCATTTGATAGTTTCATTTTTTTTTAATTGTCACTCCCACCAGCACTTTGTTCTGCCCAAGGGCTAGGAGCTGAGCACAGTCCAGACACAGGGGGCTTTTCGGAAGGACCCAGAAAGTGGGCTGGACGAGTTACTGATAAATCCTTCCAGGCTCCTGGGCTCTTAGTGTTGTGCCCAGAATGTTCTCTGAGTTGGGAGGAAGGGGGAGTCCTGGATTTTCTCCTCTGCTGTTTGCTAACTCAATTTCTAGTCACCCAGCAGCCTGGAATTGTTTCCCTGCAGGCTGCTTCAACGGACTTTTTTCTCATTCTAATGGTACTGGTGTGATAATAAGATATGCTAATAGGAACAAGGTTGACGCCCCTGGGTCCTGGGAGGCCGCTCCCATGTTTAAATCCTGCTTCCGGGCCGGTTAAGTGTGGGAAGGATGTGTGCGCTTCCTTCTTGCAAGGCAGGAGGCCACCTGGCTTCCCTCAGCTTCTTGGGGGAGCCCTGGGCCCAGACAAGGTTAGAAGCCACTTCACTGGGCCCTGGCTGACCTTACCCCAGCTGAGGGCAAACCACCGTAGCTCTCTGTTTGAGGAACCAGGCTTGTGTGTGCCTTGTGGGCTTGGGGCCAGCCATGTGGGTTTTCTTTAGCTTGGTTATTTTCAAATTTGACACCTGAATTGGGCCACGTTGCAATTTTTCTTCTGAGAATTGGAGTCAGTCCCCTGAGATGTGTTTCCTAAGGTCCTGGAGATGAGCACTGGGACTGCTTTGTCCTGAGGGCACCACCTGACAGCCGGGAACTGGGGAGGGTCACTGAGCACCTAAATAGACTTTACCCTGACCTCAGGGCCAGGAGGGGAGCCCGGGGCAGTCCAGTGTTGACACTCAGCTTTCTGCAAGCTGGATCCTGCCTCCCCACTGCTTGCACAGTGGAAGCCCCACATTCTGCCTTCACCCTCCAGAGAGTGACAGAAAAAATAATTCAGCAAGCCCCTAAACACCCAGCTACTTACCAGGGTCTTCCAGGGAGCCTGAGCCTGCTTCTCCGTGGGCCCTGCAGGCATCGTGTGTTACTGGACAGCATCTGATGCACTCAGGACCAGAGTCTGGGGGAAGGATGTTGACACAAGAGTGTGTGATGTGATTCCAGGAAGGGTGAGATTCTTTATAGTTCTTCACTGCCTCCCATCCGCCAAGTGTACAAAATACCTTCCCAAAGCACTGGTAAGCAAGTATGGACTTGTGAGTTGAGATTTGGGGTGTTGTAATGAGGATCCCTTGGGCTTCCCAAATGGCACAGTGGTAAAGAATCTGCCTGCCAATGCAGGAGACACGGGTTCGATCCCTGGGTGCCATCTCTGGGTCAGGAAGATTCCCCTGGAGGAGGAAACGGCAACCCACTCCAATATTCTCACCTGGGAGATTGCGTGGACAGAGAAGCCTGGCAAGCTACAGTCCATAGGATCACAAAGAGTCGGACACAGCTGAGCACAAACGGGGATTGCTTGCTAAGGGTTTGTGATGGACCTGATCCAGCGTGCAGACTTTAAAATCCTCACAAAAACCGTGAGGGTTTCCCTTTTACAGGACAACTACCAGAACTGAAGTCGCTCCTCCAGCCTTATTGTCCAGTAAGTGCTCGAGCTGGGATTTAAACTCGGACCTGCCTGAACCCAGAGCTCTTCATCACATCTCCCCGTGTGCCTAAATAAAAGAAACAAGTCACACCTTTGGGAGCGTGAAGACACAGGCATGGAAATAGCAGAGTGCCTACCTCCTTTACACAGTGATAACAAAAAGGTGGTGAAATCTTCCAAACCTGAGAAATCTTTGCAGCCTAAATGGAAGGCAGTCTGTTTGCACCTTTGTCCCCCAGAGGGCCATGCCCTTGCACCCTATCTACAAGGTAAAGTTTGATGTATTTGGAAGATGGTGATTTTGAAGTTGGGGACAGCTCGGAATCTGCTCTGAAGTTTGTCCTTGTGCCATGAAAAGAGGGTATTCTGGGCAGATGAGGTCACTAGAATAAGATTAAGATTATAGGAAGGCTGTTAAGTAAATGTAAGATAAGGTCCACCTTCCACTGTACAATCAAATAAAGGACATACTAATGAGATTATTCTTATCTGCTCCATGAAGCCTCGTCTTCAGGGAACTCTGAGCTGATGCCTGGTAGCCCAGCTCTTCTGAACCAATTGAAAAGAATCCTTTCTGTGAAAGAGTTTTTGTGGTTCCAAATTCTTATTAAATCACCCTCTCCCCTCTCCCGCCCCTTCCCTGTTCTCCCAGCCTGCTTCACTGAGGAAAACGCTGCCCTATTCTCATGAAACAGGGAAGCTTGCTAAGGTCTGCAGGCATAAAAGGAATTTAAATGTTTCCTTGGTCTCTGAGCCTGAAGTGTGCTGGTCAACCTGCTCTCAGGGAAAAAACAAAGAGCCTTGATGCAAGCTGCCCTGGTGTACATCCTGCCCCCATGGCTGAGTTCAAGCTGCCAGTTGGGTCTGGCAATATTATTATGAAGCATCTGAAGATCTGTGTAGCCAGTAAGAGTGGGCTCCAGCTTGCCTTTCATTGCACTGAGCTCACCAGCTCAGCCCCCTTGTAGAACAGGTGAAAAGGTTGCCTGGCTTCTGTTTGGACCACAGCTGCCCGGGAGCTGTATGTTCTGAAAGGATTTGGATGTCGCTGAGTAGCCTAATTTGGCCAGCAAGAGATGAATGCTTCAAAACTCAAGGCTCCTATGTGTGTATGCGTGTGTGCTCAGTCATGTCCCTGTGGTCTGTCGCCTACCAGGCTCCTCTGTCCATGGCAGTTCTCCAGGCAAGAATACTGGAATGGGTTGCCATTTCCAGGGGATCTTCCTGACCCAGGGATCAAACCCATATCTCCTCCATTGGCAGGCGGATTCTTTACCTCTAGCACCACCTTGGAAACTTTAAAAGCTCCCTCGTGGAATCAGCTGGAGAAGGCAATGGCACCCCACTCCAGTACTCTTGCCTGGAAAATCCCATGGACGGAGGAGCCTGGTGGGCTGCAGTCCAGGGGGTTAGACACAACTGAGCGCCTTCACTTTCACTGTACACTTCCATGTATTTGAGAAGGAGATGGCAACCCACTCCAGTGTTCTTGCCTGGAGAATCCCAGGGGCGGGGGAGCCTGGTGGGCTGCCATCTATGGGGTCGCCCAGAGTCGAAACGACTGAAGTGACTTAGCAGCAGCAGCAGCAGCAGTGGAATCAGCACTCTGATGTGTGTCCAGGGTTGAACTCCACCAGGGTAGGGAATTTGTATAAGAAGGAAACTAAGGACTAGGAGTGGTCAACTCTGTTTTTGAAACCAAGGAGTTGAACCGTGTGGAGTGAGGGAGACAGAGCCGGCATCCACAGGGCCTTCCTAGGATCGTACAAGGGGAGAAGGGAGAAACTCGATGGCTGAGGGTCCTTTAAGAGTCTGAGCTTGGTTGCACATAAGCTGAGTACTTTTTCGCTATCATAATTAGCAGTCAAATTATTTAAAATGTAAGTGCTTCCTTGAGAGGCAGCAAGTGCGTGGGAAGGAGATGGGCTGAGCCAGGCTTGTGAGCAGCTTGGGACCAGGAAGGGGCCACCAGGCCTGGGATGCAGGCTCAAGGAGGCATCTGTCTCGTGTGATACACATGCAGGGTCAGGGAGCGGCTCTGTGAGAGGGGCTGGCTGGGGGCTCACTTCCTTAGAGTCGAACCATCACCCCAGAAGAGGTCACTGCAGACTTAAGTGAGGAACAAGCCTGGGAACACCCTTCTCAGTCACTCCATGATGACAAGGCACCCAGGAGGAGGTTGGGATGTGGAGGAAGGGGTCTGGGAGCCCAATACAAACAGGACAATTCTGGGTCGTGAATGATCAGAGAAGTCACCTGGAAGACCAGGGGCCCCTGGGTTTGTTTGTTAGGACCGTGTGATTGTGCTCCTGGGGAAGCTTCTAGAAAACCAAGGACGGGACACGTAGCCCACGGACACTGAGTGTTAGTGTCATTTGAGGGTGTCAAGGCAGGAAGGACCCGGAATTATGTCAGAGGGGCTGGGATGCTAGGGCTGTGGAGGCCTGGTGGGGGGCTGAAGGGAGGGGGCGTAGGATCAGCACAGAGTGATGGAGGTCCAGTGAGGGGGTGAGTGGCCCCGGGGATGTGAGGGCAAGAGGTGGGTGTGAGAGGTTGTCATGGGGATCAACTCTTTAAAAGACTCCCCCTCACCCCCTCCTCCATGCCTTTTCATGTTGTACATCTGCAGCTTGTTTTTACCAGCCTTTTCTGGGGTGAGGGGGGCGGTCTTCATTTGTCCCCAAGACCCAGCTCCCTGAGTCTCCTCAGGAAAGCCTTTCCTGACTGCTGAGGTCAGGAACTGACCGCGGCTTCTTTGCTGTCATCCCCCTGGGCAGGGCTCTGGTGGGCAAGGGGCTGCATTTTCTTATTCTTTGCATCCTTGCTGTACAAACAGCGCATCCTGTGAACCAGGAGGGAGCAGGGTGGAGACCAGGGCAGTGACTGCCCTGTAACCACGAAGCAACGATGCTGATGGTCTCTTCTTATCTTCACAGCTAAAAATTATGCCAGAGGAGGAAAGCAATGCCTATGAATAATAACCAACGGACTTGAAATGCTGCCCAGCAGTCCCCTTGCAGCTCTGCCCTTTGCCGTGTCACTTACCCCAACTTCCTGCCTTTGTTTACCTGTTTGAGCTATCACCCTTTTGGAAAGGATTTTAATTTTTATAACTTTAGGATACAGGAAGGTACAGCTCTTCCTTGACTTCAGATGAGGTTATGTACTAATAAATCCATTGTATGCTGAATATATTGAAAATGCATTTAATACATCTAAGCTCCCCAGCATCGTAGCTTAACCTTCCCCAACTTTAGCGTGCTCTGAACACTGTTAGCCCACAGTTGGGCAGAGTCATCAAACACAAAGCCTCTTGGGTAATGAAGTGTTGAATAGCTCACATAATTGATTGAATATTGTACTGAACGAAAGACAGGATGATTGTCTGGGCGCAGAATGGTTTTGTGTCTGTTCTTGGCCCCAGCGGTAACTCTCTGCCCTGCCCAGCATCACAGAAGAGTGTGAGACCCACATACGCTAGCCTCAGAAAAGAGCAGAATTGAAAATCTGAAGTCCTGTTTCTACTGAGTGGATGTTGCTTTCACATGATAAAGTGAAGAGATGTAAAGAGAGTCTGGCAAAGTCAAGAGATGTGAGTCAGGTGTGCATGCCTGTGCTTAGTCACTGAGTCACATCAGACTCTTTGGGATCATAAACTGTAGCCTGCCAGGCTCCTCTATCCATGGGATTTCCCGGCGAGAATACTGGAGGGGTTTGCCATTCCCTTCTCCAGGGGATCTTCCCGACCCAGGGATCAACTCCTCTCTCCTGCACTGGTAGGCAGATTCGTTACCACTGATCCAGCTTGTTGTTCAGTCACTAAGTCGTGTCTGACTCTTTGTGACCCCATGGACTGCAGCCTGCCAGGCTGCCCTGTCCTTCACTGTCTCCCGGAGTTTGCTCACACTTATGTCCAGTGAGTCGGCAATAACATCCAATAAGTCAGGGACCATCTGTAAATGGAATATGTGGAAAATGCAGCTTCATTTAAACATTTGAAAATTACCCTAAGAATTGTCGTTCTGACAAGTGGTGTCAGATGTTTGTTGTGTGTTCCTTAGAGAAGTGGAAAATAAGGCCTCGTGTTTGAATTTAACTGGGGGTGCTGGCTGGAGTCGCTATTCTGCATATAATAATTCATGTCAAGCTCTGGGCCAGGCCTGTGAGCCAGGGCCTCTCACCGCAGCAGGTGGTGGTGATGGCAATGGTAGTAGAAACAGTCAGCTGCTACGGTCTGCTCGCACTTTCCCTCCCTGTCATCCTGACCCAAATAACCCTCTGGCAGAAGTCGTGGTTTTTTTCGCTCTTGTGGCTTCAGAAATCAGTGTTTATGACATCTTAAGGAGGGAAGCTTTATTCTGGCTTTGTGCTGGTCCACAGCCATTAAGCTATTTCACCTTTCTGTCCTGGATTAGGAGGCCAAAGTTTCAGATTTTGATCACGTTTCTTTTCAGTCAGCCAAATATGAAACAGTCTGACTTACACAACTGAAAGTCATCAGAGGAGATTCAAAAATTAAGTGACTGACCATCCATCATGTTCTTCTAAACACTGGTTTTTGTACCTGAGGCCACTGTCGGGGCAGACTGGAATGTGACAAGTTCCTTTCCTCCGGTGTGTCATCAGTGGCCTTTGTTGAGATCTGTTTTAGTTTGGGTGATGTCATGGGCTTCCAAATCCCACACACCTGTCTGTGTTTGCATCTTTGACTTCTGTTTGCTTCTGGCTTTGACCTTGGACAAATTGTTTGACTTCTTTGAAGCTGAGCTTTCTTACCTGTAAAGCGGTGTTGGTGGGACTGAACTTCCCTGGGTGGGAGATTTTCATGTGGAGAAATGGACCTTACTGCATCACCCTCTCTCGTGCTTTGAGCCCCGTACCTGTCCTGGGGAGGTTTTCGTGATTGTAGCCTTTGGGGCCTTGTGCACACTTGTAGATTTTTTTTAAAATGTTAAGTAGAGATTTTGTGTGATGCCTCACATGTGAATTAAACAGGAGTGCAGGGGTTTTATATTATTTAGGTATTCAGTCTGATGTTTAAAGAATGTAAGTGTTTCCATTAAAGATGATGGTAAGTGGCTAAGGATTAGAATTGCCAGTCTTTGCTCTGTCTCTGAAATTCCTGGTGCAGGAAGAGAGGTGAGAGGTGGGGTTGGTAAGTTTCACTCCAGTCTGAGACCTGGGGTGGAGAATGGTCCTGGCTTGTAGACTGGGGGCCCCAGCAGCCAGTGGCTGCTCTGTGCCTCTTGCAAGAAGGCCTGACATGTCCAGGGAGGGAGGTGAAGCATCTAGTGTTCAACAGACATCTTTTCTAGATATATGAATTGTTTTGGGAAGGGTTTTTTGTGATTTTTCATTCTTAAAAAAACCGTGTCCGCTTAAGTTTTTTTTTCCCTTCCTCAGGTAATTATGTGTTCATTTTAGAAAAGTGTGTGTGCGTGTGGTAGTCACTCGATTGTGTCGAACTCTTTTTGACTCCATACACTATACTTCAGCAGGCTCCTCTGACCATGGGATTTCCCAGGTAAGAATTCTGGAGTGAGTTGCCATTCTGTTTTCCAAGGGATCTTGCCGACCCAGAGATCAAACCTGGGTCAGGCAGATTCTTTACCATCTGAGCCATCATGGAGCCCCTTTAGAAACATTAGAAAATGCAAGAGAAGAAAAAAGTTCACAGTGGAATTCTGCCACTCAGGGTAACTGCTCTGGGCATTTTTGTGTCTTTCAGATAATTTCACATGTAAATCTCGATCCTTGCAAAAGGAACAAGACGGTGGAGTGGGAACTTGGTTTTCTGTTCACTAGATGCCTGACGCATAGTTATCCTTCAGTCAGTCCTTCCCTGTTGAATGAATACTACGCTTTTTACCAAAAAAATTGTTGATATGCCTTCAGATCAATAAGTACAGATTTGCATCCTCAGTTTTACTGTCGATCTCTTAGGGGATGCACCCCCTTAACAAGTTCTTGTTCATAGACAGTTTCCAGTGACTTTGAAATTATAGACAGTACTGCAGTGAACATCTTTCAACACATGTAAGTGTTTTCTTCCAATGATTTTCTTTTCTTTTGTTCTCAACTTCTACAAAGAACTTCTAACTTTATTATTGATCAGGTGAATGTATAATTGGAGGAGGAGACGGCAACCCACTCCAGTATTCTTGCCTGGAGAATCCCATGGACAGACGAGCCTGGTGGGCTACAGTTTATGGCGTCACAGAGTCAGACACAGCTTAGGGACTTAGCACATATACATGAGGAACTATAACAACACAGCCCTCAGCAGACCTGGAGATCTTTTTGACGTGAATCCCTTGTGTGGTCAAGTGTTACAGTGGAAGCCCACTGGTCACTTACAACCCTCCTGTATTTATAAAGTGCACTCCTCCTAAATGCTTTCACATACTGTCTGCCTTTGCTCTCAGAAATATTTATTCGTTTTCAGTCAAAAATACTGAGGCTATTACTCACCCATCCGTGTATTAAATCAGCATTTATTGAGCATTTACTTGTGCTTACAGCAAAAATAAGAGAGAAAACAGACACAGGAAGCAAAGGAAAAGCACAGATATTTACAAAAAAGAATTGGCAATGTTAAAAAAATGATTCTTCAGTGATCACATACACTGAGCTTCTGGGGCTAGTGAGTCGGCCTCTGGGGCTGTAGAGCTGGCCTTACAAGCAGGTGTCCCTGGGGGGCTCTGACCTCAGTGGATTCTCTGTGCTTGGTTTCCAGTTCTTGTTTCCAGAACCTGATTTAGTTACTGCTGAGACAGACACAAGTTAACTAGACTCACAGCGACTGATGTATAGACCCAGTGCTGCTTTCTCCGTCCATCAGGGGAGACATGATTACTGAAAGGATGACATGTCTCAGCTTATGGGGCTGGTTCTTCTGCAGGCTGGTCCCAAGGGCATCTGGATGACAGATGCTGCTCTGTCCAAAACAGAATAGAAACAAGACCGGTGTCAGGATGTAGGAGCTCTCTCACCCGCTCCTAGCTAGAGATCCGAGAATAATTAGGCAAGCTTCCCTCACCCCTCTCACACCCTGGCGTGGCTCAGATGGTAAAGAATCTGCCTGCAACACAAGAGACCTGGGTTTGGTCCCTGGGTCAGGAAGATCCCCTGGAGGAGGGCATGGCAACCCACTCCAGTATTCTTGCCTGGAGAATCCCATGGACAGAGATTGGTGGGCTACAGTTTATGGGGTCACAAAGAGTCAGACACAACTTAGCTACTGAGCACACACAAATACATAATCGGTGCTCAGAAAAGCATGTCCGAAGGGAGTGACATCCAGGAGAGTTCCTCTATATGTTGAGTGAAACTTGGTGAACTTTGAGATCAGTCTCAGCCTCTCTGGCATTCCTTTGCAGGGAATTGATTTCTTATTTTTTTTTAAATTAATGTAATTATTTATTTGGCTGCACCAGGTCTTAGTTGCAGTACTCAGGATCTTGAGTTTCAGCATGTGGGACCCAGTTCCCTGACCAGGAATTGAACCCTGGTCCTCTGCATCGGGAGCCCAGATCCTTAGCCACTGGAGCCCCGGGGAATTCCTGGGGAATTGGTTTCTGACCGTCCGGGTGCTAGTGTGCTCTACCTCGTGAGTTTTGGCAGGCAGGGGCTGGAAGTGTTCATCACGGTTTTAGGGAGTGTACACATGTGCCAGTTTCAAAAACAGGACCATATGGGGATGTCGTGTGTCCTGAAGCCTGGGAAATGTTTCTGTTGGACATCTTCGGGGCCCTCTCCCTGCTGGAAAGGGAAGCGGCTGATGTCCGTGCATGCGGCTTCAGGAACTGCCATTGGAGCTCCCCAGGCTCCTGTCGCTATGGGCTTCGAGAGTGACCCCTGGGGCTGTCTGTGTCCCTTGGGGAGCTGTGGCCTGACAGACTGCACTTTGATCTAGCCCACGGTGATGGCGAAGACTTGATTTCTGAGACCTGTGGGTTCATTAAGGGCAGAAAGTACTTAATACCTTCCACTGATGGTAAGGCCATAATTTTGATTTCTAGCTGCGGTCTGGCATCACAGGACTTCTTCCTTCTGGCAGGAGGGGGAAGCTGAGTTATGGGCGGAATATTGGTTGGCCCATGTCCTGAGCGTGGTTTGCGGGGGACCTGGCTGCCTCCTCTGTCTTGGCACCAGGGTTCCCTTGAGTCATCGTCCACTCAGCGTAAGATGAGGCGGCACTTTTCAGGCTGCCCGGGAGGCAGGAGGACCGCTCTTTCGTACTGGTTATTTGTCCTGGCTGCCAGGCCCACCTCATGGAGTTTGAGGGGATGGGGAGCCTCTAGATCGGGCTTGAGAGCCAGGCCCTCTTGTAACTCTCTATCCTGGTGCCTTCCCCTACTCGTTAGCTCGTGTTTCACTTGGACTCATGCATTTCCTCCCTCACTGTGAGCCAGATTGGTGGGGGGGTGGGGTTGGAGGGATGGAAAATCCACCAGGGACAGCCTCTGTGCCAGGAATCAGCCGCTAGTGTCCCAGGAAACAAGGTCAGGGCTCCCCAGGGGTGCTGGGGGTCAGGACTGGCTCCCCAGAGAAGCCCTGCCAAGTGGGGGCCCCGAAGGAATTGAGTGGGAGCCCATGGGGGGACTTAGGCGTGGCGGGCGGTTGGGGGAATGCCTGGAACTAATAGAGGTACTAGTTTTCTGGGAGCACATGGAGGGGATAGGAAACTTGGGTGGCAGGTGTCTGGAAGGGTGGGTCCTTCTGGTCGTTAGTCAGCATTGAACTTTTATCTCAGGCCACCAGAAGGATGATGACAAGGAACCTGACTTGCAAGGGGTCCAGAAGTTGAGCAGATGACCATGCCTCCCTGCTCACATCTGTGATCCCCTGCAGCTACCTTGGGGTCCCCTCCTGTCGCCCCACTCTGCAACCCACGTGGGGAGCCACGCCCTTCTGACCTACTGTGAGAGCATCATAGAATCATTCAAATGTTTAAACGACCACCCTGGACAGTTTTAAGAGTGACCTTCATTACCCAAATGACATTTAGCAACTGGGCCAGCTGTCGGATTATCAAGTTATAGCATCTCGTATTCCAGAAAGGAGAAGGTGTGGATCAAGATGCAAAGGCTTCTTGGATAAAACGACGTGGGAGGGACCCGGTGAGACAGATCTGAGTGCCTTGCCCTGGTCAGTGGAGTCCCTGGCCGTTTCTGAGCATGGCTGTCCCCCTCAACCCCGCGCTCAGGGGCGCAGGCAGGGTGAGTCCTGATTTTCCTTGTCGGGTTCTCACCAGGCCTGGCAGTCATTCCCCTCCCATGGCCCCCTTCTTCTATGATATGGCTACCTTGAGTTGGTAGCCGCAAAGGTGCGGCTTTGCTGGCCTTCCAGAAGATTTCTGTGTTTAACCCACGTTCACCTGGCTAATCCTGTGTCTACTTCTGGGGAAAAACTTCAGTCCCATCTTCTGCACCCGTCAGACAACCCACTGTTCATCATGCTCTCGGAGGAAAGCCATTCCTTTATCAAGGTTAAAAGGGACAGAACTAAAAGCTGGACAATGATGTCATAAATACCACTTTTTTTTTTTTGTCATTAGTGAAATTGTCAAGAAATTGGCCGCTTGCTAAATGGAGGGTCTGATGATTATTCTGGGAAGAAGCAGGGCTATTTTGATGAGCAGGAACATGTAGAGCCCTGGGTGACTCCCATGGGGACTGGGTGTTGGAAGGCTGTGAGTAACAGGTGTGCAAGACATTCAGCACAGTGTTGATTTACGGCTTAGCAGACCACTGTAAATTAGGCATTATGGGAAAATCTTGAGCGAGTGTGACTTTGAATATGTCAGGTTGCTTGCAGTTGTCCTTTGCCTTCAGGTTTTACTGCTGGGAATTGCGAATAGACAGCTCGTTAGAGCTTGCACACCAGGCTAGCGGGAGTGTACAAAAGTGGTTTTGGTGTGAAAACTGTTGGGCTGGTCCGGAGTGGTCATCTCCCCATTCACCTAAGACCCCCTCTGTTGTCCTTAACAAAAAAAGTAAACTGTAAATTTAACATGTTTGGGGGAGAAAGAGGAGAAAAGGTAGCTAATATTTGTCAAACAGATACAGGCATTCAGTATAACAGGTGCTCTCACTTTTAATATATAAGATCCTTCTAAAAGCCAGTGGATTTCTCTGGTGGCTCAGATGGTAAAGCATCTGTCCGCAATGCAGGAGATCTGGGTTCAATCCCTGGGTTGGGAAGATCCCCTGGAAAAGGAAATGGCAACCCACTCCAGTGCTCTTGCCTGGAAAATTCCACGGATAGAGAGATCTGGCTGGCTACAGTCCATGGGGTCGCAAAGAGTCGGACACGACGGAGCGACTTCACTTCTTCTAAAAGCCAGCAGGGTAGGTGGCTTTGTTCACATCTTCCAATGATGAAACCAGAGCCAAAAAGGGTAGTTATTGTGTCCCTGGACCCAGGGAGTATCCAGAAACCCCAGGGAGTAAGCTGTTGTATGTGGCCCTTATGCCTGGATATTAAGCGAGAGGGTTATTTACCCAAAGCATGAATGCCAGGCTCTGCGTGCAGCTGTTCAATTGTGAAAACATACACTGTTAGAGTGGAAGGATCAAGTGCATTGAGAATGACCCCAAACCAGACATTGCCCTGGAGGACATTCATTCACCAGCACCTGTCAGATCAGAGCCGCACTAGCGTTCTCACCCGGGCCCCACGTGGCACGCTGCTCGCTTCCCACCCGCTTGAACTCACCTTAGACCCTGGCATCGTGTTTTAATGTAATAGCGACTCTTTCCCCACATCCTGCATTTGAGGATGCCTGTGCCTTGACCCCCTCTTAGCTTCCTTTGAATTACAAGAATACTCAGAAACTTCAGAAATAAGTTCTTTTCGTTGATGGCAAATAGTGCTGGAAATCCCATGGACAGAGGACCCCTGGCGTGCTGCAGTCCCTGGGGTCACAGAGTCTGACACGACTTAGCAACTGAATCCAAGAATCTGATTAGCCCCTATATGTTCAGCTAAGAACTAGTGCAGTGTGAGAAGCTCTCACTTACGGGCTTGGTGCCCCCGGTTTTCCCACCTGCCACCCACGGAGGAGCCCCACCAGACTTCCCTCCCTCAGGTGAGGGCACCACCTGGTCCCGGGTGACCCATCCGAGCTCAGCTGATGGAAGGGAAGGTGGGCTGCGGTCCACCAGGAGGTCTGCGGCTCCGGTTATCTTGGTGATGACTGATGGAATGTCCCGGGTCTTGCCTTTTTCAGTGCTTGATCTCAAGAGGGAATTTTTGAAAGTAGCAACATCTGTAGTACCACTGGTGGTGGTGGGGTTACAGTTGTATTTCTGGGATGGGACATCCCAAGGAGCCACCCGAGTGCCTGGAGCAAGGTGGACCCCAATGCCATCCTTGTTTTTTTCTAAGGCATCTCTTCTAATTTTAATTTTAATACTCTTTAACCCAAGAGTTCTTTTCTTAAGTATTTAATTTTTTTCCTTGTCTCTTTCCTCCTTTTCCTTCCTCTTACTTTCCACTCAACTGGAGTCAGCGATGCCCTGTGCAGCTTTCTTCTTTAGAGGGTTTTGGGATTTCCAGGTTGCTTCTCATGTTTGCAAACGTTCCTTGGATACTCAAGCGGCAGTTGCATTTTCTCCAGGACATGCAGGCGAATGTGGATCAATTAAATTACGTTCATTGATTACATCACGTTTCACATGGTGACCAGAACATGCTCTGTTCACTGTGCTGTCAGATTCAAGGGTCAGGCTCCCGTTTCCCGACAGGACTGTGGTTTTGTCGTGTTCCCTGGATCAACTCTAACAGCTTCTCTGTATTCATGAGCTGTTCTGGCAGCTGACTGGATCTTTGGATCAATCAGAAAATCCTCTCCCGTGTGTATTCAGTGTTTGTGGCCTGAGTTGTACCTTTCTCATCGTGCTTTACTGTCTTCCCTCCTGGGTCATTTTCAGATGTGCGTCATGTGGAATGTAAGCTTTTCTCTCCCTCGGTCAGTGCTCCTTCCTGGACGTCTTATGTTGGTAACAATCATACGCTTGGTTCCATCACTGCCTTTCCCATGAAGGGTTTGCTCCTTCTATCCGCCCTTTGAGCGTGGTTTGGAAGTTAAACTACCCAAGACCGTGGCTCTAGTTACCTTCGTTGAAAAGGAAGACATTTTGACGGAAAGTGCTTGGTGCATGTCGAGAGCTGTATCAGGACTCAGGCACTCTGCTGCTCCCCGGGCAGAGCGAGTGTTTCAACCTGGATTCCTCCCTGGGTTCCCTCTTCCCAGGGTCCCGGGGCGCTGTGTTCCCCTGGTGATGTGGCGTCTGTGATGCTGCTGTGTTCTCTGTGGCAAGGGTTCTCTAATCAGTCGGGGTTTGCAGCCTTGAGTGTATGGTTTGGTTTGGTGTGCCTTGATGCTTAAGGACTTTCGGGGTCCCCCTCTTGAGCGTGCAGCCCCTTCTGTGTGCCTGGGCGGTCGTGTGTGTCACGTGGACTGTGGGTTTCGATGGGACCCTGCAGTCACGTGACGCCAGGCACTGGCCTCAGCTGTGCCTGGTGTGGCTCTCTGGCCCGCGTCTGCCTGGGAGGCCGACCCCCTCCTGTTCTTCCCGCTCACCTGCTCATCAGTGCGCTTCGCAGACACGCCTGGTGGCTTTAGTGTGCTAGACGCGGTTCGGCGGTGACACTTCCCCTTTGCCAAGAACTGAGAGCAGGAGCTGACCGTGTTTATAGGCCTGCACACTTTCGACGCCTTCCTGGTTTCACAGAGCAAGTCTGGCCTTTTCAGCCCAGCACTGGGTCTGGCAGGCTGTCCTTGAGCTTTCTGACTCCGGCATGCCCTTCTCTGCACTGGCCCGCTGGTCCCTGAGATGCCGCATGGTGATGCCCCAGTGTGATGTGTATGGACCCTTCTCCACAGGCCTTGGGGATAAATGTCCCTCACAGACAGTCACACACGGTGGCCCTGAACGTCTTCCTGTTTAGTTCCAGCTACATTGGTTAGACATACTGGTGAACTGAAACTTAAACATTCAAAAAAACTAACATCATGGCTTAAAACTCAAGATTCAAAGAACTAGGATCATGGCATCTGGTCCAATCACTTTATGGCAAATAGATGGAGAAACAATGGAAACAGTGACAGACTATTTTCTTGGGCTCCAAAATCACTGCAGATGCTGACTGCAGCCATAAACTTGCTCCTTGAAAGAAAAGGAGGCATCCTAAATGACCCTCTGCCCAGCTTCAAGTCACCCCTTTGGAATCCACGTATTGAACAGTGTTGTTCCTCAGATGATGGTTTTTCAAAAACGTCAGTGTGCTTTACATTGTTTTGTTGTAAGAAAAGTACGTGGTTTTGTAATCATTCCAAATATTGCCTGGAGAGTGAAAAGTGAGTCACTCTCCCTCACTGGGGCCGGCTGTATCTCTGCTTCTGACAACTTTCCTGGGGCGAATTCCATCAGGTTGTGGATTTTTCTGCCGACCTGTATCACTCAGGGTTCCGCTTCTGTATCCCCACGTGGGGTTTAGGTATAATTTCCCTTTTTGTTTATCAGCTTGGGGATCAAGATCACTTTTTGCCTCTTTTTTTTTTTAAGAAACTGCTTTAGACTTATCCTGAGGGGAATCGGTGGAAGTGGCAAGGACTTACATTGTGTGTTGCTGCAGGGCGCTGCCAGACACCAATTTCAGAAACTCTGTGAAGAAAACAAAACAGGCCACCGTATAGGACCTCCCTCTCTTTTTAGAAATTTTATTTATTTTTCAAATTGTGGTTTTTTAAAAACAACACATAATATAAAATTTACCATTTTGACAGTTTTTAAAATCATACAGTTGAACAGTGTAAAGTGCGTCCACATGGTTGTGCAGCTGGTCTTCAAAACTTTTCCAGTTTCCCAAACTGAAACTTACCCATTAAACCTTTCCCCGTTTCGCCTTCTCCTCTAGCACCAGCTGAGAACTAACCATCATTCTACTTTCCATTTCTGTGAATTTGACTCTTTCACATAGCCCATATAAGTAGAATCATATAGTACTTGTCTTTTTTTGTGACTGGTATTTATCTTACTTAGAATATTGCTCAGGTTTCATCCAGGTGGTAGCCTGTGACAGAACGCCTTCCTTTTCAAGGCTGAAGGATGTTGCATCAGATGGTTGGACCACATTTTGTTACCCACCCATCCATTCCTGGACCTTTGGTTTGCACCTCTTGGAGACTGTGAATGATGCTGCTGTGAACATAGGTGTGGGCAAATATCTCTTTGGGAAGCTGCTTTCACGTTTGGATAGATACCCAGAGGTGGAATTTCTTTATCATAGGGTAGACTAAGAGTCGGACACGACTGAATGACTTCACTTTCACTTTTCACCTTCATACATTGGAGAAGGAAATGGCAACCCACTCCAGTGTTCTTGCCTGGAGAATCCCAGGGACCGGGGAGCCTGGTGGGCTGCCGTCTATGGAGTTGCACAGAGTCAGACACGACTGAAGTGACTTAGCAGCTACTAAGTCACTAAAAAAAAATTTTTTTTTTTTTAATATTTTGAGAAACCTCCATACTCTGTTCCACGGCGGTGGTACCAGTTTGCATCCCCACAGACTCCGCACAAGGGTTCCAGCCTCTCCATCCTCATCCACTCTTGTGACTTTATGATTTTTATACACAGCCAGCCTAAAGGGTGTGAGGTGACATCTCCTGGTTTTGACTTGCATTCCCTTCTGATTAGTGGTATTGAGCATCTTTTCATATGCTTATTGGCTAGCCTGCCCTTTTTAAATGGCATTCATTTACTTAGATTTTTCTATAAAGTGTTTTTGAGGAGGCTTTTTCTTCATACTCCTGGTAAGATGAAAACTCAAGTGAATTGATACAGATTTCATGCTTTGTCCCATGCAGGTGTGCTGGGGGAACTTATTTCTGAATAGACCGTTTAGAAGGAGGAGCTCCTTGTGAAAAGGGGGATCGCCTCCTTCACTGCCCCCCATCCCCTGCCTTCACCCCAGAAAGCCACTTTCCCCTTTGCAGGCTGTTCAAAGGGTTCAAGCGCGTTCTGATGAATGACACCTGTAGAACACGATCGTCACCCTGTCAATTTGAAACGTAAGAACTGAAGCCAACCAGTGCCTCTCACTAGGGCTTCCCTGTGGCTCAGGCAGTCAAGAATCTGCCTGCAATGCGGGAGACCCGGGTTCGATCCCTGAGTTGGGAACATCCTCTGGAGAAGGGAATGGCCACTCACTCCAGTATCCTTGCCTGGGAAATCCCATGGACAGAGGAGCCTGGCAGGCTACAATCCTTGGGGTCGAAAAGAGTCAGACACAAGTGAGTGACTAAGATGACGTAGTAGTGCCTCTAAGGAGTGGAGGTCAGTTGTCTTTTCTGTTCGTTTCTAAGTGAAAAGTGAACGTGTTAGTCACTCAGTCGTGTCCGACTCTTTGTGACCCCATGGGCTCGCCTGGCTCCTCTGTCACTGGAATTTTCCAGGCAAGAATACTGAAGTGGGTAACCATTCCCTTCTCCAGGGGATCTTCCCAACCCAGGGATCACACCCAGGTCTCCTGCTTTACAGGCAGAATCTTTACCATTCGAGCCACCAGAGAAACCTGCCCGCACAGAGTATGAGCCATTCTCAAAGTGTTTTCCCCAGTCTGGTTTGATAGATGTGATTTAGAAAGTTAGGCTCATCCTTGCAGAAGAAATATTTACACTTATCTCAGTGGATCAGCTCCTTACCTGCCTGAGGGAAGGTCCTTTAGAAATTCAGGAAAGTCGTGAACTTGATTCCACTTTGCTGCCCTTTATTTTTTTGAGCTGCAAAACCACTGCAGATGGTGACTGCAGCCATGAAATTAAAAGACGCTTGCTCCTTGGAAGAAGAGTTATGACCAACCTAGACAGCATATTAAAAAGCAGAGACATTACTTTGCCAACAAACGTCCATCTAGTCAAAGCTATGGTTTTTCCAGTAGCCATGTATGGATGTGTGAGTTGGACAATAAAGAAAGCTGAGCAATGAAGATTGATGCTTTTCAACTGTGGTGTTGGAGAAGACTCTTGAGAGTCCCTTGGACTGCAAGGAGATTCAACCAGTCCATCCTAAAGGAAATGAGTCCTGAATAATCATTGGAAGGACTGATGCTGAAGCTGAAACTCCAATACTTGGGCCACCTGATGCGAAGAGCTGACTCATTTGAAAAGACCCTGATGCTGGGAAAGATTGAAGGTGGGAAGATAAGGGAAAAACAGAGGATGAGATGGTTAGATGGCATCACCAACTCAATGGACGTGAGTTTGAATAAGCTCTAGGAGTTGGTGATGGACAGGGAGGCCTGGCATGCTGCAGTCCATGGGGTCGCAAAGAGTTGGACACGACTGAGTGACCGAACTGAACTGAAAACGCACGGTGTGTGGGGTGGGTGTAGTGGGTGGGCCTGTGGACACGCACCCTTGGCTGACAGTTATCCTGAAATGCAACTCGGGGTTTGCCAGTCCCCCTGGGAGCCCAGGAGCTCCTGGAATCTTTAGCTGGACTTGGCCTTGAGGCTCTTGCTTTGAGGGTAGGCCCATCTGCTGCTCCGGGAGGCAGGAGCTCTGTTCCCACACTGCAAGGTCCAGCTGCCTTAGCTGAGAAAGGGCGAGGGGTTCAAGCCCAGCGCAGCCGCTCTGACTTCTCTCTGCCCCTCACCTTCCCTGTTCACTGGCAGGTGTTGGGGTCCCTTTTGGCTGCTGGCGGGGAGGAGGGGCAGGAATTAGGTGGCTCTGAGCCGGTCTCTGCACCCACGCTGGGAAAGGAGCTCATCCTCAACCGTGCAGGCCCGCCGCCCGTGACGCGTGGCGATTTGTGATGGGGATAATTGTATAACTTGCCCGATTAGAGGCGCGTGTGGAGCCTGCCTGACTCACGGCTCAGCCCCGCCCGGGGAGCAGTCGAGCTGGCCTAGCCGGCAGCTGCCTGCAGCCCGAGGGGTCAGGGATGGGGCGGGCGGTGACTGGGGCGTGGTGGATCTCTCGGGATCGGCATGGTGCAGAGTTGGCCGGACGGCATCCAGCAGCTTCGTGCTGGAACGCTCTGCCCAGGGAAAGGAGTTTGGTTTGGGTTGAGTTGCTTTCCCCTAAACAGAGTCCTTCCTGCCTGTGAGCAGTAGGGCTGTGCCGTGCCGGGCCCCTCTGCCCACGGCTGCTGCCCCTTCCCACTTTTCACAGATGGAGAAGCTTCCCCCGGGGAAGCTGAGCCACATCCCAGGGCCCACCGTGGCCGCCTTCCTCCCAGACGTGGCCTGCCCCTGAGCCTGGGGCCCCCATCACGGCCTGAATTCCATCCTGGAACTGCCCTGGAACAGCTGTCATCTGCCCTTGCCTGGAGACTCATGCCTGCCTCTAGAATCCTACCTGTGAAGCAGGCACTGTGAGCACTCAGCGTTAGGGGAAACCCGGGGGCACGGAGCAATTCCCCTGAACTCTGAGGGTCAGAAATCAAACTAAATGTGGTTTGACTTGGAGCACCCCTGCTTCCCCCGACCACCTCCCCGCTTCTCGTCCTGAACGAAGCTAAAAGGGGATGAGTTTCTTTCCTCCTGTGTCATCCTCGGGTGCCCTCCAGCCCAGCGTTTCCAAGTCCTGTGCAGATGGTAATCGATTCTCCAAATTGATTGATAACCCCAGAGCACCGGAGTCCAGGGCTGAGTTCGGCATCAGGGACACTGCGTGTCCTCCATACGGGCTGGCGTCTCCGAGGCTGGGGGCCGATCTCTCACCCAGAGACCCCTCTGAAGGATGCCTGCAGACCCAGGGGACCTCCTCAGGTAACCCATCCATCCCTGCACAGGGGGCCCCCCTGCTCACCTGGCCAGGTATTGCATAAAGGCCTGAGCAGAGCAAGTGGTGTCTGGGCCCTTCTATAAATTGTTTTTTTATAAATACAGGCCAGGTTATCACCTGTTTTCCAGCCTCTCAGGCTGTAACTTCCTATTGATGTTCTAGTCAGTGGACAGTTCTGAATCTACCCTGAGTCCTTAGGAGGGTGGAGGGCAGAGTGTGTGACCGAGCAGCTTTTACATACAGCTGCCTGCACCCGTGTGGTGCTCTTTGACTGTTGCTTGTTTTGTAATAGAGGAGCTTGTATTTATGCCCTTCCCACTGGCAGTGCATGGGAGGGGGTGTGTCTTTCAGCAAAGAGGGAGGGAGTGGCCTGGAGAAGAGGGTTAGTAGACGTCAGGCCAGGTGACCAAGGTCAACATCAACAGTACCAAGTCCTGTGGACAGTATATGCCCTTGTGCGGGGTGAAGAGGGCACCTCCCCTGCCGCCTTCCTCCCCAGGATCCACAGCCCCAGTCTTCACCCTGAAAAGAAGCAGACACACCCCAGCTGAAGGGCAGTTACCCGGTACCTGCCTGGTCTTGCTCAGAACCATCAAGGTCACTGAAGACAAAGGGTGCCTATGGAACTGTCACGGTCCAGAGGAGTCTCAGGAGACGGGGCTGAATGTCGTGTGATACCTGGCACGGATCCTGGGATGGAGAAAGGACATGAGAGAGAAAAACTCAGGGAATCTCAGGGCTTCCCTGGTGCCTCAGTGGTAAAGAATCCACCTACCGATGCAGGAGATGAGGGTTCGATCCCTGGGTCTGGAAGATCCCCTGCAGAAGGAAATGACAACTCACTCCAGTATTCTTGCCTGGGAAAACCCATGGACGGAGGAGCCTGGTGGGCTACAGTCTCCGGGGTAGTAAAGGGTTGGACGTGACTGAGCCACTAAACAACAAAAAGGGAATCAGAGAGTGGACTTCAGTTCATATAACTGAACTAAAGTGCCGTCATCATTCATTGGCAAATGGGCCATCCTAATGGGAGATTTTAATAACAGGGAAGTCAGGTGTTGGCTGGCATATGGGGATACCTTGTGTTATATTGACGACTTTTCTATACATCCAAATCCACTTTAAAAGGAAGTTTGTTTTAGAAAAGAGACAAAACGATGGCAGGGAGGGCCGCTGGGAGGCAGGGGTGCCAGGGCTCGGCTCTCAGGCCCTTGGCTCTGGTTGGTATCTGCCGTTGGCGGTAACCGTGGCTGGAGTCCAGAGGGTGCCCTGCAGTGCGGGCCCTTGGTTTTGGGCGGCCCCCTCCAGGGAGGAGCCCAGGCCTCCTCACCTTCTGCCAAGCATGGTGCCCACCCCCTCCAGGTCAGGCGCTGGCCTGTCTCCTCCAGTCAGCAGGTTCTTTGTTCTCTCCTGGACTGGACTTTTAACAGTGAGCTGCTCTCCAGGTCAGCAAGGAAGCCAGCTTCCAAACACAAAGCACAGGTCAGCTCTGTCAGGTGAACTTGAACTTGAGAAAGGCAGCCGAACAGCGGGAACAGTGGGGCTGTGTATAAACTGCCCTGCAATTCCGAGTCTGGAGCATTAGGCTGGTGGTGGAGCATTAGAAGGGGTGGTCGGGGTGGCCGAGGGCCCCACTAATCCTGTTAGCAGCTCGAGGGGTGATGCGCGGAAGAGGGGATGATTTGGTGAAGTTGTCTCTCCTCTGAAGAGGGCTGATAGCAGCATGCATGGCTGCATTGAGGCGTTTGCTCCTTCAGGCATTTTCTGCTGATCCCCTGAGTCAGGGCTGGGGGAGCAAGCGCTGTGACGCGCCCCGCACCGGGAAAGTGAGCGCACACACAGGCATGGAGGCTCCGGCCCCTGCACTTGAGCTTGTAATCTTCTTAGGCCAGAAGGCTTTCTTAGGGGACCCGACTCCGGAACAGCATGGGGACAAATGTCTGTCTCCAGCTGGACCCCGCCGTCCTCTGGCCAGTCTTCTGTGCCCAGGGATCACCTGGGACGGGGGCAGTTCTGAGCAGCTCCTGGTGACGGGAGGAGGTTACTGATGTGGGGACCGCATGCTGAGTGGCAGGGGGCCTTGGTCTGGGCTGAGATTCAGCTGGAAAGAGACAAGGGGGCGTCAGGTGGGAGGAGCAGAGATGGCAGTCGTCCTGGGTGGCCCTTGTGTGCACACATTGGTTCCTCATCACAGGGTAAATCCTGGAGCACTTATGTAGTGCCGACTGTAGGCGCCGAGCTCTTTAAACGCTTCACACATAAACTCCCCACAATAGCTTGTAGGTTGGGTGCCCTTTTTTAGAGATGAAGGCAGGTCTGCTCCCAGCTCAAGGTCCTGCCAGTGGGAGGGCATGGGAATGATGCTGCTGGGCCCCAGGCAGCCCACCCTGCCTGGCACCTCCTCGGGTGGGACAGCTGGAGTTTCCCAGCCAGTGTGTTTACACAGACAGGCATCATCCTAGAGCTTAGGGTCCCTGCACTAGGAGAGCTCAGGGTGTTGGGAGCTTCTGGGGTCGCCCTTCTCTTGACAACCTCTGGACCAGAGACTCCCACGGTGGACACACAGCGGGGATGGCTGCTTTGGTGACCAGCCCCACGCCCCACACCCAGGGACCACTTCCCTGCTGTCGGAGCTTTCCAGAAGCTTCTCCCTTCGCCACTCTTCCCGCTCAGATGCACAGATCTGAGAGTCCGCACGTTTGAGTTAGCACCACCGCGTTCCCCAGCCACCCTGGGAAGAAACCTCTCCAGATTCCTAACGTGCTCAAGGTGTGTTTAAGTTTTCTGGTCCTTTTCAGCTCTCCCATGCAAGAAGGCTGTGCAGCTTGTGGGGGGGTTTTCTACAGCTGGCCTGATCTTTAGGTCCTGGACATTCCCCGTGTCTCTCCTGGCCATGGGACCGGAGCCCCAACAGCAGGGCGGCCGCCTTGCCATGGCCCTGGGGGCTTTGCTCCTGTAGCCAAGGGCAGCTTCGTCCCCTTCAGGTGATGTTGATGGTTTGCAACTTTTGCCTTCTGTCACTCCCTCTGGAAGTGCTTTATCACTCAGTCAACAAGTATTTGAGAGCCTGCTGCACCTGGGAGTATGGAGGGGGCCAAGGACAGAGTCCCAGGCACAGCCCACTCTCCATCCGTGGGCAGCAGGGACCAGATACCCTTTCCCTGGGCCCCAGGCCGAGCTGGTGTGCACTGGGCCGTGTGCTCACCGACCAGGGCCGCCCTGAGCACTGAACTCTGGCTGGGCCCCTGCGCTGCTGCCAGCCGCAGTCTTGCCCGTCAGCCCGCGTAGAAGGTTTCTTTTGTTCGGTGCTATTGGCATGATTGAATCCATGGCTGCTGCCAAACAGGATGTGGTCTGGGTGACTCCCAGCTTCCAGCAATCGAAGGTTCTTGTTTTCCACTGCCTGGAGAAGGACAAACCCCGTAACCACAGGGCGCTTCGGGGGCCCTGGGGGGAGCCCTGGGTTAATGAAGAGCCCAGCCCGGCAGCGTCTGGGGCCAGCATCTTTAATTGCATGGGAGGGAGGGGGAGAGGTGGGGCGATTTCTTACAGTCATAACCCAGCCCAGGGGGAGACGGCTTCCAGGTGAGGCTGGAGGCCTGTGAATTTGGTTTGGGAGGAGGGTTTCTAGGTGGGGCCCTATTTCCAGGTCACAGCTGGGCCGCTTCTCTGCAGAGCAAGGAGATCGGGGAGGGAGCCACCTTTTCCCCAGGCCTGCAGTGCCTGTCCTTACCACTCCACTGGGTTATCAGGGGGCCAGGCCAATTGGTTCCTAAATCTTGAATGCATGGGTGAGTGCGCGGTTGTGTCGACTCTCTGCAACCCAATGGACTGCAGCCCGCCAGGCTCCTCTGTCCATGGGATTCTCCAGGCAAGAATACTGTAGTGGGTTGCCACACCCTCCTCCAGGGGATCTTCCCAACCCGGGGATTGAAACTGCTTCTCTTATGTCTCCTGCATTAGCAGGCGTGTCCCTTACCATTAACACCACCTGGGAAGCCTGTAGATACAAATAACACTTAAATATCTGGGATGAATAGAAGATGGCAGAAACAGTGACCACTCATAAGACTGGTATAGCTTCTCCCTTTTTCCATGGTCTTCCCCATTTTTTCTTGCTGGATTGTAGGAGTTCTTTGAATTTTCTGGAAAATAAGTCTTTCTTGGCTGTGAGCACTGCAAATATTGCCTCCTAGTTTACTTGCCCACACGTGCTTTAAAAATCCAATGAGGCACGTTCCAAATCTGTCCTGGGAGATAATTTACAGAACTGTTTTCCAGGCGTTCCTAGTTCTGGCCGGTGTGTCCTTGGTCTCGGCCAAGGCATCGTGCCTGGGAGGTCATAGGTCCAGCTTATTGTAATGATCCGTCACTGCCTTCTCTCACTTTCTGTTCCCCTTCATGGATCCGCCCCACCCCGGGGTCTGGGAGTGCTTTCCTGCACAAATCGTTTTGGTCTCTTAGTCATTTGGGGGAAAATTAGTGAGTCAGCCCTGGACCTTGGGCCTGGGGCACAGCCCCACCTGGCCCGGCAGATTAAAGCTGCGTTTCTTTGTGGCCCCTGGAGGTGGGAGCTTTACTAAAGGAATGTGGGGTCTGGGGAGCCTGGATGCAGCCTGTTTAGAAGGAATGCATTCCTGGAGGAAGTTAAAATTAGAAAAAGCAGTTACACTTCCTGCCATTCAGCCGCAGTTGGCTGGTGTTTGTTTGCACAAGGATTCTTCTGGTAACAATCTGCGGTCGGTTTCTGGTGGAATATGACGGTGAAGTCATGGTTTGCGGGATGGAGGTGGTCCGTTTCCATGGCGATCTTTGTGGTTGAAGTCACTGCTTTGTTTGTGAATTCTCGGAGAATTGTGCCAGCATGGAAAAATAGTCTTGAAACAGCTCCTTTCTATGGCTAGCAAAAAAGATTTTATTTTTTTGCGAAAGCTCTTGAATGGGAAGTTGATACCGTGGAGTGCATCTGTTTGTGGGTGAACCCTGGAAGGAGTGGACCTGGGCCCTTGCGGGGGCTTGGATCCCCATCGCCCCGCCCCCTCGCGGGGAGGCCACCTCTCCTGGTGGGGAGGCTGGGACTTCTTGGGGAGCCCCCTGTGACTGGGGGAGTCCCCTCTGACTGGGGTAGGCAGGGAGGGGGCATCCTCCCACCCCACCTCCAGGTTTAGCAAATAAAAATAAAATGTCACCCTGGCGTGGTTGACTATTTGGGACTTACTTAGGGTAATAAAATTTTGTTGCGTATCTGAAATACAGTTTTAACAGGGTGTCCTAACACCCGGAGAGCACCTCTGACTTTCCTCTGTGGTCCTCGGTCTTGCTCTCATGGTGCCTGAGGCCCTGCCAGGTGAGGAAGGGACATCGCCTGCTCCTTGCTGGCTGGTGGGCCCCGTGGCTTCTCCAGGTTTGTCCCTAGGGGCTCGGACACTTCCTCCTGCCGGCGCTGGGCCGGCCGCTCTTCACCTGCTGCGTCGGGCTTGCAGTCAGGCAGTCATGGCGCGTGCTGCCCCCGTTCCGAGGATGGAGAACACGCAGGAGGTCTCCAGTCGCTCACGCACATCAGGGTCCTTCCACCTCGTCACTCCATGCCCAGAAGCTGGAGGGCACGGGGGGGCTGGCCCGTCATCTTCCTTGGAGAACAGACGTGCTCATCAGAAGCTCATGTTCACGGAACCAGGGGCATCACCAGCCCACTTCACTGGCCTGCCCAGGAGTGCCATCCCTTTAGCGGAGGTGGGCGGCAAGCTTGTCACCCAGACCCAGAGTTACAGATCTCTTGGTGGGAGTCGTGGGCCAGCACTGGACCTCGAAGGAAGAGGGGAGATGTGTAGGTAGGAGTTTTCTGGTGGGTGGCTCGCCTGACCAAAGTGAAGGGAGTTGGCGTGGGTGCTAAGGAGGCTGGTGGGATGGGGCCAAGCTGGGGAGAGCCCTGAGCTGGGGCAGGGACACCTGGCCTCAGGTGGGCTGGTGTTAGGAGGGAGAAGGGCACTTTTTGTGCACGGGCAGGGGAACAGTCGCTGAAGGTGAGGGAGCCAGAGGATGGATTTGGTGGAGATGCAGCTGGGACCATCTGGGAAACAGCTGATCGTTTGCTCCAAGATGGCCAGCAGATTATAGATGGAGGGGGGTGGGGGGGCTTCCTTTTATGTGCAGGCACCAGGAACCACTGGTGGAGCGTCTTACTGTGTGCTCCGTGAAGCAGGCCTAGGGGCTGGATGCAGAGCTGAGCACAACAGGTGTTCTCCTGCCCTGTGTGCCATACAGATACGCTTGTGAGACATCCAGGGCTGATTCCTTGGGGGGATTCTATAGCAGTTCACTGAGTGCTTGCTGTGTTCCAGGTGGACCGGGTGAGGTCTTTGCCTTCCAGGAGTCTTTCCTCTGGTGGGAGAGAAAGGAAATAAACAGATGATAAAGAGTGTTGGGAGTGATCACTGAAGCCGGGTAGCGGGATGGGCAGACAAACTGTGCTGTTTAAAGAGGGAGTGTAGTAGGCTCAGGGGCTTCCCAGGTGGCGCTAGTGGTAAAGAACCCACCTGCCAATTTAGGAGACACAAGAGACGTGGGTTCCATCCCTGGGTCGAGAAGATCCCCTGGAGGAGGGCATGGCAACCCACTCCAGTATTCTTCTCCTGGGAAATCTCATGGACAGAGTTGCCTGGCGGACTATAGCCCATAGAGTTGCAAAGAGTCGAGTATGACTGAATCGACTTAGCACACACTCCCGTAGAAGGCTGACTGTCCCTTCCCACCTCCCCCAGGGATCGTCACGTGGTAATTCCCAGCACCTGTGAATGGTACTTCATAGAGTAAAAAGGACTTGGTGGGTGTGATAACTGAAGATCCTGAGATGACCCTGCCTACCCGGAGGGGCCCTGAATGTCCTGTAGTGACCAGCCTCGTTGTAAGAGAGGCAGAGGGAGATGTGACTGCAGAGCAGGAGGTGGTGGAGTCAGAGATGGAGTGAGTGGGCTCTGAAGTTGGAGGAAGGGACCGTAAACCAGGAATGCCAGCAGGTGGGAAACGCAAGGCCACGGGTTCTCCCAGTAGAGCCTCCACAAGGCAGCAGGCCCAGCAATACTTGATGTTCGCCCAGTGAAACTGGTTTCACATTTGTGCTCTCCAGATGGTAAGAATAAATTGGTTTTAAGGCGCCAGGTTTGTGGCAGTTTGTGACAGTTCCTAGGGCTGTCACATGCTTTCCCTAAGAAAGGAACATGGAAGCCCGGAGATTGAGGAGGTGATGTTTAAGCCACGCCCAGGTGTGAATAAAAAACTTTCCCTGGTGGCTCAGAAGATAAAGAATCTGCCTGCAATGCAGGAGACCCGAGTTCAATCCCTGGATCGGGAAGATCCCCTAGAGAAGGGAATGGCAGCCCACTCCAATATTCTTGCCTGGAGAATCCCATGGACAGAGGAGGCTGGTGGGTTCTGTCCATGGGGTCACAAAGAGTCAGACACGACTGAGTGCCTAACACCTTCACTTTCGCTTATTTCAGGTATAAGGGGTGGGAAACATAGCTCACGATGCTTTCAGAATGTGAGGGTGGGCTCCCCGGCTGACCTGTGGGCTGGGACCGTGGGGCCTGCCCTGGGATCCAGTCCCAGCTTCGAGTCAGAGATTTCCTTGGGAACTGTGAGCCCTGATGGCCCTCAGCCTGGACATGATCTGCAGTGAATTTATACATTTTTAATGGAAGAATTTCATGGCTGCAATCACCATCTGCAGTGATTTTGGAGCCCAGAAAACTAAAGTCTGGACACTGTTTCCACTGTTTCCCCATCTATTTCCCATGAAGTGATGGGACCAGATGCCATGATCTTAGTTTTCTGAATGTTGAGCTAAAGCTCAGAATTTTCCAGTTTATTGTGATCCACACAGTCAAAGTTATGGCCAACCTGCTGCTGCTGCTGCGTCGCTTCAGTCGTGTCCGCCTCTGTGCGACCCCATAGACGGCAACCCACCAGGCTCCCCCGTCCCTGGGATTCTGCAGGCAAGAACTCTGGAGTGGGTTGCCATTTCCTTCTCCAATGCATGAAAGTGAAAAGTGAAAGTGAAGTCACTCAGTCGTGTCTGACTCTTAGCGACCCCATGGACTGTAGCCCACCAGGCTGCTCCGTCCATGGGATTTTCCAGGCAAGAGTACTAGATAACATATTAAAAAGCAGAAACATTACTTTGCCAACAAAGGTCTGTCTAGTCAAGGTTATGGTTTTTCCAATGGTCATGTATGGATGTGAGAGTCGGACTGTGAAGAAAGCTGAGTGCCAAAGAATTGATGCTTTTGAACTGTGGTGTTGGAGAAGACTCTTGAGAGTCCCTTGGACTGCAAGGAGATCCAACCAGTCCATCCTAAAGGAGATCAGTCCTGGGTGTTCATTGGAGGGACTGATGATGAAGCTGAAACTCCAATACTTTGGCTACCTGATGTGAAGAGCTGACTCACTTGAAAAGATCCTGATGCTGGGAAAGATTGAGGGCAGGAGGAGAAGGGGATGACAGAGGATGAGATGGTTGGATGGCATCACCGACTCAATGGACATGGGTTTGGGTGGACTCCAGGAGTTGGTGATGGCCAGGGAGGCCTGGTGTGCTGCGGTTCATGGGGTCGCAAAGAGTTGGATACGACTGAGCGACTGAACTGAACTGAACTGAATGTAAAAATGTCAACTGCTTTTCTCCAGATTTAGCTGTGTGTACGTGTATCTTATTAATGGAACACAATATTTCCTTGGCTTTCTAAATTGGGAGTTTCTAGCAATACAAAATAGCACACTGGCTTTGACCAGAACTAGCCAGAAATAACGCACCCATGTCACTCAGCTTGTGTCTTGGCCAAAAAAGGCCTAGTGGCCAAGTGCCAGCTTGACATTTGCCATCTGTTCTTGTTTGGGATCCCCAAGTGTGGAGCCCCGGGTGAGGACTTTGGAATTGACATTATGGGGAGAGGTGGTCCTCAGAAGCAGGAGTGGGGACACAGGAGGGCGACATGAGGAAGTGAGGGAGGCAAGTACAAGGTGAGTCCGTGAGCTCATGGTCACTGTGACTGCTGGGGACCCTCCCGAAGAACCTTAGAATGGTCCCTCTGGGGGATGGGGCAGCCACAGGAGTGTGCCCTGAAGGCTGAGCGAGGGCTGGGGGCCTGGGGTGCTGTGATGGGGGGTCACACCCACCCATTTGGAGGGTATGGTCTTTTTCCTTTTTTGGCTGTGCTGGGTCTTCGCTGCTTGTGGGCTTTCTCTAGATGCAGGGCATGGCCCTCTCACTGGGCGGCTTCTCGTTGCAAAGCATGGGCTCTCGGTGCAGGGCTTCAGTGGTTGCAGCTGTCCTGTTAGTTGCCTTGTGACATGTGGAATCTTCCCAGACCAGGAATCGAACTCATGTCCCCTGCATTGGCAGGTGGATTCTTAACCACTGGACCACCAGGGAAGTCCTGGAGGGCATCTTGACAGCACAGTGAGGGGTGACTCATTGTACACAAATCCGATACAGTGTGGCCTTCGCAAAATCCAGACTCACGATCCCTGTGGGTCCTGAGAAAGGCAGCTATGTCAGCCGCCGCCCTCCAGCAAGAGCTGAGACAGCCTCCCAGGCATGTCTTCATGCCTGTCCACGGTCGGTGAAGCAGACGGTGTTTGGGTGAGGCTTGGAGAAAGTTCAGATGCATGTGTGAGGATTGATGGGAACACAGAGGCGCCAAGCACCTCGCCCGCAGAGGGACTTTTGACCCTGTGTGTAGCATCCTCTCTTGGTACCTGTTTGGAACCCGGTCAGCGCAGGTGGTACCTTCCCCGTCTCCCAGAAGCCCCTCCTCCATTCAGGAGTTTTCTCTCCATCTAGTTCTGGACTCACACCAGCAGCTTTGTGTCTTGGCATCTTCCATTTTCAGCCTTGTTTTTTTTTTTTTTTTTTAGTTTATTTTATTTTATTTTTGGCTGTGCTGGGTCTTCGTGCTGCACGGGCTTTTCTCTAGTTGCAGAGAGCAGGGGCTACTCTCTAGTTGAGGCACACGAGCTTCTCACTTCAGTGACTTCTCTTGTCTGTCTGAGCATGTGCTCTAGGGCTCGAGGGCCCAGAAGTCGTGCCTCCCAGGCTTAGCTGCTTCTCCGCATGTAGCATCTTCCCGGACCAGGTATTGAACCCACGTCTCCTGTGTTGGCAGGCAGATTCTTACCACTGAGCCACCAGGGAAGCCCCCAGCCTTGTCTTATACTTAGATCCCTGCTGTCTCTTATTTCCTGTCTAGAGTGCAGGACCCATTGGTTTTATTTATCTTGCCGGTCCGTCTGTACCTTGCAGGGAACAGAGCCCAAGTGCAGATTTGGGAGATGGCGGAGCGATCTGTTGACACTTAACCTCCTGTCCCTCAGAGCCGAATGAGCACCAGCCAGGACGGCTTGAGCTGTGTTCACAGTTGTGTTAACCTTTCACGCCTGATTGGTGGTTGCTGATGACAGAGGTCTTACTGTGTAGAACAGCCGCTGGGTGGAGAGACTCATCAGAGAGGCTCACGTGGCCCTGGCGGGGAGTGAAGGATGGCCAGTGGAATCCACCATTCTTGTCCCATAATAGCCACCTGGGCCGGGGTGTTCTGACATGACCTGGCTCCACACACCTATTCCAGCCTGTAGTTAGAGCTGTGGGGTCAGAGAGGGAAGTGACCCCATGGAGCTGTGCCCTTGGCCCAGCCTTGCTGGTGGGTGGCGGGTAATGGTCACCCAAGCATGTGTCCACCAATACGAGTGTCTCCCCAATGCCCACCTCTCCAGCACACAGGCGTCTATTGAAATAGCTTCAAGTTAGCATTTTCTTTATCTATGTGTATTGAAGATTGCTTTTTTTTTTTTTTTTAAGTCTTGTTACAAAAGTAGGCTGTTCCAGGGGTTGGGAACTCCCTTGCATTTCTGGATAACAGTATACTTATCTCAACAGAGAGATTTAGAAACTGGGGATTTATTTTGGGGGAAATGAATAAAAACACACTGTCCTCTTATAACCTGGTGGGTCTTGGGCTTCAGAAAATGTTGCAGTGAGTCTTGTTTCTGACCCATTTCTGCATATCTGTGAGGGTAGGGCATGTTATCTAAAAGTGGGATTGGGCTGGGGTACATAGCAGATTAACAAATGACAAAGCAGTCCATGTTCTCCTAGAGAAGGGATTCCACCCTTTTCCCGCAACTATGGTACCCCAGTCCAACGGCAAGGCAGGCGGAGGACCCCCAGTCCACTCTGCAGAACTGAGAGGGGAAGGGGACTCTTGGGAGGTGAGCCCAGCATGGAGGGGATTTGGGGTCAGCTGGAAAAGGCCCGCTGTTAGCGGGGGGAGGGCTCAGGCTCCATCTCCCTCCTCTTTCACTGTTGCCAAGGTGAGAGGTTGCCAGGGTGAAGACGTGACCTCCAGGAAGAATCTGCGAGGTCAGAGGGTGGGTGGTCCTCGCCTTGACAGGTCTTCCCCTCCAGCCCCATTCAGGGAGGGGTGACCCACAGAAGGGCACTTCTGGGGAAGGAGGTGGCTGCTGGGGTCCTGACAGAAAAGGGACTGTGCTGGAGCCCACATGTGCCAGGCCCTGCCAGCACACACTCGAGGCTGGGCAGTTCCCCACCCCACCTGCTGGGCGCCAAGGAGCAAGGGTGCGCATCCCAGGTCTCAGATTCAGCGGCTGAAACCAGATTTGAGGCTCTGTTCAAATAGGGTCTGCGCTTGGCACACGCTGACTTGTCCCAGTATTTCCGCCTCCTCTGGATTTGTCGGGAGGCTCCCAGGCTTGGCACAGAAGCCCCCCTTCCTGCAGCTCATAAACACCAGGCAGGATGGTGTACTTCTTCTTACTTTAGGAGACTTGAGACGGGGGAGGTTATAATTTCTGTCTTGGAAGAAGGACAGAAGGAAGGCAGGGTAGCACTGGAACCCGGGCTGGCATTTGATGCCCTCAGGCGGAGACATTGGGTCTGCCTGCAGCCTGCTTTGCCCGCCTCTGTTCTCTTTGTGCTTGACCGTTGTTCTGTTCATCGAGGTCCTGGGGGCGGCTTTGGACCGGTGGGTTATGATCTCAGCTTCCCATTTGTTGACCTCAGTCAGTCATTGAAACCCCGTTGAACCTCACTTACTGAGTCTGCTGAGGACACAGTGGTGCTGACGCTGCCCCCCTCCAACCTCCAGGAGCCAGGTGGAGAAGCACATTGTTGTCAGTTACCCCACGTAGTATCAGTGTGGTCCAGGGACCGGAGGCACCAGCATCACCTGGGAGCAAGTTGGGAATGCACATTCAGGCCCAGCCCAGGCCTCGCGGTGGAGACCGGCAGGCTGTGTTTTAACAAACCCTCCAGGTGAGCCTGGTACATGCCCTTGTTTGAGACTCACCGCCTTATTCATACAGAAGAAGTTTAGTTCTCAGCCATTCATACCATAAGCATAATCGTGAGGTTTCTATTTTGCATTTGGCTATATCCCTGGACTTTTGTGTTTCAAAGAAGAGAAAGGCAGGGTCTCTGCCCTTAAGGTGGCCCATGTTGCTGTTGTTCAGTTGCTAAGTCGTGTCCGACTCTTTGTGACCCCAGGGACTGCAACACGCCAGGTTCCCCTGTCCTTCCAGACACTTCCCTATGTCCCGGAGCTTGCTCAAACTCATGTCCATCAAGCCGATGAGGCCATCCAACCATCTCATCCTCTGTCACCCCCTTCTCCTCCCGCCCTCAATCTTTCCCAGCATCAGGGTCTTTTCCAATGAGTCAGTTCTTCACATCAGGTGGCAAAAATGTTGGAGCTTTAACTTCAGCATCAGTCCTTCCAGTGAATATTCAGGGTTGATTTCCATCAGGATTGACTGGTTTGATCTTCTTGCAGTACATAGACTAACAGAAAAGATGGGAAGTGTCTACTCTACATGATAGGAGAAAAAAAAGATGGTAGAGTAGAAAAAACAAAAACTAAAGAGTAATCTCCAGCATGACGTGGAAAGCCCCATTTTACACTTGAGGAAGCCCAGACCTAGAGTCAAGTTAGGTAAGCTGGCAGAGGTTATCAGGCCCATGAAGGGCAGAGCTGGAATGCAAGTCTTCAGATCTGACGGGGTCATCTCAGAAACCTCCGTGTCCAGGCTCTCCCCATCCATATGGCATCTCACACACCCAGCCCCTGGCTGGAGCCACCTCCCCACTTATTCAGAGGAGGAGGCTACGGTCAGGATGGAAAACCTCAGACTTTGGAAGCTCCTTCATCAGCTTTGCAGTGGGGATTGTCATGATGTTGGATTTAAACCTCCAGCCCTCCTGGGAGCCCAGATCTGTGACCCCGGTCAGACTGTAAAGGTCCTAAGTAATTAGTCAGTGAGTGGAAAAAGTTAGTCAAAGCCTGGAAGAATTAGATTTTTTTTTAATGGAAAAAAACCAGTGTCCCTGGATCTTCAAGTCTTCCTCCATTGGGTGAAGGTCTTTCTCTGAGTGTGTGTTTGATGACTGTATCTGGCATGCATGGACCCCAGCCTAGTACAGCCTCACGATTCCCCATTTGTTTACTTTTTTACAGTTATTATATTTATTTGTTGTTTCTGGCTGCACTGGGTCTTTGATGCTGCACGCGGGCTTCCTCTGGTTGCGGGGGGCAGGGGCTTCTCTAGTTACGTGTGCGGACATCTCATCGTGATGGCTCCTTGTTGGCGAGCACAGACTCTAGGGCACAGGTTTCAGTAGTTGCAACACACGGGCTTAGATGATCTGCTGCCTGTGGACCCTTCCTGGATAAGGAATCAAACCTCTGTCCCCTGCACTGGTGGAGAGATTCTTACCCACTGTGCCCCCAGGGAAGTCCCGATTCCCCGTTTAGAGTCAAGGGATGACACAAAGGCTGGCAAAGCAGCCTGAGTCAAGAGTTCTGGAGTTATTTTATTTTATTTTATTTTCTTAAGTGTTAATGTGGTCTAGCTTGCCAGCCCGTTTTAAGTGATTCCCCTCTATCAGGTCTTTACAAAATATTCCACTTGACTGGTCCTGGAAGCTGCTCATCTCCCGTGATGATTTATGTGATAATTAGATCCATTAAAATATCCGTAGCAAAGCCCATCAGCTCCATCCAGCGGGAGCAGAAGCCCAAAGGAGGAGGAGAAGGCAGCCTTGTGGCCACAGGTGTGGGCGTCCACATACCTGAGAGGGAGTGGGCACAGGTCACCCCCACACACGGGAGCCTCCACCCTCGCCCCCACCCTGCTGGGGAGGAAGGATGCGCAGAATGCCGGCCACAAACCATGAACCAAACCACCAACTTGATACTGTGCCAGGCGCCAGGTGGGAACGCACAGGTGTATAGGGTGAAGCTGCCGTGGGCATCTGGTCGACCTGTGTCTCAGTAACCCACCTTCTGTGCTTCACAGTCAATCTAGGCTTCCTCCACGAGAGAGGAAAGGCTGTTCCTTGCCCCCCAATCTATAAAATTTGAAATATTATGAAATTTTAGGAGAGGTAGGTGAAGCAGTTCTGTATTCTGTGTAAGAAAGGTTTCCCCAGAGACCAGGTGTTCCTTTCACTTGGTGCCTCACCCACCACACACCTAAGTACTGTTGTTTCACTGGTGTTTATTTTGTTAGCGTTAAATACCAAGGTCTGTCTGCAGAAGCATGATTTTTCTCAGTTTTATAAATTGGTTGCCTTGTCCTTTCTTCCATAAACAATGGAGAACCAAGAGTGAAGTCCACCACCAGGCCTGGGACCCCGATGCTCATGTGCCTTGAGCATGTCTTGCAGAGGGACTCGGGGTGCTAACCTGTGCCCCAGAGGGGCCCGAGCTCTCCCCCTGAAGGTTGGATCGGGCTCCAGGAAGCAGTTTCTGGTTGATAAAATTTACCTCTGGGTCATTCCTGCTTCCTTTTCAAGCCACACCTCCCATTGTTGCCCTTCCCTTCCTCTTGCCATCTCAGATGCTGCCTGCTACCTGGCCAGCCCTCGGGCATTGGCCACGCCCCGTGGGTGCTGCCCACCTCTGTGATTTGAGCCTACCCCAGGCTGGCCTCTGCCCTGCAGCCTGTATGGGGCTGGTGTAGACCGGGGTCAGCGCACTTTCACTGTAGAAGGCCAGGCCAGGCAGTGTTCCAGCTTTGCAGCCCCCAGGGGTCTGTGGCAGTTACCTTTGTGTGCCGTCAGCACACAGAAGAACCACAGACAAATCCATAAAGGGACAGGGTGCCTGTGTTCAATAAAACTGTACTTCTGCACACTGCGGTCTGAATTTCATATTTGTAAAACATTTCGTATAATTTTTATGTGTTGTTATGTGCTTTCCCTACTGATACATGCTCTTCATTCATGGGCGGAGACAGCTGTTGGGCTGGGCTTGGCTCTGTTTTGTGCTTTAGTGCTGCTACTTTGGTTTTTCAGGTGTGGTGGGCACAAGAGTGGGTGAGACCGAATCTTGCCCTAGAGAGATCCCAGTCTAGATACTGGCAGGTGCCCGATGTAAAGGACCCTCTGGCCAGTGGATCCATACGTGTCCATCGTGATGGTTAGAAACCCAGGTAATAGGCCAGTTTCCCCAGAGCCACCCTAGAAATGCTTTTCCTCCAGCTGGGAAGAACTGTGCTGGGTGACTGCATAGATCCCAGGCCACTGAGCACATGCTGGAGTTGTAGGAGCAAAGTACGGAGGTTTGGGTATTCCATGACATCAGAGGGCCACGTAGGCCCTGCTCTGAGAGGCTTGGCACTGCAGGATGGCCAGCTCTTGTGGGGTTAACACGAACCAAGCTATACATCGAGTAAAGGGAACGTTTCAGAGTATTTTGAACCTGTCACTTTCAGCTCTTGAGACAGGTGGCCTCCCGAGGATTCCTTCTCCTGGTTTGTTGTATGTTGTATGAGATTGGTTGTATGAGTTGGCTTGGGTGCCGTAACAAAGAGCCCCAAGCTTGGGTGCTTAAACAATAGAAATGTATCGTCTCCCGGTACAGAGGAGGCTGGAAGTCCAACATGGAGTGTCTGCAGGGTCAGTTCCTTGTGAGGCTCTGCGGGAGACATGGTCCCAGGCTTCCCCCAGCTTGTGGTGGTTTGCTGGCAACCTTGACTTGTAGACGCATAGTCCTGACCCTCGCTTTCATCCTCACGTGAAGTTCTCCCTATCTGTGTATCTGCCTCCAGATTTCCTCCTGTGTGAAAACACCTGTCGAACTGGGTTTGGATTCCCTCTCATGACCTCGTTTTCACTTAATTACCTCTATAAAGACCCTTTCTTCAAATATGGTCACATTCTGAGGGTCTGGGGGCTAGGGCTTCAGCGTATCCATGGGGTGCGTGTGGCGTGCTAAGCTGCTTCAGGCGTGTCTGACTCCTTGCGACCCCATGGACTGTAGCCCACCAGGCTCCTCTGTCCATGGAACTCTTCAGGCAAGAATGCTGGAGTGGGTTACCGTTTCCTTCTGCAGGGGATCTTCTCAACCCAGGGATGGAACCTGAGTCTCTTATGTCTCCTGCATTGACAGGTGGGTTCTTTTTCCCATTAGTGCCACCTGGGATGCCTGTGTGCATGGGACAGGGGGCATGATTTTGGCCATAACTTCAGACACAGGGAGAGAATGGCTGAGTGTCTTGTTGGGACCTGTCCTGGGGTGAGACTTTAGGATGAGGCTCTGTCTTTGTTTGAATAGTTTCTCGTCTTAAGTTTCTTGAGCCTCTAAGTTTACCTGCTGAGCTTTCCAGATGTCCTCAGGTAGGATAAGCCCTGTCATCCTATCACCAGCCAAGATGGTAAGCTGCAGATGAAGCAGCTGCAGAGTGATGCAGGCCAGTGATGTCAATGGTGTCCTCACTGGACTGTGGTCGTGTTTGAAGCCTCCTGAAGACAACAGAGCCTTCTCAGCATTGCTTTATGACAGCTCTGTGGTTCTTGGAGATTCCCCCCGAACTTCAGCAGTAACAGCATTGATGTGTCTGGAAACAAACCATGAAATCAGGACATCAGACATCTTCTAGACTCCAGGGTTTGGGGCTAACTTGATCCACATACACTAAGTCCTGTATTTTCTTTGGGGGCTGTGGGGACTGATGAGCCCCTGGCTTCTGGCTGCTCCCTCCTTGGCTGAAGGACCACACCCCTCTCCTCTCAGGTCAGCGGGTCCTTGTGCAGAGACCTGGGGCTTCCAGAGAGGTAGAGCCTGCAGCTGGGGAGGTGAGAAGGTGCTGATCCTGTTCACCTAGTCCCCGTACCCTGGACCTCACAGACTCACCGGTTCACAGCCAGAGTCGTGAACGCTGAGTGGGCAGAGGGCTCCGGGTGTGCTCCTGTCCTGCCACAAATCTATCTAGGAACCTTCCAGGGATCCCTATGAGGGAACAGAGCTTCAGGAGCCTGCTGCAGTGAGCAAGAGAAAAGCCCAGTGGTTTCCTAGGCTCTTGCCCAAAATGCTGAGTGATCCAGCACTTAAAGCTGCATTGACTGAGGATGCTGTAATTGGAATGGGAGAGGAAACGCATTCCTCCCCTCTTCATAAAGTCCTCCCCTTCTCATAAAAGACTTGGTGGTGGTCTCCTCTGGTTGCGCAGAGCACACAGCTATTTTGCATCTGGGAAATGGGCTTTAGGGAGAGCCGTGATGTAGATGTGGGAAGTAGAGGCTGTTTATTACTAGGGATGCTCTTTGCATGAGACTCTGTGGCCTTGCCAACCCCCGACCCCTTCTCGCCCTTCCTGAAGGACCTGCAGGTGGACCCGTGCAGAGGTAAGAGGCTCAGCAGAGTGGGCACCTGGACAGGAGGGAGGGTAGAAAGTCCTGTCCCCCCAGCCTAGATGCCGGGGAGGGGATGGTTTATAAAGCAAAGGAGACACCCAAGTTCTTAGACCGGTGCATGTGTGCGTGCTAAGTCGCTTCAGTCATGTCCGACTCTTTGTGACCCCAGGGACTGTAGCCCACCAGGCTCCTCTGTCCATGGGATTCTCCAGGCAAGAATACTGGAGTGGGTTGCCATTTACCTCCTCTAGGGGATCTTCCCAACCCAGGGATCAATTCTGCCTCTCCTGCATCTCGAGCGTTGGCAGGCGGGTTCTTTACCACTAGTGCCACCTGGGAAGCCCCTCAGGCTGATACAGTGACTTAAAAAAAAAAAGAGATGTATGCTATTCACACCATAGAGCAAATTGGAAAGATTAGAGAAGTCTGAACAAGCATCAAAAGTGAAACTGAAAGTCGCTCAGTCGTGTCCGACTCTTTGCCACCCCCATGGACTATACAGTCCATGGAATTCTCCAGGCCAGAATATCTTCCCAACCCAGGGATTGAACCCAGGTCTCCCACATTGCAGGCTGATTCTTTACCAGCTGATCCACAAGGGAAGCCCAAGAATACTAGGGTGGGTAGCCTATCCCTTCTCCAGCAGATCTTCCCGACCCAGGAATCGAACCAGGGTCTCCTGCATTGCAGGCGGATTCTTTACTAACTGAGCCACCAGGGAACAAGCATTAAAATACCAAAAACCTACTTCTGAGAGGCCACCCCTGCAGTGTTTCATTCCCCCCAGGCCTTTTCAGTACTTCCGCTCCTTTCAAAGTGACGAGGTTCTCATCTGCCCTGTCTAGACTGTCTTTGGGGTCCCACGAGCAACTCGATGGCACGCCAAGGTCTGCAGATGCACCCAGAATCCAGGTGATGGGTGGACAGCGGCCTGTGCATCCTGAGCCTTGAACGTCCTACCCCACCTGCATTTTCTGAACTTCTCAGGGTCTGAATCTTTAGTCACGTTCAGATATGTTTCCTCAGGTTGTTGCTGCCTCTTTGTAGCATTCGTTGATTTCACTGGGGTTTTTCCTTTTGCCTTTGTGTGTCCTACGTTCCTTGTGCATTAGGTCTGTCTCTACCTTAAGAGTTAAGTGTACAAGTGCTGGGTTTTCTCTTTCCTTCTGGTTGATTTCCTTCCACGCCTCCCAGCCCGTCCTCTCACCTTTCTGTGCGTCTGGAATTCATTTCGCCATGGAAGCCCCGGAGGAAACAGTGCTATGGAGACCAGCCAGCTGCCCCAGCATCTCGGGATAATTCTTGCCCTCCTGTGATGCTCCTTGTGGACATGCTTGCATGTGGACTGATAACGTGGCTGAGGGTCTGTTCCAGGGGAGGTCAGTGATTTAGGGAAGGTGCCCAGGATGGGATTTCCTCCTCCTGTTTCACAGGCTGGCCGGATGCGGGGCTCCTGTAAATCCTGGAGCAGCTCTGTTACTCCTGTCCAGAAGGCCTGGGTGTCGTGCCACAGTGGTACCTTCGATCCCACCGTCCATCATCACCCTTGTTTAAGGAACCTGTTGCGGACGTGGGCTCCTTGGTTACTGTTAGTCACCGCCTCCTAAGTGACCAGCAAGTGGGGAGGAAACCCCACTGCTGGCAAGCCATTGAGGAATCCATCTCTTGGGTCTAGCTGATAAGATTATTCTGTTGAGTCTGCACTGCCTATCTCTGCAGAAGTAATAGCAGGTGAGGGAAGACAATACAGCCTTGAGAAGAAACAAGCCCAAAATGCCCTCGTGGTGCCTGGGCTCCCGGAAGCCAACTGTGGTGCAGGTTACTGGGGTGCACTCTTGGGGTCAGACCCTTTGGAAGGGACCTGAGGTTGGGGATGCAGAGGGTAACCCTTGAGACCCCACAGATGCTCCAGCCCTGGACAGCCCTTTCCCACTTGTCCGGGTTGGGTAGGAGGTGGGGGGCATCCTTTTACGGCAGAGTGGCTGCCCCAGCGGGGCCGTGACCTGGTGGAGGAGGGCCTCTTTCTGGGAGGGGGTTCTAGAAAGCCGGCCACGCACCTGGCAGCCAGAATGGAAAGGGTTCCAGGGCAGATTCCAGCATCCACCGCCACCCTCATCTTCCCTGGTAAACGCAGTGGCCAGCGTAATCGGCTCCAGATGTGGAAGAGCCTTGGAGGAAAGAGGTGGAAATGAGTTCTTCAGCAGCACAAGACTCTGGCTCTCAGTCTCGGTTCCCCTTTTGTCTTGCAGCGTCTTCCTTCTCTGGACAGAAGGCTGCGTCCTGGGGCTGGTGCTCTGACGTCAGGGAGCTGGGGCCGGTGGCAGGTAAGCGATGCGGGCAGGGCGCCTGAGTTTGCCCCCCACCAGGGCCTGTCCCGCGGAGAGGGTGGCGTCACCCTCTGGAGAGGGTGTGCCCGGAGTTCCTGCGAGCCGCTCAGGAGGGAGAAGTTGCTTCCCCGAGACCCTGCAGTACCGTCCATCCCCCCGCACAGGCCTGTCTTCACCTCCTCCTCGTCAGCGCTCCACGTGCCTGCAGGAGGTCAGAGGTCACCGGCATTCCTGGCACGGGCAAGTTCCCGGAACAGCTTCGGGTTTCTGTTTACCTCGGTGACTTCCCTCTGTGTCCACCGATGACACGTTCTCTCTCTGCCCAGAAACCAGCCGGGCAGCTTGTCTGCCTCCCTGACAGCGGGGGGACGGAGCCCAGGTTGGCTGTCCTGTGTGTTTGCACAAAGAAGCTTTATTCTTAAAGCTGAAGAGGTTCCGAGCTTCCCAAACAATGGCCACCAGTGATGAGATGCGATGCCTTTGGCTCTGTGTGGCCCCGGGACAGGTGTGTCCTGGGAAAGGAGTGTGAGGTTGGCAGAAAACGTGAGCAGGAAGCTTTAGCCACTGCTCAGGAGGAAGGAGTTGGCAGAAAGAAGGGAGAGTGAATGGTGGCCGGGTAGAACGTTCTCAGATATTTTCTCCGCTGTTCTTGATCTTTATCCCCATGACCTGCAATAATAGTAGGAAAAACCATCTATTGTACAATCAGCTGGGTCAGATTATCTAGGTAACATGGTGCAGACTTCATGTTTAAAAACAAAGGAGACTTTCCAACTCGGGGTGAAAAGGATCAGATATAATGAAAGGGGGTCATTTGCAGACACAAGTTGAAGAAGGGGGTTGAGATGGAAGAGCCCAGACCCTGCTGCCTTGTAGAGTCAAATGTTAGTTGCTCAGTCATGTCCAACTCTTTGTGACCCCATGGACTGTAGCCCACCAGACTCCTCTGTCCCTGGAATGCTCCATGCAAGAAGACTGGAGTGGGTTCCCATTCCTTTCTCAAGGGGATCTTCCTGACCCAGAGATTGAACCCAGAACTTCTGCATTGCAGGCAGATTCTTTACCATTTGAGCCACCAGGGAAGCCAGGAAATCCTTGCAGGACCCAGTTGAATAATAAAAGCTGTTCCTTAAATCCTTAAATCCTGTATGTCTTCTGTTCCCTGGGAGGCAGCTGATTGGATTTTGTTTCAGCTTTCACCGCCCGCCCCCCCCACACCTTTTATATCATATCTTTTTGTTTTCCAGTATCAGCCTTTGCTATAAAGAAAGAATGTTGCAGGAGGTTTGCAGGTTATGACCCTGGGGCTTTTAATAGTGGGTGAGGAATTCAGGAGTGTTCTGGTCCCCACTGAGGTCTTAGGGACTTAAAATACCTCTGCCCAGGAAGTGGCTGTCAGCAAGCCTTTGCCCTGGAGGTTGCGATCTGTTTGGGTTTGCAGTGAAACCCAGTGAAAGGCATCCACATTCCTCGCATTCTTTTGGACTGGCATTGGCCGGAAAGCTGGGGTTTCTGAACTCAAACAGCAAGCATGTGGCTTGGCTCTTCTCTGGAGATAACCCTGGTAGATACCAGGGATGGTGTGGCTGGGCTCCCTGCCCTGTGGCCCCCCTCCCCAGGTTACCCCCTCTGGGTTTGAATTGAGGACAAAGCTTGGCCGGGGTGGACCCCTCGAGCAAAGCAGGAGGTCAACAGGGAGCTCTACTTAGGACCCTTTTTCAGCTCCAACAGTTTCCTGGGTGTCATTTATGTGGTTTGCTTTTTCTGGGAGTGAGCCAGGGTACCCAGGGCATCAGGACCCCTGGGAAGAGGAAGCAGGGTGGGTGGGCCTTGCCCCCGGGGTCTCCATCCTGTCGTTAAGGGCTCCCAGAGAGGGGCTCACACCTCTCCTGGCCATGGAGATGGCAGACAGCCGTGGGGGCTTTAGGGAGTGGATGTGTGTCTCCCAGCATTTAAAGAGACCACCCACTGGCCATGGCCAGAAGGGGATCCTCACACATTTGGCCAATTTTTGTGGCTTTTTTCCCCCCTACAGAAAACACACAAATGAAGTGTTTTCTCTTTGCTTCTTAATGTTCAAGATCTGATTTGTCCTAAGTTCATTGTGAGGAGGGGCATCAAGGGTTTTTGTGAAAGTGCTAGTCACTCAGTCGTGTCTGACTCTTTGCGACCCCATGGACTGTAGCCCACCAGGCTCCTCTGTCCATGGAATTCCCCAGGCAAGAATACCGGAGTGGGTAGCCATCCCCTTCTCTAGGGGATGTTCCCGACCCAGGGATCCAGCCCAGGTCTCCCGCATTGCCGGATGATTCTTTACTGTCTGAGCCACCAGTGCCTAATTTTGTGATTTGCATGTAGTTCCACCCACGTGGAATTACATACACATTGGGTTTCTCAGGTGGCGATAGTGGTAAAGAACCCGCCTGCCAATGCAGGAGACTTAAGAGACGCTGGTTTGATCCTTAGGTCGAAGATCCCCTAGAGAAGGGCATGGCAACCCACTCTAATATTCTCGCCTGGAGAATCCCATGGATAGCGGAGCCCAACGGGCTACAGTCCGTGGGGTCGCACAGAGTCGGGCACAACTGAAGCGACTTAGTACTTCACTCTCCACTCACGTGGCGTCAGGTTCTTTACCTGTTACTGATCCCCTGTTACCGCCACCAGAAATCATTTATTAAAAGGCCAGTGGATGCTGCTGTTCAAAGGTGATGGAGCAGGTGAGGGAGCAGGAATGATGCCTGATTCCAGTTCCCTTCACTTTAAGACTCGTGTGAAGGACCAGCGTAACCGGCAAATAGCAGAACTTGGGGAGTGTGCCAACCAAAGAGGGGCTCAGCGGGAGACCAGGGTCAAGGCCAGTTCCCATGATCCTGCCAATGGCCATGGAGGCGGGAGCTCCAGCCTCGCTCACCTGTTGTCTGCATGTTCGGTCTCCTGCCGCCCAGGAACACGTCCTGTCCATTTTACAGACAAGAAGCCAGGCTCAGAGAGTGCCCCATTCAAGTTCAGGTTCAGAGGGTTATTAATAAGCTTATTTGTGTGTACCAAGTCATCCTTCCTTACTGGGAGGACACATGAGCTATGGGGCCAGTATCCCCAAGTCCCCCTCTGGCCAGTAGAAATCACTTGTGAATCAAACAGGTTAAAGTTTTTCTCTTAAAACTGTAAATTTACTTAAAAATCAAGGCTGCAGTTAGGAAGTGAGTTGGGTGGTCTCAAAGATCGGTGCTGTCTAGCTGCATGGACCTGTCCACCCTCCCTGTAGGGAGTGCCTTGGCCAAGGTCTCGTCCACGTGGACACTCAGACAGATTCTTGCTCTTCAGGGGTTACTTTTCAGACTGTGTATCGCCAGATTTTCTGATTAGGTGAGCTTGGGTTTTGGGACATGAAATTTGCATAGCATTCAACTAACCATTTGAAAGTATACAGTTCAGTTGGCATTTAGTGCACAGTGTCGTGTGACCAGCACCTCTCTGGTCTCAGAACCTTTCCATCACCTCAGAAGAAGACCCCCGCTCCCCCTCAGGGCCTACTCCTGTTGCCCCCTGCCCTCCTGTCCTGCCACTAAGGGGTTAACTCTTGAGGTTTGAATTGGACGGTTTTCCCGCAGCCAAGGCCAGCATCCTTAACTGCAGACACCCAGGCCTGCAGGCCGCCCCCTGGAGGTGAGGCCTGTCATCACAGGGGATCAGCAGCTGGACCACTGCAGGGACCTGGCCACACATCGCTTGAATGTGAAGCGGTACTCAGCCTCTTTCAGGAAGCTCTGCATGAGTGAGCCTCAGTCACGTCGGGGCTGCCTCATTAAATTAAAAATATTTATTAAAATAAATTTAAATTTTATATTAAATAAAAATTAAAAACCTCATATTGACCGTGAGGTCAGGGGCCACCAGAGTGAAGTCCGGGGAATGCGGGTGGGTGAGAACCCTGAGTGCTTGGGCAGAGACACTAAACGGAAAACAGCCTCTGTGGTCTTACAGGCCTTGTGTTTTAGTTTCATCACCAGCCTGCGTTTTCACTCTTCTTAAAGCAGGCGTGGCATGGGGACCGCTGAGACATTTTTGACATACTTGAGGCCATGGAGATAAAAGGTGAGTGGAAGAAAGACCCCGCAGTTGTTTATTTCCAGAGCCTTCCAGTCTCCTGCTGAAACCTGCGTAGGCTACAAAGCACTTTCCAATCTAATCAGAAACCCCCCGGGTCCCCATCCCTGGCTGGAGTTTTCCCCTTTCGTTCATCTGTTTTTTGAAGTTGACTGGGCCAGCTGCAACTCAGGAAGGACAGAGTGAATGTGTTTCATTCCTGGGTCAGAAAAATGTCTATTTGGAGTCAGAAAAACATCTCTGCCAAAAACTTACAGCTTTAATCTTTTCCAGGCAGAGACAGATTTCAATAATGAGCACAAGCATTTTGCATAAACTAATTTCCTTGAAACTCGGTTTCCTCACCTGTAAAGACGGAGCCCAGGTCAGAAGGTTCTCAGATAAAAAGGAATGGAATAGGCACTCCAGCTTGCTCAAGAGAAACAGCGGGAGGGTTGTTAGAAACATCCAGACGTCAAGCCCCCAGATCAGAGGTCAAGCCCCCAGATCGCAGAGGACCTGGGAACCAGGGTTGGAGAAATGAAACCGCTTTTCAGGAATTGTGTGGCGTGTTCCCCGGCCTCTGTCGCTCAGCCAGCGTGCAGAGGAATGGCCGCCAGCCACGGTCCGGCAGTCTGTGAGCAGGACCTGCCCTGGGGTGCTTTTGCCCTTCTCAGCTCCCTGCTCTTGGAAGTGGGCTGGGGCCCGCTGACCCTTTGGAGCAGGTCGTCAGTTGCTGGGTCTGGAGGCAGATGGTGGATTGGCTGACCTGCAAGTGGGGTCCGTTGCTGGTCCATCAGAGGGAGGGGACAAGGCCATGGGGTGTCCAGGCTGGAGGAGCGCCTGGACCAGGCAGTGAAGCGCCCAGCAGAGTGAGGAGAGGCGAGCTTTCACCCTCCCCCGGGCCTTTATGCAAATGTACCTCCCCTCCCTCCTTCCCTCTTTCTCTCCCTCCCATCCTCCTTGTTTCCTTCCCTTTTGCCTCCCTCCTTCTGAGGTTGCCACCCCACCAGATGGGTAAGCCATTTAACCTCCCAGGGACTCCCTTGGCGTGTGTCTGTATCTAGGGGCCCCCGAGCATCAGTCACTGAACATGTCACTGATGTGGCCCCAGGGCTGCCCTGCCCCAGACACTTCACACAGTTTCTCAAGCCCTTCGCCCTGGCTCCTAGAGGACAGGACACCCCCCACCCCCAATTCCTGGGCAGCCCTGGACTTTGGGTTCCATAAACCTGATTCTTCCCGCTTCATCATTGCCCACCATCAATCCTGTTTACATTTGCTGTTTTTCTGTGTGAACATAGAGCCTCATCTCTGCCTTTGGTTTTTTTTTAAAGTAATTGTGAAAAGCATTGATTGATGCTGTAGGTGTGCTTGGGGTGTCACCGTGGTCTGAGCCTCGGCCCCTTGAACATCATCTTCATCAATAGCAGGCGTGTCCCCATGGGACTTCTAGCAGCCTATTGAGAGGGTCCTTAAGGTCCCAACATGTCAAGCAAAACTTTACAGATATAGCTGGTTTTCTAAAGAGAAAGCCCACAGCCCTTGTCAGATTCCTCTTTCCCACCCCTGAAAATCAGATGCTCTGCGGGTGTTTGACGGGAAGCCAGGGTCCGGGCCACCAGCAGGCTGTCCGTGGGTTGGTGGCTGGAGAGAGGGGGCCCTCCTGAACTGTCAGTCTGCATGGTGCTCAGGTTTGAGGGCCGTGGGAAGAGGAATTTGGGAATGGGCTTTCAGGGGAGGTGGGCTTCTGATGCACGGTGTGTGCAGTCTGGGCCTGTTGTGGATTTGGGCTTCTGATGCACGGTGTGTGCGGTCTGGGCCTGTTGTGGATTTGGGCTTCTGATGCACGGTGTGTGCGGTCTGGGCCTGTTGTGGATTTGGGCTTCTGATGCACGGTGTGTGCGGTCTGGGCCTGTTGTGGATTTGGCCGAGGAGGTTTCAGGGAGGAGACGGTATTGCGCAGTGCTCGAAGAGCTCTTCCATAGGTTCACTGTTGAAATTTTGCAGAGTGCTTTACAGTTTGCAGAGCTCTCGGATTTGTTCTTGACCTTTTGACCTTCTCCCAGAGGTGATGCCAGGCCAGGTAGGGCTCCATGGCCTCCTCTTACCGATGAGGGAGGTGGTGCTTCGGAAGCCCAACCATGATTAATGGGAGCTTAGAGCAGCCTCTGACCCCAACGCCAGTACACAGCTCCCCACAGCAACAAGAGCTGGGATCGGATGGTGGGAGGCTAGGCAGGGTTCTTGAACTGTCCATCAGCGGGACACATCCCAGAGTCCAAGTAAGGCCAGGATGGACACTGCTTCTACCTGGGATCTCTACATTTCCAAAGGACGTAACGTAACTCGAGAACCAGTCATCTGTATTTGTCGGGAGGCAGGTTGGCATGCATCGCTAGGAAATAGTTTGCCCTCCCTGTGTTGCAGGAAAGAGAGTGGAGCCCGAGAGGATGGTCACATCCCAGGTCACGTCTGAGTCCTTGGGACGGCCGCTGGATGTGGGATCTTGGCTTCTTGCGGGAAAGAAATCAAGAGTGAGCCATGGTAAAGAGGAAAAAGGTTTATCCAGGGAGATGCACACTCCATAGACAGAGGGTGGGCCGTCTCAGAAGGTGAGGGGCATCCAAGGTATAGGGTTGTCGGTTATGTGTTGTTGTTGTTGTTCAGTCGCTAAGTTGTGTCCGACTCTTTTCGACCCCCTGGACTGCAGCATTCCAAGCTTCCCTGTCCTTCACCATCTCCCGGAGCTTGCTCAGACTTATGTCCGTTGAGTTGATGATGCCATCCAGCCATCTCATCCTCTGTTGCCCCCTTATACTCCTGTCTTCAGTCTTTCCCAGCATCAGGATCTTTTCCAGAGAGTCAGCTCTTCACTTCAGGTGGCCAAAGTATTGGAGCTTCAGCTTCAGCATCAGTCCATCCAGTGAATATTCAGGGTTGATTTCCTTTAGGATTGATGGGTTTGATCTCCTTGAGAGTCCAAGGAACTCTCAAGGGGTGGTAATTTCGTAGGCTAATGAGTGGGAGGAGTATTATAGCTGTTTGGGGGAAGGGGTGGAGATTTCCAGGAATTGAGCCACCCCACCTTTTTATGATTAAATTTCTTTATTTTTAATTGAAGGATAATTGCTCTACAATATTGTGATGGTTTCTGCCATACAGCAACATGCGTCAGCCATGGGTACGCATATGCCCCCTCCCCCTTGAACCTCCGTCCCACCTCCCTCTCCTTCCCGCCCGTCTGGGTTCTGGAGCACTGGTTTGGGTCCTGGAGCCACACAGCCAGTTTCCACTGGCTATCTGTTTTGCATATGGTAATGTATGCGTTTCCATGTAACTGTCTCTATACATCCCACCCTTTCCTCCCTCCCCAACCCCCCACGTGTCTACAAGTCTGTTCTCTATGTCTGTATCTCCACTGCTGCCTTTCAGATAGGCTCATCACTATTCCTCAACATAGTTCTGAAGTCCTAGCTATGGCAGTCAGAGAAAAAAAAGAAATAAAAAGAATCCACATTGGAAAAGAAGTAAAACTCTCATCTGTTTGCAGATGACTTGATACTATACATAGAAAACCCTAAAGATCCTATCAGAAAATTACTAGCGCTGATCAGTGAATTTGGTAAAGTTACAGGATACAAAATCAAAACACAGAAATCACTTGCTTTCCTATACACTAACAATGAAAAATCAGAAAGAGAAATTCAGGAATCAATCCCATTTACCATTGCAAGGAAAAGAAGAAAATGCCTAGGAATAAACCTACCTAAGGAGACGAAAGAGCTGCATACAGAAAACTATGACTCTGATGAAAGACATCAAAGTCGACTCCCCGACTTTCTGACCTTTTATGCTCGGCCTTGGCGCTCTGGTGACGCCTGTGGGTGGGGGTGTGTGGTTTAGGTTGCTGGTGTGCTACAGCGAGCGTATACTGTGGCTCGAGGTCTAGTGGAGGGCCACTTGTCTGCCGTCTTGGACCTCGTTGGTTCCAATCAGTGTATGTTGTGTCCTTGGACTACGTCATTTTCCTAAACCCTGCCCGCTTCCTGTCTCAGTTGGGATGCTCAGTTTCTGCAGGAAGTCTTCAGGGTACCACTCATGAATGAGCTCCCGTGGACAGGCTCCTGTGTGCTGACTCCCCTCGTGTCCTTTCTGTACCTGCTGGGAGGTCGGCCGGGGGTTCATCTGGAACCACTGCATCGGGTGGGCTCGCTTGCCTCCAGTAGAAAGACCAGGCTGGACAGGAGGTCAGGGGAGATCGGGGTGGTCGCTCCCTGGATCCCCAGTACCTGCCTCCCCATCCCTTCCTTCCTACTGTCATTACTCTGGGGTCTCCCTACACTTGCTGCCCCCTCCCCCTCATCTCACTGTCATTCAGTTCAGTTCAGTTCGGTCGTTCAGTCTTGTCTAACTCTGCGATCCAAAGCAGAGGACAGGCGGCAGGTGGTGGAGGGGGGCATGGCCTCACCCTCCCCATCTCTCCCTGCTCTGTTCCTACTGATGATGCTGCTGCTGCCTTCCTTTCTCTTTTGTTTTTCCTTTTCCTATGCTCTTGGGCACGTTCAGAAAACCTCGTAAGGGCTACCTGCTGCTTCAAGGATATCATACCTGACGTTTCTGGGGTTTGATAAAGGAGAGATCAACCAGAAATCTCTGGCATAGCATCTTTATGAGAAACAAAGTATATTCTCTTTCATTTTTAATGATTTTTAACTGTGATGCAAAAACCTTCCAGAAAAGAAACCAGCAGGCTGGAGGCAGCCGGGACTGTGGGGTGTTCAGAACCGTGGGTCTCACGCTGAGGCGCCACCCAGGGCTGCTGGCCCGGATTTCCGCCTGGCCAGTGTGCCCACAGAGACGCAAGCCCGTCCAGGGATGGCGGTGTTGGTCCAGGTTGCCACGAGCCTCCAGCACCACCTCTTCGTCCCATGGCCCTGCCTGTGGTCTCAGAGGGCCTGAGACCGAAGGGGACGGTGGAGGAGGAAGGTGCCGGGGGAGCGGGCAGGGATAGCAGCAAGTGGTCCACGTGATATCCCCGGGATAGGATGAAGGTTTGGGGCCCACACAGATTCTGTGGACAAGTTGGTTCCCCAAATCTCTTTCATTCCCTCTACTGACCAAACCCGTTCTAAAGGTTTAAATTAGTTGGTAAAGCCTGTAGTCCAGGGCCTGGCCCAGGGTAAAGGGCGTTATCTTCCTAGTTAGGATTCAAATGATTTCTGTTTTCCTAGGGTCAAGGAGGACTCATATCTGAGAAATTGAGTAGGGGGTCCAGACCACAGGCAGTATATTGAGGTGATGCGTGGGAAATTCCCAAAAGAGGAAACAGGAGGGGATGGATGCGGAGGGGAGCCCACCAGAGAGCAGGTGCGTCCAGAGAAGGACCAGGAGGCTGCGGTCTCAGGACCGAGTGGACCAAATCCGGTGTGCCCCCTGCCTCTGCAAATCAGGTTTCCTCGGAGCCCAGCCGCGCACACTCATTGTCTGTGGCTGTGTCTGCCTTTGCAGGGCGGAGCTGAATGGTTCGAGTGGAGACCACGTGGTCCACAGAGCCTGCGGTCTTCCCCGCCTGGCCCTTTCCCCAGGGGCCATCTGGCAGCGTCTGGAGACGCTTCTGTCATCACAGCTGAGGCAGTGGTGGGGGGCTCCTGGCATCCAGTGGGTAGAGGTGGGCGTGCTGCTGGGATGCACTTGGATGGGCCCCATGATGAAAAATGATCCCGCCCCAAATGTCGGTAGGACCAAGGTTGAGAAACACTGCCATCCAGAAGAGCATTTCTGTTTCAACTCTAGAACTGACCGGCTGGGGGAGATGGGTGGTGCCCTCTGCTAGGATAGGGATGCAGGAGAGGGGGCAGTGGTCTCAGACCAGTGGGGGAAGGACCTGGCTGTCTGGCCCTGTGGTGGCCATCCTGAGGGCATGGGCAGGTACTGCAGAGACCAGGCTTCAGACATCAGCAGAGACTAGGCGGTCCCTCCCCACCCTGTCCCCAGGGGTGGCCTGGCAGTGGCCAGCCCCCAAGGAAAATGTGCCTAGTGATGAAGCAGAAGGGCAGGGATGGACATTGGGGACAGTGGGCACTCTAGGGGCCGGCAGAGGAGGAGAAAGCATGGAAGGACGGGGGAGGACCAGCCTTGGAGGTGCGAGAGGAGACCTGCGGGACAGGCCTCGAAGGCTGGCTCAGAGCAGGGATAGCAGTTAGCGTGCAAAAGCCACCCGGGGAGACGCATGTGGGCAAACGCCCTGGGGACCTGGTGCTCCCGTGGCCTTATCAACTCCAATGAGAACAGGGCGTCCAGGCCTTGAGGCGGGAGCGGCTTTGGGGGCAGTGAGGGGGCAGCCAGGGAGGGTGTTTGTGAGCAGAAAGGCGCTGGCACCAGCCAGCCAGCCAGGAGCCCTGGGCTTAGGCCAGCAGCTGGTGCTGTAGGCGAGGGGGCCCGAAGCTGCCTGGGGCTCCGGTCCAAGCCCAGGCCCGGCAGGACGGAGCACAGAGACCTCACGTGGACCAGGGGAGGGGGAAGGATGGGGCGGGGCAGCAGGGCGAAGGTGCTGCTGAGAATCCTCTAGACAGCCGAGTGCGAGCGCTGAGCAGAGAAAGCAGAGGGTGGGAACTACCGAGGCGCTGCCCCTTCTGCCCATGGGTGATTCTTTTCTCCTCTCGATGCTTTTTCTGACCTTCTGTATAAAATAATCACCCTCTGGGAGGCGAAAGGAAAGCTCCTCCCCGACTGCCCTCTGGCTCCAGGTCACAGTCTTCCCCCCACCGGCCAAGCTCTTGCGTCACCCTCAGAACTGGAAGGAAATTAGCCGATTATCAAAAGGCCAGGGGCCTGGCTTCCAAGGCCTCTGGGGCACTCAGTCTCCGCGCAGGAAAGCTGCTGGGTCGGTCGGGTTCTGTTTCATCCCTGCCTGGTGCAGACGGGTAGCAGAAGCTCAGCGGACAAACAGGGTGGTTTCACACCAGGCTTGCTAATGTGTGTGGTTAGTGGCTCAGTTGTGTCCGACCCTCTGCGACCCCATGGACTGTAGCCCGCCAGGCTCCTCTGTCCATGGGGTTCTCCAGGCAAGAATACTGAAGTGGGTTGCCATTTCCTTCTCCAGGGGATCTTTCTGACCCAGGGTTGGAACCCTGGTCTCCTGCATTGCAGGTAGATTCTTTACCATCTGAGTCACTAGGGAAGCCCCTGCTAATGTATGCATTAATTAAAAAGAAAAGAAACGCACCAAGCGGACATTTGGGCTGTCCTGTCAGCTCTGCCCCAGAAGCCCAGCTTGAGGGTCCTGCTCTGGTCTCCAGGAGCCAGGCTGCTGTCAGCCCGGTGGGCAGCGGGGAGGAACAGCTGGTGGTCCTGGAATTGTCTAGAAAAGGGCTTCTCCAGCTCAGCCATCCTTGTGTTGGGCTCACACCAGCCTCGGGTTCATGGGCTCCCCCTTCAGCCACCCAGCTGGGATCCTTGGACCAGAGACCTCGGTTTTCCCAACCGTTCGATGGGGGAATAATGTCTGTGTCATGGGGTGGCTATCACATGTAAATCAGTGAGCACAGAAGCACTGAGAATGATAACGCCTGACACGCACCCAACAAATGCCCTCAGAGCGGCGGGGTCGGGGGGTGACAGGCAAGTTTTTACAGATTGACAGCGATTTGTGGCAACCTTGCATCAAGCCAAGTCTCCTGGCATCTTTTTTCCAGCAACAGGTCCTCACTTTGTGTCTCTGTTATGTTTCGGTGATGCTTGATTTCTAACTTTTTATTACTTTTTAAATTAAATATTTCAAATAATAGCTACTATATTTGTTCTAAGCGTCTGTGATCTATGATCTTTGATATGACCTTGGCAAAAAGACAGTTCAGGGAAGGCTCAGGTGATGGTTAGCGTTTTGTAGCAATAAAAAATCTTTTTAAATTAAGGCATGCACTTTTTTTTTGACAGTACTATCATATACTCACTCGGGTTCGATCCCTGGTTTGGGAACGTCCCCTGGAGAAGGGGATGGCAGTCCACTCCAGTATTCTTGCCTGGAGAATCCAATGGACAAAGGACCCTGGCAGACCACAGTCCATGGGGTCGCAAAGAGTTGCACATGACTGAGCGATTAACACTTTCACTTTCAGCTCTGAGTCTTAGCGGTGTGGTGAAGAGGGATGGGAGAGAGACGGTCGTATCAGAGCTTCATAAACTGTATGGCACAATAGACCGTGGTGTAGTGTAAAACCAACTTAGATGCGCTGGGAAACCAAAAAACTCACATCAGCGGTCCCCAGCCTTTTTCTTACCAGGGACCGGTTTCATGGAAGACGATTTTTCCCTGGATCTGGCATTGGCAGGGTTGGGGGGTGGGTGGTGGATGGTTTGGGGATGATCCAAGGGCTTCGCTGGTGGCTCAGATGGTAAAGCATCTGCCTGCAGTGCAGGAGACCTGGGTTGGGAACGTCCCCTGAAGAATGGAATGGCAACCCACTCCAGTATTCTTGCCCGGAGAATCCCATGGACAGAGGAGCGTGGCAGGCTACGGTCCATGGGATCGCACAGAGTCGCACACGACTGAGCAACTTCATTTCACTTTCAAGCACATTACAGTTCCACCTCAGATCATCAGGCATTCAGTTCAGTTCAGTTCAGTTGCTCAGTCGTGTCCAACTCTTTGTGATCCCATGGACTGCAGCACAGCAGGCCTCCCTGTCCATCACCAACTCCCAGAGTTTACTCAAACTCATGTCTGTTGAGTTGGTGATGCCATCCAACCATCTCATCCTCTGTCATCCCCTTCTCCTCCTGCCTTCAATCTTGCCCAGCACCAGGGTCTTTTCCAATGAGTCAGCTCTACGCATCAGGTGGCCAAAGTATTGGAGCTTCAGCTTCGGCATCAGTCCTTCCAATGAATATTCAGGACTGATCTCCTTTAGGATGGACTGTTGGATATCCTTGCAGTCCAAGGCATTAGAGTCCATCAGGCATTAGAGTCTCACAAGAAGCAAGCCACCTAGATCCCTCACACGCAGTTCACAAGAGGGTTCAAGCTCCTTCGAGAATCTAACGTGGCCACTGATCTGACAGGAGGCGGTAATGCGAGTGATGGAGGACAGTTATAAATGCAGATGAAGCTTTGCTCGCTTGTCTGCCGCTCACCAGCTGTGCAGCCTGGTTCCTAACAGGCCGTGGACCAGAGCGGTACAACTTTGGGGGTGGGGTACCTACTCCTGGAGTTGGTGATGGACAAGGAGGCCTGGCGTGCTGCGGTTCATGGTTCGGACATGACTGAGCGACTAAATTGAACTGAACCCTTATTCATGTGACTTACTGCATCTTTTTTTTTAAGTTTCTCTTTTAAAAAAAATTTTATTTGTTTATTCTGGCTGTGCTGGGTCTGCATTGCTGCGTGTGCTTCTCTCTAGCTGCAGCAGGCGGGGCTACTCTCTAGCTGCGGTGCGTGGTTTTCTCATTGTGGTGGCTTCACGGGCCCTAGGATGCGCGGGCTTCAGTGGTTCCGGTTCCCGGGCCCCAGAACACAGGCTCTAGAGTTGTGGCACACGGGCTTAATTGCCCTGCGGCATGTGCGATCTTCCTGGATCAGGGGTTGAACCCACATCTCCTGCATTGGCAGGCGGACTCTATACCGCTGAGCCAGCAGGGAAGCCCGCCTCTGTTTGTCCTGCCGCTGGCTTTATTGCCAAGGTCTCTCACCGAACCTGCGTGTCTCAGGGGTCTGCCCCTTTCTCAAGGCTGCATAACAAGTGACCATAAGCGCCCTGGCTTAGAACAACAGAAGTGGGTTCTCTCAAGCCTGGAGGCCGCAGGTCTGAGATGAGACGTCTACAGGGCCAGATTTCCTCTGAGGACTCCTCCTCATAGCTCTGGACATTCACTCCCCATCTCCATGCCCAGCAGCTTGAGCTTCATCACTGCAGTCTCTGTCCCATCTTCCCCTCATGTGTCTGTGTCTCCTTATCCCAACGTCCCTCTTCTTACAGGGACACCAGAGATTGGATGTAGGGCCTGCCCTAAACCAGTGTAACCTCATTTTAACTTGATCATGTCCGCAGAGACCCAGCTTCCAAACGTCAAATTCACAGGTACTATGGTTTAGGATTCTAGCGCCCCTTTTTGGGGGGACACCATTCAACTGCCTGTAGTGGGCGTGGTTGGCTGTTTTAACCTGTATCGTGGTTTCTGTTGTAGTTCAGTGTCTTCCTCATTTCTGCGAGCCCTCTACGGCAGGCTGGTCTTGCTCCTCTCTGTGTTCTAATGTAGCAGCTCGCATAGTGCAGGGCAAGGCTCAGTGCCCCTGCCGTCAGTGACTGACACTAGGGAGGATGCCGCTCCTGATAACCTTCCCGTTTTCAGGACAGAAATCTGCACTAGACAGAGGTGAAGAAGGCTGGGAACACGAGACGTCTCGGTTGGAGAGGCAGCCCACTATGCACTGTGAGATGGGAGCAACCCACAAACCCTTGGTTGGTGAAAGGACTACTTACTGAGTGATGCTATCTGCCAAGGAGGCTGAAGGTGCTTGCTGACACCGAGCTCTTGGCCTGGCTGGAGATGCAGGCAGTTAAAAGAGCTATCGCGTGAAGTGATCAGTCCTATCGTAGGGGAGCGTGGGGCGCAGGGGCTGGTGACCACAGACGTGGTGTTGACTCAGAACGCAGCCTGCTGGCTTATGGACTTTGGACACCCCTCGGACTTCTGGCGGCTCCCGTCTGCTCTAGCCAGGAGCCAGCCTGCCTCCTCCCACTCCCCTGGCCTGCTGCCCCTACCCTGTCCCTTGTTCCTCGATGTCCAGGGTCTGAGTGTCCCCAGAAAGTCACATCTACCAAAAGCTCAGAGTATGACTTTATCTAGAAGTAGGGTCTTTGCAGATGTAATTGACTTGAAGTCTGTGTGTATGCTCAATCGCTCAGTCACGTCTGATTCTTTGCAATCCCAGGGACTGTAGCCCATCAGGCTCCTCTGCCCGTGGGAGTCTCGACAAGAATACTGGAGTGGGTTGCCATGCCCTTCTCCAGGGGATCTTCCCAACCCAAGGGTCAAACCTGAATCTTCCATGGCAGCTGCACTGATAGGCAGATGCTTGGCCACTGAGCCACCAGGGGTAGGCCCTAATCCCGTGACTGGTGTCCTCAGAAGACAGCCGTGTGGACACACAGGAAAGAGGGCCACGGGACGATAGAGGCAGATTGCAGGGGCATCTACGAGCCGAGGAAAGACCAGGCTTGCCCATGAAGCCACAAGCCAAGAGGGAGCCTAGAACACGCTCATCCCAGAGCCTCTGGGAGCATGCCCACAGAGACCCTGATTTCAGACCTTCAGCGTCCAGGACTGGGGGAGGATGGTTTCTTGGTTTTAAGCCGCCCAGTTTGTGGTTATTTTTTACACCAGCCCTGGGAACCCGCGCATCTGGGCCTCGCTGACCCCAGGACACCTGGGTGAGGTTTTGGCTCAAGGTTTCTGCAAAGATTTCCTTTGAAGAATGTGTCCTGCTTCTAAAAATAAAACCTTGCCTGCCCCTGGGGCCCTCCTGTTACAGGGAGTTCTCCCCAGTGCTTGGCCTTGTGTTTCTGTGATCCGCTTCACTTCAGACTCAGGCCCAGAGACATTTGGTTGCATCTGTTCTGCAGGCAGCAATAGCCACACCGGGAGTCGGGGTTGAAGGCTACGCGAAGGTGCTGGAATTCCTGGGGCCGCTTCAGTCTGCTCCTTAATGGGCCGTCTCTCTGGCCTTTGTTACTTACCTGTTAAAATGCACCTTGATCCTTTCAAGGTCAAAATGCTCTTTTGGGCACAGTGGCCGGTGGATTCGCAGACCTGCTATCACCTGCCCTGCGGGCTTGTGCCTCGCGTGGAAGGAGTCACTTGAGGGTCCTGTGTGCAGCTTGTGTGCACCTGCAGAACTCGCCTCCAGGACTTAGTGCCGTGAGTGTGTACACTCAGGACCTTGTGAGTAACACCCAGAAACTGCCGCTGCCCCTGGGTGCTTTTATGATGGAGTTGGGGTTAGGGTCAGTGACAGCAGAGGTCCAGGGAGGATTTGTTAAAGGGTAGGTGGGTTTGGTCAGGCTTAAAAGAGTCAGAGAGCATCTTCCAGGTAAGGTGAGCGGCGCGCCTGGCTGAGCGTGCAGAGTTTGGGGAGGGGGCCTGTTAGCTGGTCGTTAGGACCTGCAGCTCGGGGTTTGGGGTTGAGGGGCATGAAGCCAGTGGTATCTCGGGGATTGAGCAAGTGGGCTTTCTTCTGAGTAGTAAGGCCGTACAGATATTGAGGGATCTGGAGGACCTTGGAGAAGGCTAGGTCCTGAATAGGGAGAGAGAGCTTGGTTGGGGCTTGAGGAGGCCAGGATGTGGGGTTGGTGGGGGTGACCTTGGACTGCCATTCACAGCGAAGGCTGAGCGATCGGGGTCTGGGTTCTAAAGGAAGGACTGTTGTAGACTCTTTGACTGAGAGGTGAGTCTGGGCTGCACAGAGACCCTCTGCCCTGCGTGTGCGTTGGGAGTGCGTGAGCTTTGAAAATGTGCTGCTGAATCTCCGGGTGGGACCGTGTTAGTCCAGCGCCTCCCCAGGTGGTTGTCATTGACATCCAGGGTGGGAAAACTGTCAGGGGGAGCCCCTTGGGGCCCAGGGGTGCCAGGCGTGGCCATGGGGTGGAGGTTGAGACTGAAATGCAAGGGCAGGAGCCAGAGAGGAGAGGCGGAAACACACGACCCGGCAGCTCGGTTTTAAAGGTAAAGGAAGAGGATAAATAACGTTAATAACAGTAGCCCTCAGCAGGGACGGTGGTTCTCAGAGGGGTGATATCGGGGGACACGTGGTGGTGCCTGGAGTTGGGTTGTCTAGGGGAGATGCTCCCGGCTTCTGGGGGTGGGGGCCCAAGGATGCTGCCAGAAGTCCCGCAGGGCACCCCACCCCCGCCAGGCCCCACCCAACCACACACACACAGAGTGGTCCCATCCAAAGTGTTTCTAGCATCAAGAGCAGGAAGCCCTGACTTGGGGACAGAGCGCCTGCTGGGTCTTACTAAGCGCTCAGCATGAACCAGCCGACTTTATCCACACACTTGGAAGAGGCAGAGAGCGCGTCACCCCATATTATAGATGGAGAGGGGGAGGCGCCAAGCAGTTGAATTCTGCTCGCCAGAGGGCTTCCCTGCCCGGAGCCAGGTGACACAGCGGAGTAAAGAGAGCTCATCAAGGTGAGAATGTAGTGGCTTTGGTTTCGAGTACATGCCAGTGCCTCTGAGTGCAAACGCAGAGAATTCCTGAGCGGGTTTGAGCCCCTGGCACGTCGCTGTCTGGGGACATCCATGCTGGGCCAGCTGGCCTTCATCTCCAGGCACGGTGATGACTAGGAATGGCCCTCATTGAGCATCTACTATGTGCTCACATGTCAAGCCAGATTTTACTATCTTTCTGCTGAAGGTGATACAAATAGAGGCTCAGAGAGCTTAAGCAACGTATCCAAGAGCACACAGCTAGAGCTGCTGGTCACATTCCAGCCTGACTCCAAAGCCTCGTGTTCCCTTCTTTGTATGGTGGCATCACCTTAGTTTAGTCCCGGCTGCAGGCCAGGAGGAGGAGGAAGATGGTGATAAAAGGATCAGGTGAGGAAACCACATGCTAAACGAGCGAGCAGAGCCTCGGAACAGAGCTGGGCTGGAGGCAGGGTGCTGAGCGTGCAGACTGCAGTGTCTTTACCTTTGTGAGGCCGCCGGAAACGACCTCCTTATCTCCCAGGCTACAGAGAGGGTTGGCCCGCGGGAGAAAATGAGCTTTTGTCTGGAAACAGATGTTTCCAGAACAGCTTTTTCCCTGCCCTGGTCTTTTCCAGAATGATTGCATCTTGAGGAATCAGTGAAGCTGTGGTTCGGTTTGTGCCAGGAGACACAAGTATAAGTTCACTGCTCAGTCGTGCCTGACTCTTTGCAACCGCATGGACTGCAGCCCACCAGGCTCCTGTGTCCATGAGATTTTTCAGGCAAGGATACTGGAATGGCTTGCCATTTCCTTCTCTGGGGATCTTCTAAACCCAGATCAAACCCGGGTCTCCTGTGCTGCAGGCAGATTCTTTACCAACTGAGCTACAAGGGGAGCCAGGAGACACAGCACTCCCCTAAATGCTGGTCCTCCGGGCTGTCTGGCCTCCAGACGGCTGCTGTTCCCACGGGCCTGTCATTCTCGCCGGCCTTTCTTCTTCTCGACAGCGGGTCCCTCGCACCTTTGTTGTATTTTGAGCTGTGCCGTCTTGCCCGTTCTGTCTCTGTGTCTCTGGGGGATCCCAGGGCCCCCTGAAGACTAATTGCTTGCCCTCAGCTGCTTTCCCACTCGGCTTCCACCAGCTGCAGGAAATTTCTAGCCAAGGTTTTGCTTCTGTGCTGTGACTACATAAGGTGTCTTTTGTGTTGCTAAGGATTTGCTCATTTTGTGCGTGTCCTGCTGCAGACGGGCTGGACTCCCCCACGGGGAGCCTGACATCATGGAGATGGAGCCCTCTGGCAGGGAGGGTCTCCCCGTAGCTTAGGGGACACCGATCTACTTTGTCCTCCACCCGACCCCTATTTTCTGGTGGTTCCGTTGTGTTCTCAGTGAATGGAAAAGTTCAGAGAGCTCCAGAATCGTGGTGAAACTTGCTTGTTTTCCAACCCCCACGTACTTGGTTGCTGCAAAGAAATGCCTCTGCAGGGCCCATGAGGTGGCAAGGTTTTCTGCAGAAGCACTCTGGGTCCGTGGGTGCCATTCTCTGCCGACGTCCAACTCTGACTTCGGAAATGTGGGTCACCCCACATTCAGCACTTCAGTCGATGGCCTGGGAGTTTGGGATCTTAGGAAAGAACGTTCCAGAAATGTGGAGGTAAGACCACACTTTGCAGAGGCCAGGCGTGTGTTCTGGGACTGGACACTCATTTGCTTCTTGAGTTCCGGTTGTGTCAGCTGGGACAAAGAGGGGGCTGGAAAAGAGGAATTCCTGGGAGGTGGGAGGCCACGCCGGCTGAGGAGCACGAGGGGCTGAGACGGCGGATCTGTGTCCACACCCCCAGGAGGCTGTGTGACCTTCCTGGGGCCCCCAGAGCACACTGCCGAGGACTGGGCTCAGCACAGCAGAGCTTCCATCTCTCGTGGCTCCGGAGGCCTGAGACTCAGGCTGCGGTGGCGGCAGGGCTAGCTCCTTCTGAGGCCCAAGGGAGAAGCATCCTGGGCCCCTCTCCTGGGCTTCTGGATGGCCACCTCCTCCCTGTGTCTCCACGTCACCTTCCCTCTGTGCCCAGCTTCCCCGTTTTGTAAGGATGCTTGTCATATTGCATGGGGGCCCGCCCTCATCGCTTTATCTGAACTTGGTCATCTGCAAAGACCTTGTTTCCAGATAAGTTTATGTTGGCAGGTAGCGGAGGTTGGGACTTCAGCATCGTCGGCAGGGGACACAGTTCAGTTCATAATATGAGGGTAGGAGAAAGGCGTGAACATGTGTGACTGCTCAGGACTGCTCTTCCCGGCCTGGTGGTTTTTAGGTTTTAGCTAAGAGATGCTTGCTCAAGTGCCTGACCTCAACCCCGTGGCTGGGCCTTAAATAGCTCAAGGTAATGGAAGTAAGGTGCAGTGATATTAAACCCTCACTACACACAACCCACGGTTGTAATAGCAATGGAGGTAGGATTTATGAAGTGATCAGTAATTTATAAAGAAAGTATATGTCCTCATTTAATAAAGCCTCTATAAACCAGTGGAGAAGGCAATGGCACCCCACTCCAGTACTCTTGCCTGGAAAATCCCATGGACGGAGGAGCCTGATAGGCTGCAGTCCATGGGGTCGCTAAGGATGCATTGAAGAAGGAAATGGCAACCCACTCCAGTGTTCTTGCCTGGAGAATCCCAGGGACCGGGGAGCCTGGTGGGCTGCCATCTATGGGGTCGCACAGAGTCCAACACGACTGAAGTGACTTAGCAGTAGCAGCAGCAGCTATAAACCAGCTGGGCTTCCTTGGGCTTCCCTGGTGGCTCAGATGGTAAAAAATCTGCCTGCAGTGCGGGAAACCTGGGTTTGATCCCTGGGTCGGGAAGATCCCCTGTAGAAGAAAATGGCAACCCACTCCAGTGTTCTTACCTGGAGAACCCCATGGATGGAGGAGTCTGGTGGGCTACAGTCCATGGGGTGAGAAACAGCCAGACACGACTGAGCAACTGCACACACACACACACATATACACACTCACACACACACACTGTTCTGGCACTCGTTTTTAAATAAACAGACCCACCATATTTCTGGAGGAAAAGATAAAATAGTAAAAAGGTGTCAGTTCTCACCAGTGCCATGCCAGCAAAAACCAAAACCCAGTGGGGTTAATTTTTTTGAAGGAATGAAAAGGTGGGAAAGACATATTACTAAATTATTCTGCAGTTCATTTGGAAGAAAACAAAAATAGGTAAAAATAACTGATAGGAGGCTTTGAAATAGAACGAGTCGTGGAGGCTAGTCCTCCCAGATGGCCAACTGTGGTAGAACTCCCGGAGTTACATAAGGACTGGTGTTGTGATAAAAATAGGCAGACTCACGACGCAGAATCAGGCAGATTCAAACCCTGGTATCTATACACACTTAAAAAGCACCAAGTGACATCACGGAGGGGACAGATTGTGCAGGGACTGATGAACGAGTAATTGCCTAGCTGTTTGCTAATTAATTTGGCGAAGTTCTTCTCTGAGCAGCCAAATAAATTCTTTGTACATTAATGTCAGTCCACACGCCATTTTTTTTTAAATAGGGGAAAATAGATGTGAATGTTTATCAAGTTTTTCAATGGAGGAGGCTTTTCTGTGCTTCAGTGTGAAATCACAAAGGAAAGATTGATGGGGTTAGATAATTGAGACTTCATTCAGCTAGCAAATGGATTCCTGTGTGCGAGCAACAGCAGGGGGGATATTTGTAACTGATAGGACATTTCCTGGAGAAGGAACTGGCGATGCACTCCAGTATTCTTGCCTGGGAAATCCCATGGACAGAGGAGCCTGCAGGGCTACTGTCCCTGGGGTCACAAAGATTCCTATGCAACTGGGCGACAACAAATGAAATTTTACAGTCTAATCAAGCAAAGGATGCATAATGATAGTCGTGAAGCAGCAAACAAGATGTAATGAACTTGAAAATTTTCTGACTGATGGTTTCGAAGGAATGTGGAGTTAAACTTGGTATTTCATTGCCCAGTTGTCAGATAAGCGAAGCTTTTCTTGAACTTCCGTCACAAGGGAGGGAAGGAATGTCTGCTGCTGTTGGGAGGGTGACTACAGCTTTCCAGGAAAAGCGTTTGGCAACGCTTCGTACTCTACTAGAAATTCATCTTAAGAAAATGATCCAAAGTTTGGAGATTAGGGATAAAGACGGTCACCACCCTGCCATGCATAGCCGCAGAAAGCGGGGAGCCTGCGGGCAACCGCAGGTCAGGGTGTTCCCTGCTCCACAGACCTGGAAACAAGCCTGGCGAGTCCTTTGTGCCCAGGGACACTGTGCAGCCCAAGCTCCTTTGTGCAGTATCTTTGGTGATGACTCTCCGTGGGGAATGAGTGGTTCCAATACCTGTGGGGACTCCACCACCCACCACCAGTCCCCAGACTCGGGCTGGGGGTCCAGTGCAGCTCAACTCTCTGCCTGGAGATGAGCTCAGGTCCCCCACGTAGAGGGCTTGGTCCCACAAGACGGCTGCCACCGCCCCACTGCAGATGCCCATCACAGGTCCAGGTTGTCACGTGTGCTTCTGACCAGCTGGCTGCAGATTTCAGTTTCCCATGATCCCCTCCTTGGGTCTGATTAATTTGCTAGAGAGGCTCAGGGAACTCAAACATTTTACTAACAGGGTAAATAGGATGTAATTCAGGAACATCCAGACAGAAGAGCTGCCTAAAGCAAGGTATGGAAAAGGGGGCAGGGCTTCCACTTCCTCTCCTAGCACCCCCTCTCCTCCCCACATCTCCATGTGGTCACCAGCCCTGAAGCCTCCAGAACTCCAGCCTTGGGTTTTTACAGAGAGCTTATGGAGAAAAGGAAAGTGTTAGTCGCTCAGTCATGTCCGACTCTTTGTGACCCCAGGGACTGTAGCCCACCAGAATCCTCTGTCCATGGGATTCTCCAGGCAAGAATACTAGAGTGGGCTGCCATTCCCCTCTCCAGGGGATCTTCCCGACTCAGGGATCAAACCTGCATCTCCTGCATTGGCAGGCAGATTCCTTCCCGCTGAGTCACCAGGGAAGCCCATAAAATAAATCACATTATCACAAATCAGATAGCCTGTGTTTCCTAGTTAGTAGAATCATGAGGCCAGAAGGAATAGGAATTCATGGAGCTAGAATTGGGAAGGCTGGCTTTAGATCCACGGGGATTAATGGATGCATCATTCTAGATGCTCAGTCAAGTGTTTGAAAGTGTAATCAGCTTGGCAGATGGCATACTGTTATACATACTTAGAAAACGGTCTTGCAAGGCTGGAAATGACCTGCTGGAATCATGGTGTTTGGGAAGGAGGATGGAAATTTATTTTGTAAAATGTGTGTGTATGTTTTAATTACAAAAAGTAGAAAATTTAGAGAAAAATAAAGAACTAAATGATCCATACGCTTGCCACATGGACATAATCACCGTCGGCGTTCAGTGTGAAATTGACTCTTCTTTTTCTAGCAAATACACATTTCTAAGAACACATTATTGTAATATTTGTGGGTTTCATTTTTCTCAAGAGTTCTGTTGTGTGGATTTTCCATTCTTTTGAGTATTAGAACATTAATTTTAACAGCTGCATAAACCCAGGCTGGAGTTAGAACACCCTCAGGCCACATGTTAAATAATTGTTCCCATACCTGCCAAAGGAGAAGGGGGTGGCAGAGGATGAGATGGTTGGATGGCACCACCGACTCCGGGAGTTGGTGATGGGCAGGAAGGCCTGGCGCGCTGCAGTCCACGGGGTCGCAGGGGCTCGGACACGCTGAGCGAGCGGCTGAACACAGCAGCACTCCTGTCTCACTCAAACAGTGCTGTGTGGAGGTCGCTGGGCCGGCAGCTTTGCTCTCCTCAGGACAGAGAGGCTGAGGGGCAGTGGAACGGGAGCAGGAATAAGAGTCCTGTCCTCTCTCCTTCCCTTAACAAATACTGATGAAGTGTCGAGATTGGTGCTTGGTTTATTGCCCAGGATATCTCAACTAGCCATGGACACGGTAGGTTTTCTGTAAAAAAATTCATTTATTCCTTGAGTTTCATCTGTTGCTTACTATGCCAGATGCTGGGTCTTTGATAAACGGGTGGATGAAACTGACACAGTTCCCTTTGATGCTGGGGAGGGCCTGGCTGAGGGGCAGCAGTAAGTTTCTTGTCCTCAGGAGTCCGTCCTCGAGCAGCGCTGTCTTCCCAGGCTCAGGGGCAGGCTCTCTGGGGTTAATGCCGGCCACACACTGCATTTGCTGGTTGTTTTCAGCGGTGCCTCGTAGTGGGTGTGGCTCTGTTCTCTGCCTGCGCATGACCGTCCTCCCATCCCCATCCCTTTGGTTTCTTCAGTCCTCCCCTGTCTTCACTTGAACTTGAACCTCAGATGTGGCACGTGTCTGTCATTAATGAGAATCATCCATAGATTCAGGAGTAGCATGTAGCCTTAGATGATGCCTTCCCAGGCAAGCAAGCTTGTCTGAATTTGGTATTTTCATGAGTCTCAGAAATGAACCCCAGGGAAAACCTCTTTCAATCAAAACCAAACAAGCCTCAGTTTCCTCATCTGTAAAATGAGTGCCACCAGCTACTCTTGTGTCTCCCAAAGTGGTAGCTAAGATGAACTTTTAAAAAATGTTTTAAGTTAATATATACTAGAAAAGATTTATCAGTCGAAGGAAGAGTTTTTTTGTTTTTTTTTTTTTAAGGAAAAAAAAACTAGAAACTTCCTTTTTAAAGCTATAGAAAGCTGCCTTTAAAATAACTTTTTTGAATGAGCTTACGTTGTTAGAAAGTAGGTTGGTTTAAAGAGAAGTGTTAAATAATTTGATTTTTTTTTTTTAAAGGAAAACAGTAAATCAGAGACTAATGCTTGGAAACCACAAGTCCTCCCAGTGCTGTTGTTTTGCAGTTTGATTGACTGTGTCAGATGAGAGTCAAGAATCTGAGTCTCCCTCCTTCCAGCCCATCAAGTGAATGGGCCTCTCTTCTCATCTCTGTTATAACATCTTCAGAGATAATCATGCCTTTTCTTTCTTGTCACTGGCTGGGGACCAGAGTGGGGAAGTTTTTTTAGTGTGGGCTGATCACAAGATTTTATTTCCCAGCCTGTCTGCCGCAGCTCTTCCCGTGTGACTCAGTGGGGGCAACCCCACCCCACCAGACTGGCTAAACCCCATGCCTGGGGAGCACTCGACATGCACAGGTCGGGCCATCTTTGAACTCCCTGCTGTCATCAGCAGTGGGGTGATGGCGCAGGAGGGCGGGCAGGTAGAGGGTGTCCGTGTGGCACACACAGTGTGCTGGGCAATCCAAGGCATGTAGGCTTCTCGTCCCGTGCAGGCTCAGAAGGCGTGGGGCAGACCTCAGCCCTCCCCTCCCCTCGGTGTCAGTTTCATGCACGTTGTCGCGCCAGCTAAGTGAGGAGCAGTCAAGGGAAGAGACTGCATCTCCATCTGCTTGTGTCTTTGCTGGTCCCCCGATGCACCGTGATGCTGAACGAATGTTTGAATGAAGCATTTGTTTGTTCAGCAGATGGACCAAACCCCAGCTGGGGCCAGGCCCATGTGCTTGGTGCTGGACGATTACAGAGGAGCCAGGTATTCAGTTGGCTTCTGAGGACATGTGGGTAGCTGTCTGGAAACTATGAAATCGTGTGCAGGATTACAGCTCTGATGCCCAGAGTGAAAGCAGTAAGTGCCCAGACAAGATGATGGATAAAGCCCAAGAGAGCTCAGAGAAAAGGTGGAATTCTGTCTTCAAAAGCACCATATGACGAGGGTCCTCTCAGATGGGTAGGTTTTAACAGAGCAGAAATTGGGAGCCCTCTTGGGTCTTTTAAGTCCATGGGGTGGAAAGAGAGATGGAAGCTTGAGATTTCAAGGTGGTCAAGGGACGTTTAGAGCCAAGTGGGAGAATCGGTCACTGCTTGGTGAGCTCAGGGCAGACAAAGGCAAGTGTGATACGGACATGGAGGGTAGCTTAGTGTATAGAGGGTCTGGAAAGACAAGCCAGGTGTCAATTGTCTTTTACAGACTGTAGGAGCCCCTGAAGGGATTGAGATTGTTGTTTTGACTCAAGGAAATGGTGGGATTGGTCCAGCCCGCCCCAAGGAAAAATTCCACAGCTGGGCATCCTGGAGGCAGGAGGCCACGGAGTGAGAAGCTCAGGCCACACAGAGGCAGTGGAGGGCTCTTGGCCCCACCCTGACCATTGCCCACGACCCCGCAATTCTCCAGACTCAGATTTTATTTTGTCACTGGCCAATGAAAACACTGGGGCTTCCCCCATAGCTCAGTGGTAAAGAATCCGCCTGCCAATGCAGGAGGCACAGGCTTGATCCCTGGGCCAGGAGGATCCCCTGGAGGAGGAAATGGCAACCCACTCCAGTATTCTTGCTTGGAAAATCCCAGGGACGGAGGAGCCTGGTGGGCTACAGTCCCTGGGGTCACAAAGAGTCGGACACGACTGAGCACTAGGTGAAACGCTGGGTCCTTAGGCTGGGTCCTTCCAGCCATCACACTTGGCACCATAAAAGCAGCAGTTGAGAAGTGGTGCCCACAATGGCAGGGTCCCTCCTGTGCACCACGTAGAGACCATGGGGGGTTGAACTTGATCACCAGCTTTGGGTGAACAGAGTTAGGCCTTGAACATGGACACATTGCCAGCCCTGTGTACACAGAGCCTGTTCCAAGAAGCAGGTGCAGCTCTCAGCAGCTGTTCACCCAGGAGATGTGGTCCCCTGCTCAGGAGGTGCCCAGGGGCCAGAACGATGATTCTGCCCACGAACCTCATTACTCCGCACAGAAAGCCGGCTGTGGGGTGCTCTGATACCTCCCAATACTTATCTTCTATGTTAAGGTCCTCGTTGAACCAAAGCAAAATACATCGCAGACAGACACTGGAAAAAGCAGCTGGGTTCCCCATGGTCCCGATTCTCTGATGGGACCATGGGCTTTACCCCGAAAGGAGGCGGCCCTTCTCCAGGCCACACCAGAGGGCAGCATCATGGTCCTTCATCTCTGCTCCAGGTGGACCCAGGACACAGAAAGGTTCTGAAGGTGGCGGGAAGGCTCAGATTTCCCTGTGCAGGACGGAGCTCTCCTAACTGGAGCCCATGCGTTCCCAGCCAAGAGAGCAGAACCTGGAAAGAGGCACGAGTCACGCGCTGCCTTTTCACTTGGGCCAGTTGCCCAGACCGGTCAAGGTCAGGGTCAGGAGGTCAGGAGGCAGAGGAAGATAGGGTGCTGTTTAGGCTGGGGGATGCGTCTCCCTCTCTGGCTGTTGGCGTTGGAGGGAAGAGGGTATTGAGGTTGTTGTAGACGTTTCCAGGCATGCAGACGGGCTCACACTCGCCCGCTGGGTCACTCCCAGCCCGCCTTCCTCAGGGCTCCTCCTCGATCCCGGGGAGGTGTCCGTAAAGCCAGGTTCCTCCCCGCAGCCTTGGCCGGGCGTGTGGGCCTCTCTGAGGCAGCGTCGCAGAGGCTCAGGAGCCCCGGGCTTTGGGTTTCTTCTGGCTGCTCGCTGGAAGTGAAGTGGATCTCCTGGGGGAGGGAGGGAGCATAGCTCTGGTTGACTTTAGTCCTCGGGATCATGCTCTTTCTTGGGCAGAGAGTCGGGGGGTGGGGGGGCGGTGGCAGACAGGATGAAGTGTGTGTCCACAGAGCCTGCTGACCGAGGCGCCCCGGAGCCGGTTGAAACTCGTGCTTTCTCTTTCAGCCGGAGGAAATCTGATGAAATCCACATGATACTCCTACTCCAGAAATTAAAATCCAACGTGGAGAGTGAGTCATCTTAAAAACCAGGCACGACCGGAATCCACCCAGGGGAGGCTGAGGGCCGTCTCGGCGCCCGGGGCCTCCCGCAGCAGCGGTCCAGGCCCGGCGCCTGCCTCCTGTGCTATCCTGGGGCGGGTCACCTGGAGGGCCCGGGCTTGGCTGGTGCACACACTGGGGTCCTGGCTGTAGGGTGTCTCCACCCCACAGATGCTTCTGTCCTTTTTCCTGCTTGGTTTTTGTTGCGTTTCTGTATAATTTTATTTTATTGATTTATTTTTTGGCTGTGCTGGGTCTTTGTTGCTGCATGGGCTTTTCTCTGGTTGCAGTGCCCAGATTTCTCACTGTGGCTTTTCTTGTTGCAGAGCACAGGCTCTAGGCCTTGGGGACTTCAGTAGACAAGGCACGTAGGCTCAGCAGTTGCAGTTCCCGGGCTCTAGAGCCCAGGCTCTGTCGTTCTGGGCTTAGTTGCTCCACTGCTTAGGGGATCTTTCTTGATCAGGAATTAAACCTGTGTCTCCTGCATTGGCAGGCGAAGTCTTTACCATGGAGCCACCAGGGAAGCCCAGTTTGTTTTGCTTTTAAATTGTTCATCGGGCAGAATGTTGGCACATAGGCCCCCACAGTAGTATTCTGGGATTCCAGGATCTTGGGAGTGACGAGTCCCCAGGGGTAGCTGAGCAGCTGTGTGTGGGTTCCTGACTGTGCCACCAGCATCTGTAAATAATTGTGTCCTTGTACGAAGGTGTCGGCCATCCAGAGGCCAGCCCCCTAGTTAACCAGGGAGGGAGCTGGCAGCGGGCTCCTTTCTCTCTGAATGAATTGGCCTGTATACTAAAGAAAAGAAAACTTCATTAATTGTGAGTCAGACATTAGTAAATTTTAATGCTCCCTCCTGACTCTGAGACCTGACTTCTGCCATGTGGGGGTGATCCCTGGGTCAGGAAGATCCCATGGAGAAGGGAATGGCAACCCACTCCAGTATTCTTGCCTGGAGAATCCCATGGACAGAGGAGCCTGGTGGGCTACAGTCCCTGGGGTCACAAAGAGTCGGACACAGAGCGACTTTGACTTTGACATACATGCCGGGAGACACGTAACCCTTGTTGGGTTTGGGGCTTTTACAGGGTACTAGCCCAGGTTGTGTGCTTACTTGCTCAGTTCTTTCCGACTCGTTGCGACCCCGTGGATCATAGCCCGAAAGGCTCCTCCGTCCATGGAATCCTCCAGGCAAGAGTACTGGAGTGGGTTGCCATTTCCCCCTCCAGGGGATCTTCACGACCCAGGGATCAAACCTGCTTCTCCTGCATTGGCAGGCAGGTTCTTTACCTGCCAGAGAGCTCCAACGCTGTATTCTTTATTTAAATAGAATTCATTCACCCATTTATATTTGAGAGCTTGCTCTGTACTGGCTTATCACAACCCAAGAGGCCTCAGAGAGCTTACATTCTCTTAGAGAAATCAGGCTGGAAACGGAAGAGCATGGGCTTTATCTGGTGTTGATAAGGAAAGTAGAGTGGGGTGTCGCAGACCCCTGACTGCAGTGAGGGGTCCAGCCTGGCAAATACTTGGCAGGGGCTTCCCAGGATGCGGGAACAGCATGTGCACAGGCCCTGGGGTGGGAGGGAGAGAACAGGAAAAGGACCAGAAAGCCAGCAGGGCCCACGAGGGCATTGCGAGCATGAAGGAAGGCCTGAGAAGCTTTGGAGGGTTTTGAGCAGAGGCCCAACTGACTGTTTTGAAGGAAGTCCTGACTGCTGATGGGGGGGTGGATTACGGGAGGGCAGAGCTGGACGTGTTAGACCTGATGGAAAGGAGCCAACCACTGTATTGAGTTGAAGGGGGATGGTGGCCAGTGGTGCTGAGGGGAGCTCAGCCAGAGCTGCCGGGGGTGGGGTGGGGTGTGGGCACACACGCACACACGCCGTGCACACCCACCATGGAGAGCCGGAGGAGGGACAGGGGGCTTTGGGCCTGGTCGAGTGAGCCCTTCGCCTGTTGACTAAAGGTAGCAACTTTGGGGAGGAGGTTTGGGGCAAACCCGGAGTTGGGTTTGGACTGGGAGGTACAGGATGCCCGCTAGCCCTGAGGGGAGCCCCCGGTGACCACGTCTGGAGTTTTGGTCATTTGTCAACCGAGCGGGAACCCTGCCATGTCCAGCTGTGCTGTGAGACCACCTGGGCATTTGTATTTAGCGCTCCTTAGAGGTTTTCTCTTTCAAAGAGACACATACACACATATATTCATAACTTCATTCCTGACACATCCCTCCTGGAGAGGCGAATGATGGAGGTTTCCTAATTTTATAAAATGTTTCATTTGGGACATTTTCAAACACATGCATAAATAAGATAATAGTAGAAGGAATATATAAGGAAAGTAATAATGATAAAAAATAATAAAATAGAGAAATGGTGAAAAAAAAAAGTAGAGAAAGCATAATGTATAGTAATATATAGTAATAGTATGAAAAGTGAAAATCGCTCAGTCATGTCCAACTCTTTGTGACCCCATGGACTATATAGTCCATGAAATTCTCCAGGCCAGAATATTGAAGTGGGCAGCCATTCCCTTCTCCAGGGGATCTTCCCGACCCAGGGATTAAACCCAGGTCTCCCACATTGCAGGCGGATTCTTTACCAGCTGAGCCACCAGGGATGTCCTAGGAATAGTATAACAGATGGTAAAATACAGTGTTGATGAACCTTGGTGAACTCACTGCCAAGCAGATCAGAGCATCAGGTCATTTACCCCCACATTATTATTATTATTATTTGAATAAAGCAAGGACTAATTCACGGGGCGTGGCTCTTGACCTTGGGCCTCTTGAATCGGAGGCTCCTCCAGGAGAGAGGCGCAGAACTCCTCTGCTGGTTGCAGGGCTGAGGCCAGCCCCTGAGTCATCTGGAGCTCGCAGGGCCGTGGGGAGGAGGGTGGAGCCCTAGGAGGGTGGGGAGAGAGAAGACAGTTTCCCGGAGACACAGGGGAGGGCAGCGAGCGGGCTCCAGGGGCAGAAGGTGCAATGGACATGCAGGGTGGGCGGACGAGTGGTCCCGGTTCACGCGGGGTGGAGGTGAGTCAACCCGGATGCCCAGGTGAGCCCAGGGGAGCTGCACGACGGTGGGGCTCTGAGTACCAGGGCGGGGAGTCCACCTTTGATGGTTTAAAAGCAGCAAACCACACCCAGCGGGGTGCGGGTGGGGCGGTTTGAGCTGGAGGGACCTTTGAGAAAATTAAGGGCATGGGCTTCCCTGGTGGCTCAGAGGGTCAAGAATCCCCTCATAATGCAGGAGAGCTGGGTCCAATTCCTGGATCGGGAAGATCCTCTGGAGAAAGGGCATGGCAACCCACTCCAGTATTCTTGCCTGGAGAATCCCACTGACAGAGGAGCCTGGCAGGCTACAGTCCATGGGGTCGCAAAGAGTGGGACACGACCGAGCTCATTTCCATTTCATTTCATTTTCATGGATTGGACCAGGGCGGGAATCGGGGGTCTGACAGCCAGGAGCAATAAAGTGAGCTCTAGTGTCAGCCAGCCGGGAAGCAGGGAGCGTTTTTGCAGCCGCACCTCCTGGAGCCCTCCCGGCTGGGCGGGGCAGTGGGGTCCCTCCAGGCATCTCTGGAGGAGGAGTTACAGAGCCTCACCGTGAACCCTCACCCTGGCGGTGTCAGGTCGGGAGGTGCCGGAGGAGCACACCCAACAGGCGTGGCCCGGCCTGGCTCTTTCTCTGCTGTGAAGTAACATCCCCGAGGGGAAGGCTAGTGTCTGGGGTGGATGTCAGGCCTGCCCTGAGGAAAGTAGCCGTTCCAGGCTTTCCACGGGGCATTGAGCAGCACGGACCAAAGGGCCCCGGTCCCAGGGAAGGGTGTGAATGACCGCGTTCATGCTCCTGTGAACGAGGCTCCCGGTCGTTGGGGAATCAGACCTCAGTCCTCAGCTCCGGCTGGTAAGTGGCGGCGATGTCAGGACCACAGTTGGTGGCTTCCAGGTTCCTTGCACGGCAGCCTCAGAGAGGGGTGTCTGTGCTTTACAAGGACCACAGATCTCTTACTGTAACTGCCAGCACACTTTCTGCCTGCACTGGCTCAGGGTCATGGTTGTATCTGCCATCGATAACACAACAGAAACGGGAATCAGTCTCCCCAGCTCCCAGCGGTGTTCTGTGGTTTGTTCTCCTGCCCACCCTGAGGCCCTGGTTCCCCATCAACTGCCTTCTTGGCAGCGGCAGGGGCGGCGGGAATCCGATCGCTCTTAAATCTCTGCTTTTCTTGGCTGCTCCCACGAAGCCGTCTGTGTCCTATCTTGGGCCTCAGCTGACTTTTTGGCCACCAGTCTCCCAGCCCTGCGTAAAAGCCCATCCAGACTTCATCCAGCTCCTCTGTCGAGGACATGGGCGTCTGTGCAGAGTTCTGAGTGGGTGGGGCTTGCCTGATATCCCCTCTCCGTTGCCAATTCCACTTGCGTCTGTCCCTGGCTTCTCCTAAACTGTGTCAGTAGTCCTGAAAGACAAAACAGCATTGGTGCTTCCAGCGGTGTCATCAGCAGCCAAAGTCATCTTTCTGAATCAGAAAGCTTCGGTGGCTCTCCCGTGGCGTCCAGGGCCGAGACTGGCCCCTGCCCCGCCTCTCCTGCGGTGCTCAACCACCGTGCCCCCAGACTCACAGGCCCTGCTCTGCCTGGCACTGATTCCTCGCACTTTATAACCCTGGGCCCCTTTCCCTGCTCTGGGCTGCCGGCCCGCCTCTGGGGACCCTCACCGGTCCCGCAGGCCCTGGGGTCCTCGGGGGCAGTAAGGCCTCATGACTGAGCCCATCCTCACTTTTATTTATTCCCTCCGCTAGATGCTTCCCCAGATGTGAGCGGCAGCTCAGTGATACTTCAAAAGTGAGTAAAGGGGAGGCAGGGAGTGGGGGCAGCTCCTCTTGCATCTTGATCTCTCAAAGCTTGGTCAGGGTGAACTGCCCTGGGGAGCCCCAGGGATCCTGTTTCCGTGAGCACACTGCTGCTGGGGTTCCTGAGTCCTGACCGGGAGCCTGTGGGTCAGGGGGCAGTTGGACTGGGGGGTGTGGGGCAGGAAGTGCGTCCGACTATGAGCGTGACTCCGAGCACCGTCCCTGTGCTGGTGAGTCCTGGGAGCAACCTGGCCTGGAGGGGAGGGCTGGCAGGTTCCACAGCTGATGGCATCTCCTGGCTTTAACCAACCCCCACCTCCTTTCCCTGTTGCTGCCTCCCCAAGAGGCCGGGAATCCCAGGTAGAAATTGTCCTTAGTTTGAAAAAAGCCCACCTGTCAAATGCAGGTTATGGGCGCAGAACCATCACAGAGTTCTTCCTGCACCGATCTGCCCGCCCACAAATCCCATTTCATCCTCTGCGTTGATTCCCTCCAGGAAATGAGGCTTCGACTTTTGGATCCAAAATGTTTTCACATCCTCTCTTCTCAGGGCCCTAGGCTGCCTGGTCGGGCCAGAGCCTCTGGCCTGGTCACCAGTCATCTGGTCCGGCTCCGATGGCCTCTGCACAGTCATGTGGCCGCCGTGGCTGATGGGGAAGTGGGGCTGTGTCCCCACCTGGAGGGTGGGCTCTGGGTTGGGGGCAGGGAATCCCGGGACTGGCTTTAGGCCCTCCTGCTTCCAGTCCAGGTCCCTGCCACTGTCCTCTCTCCTGGAGGCCCAGCTCAGTTCTCTGCAGAGAGGAACCCGGGCGTGGGGCAGGGGGGTCTGAGCACCTGGTCAGTCACAACCTCACAGGGAAGGAATGGAAGTCATGTGGGAGCCACTCGATCGGGGAAACCATCCAGGTGCTTCACCCCATCATCCTTCAAATATCTGGCATGCCTGTGAGTGCTTGTGTGTGTGTGTGTGTGTGTGTGTGTGATGGGGCAACTCCAGATGGGCTGCAGGACTCCAGGATGGGAGACGGGTGGGAGGGACCACAGTCTGGGCTCAGGTTGGGCCTGCTTTTAGGGAAAGTGTCCTCCAAGGGAGCCTGCCACTCCTGACCTGCCCCTTGTGCACATGCGTGCCCCACCCCCAGATCTTGGGTTAAGGGCCCCATTCCTGGCTGTCTTCCCACTGTGTCCTCACCTCACCTGGCAAGCAGCAGAGAGAGAGGCAAGCTCTCTGGGGTCTCCTCCTGTAAGGGCACTGATGCCACCCGCTTCATCTAACCTCACCCCACCCCTTCCTCATCTCCAGATATCCCTGCAGGGTGTCAGAGCTCTGCCAAAGGAGATGCATTCGGCCCACAGCCAGCCTTCTCCCCAGGGTGCTCAGGTGCAGGAATGTGGCATCCTTTGAGACAGACGGCCCAAACTCTGCCCTTGAGCCACTGCCCGCGGGTCACTCAGAGCCAGGACTGGGGCTGCTGATGGGGGCTATGGAGGCCGAGGCGGGGGAGGGGGGGGGTCCAGGAGTCACGGGGTCCGGCCCCTTGTTCTCAGCACCTTCCCGTTGTTATTATCTCTCTCTCCTTCAGACAAATCAGGATGGTGCTCTCACTGTCCCATGTTACCAACATGAAAGCGAACCTCATGTAAGGTGCTCAATACAGGCTCCTCCCCAGCAGACAGCACGCATGCAATCTGGTCTGCCTGCTGCACACACAGCCTGGGGCGGGCTCCGTCCTGCCCACTCTGCACAGGGCGTCCATCCCTGCACAGGGCGGTGCTGGGGCTCCAGGTCTCGCTCATGAGTAAAGGTGATCCTCCTGCATTAAAACGATGCATCTCCTACTGTCTGTGGATGGAACAATCCAGGAACAGGGGCCCTGCGGCCAGGGTTCATGAACCCGGTTCTACTGGGTGAAATTCGCTTGCCCTCAGTTGCCCGCTGAGCTGAGTGCTGTGGTCACCTGTGGCCAGGTGGAGCAACGTCGGCCCAGGTCTGCTCTGGGAAAGCGTGTGACCTTCCCTGCTCTGAAATTGACTCCTGGATGGTCCTTTTCTGTCCGTTGGCCCTGGTGAGGGGTCTGCTCACAGTCAGTTACCTTGTTCATCTCCAACCACTACCCCCTCCCCTGCCACACACACACACACATACACATACCTGGGTGCCCCTTCCCAGGAAAACCGAGGCTTCAGAAGGGAAGCTGTGTTCTTTCCCACAAAATCTTCCTCTCCCTGTGTGCTATCAGCACGGTGACTCAGTGAATGTACCGAATTCCGTCTGCAGAAGTCACATGAGAACACCTTGCATGCACAGGTGGTCACGTGTGTGTTGTGTTTATTCGGGGGTCCAGGGAGGATCTAGGGGAGTGTGTGGGCAGGGAGCAGGCCCTTCACACCCACTGCAGACATGCAAAGCACGGCCCGCCCCGGGCTGGAGTCAAGGGGACCAGCCACTTTCTGTACACACTGAGCTCTAGTCCCCCTTCTCCGAGCCCTGGAACTAGCAGCGGGACAGATGCTGTTTTGTCCTCCTCTTTGGCTATAATGAATGGGTTGGCCAGGTGCTCGAGCAGATTTCACAAACCTCATTATGACCCCCCAGCAAGAGGGGGTGCACACAGCAGGCCAGGGAACACTGCTGGGACTGTGTGCACCCAGAGACCCATGAGACAGGCATAAGAGGGGCATAGAAGCTGGAGCCTGAGCCCTGCTATGTTCTCTTGGGCCAGGAAAAATGGCACGGGCTCTGGAAGAGCGAGGATTCCCTCTTGCCGTTGATTTTCTCTTTAACCCGTGTCTTTTCACTTGCTCCAAGGAAATTTCTCTTTTTCTTCCACCCCTCACAGGAAGAAGCACATTGCCAAGCTGATGCCGTCGTGCAGCATGGTTGCCTGAGACAGCAGCTTCCGCACTCACTGGAATAACTGGAGGGAGAAATATGAAACCTTAGCCCATCCGCCCGGGGAAAAGCGTTTCAGGATGGCGGCTCAGCGCATCCGGGCTGCCAACTCCAGCGGCCTCCCGCGGTGCAAGTCCGAGGGGACCCTGATTGACCTCAGCGAAGGGTTTTCAGAATCGAGCTTTAATGATGTCAAAGGTGAGCTCCCGGGAACAGCACTGGCTTAGGGAGAAAATGCAGCATGTGAGCACTCAAGACCCAGAGACTCTCCTACTTATAGGCTGCCAGGTTTCACATTCAGATAACTGAATCTGAGCTGCCTAAAGTTCGTCAGGTTATAAATTCAGCCCTGGAACGACAGCCTCGTGTTTGGTTTGGTTTTGATGTGTGGGGAGGTTGTTTTGAATTTTCCCCTTAGTAATGAAACAGCTTCTTAACGAAGAATATTCTTTCTCTTTGTGTGAGTTTTTATGACATTAAGACAAGAGCGTGGTGGAACACAGAACCAAGGGAAGGAGAGTGTGGTGAGCCAATGAGGTCCTGAGAGCCACTGGGGAAGGGAAGGGTGGTCTGGGACAGGGGTCAGCATCCCTTCTCTGCAGGAGGCCACAGGGTAAGTACTCGAATCCTTGCAGGCCACATGGCCTCTGTCACAGCTGTTCGGCTCTGCGATTGGGCCGAGAAAGCAGTCACAGAAGAGAGTAAACAAGTAGGCATAGCTGTGTTCCAACAAAACTTGATGAAAACCACCACCTGGATCACAAAACAGCTGACAAACCCAGGGGCCAGAGTTTGCCCACCCCTGGTTTAGAGGTGGATAGATAGTGATAGTGAAGTCGCTCAGTCGTGTCCAACCCTTTGCGACCCCATGGACAGTAGCCAACCAAGCTCCTCCGTCCATGGGATTTTCCAGGCAAGAATACTGGAGTGGGTTGCCATTTCCTTCTCCAGGGGATATTCCCGACCCAGGGATCGAAACCGGGTCTCCCACATTGTAGGCAGACGATTTACCATCTGAGCCACCAGGGAAGGTTTAGAGGTGGACCCAGGGTTTAATCACTGAGTCCGGGTTTTCCTAACAGCTCCATAAAACTGGGCTGGTGGTGAAGTCTATTCTTAGACACTAAAGAGGATGCTGGTGGGTCATTTTTATCCTAGAGTTCATCCTGCCCTCATTAGCCATCATGGTGTGTCTCCTGTGAGGTTCCTGGCATCTTACATTTCGTCATCATCATCACCACCATCATCAGTCGACTCTGCCGGTGAATTCTGTTGAAATGATCCACTGTGCTGCCTACAGACAGCTCAACAGCAAAAGCTTTCTCTGTACCTTTATATCGTTAGTCCCTGGCACAAAGTCAGTGCTAAATAAATATTTCTTGAGCTAAACTGCTCTCTCCCAGATAAAATCATGACACTTCACCCTGATGTAGTAAACATATGTGCACGTTTCTGCCTTTTCTCTTCCGTTAATCCTCAACTTCTGCCTCTTCCTGTCTGTGCTTTATTCTTGTGGCCCTGAGTATCGCTTTAAATTTTCTTCTAAAGAAAAGACTAGCCAAGGAATCATGCGTGTGTGCTAAGTCGCTTCATTTGTGTCTGACTCTTTGCAACCCTATGGACTGTAGCCTGCCAGGCTCCTCTGTCCATGGGATTCTCCAAGCAAGAATACTGGAGTGGGTTGCCTTGTCCTTCTCCAGGGGATCTTCCTGACCCAAGGACTGAACCCACATCTGTTACATCTCCTGAAGTGAAGCCCCAAGGAATCAGGAAAGTGAAAGAAAGTGAAGTCGCTCAGTCGTGTCCGACTCTTTGCGACCCCATGGACTGTAACCTACCAGGCTCCTCTGTCCATGGGATTTTCCAGGCAATAGTACTGGAGTGGATTGCCATTTCTTTCTCCAGGGGATCTTCCCAACCCAGGGATTGGACCTGGGTCTCCCGCATTGTAGACAGACACTTAACCATCTGAGCCACCAGGGAAGTCAGGAGGCTTTATTAATAAGAGCAGCGGACCTATTGGGTGTTGCTATAAATAATCGAACCATTTATTTTTTGTAGTTAGGTACTGGGCACTGTTTTCCTTATAACCCAGCTACTCACAGTTGAAGCGGGAAACTGGGAACTTAAGTTATGGGGTTTGGGCTAGGGATGTTGAAATGTGGGGCAGAGAGCGGAACGTTGAAAGATGATGACGCTGATCCTAAAAGAATGCTGAAGCTGGGAAGGAAGGCAGGCGAGACAGCCAGGGCTGTGAGGCAGGGCCGGTTAGCTTAGGGCGATGGAGTGGGGAGAGACCCCTGGACCACACTCCGGAGGGGGCGACCTGTGGCCCAGGCAGCATTTCAGCCCAGCAGCTCCCTGCACATCCTGATGATAAAGCCAGCTTCAAGGTGGGGTCTTATTTCAGGCAAAATATCCAGCGCAATGTCTTCCACACCTGATAAATGTTTTTCCTATATAAGAACCAAGGCAGAAGGGTAGGAAATGTATTATTCAGTAAGTTGAACCTCCTGACACCCAGGGATATTTTTTTGTATTAAAAATCAAGGTACCTGTGAATCTGGGCAGCACTCTCCAGAATTCATTAAGATGGAATTCGATAGGGATTTTCCTGCATCGGACTTAATGGAAGTCCCAGCCTCTTGTCCCCAGGTGTCTGTAGCACTCGACTGATAAAGAGGCAGGTCTTAGAAGGGAGCTCACCCCGCGGTCCACCTCCACAGGGTCCCGACTGGAAGGGGTGCGGTCTCCCATCAAATGAGCCTCATCCTTAAGTGAAGTCTGTAGCCACTCCTCTCCTAAGAAGAAAGCTTGGAATATTAAGAAAAACCATTTTATTCTTCATTTGCACTGATACATTTTCTCAGGCTACATCCTGCTTAATAGCTTTGGTTTTTAATTTAAAAAAATATTACTGTAAGGGAATTATTCTGGAGGAATGTAATAGGGATATAACTTTTGAGGAAGTCTAACAAGATTTTAATAGCCGGCCAGCTTTCTTTAATTATCATTTGGTTTTAATTTTTATGTGACACTTTCATGAGACGTGTCAAGGAAACAAAAAATTGTTTGTATTCCTGGAGCCTGTGACTGGAAAAAAAAGTAGGAGGGAAGATCTTATCCTATCCTTGGACCTCAGCTGACCCAGCTCCCTTCTTCACTCCCCACCCCCCCAAAGCTGTTATCTTGGCTTGGCTGTTTTTATTCACTCCCTCCTTTCTGTCTTAAGTGATTTCTCTCAGGTGTGATTTTACAGAAAAAGGGCAAAGCCAGGGGAATACTAACTTTGACTTCGGCCAACACCTTGTTTCAATAACGTGGATGTTGCTTCTCTGCTGTAAGCAACTTGCTGTGAGCAAGACGTACCCTAACAGAGCAAACAGCCTAGTGGGGCAGTGGAACCCTCCCCCGCAAAACCAAAATAAATATGTAAGGACATTTTGTATCAGTTAACGATAAATGCTATGGAGAAAAATTAAATTAGGAGGGGGCTCGAGGAGGAGGGGGCTTTATTTATTTTTTAAACTTTTTGTTTTGTATTGGGTATAGCTGATTGACAATGTGATAGTTCCAGGTGAACAGTGAAGGGACTCAGCCAGACACATACGTGCATCCACTCTGCCCTGAACTCCCCTCCTGTCCAGGCTGCCACATAACATGGAGCAGAGTTCTCTGTGCTATACAGTAGGTCCTTGCTGGTTATCCATTTTAAACATAGCAACAGGGACGTGTCCATCCCAAACTCCCTATCCCTTCCCTGCAGTAACCATAAGTTCGTTGGTTTTGTGAGTCCTTTGCTTGGACTAAGTATCATTATATTCATCACTTCATCAGCATCATCTCATTTAATCCCCACCAGAGCCCACTGAGGATAGATGGTTTATCCATCATGAACAATCGCAGACTCCAGAGATCCCACAGCAGCTCAAGTGAAAGAAGTTGCTCAGTCGTAATCCGACTCTTTGTGACCTCCTGGACTACACAGTCGATGGAATTCTCCAGGCCAGAATACTGGAGTGTGTAGCCGTTCCCCTCTCCAGGGGATCTTCCCAACCCAGGGAGCGAACCCAGGTGTCCCTCATTGCAGGTGGATTCTCTTACCAGCTGAGCCACCAGGGAAGCCCTAAGGGTATAGATTAAAAGTCCAGATCTGATGATCCCAGAGCCAGATTTTCTCTGACACCCCAGACTTGGTGGTAGGTGACAGCCTCCCCAAGGCCCAGGTACACACCCTGCCAAGCATATCTCTGTAATTTAGTTAGTGTAAATAAATAGAAACTTCCTACCTTATTTCCTGAGACTTTGCTGTAGAAATACAATATACTTTATTATCATTTCCTTTATACAATTTATTATTATTTCCTTTAGGAAAGGGAAATGGGCAGGTGAGTTTTTTTTGCAGGAGGGCCGATTTGATAGACTAGTTTATCTGTTGACTTAGTCATACATTAGACAAGATGAAAGTGTAATTCCACTAAAAATGTCCTTTCTTTGCTTGTTCATTTAAGACAACTAAGAACATTTGCTTTCATTTTTCCGTAACAGGAAGGCAGCAAACTCTGTAAAACAAGGCACAGCTGGGCTAAGAAGGGGGCCAATATATGGGGTTATTTCCATCAGAAAGAAATGTCTTCATCCTCTTAACCCTAATCCTCTACGTATATGTACTTGGTCACCTATGGGAGGTTTTTAATTATCCGTTATTTTTCAAAACACATCCTACTTGTTTAGATGACTTTTTTCTCTGCTGTTCTAATTGCTGTCTACATTGGTAACACATAGTTGGACACCAAGAGCCATAAATTAGCTTAAGTCCGCTGTTTAAAGTGTTGGCATTTTTTCAGATTGCTTCAAGAGTTGTTCAAAAGAACGTGAATTATGACTGAACCTCAACCTTTAATTTTCAGGGGATAAGAGAGAAATGATTTCATGGTGTTCTTCTGAACGATTGTTTAAAAGAGGCTGAAAGAGACCCGACTCAAAAATCTTATTTCATATAAATAGTTTGATGAAAAATGGGTTCAACTTGGGAACCAGGAAACGGGTCTGATTATCAAGGGTACGTTCCCCTTGGTGTATGTATTTCATTCTGAAGGGAGAGAGTGGAATTGGTTCTTAGACACAGAGATTTCTGCTGGAGGGCTTTTCTGGTCTTTGGTTACATGCACTGGGTCATTTAACACTGTTTTTCTAAATCACTTTCAACTTCTCTTTTGACCTAGCAGCAGTCCCAATAAGTTAGTTAAATCAAGAAAAGTCCAGTTAAAAGGAGATGTTTAAAACCCCAGTTGTTGCTGTTCAGTCAGTAAGTCCTGTCTGACTCTTTGTGACCCCGTGGACTGCAGCACTGCAGGCTTCTCTGTCCTTCACCATCTCCCGGAGTTTGCTCAAACTCATGTCCATTGAGTCTGTGATGCCGTCCAACCATCTTATTGTCTGCCGCCTCCTTCTCCTCCTGCCTTCAGACTTTCCCAGCATCAGGGTCTTTTCCAATGAGTCATCTTTTTGCATCAGGGGGCCAAAGTATTTTTGTAACTTCAGCTTCAGCATCAGTCCTTCCAAAGAATATTCAGGGTTGATCTCCTTTAGGACTGACTGGTTTGATCTCCTTGCAGTCCCAGGGACTCTCAAGAGTCTTCTCCAGCACCACAGTTCAAAAGTATCAATACTTCGGCACTCAGCCTTCTTTATGGTAAAACCCGGGACATCTGATAATTCTATCATGCTGATTTGTGTTTCTGTGGATGGTGGAGAGGCTTTCTACCTGACTTAGACTTTGATTGGGATGTGATGGAATTTGGGGAGAATTCAGCCAGGTGAAGCAGACCCCAGATTTCACTGATTGGTTTCTGTCGGTTATGCCTGGCTTGTTGTCTCCATGTCGGGGGTGATGGTTTCCCAGGCCTCTTTTCTCCATGGCTTAGGACAACATTCTGCCTCTTCTTGGGAGCCCACCCTCACCTCCTGTTCTTTGTTTTGCACAGTGCCTTCTCCCAGTGCCTTGCTCGTCGACAATCCCACACCCTTTGGAAACGCAAAGGAGGTGATTGCAATCAAGGACTACTGCCCAACCAACTTCACCACCCTCAAGTTCTCCAAGGGCGACCACCTGTATGTCCTGGACACCTCGGGCGGGGAGTGGTGGTATGCCCACAACACCACGGAGATGGGCTACATCCCCTCCTCCTACGTGCAGCCCTTAAACTACCGGAACTCCACCCTCAGCGACAGTGGGATGATCGACAATCTTCCAGACAGCCCGGACGAAGTCGCCAAGGAGCTCGATTTGCTCGGGGGATGGACGGATGCCAAGAAGGAATCCAGCAAACCCTACAGTAATAATCCTTTCTGGAACGGGGTCCAGACGAACCCGTTTCTTAATGGGAATGTCCCAGCGATGCCCAGCGTGGACGAGCTGATGCCCAGAAGCGCCGTGGACTTGCTCCTCTTCGACACAGGGACATCCTCCTTCACCGAGTCCAGCTCGGCGACCACCAACAGCACCGGCAACATCTTCGACGAGCTGCCGGCCGCCGGCCGCCTCCCCACGGAGCCACCCGTCAAGCGGGACAACCCTTTCTTCCGAAGCAAGCGTTCCTACAGCCTTTCGGAGCTCTCCGTGCTCCAGGCCAAGTCTGACGCGCCCGCGTCCTCGGGGTTTTTCACGGGCTTGAAATCGCCTGCCCCCGAGCAGTTCCAGAGCCGCGAGGACTTCCGGGCTGCCTGGCTGAGCCACCGGAAGCTGGCCCGGTCTTGCCACGACCTGGACCTGCTGGGCCAGAGCCCTGGGTGGGGCCAGACCCAGGCGGTGGAGACGAACATCGTGTGCAAGCTGGACAGCTCGGGGGGCGCCGTACAGCTCCCGGACGCCAACATCAGCATCCACGTGCCCGAGGGCCACGTGGCTCCCGGGGAGATGCAGCAGATCTCCATGAAGGCTCTGCTGGATCCCCCGCTGGAGCTCAACAGTGACCGGTGCAGCTCCATCAGCCCAGTGCTGGAGGTGAAGCTGAGCACCCTGGAGGTGAAGACCCACCTCATCCTGGAAATGAAGGTATCAGCCGAGGTGAAGAGTGACATTTTCAGCAAAAGCACGGTGGGCCTCCAGTGCCTGAGGAGCGACTCCAAAGAGGGGCCCTACGTCCCCATCCCTCTCGCCTACAGCTACGGGGACACAGTCCAGGTCCAGCTGGACAACCTGGAGCCCTGTATGTACCTGGCCATCGTCGCCCACGGCCCGAACATCCTCTACCCTTCCACGGTCTGGGACTTCATCAATAAAAAAGTCACCGTGGGTCTCTACGGCCCCAAACACATCCACCCGTCCTTCAAGACAGTGGTGACCATTTTCGGGCATGACTGCGCCCCAAAGACCCTCCTGGTCAGCGAGGTCACCCGCCAGGCCCCTACCCCAGCCCCAGTGGCCCTGCAGCTCTGGGGCAAGCACCAGTTCGTTCTGTCCAGACCCCAGGATCTCCAAGTCTGTGTGTTTTCCAACATGACCAACTACGAGGTCAAAGCCAGCGAGCAGGCCAAGGCCGTGAGAGGGTTCCAGGTGAAGCTGGGCAAGGTCAGCCGCCTCATCTTCCCCATCACTTGCCAGAACCCCAGCGAGCTCTCTGACTTCACCCTGCGGGTTCAGGTAAAAGATGACCAGGAGGCCATCCTCACCCAGTTTTGCGTGCAGACCCCCCAGCCACCCCCCAAAAGCGCCATCAAGCCATCCGGGCAGAGACGCTTCCTCAAGAAGAACGAGGTGGGGAAGATTATCCTGTCCCCGCTGGCCGCCACCACCAAGTACCCGACGTTTCAGGACCGCCCCGTGTCCAGCCTCAAGTTCGGCAAGTTACTCAAGACGGTGGTGCGGCAGAGCAAGAACCACTACCTGCTGGAGTACAAGAAGGGCGACGCCATCGCCCTGCTCAGCGAGGAGAAGATCCGGCTCAAGGGGCAGCTGTGGACGAAGGAGTGGTACATCGGCTACCACCAGGGCAGGGTGGGCCTGGTGCACGCCAAGAACGTGCTGGTGGTGGGCAAGGCGCGGCCCAGCCTGCTCGCGGGGCCCGAGCTGAGCACGTCGGTGCTGCTGGAGCAGATCCTGCGGCCCTGCAAGTTCCTCACCTACATCTACGCCTCCGTCCGCACGCTGCTTATGGAGAACGTCAGCAGCTGGCGCTCCTTCGCTGACGCGCTGGGCTACGGGGACCTGCCGCTCACCTTCTTCTGCCGGGCTGAGCTGGACAGCGAGCCTGAGCGGGTAGCGTCCGTCCTGGAGAAGCTGAAGGAAGACTGCAATAACACAGACAACAAAGACCGGAAGTCCTTCCAGAAGGAGCTCATGATGGTGAGTGGCCGGTGGGCGCGGCTTCGCGGGGGCTGGGGGCCCAGCCTGGCCTTAGAGCCCTGGCACGCGCGGGCACGGGCGTGGTCTCCTCAGTCGGTGGGCCCGGCGTCTGGGGCCCCTCTCTGCTCCCGGACACTCACATGCACCTGGGGGACAGGCATTTACTTGGGCCTCGGGGAGGGGAGCCCCAAGCAGCTCAGCACCACCGGGGCGTGAGGGTCGTTCAGGGCTCCTCCCGCTGAATTTGTGAGCTGGGAGGTCCAGAATGCATCTCCCCCTGCCGCTGCGGGGGTTGGGGCACAAGGGGGCCCTGTGTCCACCCGCTCCTGTTTAGATCTCCTGGGAGGAGATCCATCCTTTCGTCAGATCCAGTGGGACCTGTGACGTGAAGGTTTGGTGAACCACTGCCCCAAAGTCTGACTTGATCACAATGTGAATTTTTCTCTCTGGGCCTTACCTGAAGGTTCTGCCCTCCTCAGTATCATTTCCTCTTCCTCCTTTTTGCTTCTGTTTGATTTGGGGTGACGTTGTGGTTGTTATTGTTGTTGTTCAGTGGTTGTCACATCCAACTGTCTGCCACTCCCAACTGTCTGCCACTCCCATGGACTGCAGCACCCCAGGCTTCCTCGTTCTTCACTATCTCCCGGAGCTTGCTCAAACTCATGTCCATCGAGTCGATGATGCCATCCAACCATCACATCCTCTGTCGTCCCGTTCTTCTCCTGCCCTTAATCTTTCCTAGCATCAGGGTCTTTTCCAGTGAGCCGGCTCTTCACATCAGGTGGCCAAAGTATTCTTGGGGCTTCAACATCAGTCCTTCCAGTGAACATTCAGGGTTGATTTCCTTCAGGAAACAAGTGAGGACCGCCTCTGTTTTGCCAGCACAGCTGGGAACTGGAATCCTAAGTAAAGAGGGGGGGCAGTTAGAGCCCCCCCTGCTGGTTAGAGCTTATAAACCAACCGGAAAGCACCTTCCTTACCCATTCACAGCTTCCAACAGGCCCGGGCTCTGCACTGGTCACTCTAACTGCCAGTGCAGTTACCTGGGAGAAGCTTGATGCCTTTTGGGCATTGCTGATTGAATTAATGCCAGCAGACATTCTGTTGATTCTTTGTGTAACAGAAGCCGACTCAGTTCCCTTGCCCGTCCCCCGATACGAACACGCCACTGGTTTTTGTTCCCGTGGGAAGCCCGTGACTCGGTCATAGCCTTTTTTTCCCCCTCGTTCTGCCCATTCCACTCAGCCCTTTTCACCTCCTAAGCCCTGTAAGGTATGACTCCCAGCGCCCCTGCATTTCTGCCACCTCAACTCCCCTCCTTCCCCCAGCACCTGCCATTCTGAGTGTGTGCCTGTTGGAATGGATGGGCCCGGCCTGTTTGTGTGGGTGTGAGGGTGTGTGTGTGGATGGAAGTGTTGCATTCACATCCCGTGCTGCCCTCTGGGGCTGGGGGACGCAGAAGGGGTATGTCCTCGGGGGCATGGCCCCTGCTGCAGGGAGCGTGAACGGCAGCCTAACAGGAAGCAAGGCATCAAGAAAGACCCCTTGACAGTAGCCCCACAGTAATACAAAGTGCCAGACACACGGAACGGGATAAGAGCCTGACTTTGCCCACGGGAGGGACACCAGACCTGGAGGTGGCAACCAGGAGGTCACTGAGGGCATCCATCACTGATGGCAGCTTCAGTGGGGAGGAAGCCCGTTGTCATGGCAACAGGGGTGGGGACGAGGTGAGGGGGATGGGCAACAGAGGAACCTGCCCAGGCCCTGGATGGGGGTCCTGCACAGCAAGGAGCCAGGGCCCCCCTTCAGGGCTCATCCCGCCAGCCCACCTGTGAGATCAATTCTCGCAGTTTGTGTCCAGCCTGAGTTTCATGGTGCCCTCGTGGATGGACCCCGTACAGGGGGGCGGGAGAGAGCCACCAGCAGGGATTCTCCATGATGGTGGAATGATGTGCATTCATGAACCATGAAGGGTATTTAATTGTTCCTTCCTCACAGCTGGAAATCGCTCACCTTGAATGGGGCAGGATGAATGAACCTGGGCGGACTGAGGAGGTGGCGCTCAACTTCCAACTTCCATTTCATTTCTTTTCATCTTTTTGTTCAACTTGGGGAGCTTGCCCTGAGAGCGGGTTTTTCGGGAAGCTTCCTTGGGTTAGTCGGGAGGGGAGAGGGGTTCCGTGTGCAACTCGGTCCTCCCCCCATCCCCTGCCAGCCCCACACCCACCAGGACTCCCAGGCAAGGAGGAAATGAAACCTGACCTTCGCAGGAGCGTGGCGCCGGGACAAGGTTGGATTTGTGGTGCCGCAGTGGAACTGGTTTAGCAGTGTTTCCCCTCTCCCGCCCCTCCCCGGCTCCTCTCCTATCGCCTCATCTTGTGGGCTGGCAGGTTTGAATGGTTGGCCAAACTTCTAGAAACTACAGGCTGATTTATCCCAGCGTGTCTGGGGAGTCGCTGGAAACCAGGTGTTTTATTTCCAGGGACTTAACAAATCACTGGGCGGTCAGGCTTCCTGTGGCCTCGGTGGCTGATTTCACCCACCCCCCTCTCTCCAGCCCTGTCCCAGGCAGACCACCTCTTCCCCACCCCTCTCGTTTTGAAGGTAGCTTTCTGTTCAGTTATGACTCCTTGGTTTGGAAGCAGTGATTGAATGAATTAAAAGTGGTGAAGGTTTTCAGACAGTAAATTTGCAGGCAGATGAGAAGGATAAAGGAACCAAGGACTGAGTTGTCCGGCCCCGCGGGGCCCACCGCTGGGGGTCGTACCTGCCGCTGCACACCAGCTGTACCGGTGGCCGTTTCTCCGTGTCTTGGATACACCTGGCTGCCCCTGCCCGGGCCTCTGCATGTGCTGTTCCCTCTGCCTGGAATTCTCTCCACTCCAGTTTCACGTGGCTGCGTTTTATGTCCTTCAGGTCCCGGCTCAGATGTCCTTGCCAGACCTTTCCTGCCGCCCTCGATGAAGCGACCTGGCGCCTCTGGGTCCCTGCGCCAGGCTCCCTGGGTTATTGTGGCTTCGTCCTCATGGTGCTTTCTCAAATCCGGAATGCTCTTGTTCACTCGTATTCACGGTCCTTATCATTAGGCTAATTGGATATGAACTCCACGAGGGAAGCCATGCTGGCACGCAGGAAACACCCAGACATTCGATGAATGAGTGAATACGTGAGTGAATGAGGAGTGAGCGAATGAATGAGTCACGCAGGCTGAGGATCTGACCTGGACGCAGTCTCCTGAGGTCAGGTGTGTTTCTGTTCTCTGGTTCCACTTGCTCTTTCGCCATTTTCGTGCATCTGTTCAATATCAGAGCTGGCCCAGCAGCACCTTATGTAACTACGGTCTCCGGCTGTTTCTGCAGCCCTGTCTCACCCGCACGGTGTGACCACCGTGGAAAGCACCCCTCTGTCCCCGGCCTGCCCAGCTCTCCAGCAGAGGCCCTGCCTGTCTGTGACAAACGATGGCTGTCCAACACGGTGATGCTACCGCCACCCCGACCATCAATAGAGTGGGGGGAGGTGAGACGCTGACCCCGAGGAGGGTAGCCAGGACGGACGGGGCTCACGGAGCATCCCCAGGCATGAGAGAGCATTGAGTGAACCCCCCTGGGGGGAGGTGAGACGCTGACCCCGAGGAGGGTAGCCAGGACGGATGGAGCTCGCGGAGCATCCCCAGGCATGAGAGAGCATTGAATGAACCCCCCGGACGATCGCTTGGCTGGCAGGACTTGTGGCTTAGGAAGATCCTGGAATAGGCACCACATACTTGAAGAGCTTCTGAAGTCAAGTTCTGTTGTCAGAAACAGGCCAGGGGGAGCTGGTGGCAGGCGTATGGCCGCAGCTTCTAACAGAGCTGGGAAGAGCTGCCCCGTCCAGGGCGGGAGTTGGTACTCCATGTTCCTGAAACATGTCTCTGGTGTCTGCTGTGCCCTTATTTGAGGGTAGGGTGTTGCACCTTTCCTTGAGGGAGATGCGGAGTGAACACCCACAGGAGTGCAGGACAGATCAGTGATGGGCCCTGAAGAAAAGATCCCCTTGACGTGAGTGGGCCAGGGAAAGGCAAGTGTGGGGGGAGGGCTGACACGGGGGGTGGGCCGTGGCCCACCCAGCAGAGAGGGGCTGACACGGGGGATGGGCCGCGGCCCACCCAGCAGAGAGGGGCTGTTGGGTGCAGGGGGGGAGGGAGTGGGGTAGCACCAGAGGCCAGGGGAGGCCAGAGGCTGGGCTGAGTCTAGATGGCCACGTGCTGACGGTGGGGCTGGCCCAGGCTGGATGACGCTCGTGCTTTCTTCCTTGAGCATTGGGCCAGGGGATGGGGTAAGTGTTTCAGGGGACGGGAAGGGGACCCAGGTGTGTGCTTCTCCTTGGGGACCCACCCAGGTGTGTTGTTGTGCCTTGTCACCTCCCAGCCTCCGAGCCACATGGCTGACAGTCAGTGCCCCCCCACCCCTGCCCCACTCTTAGCCTTCAGACCTGGCCCACCTTGGCAAGAAGGCGGGCAGCCAGCGAGGCAGCCCTGGGCTTTCTCTCCATCCTGCCATGCTGCGTGGGGGTCGGATGGCCCCGGGTCTGTGCTGTGGCCCAGAGGGGCAGTTCCCAGGCCACCTGCACAGCCATGCCGACCTTCAGAGTCCCCCGGGGTCCTGGGCCTGGCCCGCTGCTGTGGCTCATCCCAGGTTTGGTTTTTTTCCAAAATGAAGATAGTCCTCATTGGCATTTCTGTTTGTGAAGACGGCGGATGCTCTTCTTGCATTGTTATTTGCCAGTCCTGAGAAACAGCAGCAGAAAGCCCCCACTCCGGGCCCGTCTTCCAAAGCAGCCTGTGTTAGCGGTCTGCAGGGTAGACACCATGGGTCTTCCTCCGTTCCCTGGGTTTGCCCTGCACTGTCTGTGGTCAGCTCCTCCCCCTGGAGCACGTGAGCAGGCGGCTCTGGGTCTGTGCGGAGCTGCCACCCCCAGCTGGGCAGATGCTCTGGTCCTCTATCTCCAAGAAGGCGGTGGTGCCTGATCTCACCATTACCAACACTGCTCCGAGGAAAGTCCCAGCCCCGTGACTCTGCAGGCTTGTCCCTTCCATTTCGTGACAACATTCTGCCAGCTGCAGGCACCCTGCAGAGAAGGAGGAGCCAGCGTTGGCCATGGCAGCGGGGTCACATTGAGGCGAGCAAGGCCTGAGAGTGACGGGGGATGATTTAAAAGCCCACTGGTGTCCATCTCTGTCTCTGCAGTGACCGGACTGAATGGCCCCTGCTGATGGGTGTGCACCCTTCTCGCCTTTTTGACCCTTGGGTTCCCACATCTGGGATTTAGTTTTGTTTTTTGAGGGTGAGAGGGCTTCCACAGGTGGCTCAGGGGTAAAGAACCCACCTGCCGATGCAGGAGATATGAATTCGATCCCTGGGTCAAGAAGATCCCCTGGAGAAGGAAATGACAACCCACTGCACTATTCTTGCCTGGGAAATCCCATGGACAGAGGAGACTGGCAGGCTACAATCCAGGAGGTCGCGAAAGAGTTGGACACGTCTGAGTGACTGAACATGCAGCACGCGTGAGAGTAAGAAATGACAGAGTGTGTCCTTCTGTTTTTAAGGCATTAATGCTGCTTTTGACACACTTTGTGGGTCTGGGGAAGAGTTTTCTGAGTGTGGTTGAAAATCCAGGTGGGAAACACTGCTGTGTATTTGTTCCAGGACGTGGCGACTACAGTGAGTGGAGGGAAGGGTTTGGCTCATACTCGAGGACTGTGAAGATTTGGGTGATGGCCATCTCGTGTGTGTGTGTGTGCGTGTGTATGGAGGGTGGCAGACAGAACCCTCAGGAACCTAGCTCTGTAAGAACTGGAAGTGTCTTCATTTAGCAACACTCTTTCAGTGTAAGAGATTATTCTTGACTCTGGGGGTTACACCCTGAGGGAGCGGCAAGTCTGTCCTCCGGGCTGGGAGGGAAGGAGCGAGAGTTGGCTGGAACTACAGGAGGAACCAGGCTGTGGGCAGGGCGGCCTCCCCTGAAGGGGCCTAAGCCAGCAATCAGAACTGGTCCTGGGGCCACCAGGAGCGAAGCCGTCAGGGTGGGTGACCAGGAGTCACGGGTGGTGGCGGTGGGAGTCCAGGAGCTAGAGGGAAGGATGCTGTGGGCTCTTGGAGTTTCTCTGAAAAAAGAGAAAGTTGCTGTAAGAATACAAGTCTAGGCAGGTGGTGGTTTTAGGAGTAAGGTTGTAGGGGAAATCAACACTGAGAACCTGGAGAAGCGAATGGAAATGAGGGGAGTGTTGAGATCAGGGAGAGTTGGGGCTGGAAAGGTTGGGATGAAGGAATTCTCTGAAAAGGGAGCAAAACCACCTTCTCCCCGAGAAGCGGATGCAGCTACCTACCAGCTGTGCACTTATGGAGGTTTCTGGGCTCTTTCCTGCCAGGTGGTCCCGAAGCCCCAAGGGCACTGACACAGGGAGGAGCAGGGTTGCCATGGTGACCGCCCTTCTGGTGTTTGAACCTCTGGAATGGAAGCTTGGAATGAGCATACCGCAGAATGATGCTTTGTCGTATTCTCATAAGAATGTCTTTTCAAACGGGGATTGGCACCCTGGCCCGAGGGCCACCTGTTTTCCTAAGGGAAGTTTTACTGGAACGCAGCCCTGTCCACTCGTTCAAGTGCTGTCTGTGCTACTCTCTCGCCCCACCGCAGTCACGCAGCCAAGGCAGAGACCCCCTGCCTGCAGAGCCAAAAACAGATCCTGTCTGGCCCTACAGAGCAAGCTTGGCCACCCTGACCTAAGGCACGGTCACTCCAGCTACTGAGAGTCAAGCTGGGGCCGGTTTTGTGCTTTGTTTCATTGGGTGTGTTCTGTTCTCTGCTATTACCTGTGTTAACTTGTGTGTGCAGAAATTAAAGAGGTGCCACAGGGAAAAGGTTCCAGAACCAGACCCCTGCAGCTGAGAAAATTTTATTTCTGAGATTTGGTGAGCACCCAAAATGCATCCTTCGGGGTGGGGGGAAAATGTAAGAACTACCCCTTGAAGATGGTGTGGGCAGCTGTAGCTGCTCAGAGGCCAGAGAGAGGGGCTGAGCTTCTCAGGACCTTTGTCCCTGTGCGCTGTACCCTGAGGAGAGAGCAGCTTTGATCACCCCCACCAGGGATCCCCGAAGCAGAAGCAGGGGACTCTGGGTGTTCTGTTACCTGGAAAACAGGCCGCTTGCGGAGCCAGGCAGCTGAGCACACACGCGCTGCCGGGACGCTATGCGGAAGCCTGGGAGGGACCGTTGTCACGGGGGGTCGGCCGGCTCCTTCTCAGAACAGCAGGCGTGGCTAGCAGGGGCCCTGCCTCCGCTGTGCATCTGGGCTCAAACCACACCACGCCAAAAGTTTTTTTTTTACTTTTTTTATTATTCAAATATAGTTGATTTACAGTGTTGTGTTAATTTCTGCTGCACAGCAAAGTGATTCAGTTATACATATATAGAGAGACATTCTTTTTCATATTTCTTATGGTTTATCAGAGAGTATTTGCTCTAGTTCCCTGAGCTGTACAGTAGGACCTTGTTTTTTTTTTATTATTATTATTATTATTATTATTCAAGCAAAAGAATTTAAATCCTGAATTCTACCAATATATCACACATCCTCCCCATACCAGGTTCTGCAGTACAAATCTAGTAAACATTTAATTTTCTTCAAACAATGTCACTTGAAGATATCTAAGTTCAAAGAGACCAGTTTCTGAAATGTCTGAATCATCGCGCTGAAGCCTCATGCACGGGTCCTGAAGTCACGTGGTGCCCACAGAGCTGGCAAGTCATTGGCCTGAGCGCCGGGAAGTCTTACTTGCCTCCCCTCAAGCTGTGGGGCCCTGGACAGGCCACCCAGCGTCTACGAGGTCTATAAATCAGACACCACGCAGCACTCCTGTCCCCTCGAGCTATGGGATCCTGGACAAGTCACCCAGTGTCTACGGGGTCTATAAATCAGACACCACGCAGCCCACACAGTGAGTGGGAGCCGGGCACAGGCTGCCTGGAGGCCAGACCAGCTCCAACACTGGACCCCTGTCCTCTCAACTTTATCTGCAAACTGGGGTGAGCTTGGCTTCTCTCCATGGGGCTTCTGGGGAGTAGATGAGCCCCGTGCCCAGCTCACCGGAAGGACTCAGTGATGGCAGTTTGTTTATAAAGACAAAAATCAGAAAAGGACCACATGGTCCTCCCTTCTGGTTTCCCACCTTAAAGCCAGTTGCTAAGCCTTTGGACCCTGGACAGCCTCAGAATGAGCTTGTGTTTTAAAGGTAAAGATTGAGATGCTTATACATTCAGGGAGCCCCTTTGCCCAAAGTCACCATCCATTCATTTTGTTAAGTTCCCCCAAATAAATGTACTTCAATGAGAACGCTCAGTCTAAAATAGCTGCGTTTTTTCAAGTAGCAGCCCAGCAGACTGACCTTGCTAGGATGCCAGGCTGCCTGCAGCTTCACAAAATGTTTGAAGAGAAAGATGTGTTTGGCTCAGCTGGGGAGGGGTTGGCTGGTAGGTGTCTTGATGTTTTTAGCACTTTTTCTGTGGAGCCTTGAAGTTACAGCCTCAGGTGCTTGGACAGAGCGTTCAGGGACAGAAAGGAGGCAGGGCCTGGTCTCAGCGTCTCTTCAGTCGCATCCTCGATGTCCGAGGGCACCAGGGCATCTCAGACCCCATCGCTGGGGCCCCGGAGGCTCCCTTCTGCAGCTGTTAGGCTGTAATCTAGGGATCTGCTGGGTGAATGAGGTTGGGGTGAGCCTTGGCTCCATGGCCCAGGTGGGTCTGGTCCTCACCGAGTCTTCTCCTCCTGCCAGGGCTGCATCCTGGCCGCCCACAGTCACACACTCTGTGCCGGCTCCGTGGGGCCCACAGCCCGACACCCAGCAGACGTCCGTGTGGCTTGGGGTGACGTGTGGGGACAGTAGACCTGTGGGTTTGTGATACTGATGTGGCTTCATTTCTTTAAGCCAGAAACATTAGTGTGAACCGCGCCTCCAGCCTGGGCTGCACAGAACCCCAGAGCAGCAAGCCCTGTGTTAAAAGCCTGCCCCGATGGGCCAGCCCCTCACCTGGGTGGGGGATGACATCCAAGGTGGGGCCACATGCTGTCCGGGTCACGCGGGGACGTGGCCTGGGAATCTGCCCGTTGCCTCCTTCCCAGCTGACAACACTTCTCTCCTCCTGACCCCCCAGTCCCTCCACGGTTAGTTAGCCCTGTGCAGAGACACGTTGCTCATCTCTCACAGTTGTGACAAGGGTGGGGGTCCCATCGATTCTGGAGACTCTTGATGGTTTGGCCTCTCTCAGCCTCCCTGTATCCCAGCCTTTCGTGTGTCTCCAGAACCCAAGGGTCCCAGATCTTGCTCTGCACGCCAGGTCCCAATCTGAACCCCCTGCTCGCGCCTCTTCTGTGAGTCAGGCTCCCCACCCGCTGACGGCAGCTTGTCCTGCTCTGCGCCCTGGCCGTCCTGCACTGGCCGTCTGGGTCAAGCGCATCACTTCTCCAGTTTCCCCAGTGGCAGTGGGAATACACGAACAGCCGTCATCTCACCCACCCCACCCGTCCGTGTCCCGGGCTACCGAGTGGAAGGACCGCAGGCTGGGAGGCTCCAAGCAGTTGAGGTTCATCCTGCCTCTGTTCTGGGGCTGTCGCAGGGCTGGCTTCTCTGGGGGCTCTGCGGGGGTCTGTCGTGCCGCTCTCCCAGCTCCTGGGGGCTCCAGTGCTGCGGTTGCATCACCCTGTCCCTACCTCCAGTCTTCCCTCTTTCTCTGCGTGTCTGTTTCTCTCCGCATAAGGACACCAGTCATTGGAAGAGGGGCAGGCACCCCATTCCACCAGGGCCACAGGATATCTGGTTCCATCTGCAAAGACCCTGCGTGATTTACAGGAGGGCGAGGATGTGCAGGCGGGGGGCCCAGTACATCCTGCGATCGTGGGTTCCAGCAGAGGGTTTGCTCAGGCCACACAGCATCCAGGGAGCCAGCACGTGGTCTCTGCAGGGCCAGCTTCCTGGGATCCCAGAGCCTGCCCTCAGCCCTGCCTCATCCCCGCCCCTTCCTCCTCAGGCCTTACTGAAGATGGACTGCCAGGGCCTGGTGGTCAGACTCATCCAAGACTTCGTGCTCCTGACCACGGCGGTCGAGGTGGCGCAGCGCTGGCGGGAGCTGGCCGAGAAGCTCGCCAAGGTGTCCAAGCAGCAGATGGACGCGTACGAGTCTCCCCACCGGGACAGGAACGGGGTGGTGGACAGCGAGGTGAGCCCGGCTGCCCTTCCCTCCACCTGTCAAATGCAGTGGTGACAGCGTCTACATTAGAGCATTTTTAGGAGGACAGATGATGAAGTGTGAAGGCAAGTGCTCAATGCAGAGGAGGCTCTCGATGAGAGGGAGCATGTCCATCCTTATCGGGATCCTTAGTTGGCAGCCAGGCCCTGGGTGGTGGTGAGGCTGCTCTGCTCTCAGGTGGGACATTGGAACGGCATCCTCGGAACTGCCAGTCCCTTGCTGATCCTGATCTTAAATTACCTTTGGCCCGATTGGAGGACGCAGGATGATGGGGCTCTGCCCCACACAGGGAGGGGTGGACAGATCCTTGTATGTTGCCGGCTTCAGCCAAGGCTGGTTGGGTCCCTGCTCAGAGAGTCTGTTTTCTCACTTGTTTTGTGGAGGTCACTTTAAGCTTCTGGAAAGACAGAAAGGCTCTCAAGACCTAGGAAGCAGGAAGTCCCCAGGATAAGGGCATCCTTTATTGACGTGGCGAGTTTCTAAATAAATGGAAAGTGCTATGGGGTTGGAAGGAAAGAGGCCCCTTCTGTTGGCTTGGCCAGTACGTGGTACTGATAGCTTACAGTGAACGGTGTTGGATTCATGATCTCCGAAGAAGATGATTTAGGGACCAGGCACCAGGCTTGATCACTCAGGAGCTTTTGTATAGCAAAGTTTTATTAAAGTATGAAAAGGACAGAGGAATCTTCTGACATAGACTTCAGAAGGGGGACTAAGAGCGTCCCCCACTCACTAGTCTTACCAAGGCCATATATACTTTTACCAGACCCACTCCCAGGTTAAGACGAGAGCTGACAACAGCAAGGCCTTAACCAGACCCACTCCCACAATAAACATCTTAAGATAACAAGATTAGTCAGAGGGTTCTTGTTAGGAAGAAACATGAACTTGAGCAGGATACTTTGTTATATTGACTAAGACAAAGCAAAGTAGGAAAAAAAAAGTTTGTCCTTTTCTCCTAGAGAGCCTCAGACCCCTCTCTCTTTCTCGGGGACCCTGGACTTCTTATCAACCTACCTAGGAATTGACTCTCAGCACTGCCCACCTGCTCTCACGCAAAGTGCCTTCTTCCCTCTGAAATGTGCTAGCCCAGGACAGGGTCGACTGCTTTGGGGTTCATGATGCTGGTACTAGGAGAGGTAACTCGGACCAGCTCTCTCACTGTCTCCTAATCTCTGCTCTCTCTCTTGGTTTTGGACGACCGCACCATCCAGGCCATGTGGAAGCCCGCCTACGACTTTCTCCTCACCTGGAGCCACCAGATTGGGGACAGCTACCGGGATGTCATCCAGGAACTGCACATCGGCCTGGACAAGATGAAGAACCCCATCACCAAGCGCTGGAAGCACCTCACGGGGACCCTGATCCTGGTGAACTCCCTGGACATCCTGCGGGCCTCCGCCTTCAGTCCCGTGGACCATGATGACTTCGTGATTTGAACAGGTCCCCGACCTCCTGCTGCTCTGGGGCACGGACCCTCCGTCTGCCCCAGATGCCCGGGCGGGCACATGGCACTGGGGAGGGAGGGAGGGTCAGCTGCTCAGACAGACCCAGGGGCCCTCCCCACTGGACCCTCACCCAGGACCAAGCACACATATGATGTTCCACCTGCCTTCTCCATCGTGGGGGAGGCCCGAAGGGAATTTCTACTGCAGGTAGTTGCCAATCAAATAGGTTTCTATTTGTTAAGTATAAATTTAAATTTAAAATCAGTTTTTGTTTTTTTTTTAAAGTATGGGGGTAGGGCGTACCAGAAAGGTGGTTATCTAATTTTTTACTGGACCCTAAATTAAAAGAAGAAAACACTTCTTAGGATCAGATAGTGTTGAGGTTTTTATGTTCTATGAAGACCTTTTTAAATTATGTGACAGATGTATATATGTATTTAAGGGTTGTGGGAGCGTTTCTGGTTGTCGGACACACTTTGAATTTCACCACTGAGCACGGGAAGACACTTGCTCAAGTGCCAGACCTTCTTGGCTGTGTACTTGTGAAAAAGAAATCAAATAGAAACGTGGTGTCTCAGTAAACGAGTCCAGTCGGTGCCCGCCCGTTCTTTCTGAGGCTGTCCTGGTCCTACTCTTCCCTCCTGTTTTTATTACCTTCCGACCCTGGCCTTGTGTTGCAGGAAGTATCGGCCATGACACAGGGGAAGACTTTCTGAGCCCCTGCCTGTGTGCCCTTCGCCACCCGGAGCCAAGTGGTCCCTGCAGCTCTGAGAGGCCTCGCCCAGCCTCTCCCGGGGGCAGGGAATGCTTGCTGCAGAGCTTACAGCCTCTCTTCTGGGCACAGAGAGCACATCACCACAAGCACACCCTATGCTGATGTCCAGAGACGCCTGCTGGCATTTGCCAAACTCCACTTCACCTGAAATGGAGCCCTTCTCCCCTCCTTGTCTGTCTGTCTCTCCTTTCCTTGGAAATAAAGAGCATAGGGAAATCTTTAAAGACAAAAAGAGCATGAAGATTATCTGAGCAGGGTGACCATTGTCTGAAAATGTTCTCACGTAAAATCTGAGCCTTGGCTGACGGTTGCCTTGATGGCTTGATAGCTGGAGATCACCTTGCTGGGCTGAATTCTGCAGTCGCGTGTGGTTACATCATCTCGGAAGAAAGTGAGGGATGGGCGAGAAGAAACATCTGGAAGATCAATAGAGTCGATGCCCGGGAAGGTGCCGGGACACGCGCCGTGCTTACAGGAGCGATGCACCATCTGGGATTCCGGAATCTCATTCTCTAAATCTGCTTGCTGGAAGCGCGTTAATTACTTAGTATAATCCATGTAAATCCCTTATTGGGCTAAAACATTCTTCTACAGCTATTGATTCCAATTCAGAAAACCCACAGCTAGAAAACAACAACAACAACAACAACAACAAAAAACATTACAGATTTTATGCTGCAAAAACCGAGACACCCCACGATTCCCCTCCCCATCATCCCACGAAATCATCTTACATTCTGCGCTCCACTCTCTGCCTTCAGTCTTCCCAGAGAGCATCTCTCACTTTTCCCCAAAGAAGAAACAAAACCAGTCGCACCTTAAATATGGAGATTTTTTTCCTCAGGGGCTTTAAATAGTTTCCTATGCAACGTGTCTTGTAGCACAAATTCAATTGTATGAAAGTTGCAGTAAATTTTCTTTGGATATTTTAACTTAACTGTGTGTGCGTGTTTTTCTGTACCCAACCAGACTTTAAATAAAGCACAAAGCCTAGTGTATCTATGCACAGAGCCATGTCCCGTTTCCCCCTCTGCCTCCCGCCATGGTCAAGGGGACATGACATAGATGGCAGGGTGACATTTGGGTTAGTGAGGCTCTTGTTTTCTTGCTGCTGATTTAATTGCTCTTGGAATATAGGAATCTCAGCCATTACTGACTAATGGGAATCAAGTGTGGCCCAGAGTACCCAAAGGTGCAGATGGCTTGCCTTTTTCTCGGTCTTTTGCACCTGGAATTGGCCAATCCCACACCCACCGTACACAGCTGAGCGTGGACATCAGGTTAGAGCAAGACAGACTCCCAGAGGCCCTGCCCTCACCTCGCTTTCGGAATACCATGTAGCTCAGGGAGAGAACGGAATGGGGTGGGGGCAAGCGATGGAGCCCAGCCCCACCTGGAGGTGGTGGGGAGGGTGGGGAGGAGGCCAGCCTCCTTTAGAAGTGACTTGAGCCCAAGGTCAAGGGGTAAGCAGGCACCAGCCAGGCCAGACCAGGGGAACAGGGTGCCTGCAGCATTGAGGGGGCACAGGGACCACCAGAGGCTGACCCCTCCCTGGGCCTGGGGTGTGCTGAACAGGCAAGAGCCTCTGAGCGCACCTCTGCCCTCCTCATCACCCCTCAGCATTTGTCAAGTCCAGCCCCGCCAGCCAGAACCTTGCACCATTTTGCAGTTGAGAAGGGGCTCAGCGAGGCCCCTGACATACACAGGCTAGCGGCAGAGGTGGCGGTTTTAGCCCGGAGCTGCTGTCACAGAGTGCCGTCTTCTCACAGATCTCAAGGCCAGAAGTCCAAGATCAGGACGTCCCATGGCCGTCCCCCTGTGCCTGTCCAAACCTCTCTTTAAGGACCCCAGTTATGGGAGAGGGCCCACCCGAATCAAGTGTGACCTCATCTTAACTCGATCTTCTGTGTGTGTGTGTGTGTGTGTGTTAGTTGCTCAGTCGTGTCCGACTCTGTGACCCCATGGACTGTAGCCCGCCAGGCTCCTCTGACCATGGGATTCTCCAGGCAAGCGTACTGGAATGGGTAACCATTCCCTTCTCCGGGGTGACTTCCCGACTCAGGTAACAAACTCAAGTCTCCTGCATTGCAGGCAGATTCTTTACCATCTGAGCCACTGATCTTTAATGACCTTATTTCCAAGCAAGGCCACATTCACAGGCTGGGGGATGGGACTTCCAGCAGACCTTGAAAAACAGCTCAACCCACAGCCTGGCCCCCTATACTGAGGCCTTGGCGGTGGTCTGCTTAGGAGGATGGGGAAGAAATCCAGCTGGATCTGTCTGCAGGGTCTCTGCTCAGTTTAAGCAAAAGCCAGAGGGGCAGCGGGAGGTGAATCTTTACAATGGGAAGCTACTCTGGACAGGACCACTCGGTTCACTGAAACCCACTTCCTTCCTGAGCAAACAGCTCAAGTGTTTCTCAGTTCAGTTCAGTTCGCTCAGCCGTGTCCGACTCTTTGCGACCCCATGGACTGCAGTACACCAGGCCTCCCTGTCCATTACCAACTCCCAGAGTTTGCTCAAACTCATGTCCACTGAGTCAGTGATGCCATCCAACCATATCACCATCTCGTGTTTCCCAGCCTCCCTTCAAGTGGGTGTGGCCAAGTGACTCCACCCATAGGTGGCATCAGCCTGGCCTGTCGAACCTTCTGGGCACCCCGTCTGCTCTCCCAATTGAGCAGAAAGAACTCCAGGGACCTAAATGAGGACACAGGTCCTCAAATGACCCCTTCAAACCAGAGTTTACCTCCTGGCCTCTGAGGCTGTGGGGTTCACTGTTAGGGCAGCCGGCATTCCTCTAGGTCCCGTATTCTCAGATAACTACTGTTAGTGGAAAAGCTGGAGGCACGAGGGGTTTGCTCTTACAGGGAAAAATCCCTGTCACACCTGGATTATATCAGGTAAGTGAAAGTCGTTTCCCTGATGGCTCAGCTGGTAAAGAACCTGCCTGCAACGCAGGAGACCTGGGTTTGATTCCTGGGTCAGGAAGATCCGCTGGAGAAGGGAATGGCTACCCACTCCAGTATTCTGGCCTAGAGAATTCCATGGACAGTATAGTCCACGGGGTCGCAAATGAGGAGAACTTAGTCCTGCTCTTTCTTTGCTTGTCCATGTCCAGAATTGAGCACTACTAGTCTGAATATGAATGACTTAATCCTGTTTTTACTGAATATTCTCTAAGCTGGTCCAAGATGCTCAGATAAAATTTCCAGTCCTTTACGATGTTGATTTTGACATTGAGAATGGTAATAGTTGGCATGAAAGTTATGGTATTTGTAGTTGTCTTTGAGGACCTAGGACTTCCCTGGTGGCTCAGATGGTATAGAATCTGCCCACAGTGTGCGAGACCCAGGTGGGGAAGATCCCCTGGAAAAGGGAATGGCAACCCACTCCAGTATTCTTGCCTGGAGAACCCCCGTGGACAGAGGAGCCTGGTGGGCTACAGTCCATGGGGTTGCAAGGAGTCGGACACAACTGAGCGACTAACACTTCGAGGATGTAACACCCAGAAGAAAGACTACATCGGAAACAGCCGTGCTCCGATTTCCCAAGAAGAGGGCAATTTTGTCTGTGGTCCATTCCTGCCTTGGTCTCTACCCGACTGTCATGCAGTCCTAGCAAACGAGGCTGTTTACTTCGTAGTCACTGAGCCCCCACTCCTCCGGGTAGTCTCAGGTCACCTGTCCACATCCACCAAGACTAGTTTTAGCCCCGACACCTCCCCTCCGTCGGTCAGCAGGTCCCTGCAGCCGCTAGTAGCCCCAGCCATTCCTAACGCCATGCCCTGCACTGCCACGAGGTGGACCAAGAACGAATTGGAGAAAGGAGAATGGAGCCTGTTGGGTGATGGGACTCCGAGTATGGTTGTGTATGGGGGGCTCTGAGAAGGGACCCCAAGGTGGAGGGGAAATCCTGAGAAGATTCTGGAAGGGCAGGGGAAAGGGGTTACTAAGAGATACTGCCTGGAGTGTAGCCTCTGTCCCCATGCAGCCCACATGCTAGTGGGGAAAGGGCCAATAACCGTGATCAGCGTTCATTGCAGGTCAGATGGAGGTAAGGGCTGTGAGGAGAACTAAGAAAACTGTGACCTTAGGGGAAGGAGTGAGTGTAGACCGGGACAGCCTGGAAGGCCTCTGATGAGGCACAGTTTGGGAGTAGTGAGGGCTTCCCCAATGACTCAGCGGGTAAAGAGTCTGCCTGCAGTGCAGGAGACATGGGAAACTTGAGTCTGATCCCTGGGTCGGGAAGATCCGCAGGAGGAGGAAATGGCAACCCACTCCAGTATTCTTGGCTGGAGAACCCCATGGATGGAAGAGCCTGCGTCCATAGGGTTGTAGAGTCAGACATGACTGAGCGACTATGCACGCATGCATAGGTTCAGAGAGGCTGGGGTGTATGCTGCTCTACAAAGGGCAGAGAGAGCAGATCGAGAAGGTGGGGTCAGGGAGGAGCAGCCTGGAAGCCAGGTTAGGCTCAGAGGGAGGGGAAGGCTTTGGGGGACTGGAGTGAGGGGTGACAGATCGGATAGGAGGTGTTGGTGTGATTAGCCGCGGAGAAGCAGGAGTCCCAAAGGCCCTGGATGTCAGGGGCAGAAGGGTGTGGGTGACAGACGGGGAAGATGGACTCAGTGTGGCTTCTGATTGGACAGCAGCAGTGAGACCAAGAGGGGCTAGTGGCCTCTGAGAACATAGCGGGTCATGACGGGTCCCAAGCATTGATGAAGAGCTTTACCAGAAAGTGGGGAGGGGATGGTCCTGGAGGAAAGCTACAGGCGATGGACATGGATGTCGGGGGAGAGCAGTGAGTTCTTTCTGTTTGGAAGCAACAGAAAGATGGAAGATACCACTGAAAATTTTAGACCAAAAAAAAAAAAAGCCAGTGAGAAGCTGGTGCAGATGGTATGGAAACCTGGAAGGACATCCTCCATGTCCTTGGGTGGGCCTCGCCCCACTCCCACGATCATTACATTGACCACTGAGGTTTCTGAGTCACCCCCCACCCCATTTCTCCTCCTGTCTACGGGGCTCCACCTTGATCCTGGCCACGTCACCTTTCCCTATACCTGCAACCCCAGCCCTGCCTCCTCAGCGCATCGCCCACGTGGCCACCAGCATGGTCCACGTGGACTAGAAACGCGTGCCCCTGCCTACTTAACCCTGACCTTGCGGATGAATGGAGGCCTCCCAAATACACAGACCCTTTTGGCCCTGATAAGTTTCCACCTGTCCCCATGAAATGAGAGGAACAGGGACGCTGCTCAGAGGGCTTTCATGAAAGCCAGATTTACAGAAAGCAAACACCTTTCTGTTGCTGAGATGAAGCCCTCCGTCCCTTTTTAATGTTAACTGAAGAGCCGTTTTGGTAACTGATGGACCTAGTAAACCATCGTAGTTGTCTTAATGTCTTTCTTGGCAAAGTACAGTGCTGGCTGATGATGAAAGTGAAAGTGAAGTCTCTCAGTCGTGTCCGACTCTTTGCGACCCCATGGACTGTAGCCTGCCAGACTCCTCCGCCCATAGGATTTTCCAGGCAAGAATTCTGGAGTAGGTTGCCATTTCCTTCTCCAGGGGATCTTCCCGACCCAGGGATCAAACCCGGGTCTCCCACATTGTAGGCAGATGCTTTACCATCTGAGCCACCAGGGGCAAACACCCACGCGTCTCTCATGACTCAGATCGTCCGTCGAAGCAGGGACAAACAAGGTGTACTGTTTCCGTGGCTGTCTACTCTCACGGCCGTTTCTACTGAGACCACCCTCCTCGCTGTGCTTTGGCTTTACCATGCTTTCCAGGTGGTCAGCTTGTCCTCCTCTTGAGGACAGTCTTGCTGTACATGGAACCCAGAAAATGCAAACCCACATGCCAGCCCTCCAGCCTTACCACAATAAACCCCGAATCTGTCTGTTAGAGCTTCGCATTTGCTTGTTGTGTCCAGACTGTAAACTGGACAACCAAGATGCTCCCACGCCCAGGTCACACTCAAGCAACTCACACTCTGTACATTCTTGGATGAATGCCCCTTTGAATGAACAACTTCCAATGACCACTGCCGACCGATTCCCCTGGGAGAATGGAGGCCAGGTACCAGCGTCCGAGTAGCCTTGCGTGCAATTGTACTGATTTTAAAAAATCAAACAAATAGAAGATTGTGGCGAGTCCACTTTGGGATTTCTTTCTGGAAAGTTCTATCTCCACTTGTTTGAGTTCACTGGTCTTCTCGCATTACATATGTTCAACTCAGCTGAAGCTCACACTAGGGCAAAAAAAAAAGTGTTTGCTTTATTTTTCACACACGGGCATGTTTTTCTACACTCTAAGTATAAAATCAGTTCACACCCACAGTGTGGACGATCACACCTAGGGGAGACTAGCAGTCCAGGGTACACTCAGTGAAGACCCGCAGCCCTGGGTGAGCTGTCCTGGTGTCACAGGCCTCCCTGGGCCGCCACCTGACACCTGAGCGGAGCAGGCAGGAGGCTGCCTAGCAACTCTGGGGACTCACAGAGCGTCCTCCTTGTCTAGAAGAGAAAAGGTCTGGACAACTGTCAGTTTCATTTTTGACCCTGAGCCTGGTTCAGATCCACATCTGCAGAATGAAAAACTTATAATAAAATCCCTGCTGACAAGTCAGTTTAACAACATGTAATATTGAAACATACAAATGCAACCTCACGTGTGTGTATGGAAGTGTCGTACGAATGTGTATTCTTTGTGCAGTTGGTGAATTAGTGGGAAAACAATTACGTGTCAAAAATCTTGGAAAATCAGGTTCCAGTTCTGCAAGTCATTTCTCAAAACACCTTTACATATTTCTAATTATCACTTTTTCTATGTGACAGATGAGTTGAGAAATTCAAGTCAGAAAAGGTGCTGAATCTGTACTGAGAGACTCAGGGCACTTGACCTAGTTAGAAATAATTTACACAGACCTTGGAAATCTATGTGTTTTTCCCAGGACCTGGGAGACAGTCATCATTTTTCAAATATTAGGTTTGTGCAAAACATGTAGCGATGTCCTGATGGTTAGTGTCAGGATGCCAGGCACGGTATATCTCAAACCATCAAAACAAAAATAAATTGGTTTTGCATTCCAACATTAATACCCGAGTAAAGAGCAACTCCATTTTCTGTTTGTGACATGTAGCAGACCTCAGGTATGCCAGGGCTATGTGCACAGAGTGTTCTTGTGTGTGCACAAGTATGCCTGAGTGCGTGAGCATGTGTGTGAGGGTCCCTGCACCAGGGGTCCAGAGGCTTCGGAGCCAGCCTCCAGGCATTCCTCACGTTGGGCAGCAATGCCACGGCAGAAGCCACTGACCGTCATTTTATTCCAAGGCCACCCAGACTAGTGAGAGCGCACACTTACTCGGCGCTTTCTCTGTGTGTCACCACCCTAAAACTTTAGAGATTTTAACTCATTTGATCCTCTTGACACATCTGTGAGATCGGTAAAATTGTTACCCACATTTACAGAGAACGTGAGGCACAGAGAGGTTAAATACTTTTCCCAAAGTCACAGAGCTACGAAGTGTGGAGCTGAGATTCAAACCCAGACAGTCTGGCTCCAAGGTGCTTGCTGGACCCCATTCCTGCCATACCCAGGTGATGTTTTTCTAAGAGAAAGAAATGGGGAGTTGCGTGATTGAACGTGGTAAAGAGCAAACATTGTATTTCTGAGTTCAGCATGTTTTACATGAAGACAATGAGAAGTGGAGAGAGGTTTTGTAATTCGCTTGTTGTTTTAATTGCCTTTGCTTAAAGAGATGTAATTAGTTTATATTCCCTCTATGTATTCAATGGCTGATGTGGAGACAGCAATGAGCCTGCTGAAGTGAGAGTGATTTAAAAATTTTCCTCTACAGAAATGACCACTGATACCGGGGTGGTTAAATAAGTCACAGTATGTTTACACGATGGAATACTCTTCAACCTCTAAAAGGAACAGGAAGATCTATAGTAATTGATGTGAAAGGATCTCCAAGATCTAGTAAGTTGAAAAGAAAACAAATTGAACAGTGACTATAAAATCTCCCGTTTATGGAACTCACACAAGAAGCATTCCTGGCACGCCACTCGGGAAGTATGGGCACGGGTTGCTGGGGCCTGGCCATCTGCCTTCGGGGAAGGGCTCCGTTTTCCTTGTGGACCTTCTTGTGCCAGGTTCCCAGGTGGCACTAGTAGTAAAGAACCCTCCTGCCAATGCAGGAGGCAAAAGAGACGTGGGTTTGATCCCTGGGTCAGGAAGATTCCCTAGAGAAGGGAAGGTAAACCACTCCAGTATGCTTGCCTGGAGAATCCCATGGACAGAGGAGCCTACAGTCCATAGGGTCAAAAAGAGTTGGACACAACTGAAGTGACAAGTAGGAACACACACTTTTTTGTGCCATTTGATTTCTGGCTCTGCACCAGTGATATTTTCATAATTCTATATGCTGCAGATAATGATTCATGAAATGAGAGTAATTTAGAATTAGTAGGCATCCAGGGATTAGAACGAATACTCCAATTTGCAAAATCAAAAAAATCATACAAGTACCTAATTTGCATACTGTTAATTAGCACAGTGGGCCTGTGGAGGGAGATCATCAAAATTGATTTGGCTGTTGGAACAGAATGCTTGTAGCCAGCGCCCTCAGATGCGTTTTAGGACTTTCTCTGAAACCCTCAAAAGGTGTGCTAATTTTTTCTTTACTTTGGTCTGTTTATCTTCCAAGGAAGACATCTAGAGCTTGCTTTTTTAAATATTCATTTTAATTTATTCATTTGGCTGCACCGAATCTTAGTGGTGGACACTCAAGACCTTGGATCTTGGTTGTGGCATGTGGGATCTTTTTCAGTTGCAGCATGTGGGATTTAGTTCCCTGACCAGGGATCGAACCCAGGCCCCCTGCATTGGGAGCATGGAGTCTTAGCCACCGGACCACCTGTGAAGTCCCAGAGTATTTTTTTTTATTAAGTACTCATACATGTTCATGATCCCCCAAAGTTGAACAACCACTACCCTAGAGGATATGAAAACATGGTGATGTCCATATAAAAGACTCTCCTATTCAGGGCATTCATAAGTATTAGGGGGACGCATAGCAGGAGGGCCCCACGCACTGGCCGTGGTCAAATGCAGCCCACCAGTGCCCAGCACACATCCTGCCTGGAGGTTTTCACAACTGCATCTCGTGTGTCTCACATGCATGACATCCATCATTCTACCAGTCTGCCAGGACTGCATTGGGCCAAATGCAAAGAAACCTGGGCGAGACCAGCTGAGTTTATTTATCTCATCTGACCCGTTGCCCAGGCTGAGTGCTTATTCCAGGGCTGATGCACTTGCTCAGAAAACTGGCCTTCCACCTCCCGCACGGTCATCCTTACCCTGTGGCTTTGTGCCACATCTCTGGGTACCAGGTCCATTTTCCAGGCGGCAAGAGGGGGAGAGGGCAAAGGGCATGCGGTCTACCAGGTGTCTGTCTCTTTTAGTAAGGGAAGCAAAACCTTCTGATAACTGCACTCCGTAGAACTCCATCGTGCTTCACTGCCCCCCCCACCACGATCCTCAGCTTCGGGGCATCTGTGTGACACCTCCCTCCCCAGCCATAAGGGGAGCAGTCTGTCGGCTAGCTGGTTGTCCTGTAACCATAAACCAACTAGACGTTCTGTGAGGATGGACAACTGGGGGCCGGTGCCAGCTGTGCAGCCCCAAGTGGAAGCCCCGCACGCACATGCACACACGTGTCTGAACCTATTTTTCCACCATGTGCTGGCAAGTGCCGGGGTCCAGCCCCGGCTGATCCAGGGTATTCGAAGCGGGGACGGCGTCGGCGAGGATCAGGAAACAATTGCTTAATTAAACGTTAATTAAGGATATAAAGAGTAATAGAATGAGGATAGCTCAGTGAGGAAATTCAGTGGAGAAAAGAGGCTGAATAATTCAGCCAGAAGGTAAGAGAAAGAATGACATGGTGAGACCAAGTTTCGGTGAACAAGGCCCGCACTTTATTTTCCAAAATAGTTTTTATACCTTAAGTTATGCATAGAGGATAATGGGGGAAGGGGTAGAGTCATGCAGTAAGCTAGGCTTTCTTCCTGCAGACTTACCATATGCAAAAGCTTAGGTGATTTGCATCATCTTCTGGCCCGGAGGCCTTTTTCTCTAAAGGTGATTATTCTAAAGTCAGGCGCCAGCCTCCAAAAAGCATTAGATAAAGTTGCATTCCTACAGAGCAAAGGTGTGGTGGGCTATAACAAGAAAAAGAATTAACTCAAGGGTCCCAGGTTACAAACATTAAAGCTACTACTTACACCAATTATATTAATCAATACACTGCCAGGGACACAGCAGGTAAGGGATATGGAGACTTAGCAGCAAACATTGGCCCAACAAGTGAAAAACCCTTCACCAATACAATTTCTAATCAATCTTTTAACTGCTCAAAGGAATCTGTATTTAGACAGTTTAGAACATCTCATGCCTCTCACAGTTTGGAGGCTCTGAGCAATCACATGTGGCCGGAAAAACCTATTCAGGCAGGCTAGAGGACTTCCAAGGGAGTTTGTAGGTTGAAACACTGTCACACCCAGGAATTATTAACTGGAGCTGTAAGCTAACCCTTTTTTCAGAGAGGTAGTGGGGGACAGCCCCCCGTAAAGTCAGAGGTGTAGGTGAAAGCACAAAGCAGAAAGTAGGCAGACTCTGGTTTTGGGGGTAGATTGCTCGAGAATTTCCAGGGGGACTCCTGAGGCTTGATCCCGCCTTTGCGTATGCCAAGCCTCCTTCCTCATGACCTTTGCCGGGGGCGGAGCTCGCTCCCCGCAGGCAAGCATGGATTATTTGGTCAATTGGACATGAAAGCTGGCTTAAAACCTTCACTGTGAAAGTATAGCCAAGAGCTGTGATTACAGACCTGCTTCCACTGGTACCATTAGAATCAAAGCCAAGTATCACACGATTTTAAACTATTCAAGTATAACTTCAATAAAAGTGCCTGGCGCAACCTGGGATATGGTAAAACCTTCCTGACGAGAGCAAACTGGGACTTCCTTAGTGGTTCAGTGGCTAAGCATCTGCCTGCCAATACAAGGAACACGGGTTCGAGCCCTGGTCTGGGAAGATTCCACCTGCCTTGGAGCAACCAAGCCCAAGAGACACAAATACTGAAGCCAGTGCAGCCAGTGCTCTGCAACACGAGAAGCCACGCACAGTAACCAAGAGTAGCTCCCGCTTGCTGCAACTGCAGAAAGACCCAGAGCAGCCAAAAGTAAATAAAAATTATAAAAATAGAGCAAACTGTGTTTCTTCTTCAGCTTTATTGAGATATAATTGACATACAGCAGTAAGTTGAAGGTTTATGAGTTTAGCCAGTTTTTAAGTTGAATGGAAAATGCATTTTAATAAAAATGACCTACCAGATGAGTTGTGGTCTACCAGATCAGGATGTAAGAGTTGGACTATAAAGAAAGCTGAACATGAAAGAATTGATGCTTTTGAACTGTGGTGTTGGAAAAGACTCTTGAGAGTCCCTTGGACTGCAAGGAGATCCAACCAGTCAGTCCTAAAGGAAATCAGTCCAGAACATTCATTGGAAGGACTGATGCTGAAGCTGAAACTCCAATACTTTGGCCACGTGATGCAAAGAACTAACTCATTGGAAAAGAGTCCCTGATGCTGGGAAAGATTGAAGGCAGGAGAAGGGGACGACAGAAGATGAGATGGTTGGATGGCATCACTGACTCGATGGACATGAGTTTGAGCAATCTCCAGGAGTTAGTGATGGACAGGGAAGCCTGGTGTGCTGCAGTCCATGGGGTTGCAAAGAGTCGGACATGACTGAGAGACTGAACTGAACTGACCTACCAGAAAAGAATAAATAAAGCAGCCACCTGTGCCTAATTCACCCTAAGTTCCAATTCTGCACACTCTCCAGGGCACCTCCATTATCAACAAAAGATTCCATGAGCCTGGCTCACATTCCTCACTCTTAAAAATAAGCAAGGAAGCCTTTTCTCTGAGCTCTCATCCTATACACCACCAGCTACCAGCCAGCAAGGGTGGGTTTCTCCCAACTGGGGCCCGAAGCCTGGGGCAGGAGCAGGCAGTGAGCTGGGTCACCAGAGAAGCATTCGGTTGGAAGAAAAGGGCAGCTAGAAGTGATGAGATGTAAATGGCCAAACAGGGGTCCAGATGCACAGAGAGTGACTGTCCAGATAATGACATAGAATTCAAGTTTAAGGAAGTGACATTGACATTACTGGGGCCTCCCTGGTGGCTCAGACTGTAAAGAATCTGCCTGCAAGGTGGGAGACCCATATTCGATCCCTGGGTCAGGGAGATCCCCTGGAGGAAGGCATGACTACCCACTCCAGTATTCTTGCCTGGAGAATCCCATGGACAGAGGAGCCTGGCGGGCTACACACCATGGGGTCTCAAAGAGTCAGACACGGCTGAGTGTCTAACACATTGACATTATTATTATTGTGTATTCTAACTAAGAGCAGTCTCTCTGGAGGATAAGAGCCAGCCTCCTACGATCACACCCACCACAGCCCAGCCCCCTCTCCTATGATCCAAACAGTCCAATAATCCAAGCTGCACTCATCAAACTGCCAGGAAAGCTCTTGGCTACACGGCCTTCCCTTTCAGAATGTTTGCTAAGAAATGTTTGCAGTGTGGTATTTCCCCAAAGGTCAAGCACCCTCTACTTAATGATAGCATCTCCGCAGAAACAGAGTATGGGTATAAATTCAAAAGCACTCTCTTCCTTAAAAAGCTTCCATTTTCTTCACATGAACTCCAAAGTTCTAATGTGAAAACCTTATATTTTAAAGCGAGGCTACCGGAAAGCATAATCTTCAAGTTTCCCCTCCTGTTTATGACAATATAAGGGTCGTCCTGAACATGGCAGATCAGTTAGATCAAGATTTAATACACGAGGAAAAAAACACTGAGTATAATATCCTTACAGAAATACCCAAAGCTTAAGAAAAAGAATAACGTTTTCTTTGCCTCCAAAAGAGAAAATTCAAAATACATGGATATTTGCTCAACGTTTTAGAGAGATTATTTGAGAGGGAATTCAGATCATAGCTTCTCTTTCCTGGTTACACATGATGGTATTTTTTTAAGTCTTCCAAAAGTACCTTTGATTTATGTTTCCTATACACCCAAAGGAGTAACTGTAAGGTGATTCAAAAGCCTATAATTTGGGGAAATATCAGTTTTTTCTTTTAGTTCCTGAGGATAAACCTATCACCCTTGTTTCTTTAACATAAAAATTCTTTGTTTATCACAGCTCTAAAATATTTTAAAGAGGTGGATTTCGTGTACTCTGATTCTTTAGAGCATTTTGGAGCATGCGACGACAGCTTGTGAATCTTTTAAAATGTCCCTGTAGGAGCTGCATACAAAATAAGTTACTCCGTAAAAAATGTAGGAGCTGTAAGGGCTGTCTTGAAGTCAGCCCACAAATATGTACTCGGTGTCTGGCACAGCCCCTCCTCAAGGTGCTTGGGTCACCCTGATAAGCAGCCAGAATCCCCTTATCTGGACAGGCTCGGGAGACCCAGAACAACATCTTGTCAGCCTGCACAGGACCACACCATAGAAGAAATCTCTTTGAGTTAAAGATGAACAGGAAGGTCACATCTGAGACCCGAAAAATCACACCTGGAAGCTGCTTTCAGTTCCCTGATGCCTCCTGGGGAGGAGGCACACACACAGCAGGGAGGGTGGTCCCCTCTTTCGGCTCCCTCCGTCGTCTCCCTCCTGCGCAGCCCCCAGTGAGCTTCTTCCCCAGCATGTCTTAGGGATGCTCTTCCATCCTGGCTTGCTCGGTTCCTTTAAAGAATCCTGGAGTGGATTGCCATTTCCTTCTCTAGGGGATCTTCCCGACCCAGGGATCGAACCCATCTCTCCAGCATCTCCTGTACTGCAGGTAGATTCTTCACCCACTGAGCCATAGGGGAAGCTCAGTTCAACAATCATCTTTAATGTGATTGCTTCCTTGACCTCTGCCTGCCCTATGAGACTCTGAGCTCTGCTCACCACTGCATCCCTGGCCGCACCATAAGCACTTGTGGAGGAAGAAGGAAGGGGAGAAGGGAAGGATGCTGGGGAGGCGTGCGTCGCATTGATGAGCCCCCCAAATTCTCACATGGACGCTCTGGTCTGACAGCCCTACGGAGCTCAAAACTGGAGCCAAACCCAGAATGAACTTTGCTGGGTGCTTTGATTCTATTCAGAGGCAGACAGCCCGCCAACGCCAGCCTGAGCGCTAGATTCCAGCCAGCTTCCTTGCTGCTGCGCCGTCCCCTTGCTTAATGTCACTCTCAAGCTACGTCTCCCACCGTGCTTACAGTGGCTTAAAGGAACAAAACTGCCATCCTATTTTATAAAAAAAACATTTTATACTCAGAGATCTGAATGTATGGTAGGTTTTTGAAAATTGCCTGCAGGCGTCTGGTTCGAATCCCATTACCTGCGGCTTTATAGCTCGGTTTTGTCAAAATGAAGGGCTGCCTATAGATAGGAGCTTGACTGAAGCTCCTTTCAGTCTTCTATGCAAACTTTGGACCTTTAAGTGCTCTTACCAGCCTTCTTGGGCTTCCCTGGGGGTTCAGTGGTGAAGAATCCACCTGCCGATGCAGGGGACAAGGGTTTGATCTCTGATTTGGAGAAGATTCCCTGGAAAAGGAAATGGCAATTGGCTCCAGTATTCTTGCCTAGAGAATCCTGTAGAGCCTGGCTGGCTACAGTCTGTGGGGTCACAAAGAGTCGGACACCGCTTAGGGACTAAACGACAATAACTCATCATTGCTCTGCAGCAAATATTTTCTATTGCTGCTCTTGCCTCCTGAGTTATATTAATACACACACATCCCGTGTGAAGGGAAGAAACGCACAACACATGACCTCTGTGAAGTTGACCTGAACCTTGCATCGGGGAAGATACTTGATTCTTCGTGTTAAAATGCAAATCCGTGAGGAGGTTGGCTCAGAGTGCTGGAGAAACAGCTACATCCATTGACTGAGTGGCAGCAGTTGGCCAGTGTCCTTCTGGGCTGAACTGCATTCTAGAAAACCCCACTTCCATCCTGGAAGATCTGAAGTGATCTCTGCCACATCCACCACACCCCCGGCTCTTAGAGAAGCCTGGATTGCCCTGGACCTGAGGACTTAGAGGGAGAGAGGGAGAGAGAGAGAGAGAGGATGGGGGAGAGTTTCCTAAATAGAAAATGTGTGGGATATCACCGCTCATCCTCTCTGCCCCTGTTGACTGCTCTTGAACAGGCTCATTTGTTTTGAATTCACACTCTTAATAAAAGTGTTTTCGTACCAACACCTCTCCACTCAAGTACTGTTATAAGAAATTAGAAGCTGTCTGTGTGTGCCAGGGAAATCAATGCAAGTTTACAATGTATTGAATCCAATTACTATTATGTGTGGCTAGTAGATCAGGCGGAGAAGGCAATGGCACCCCACTCCAGTACTCCTGCCTGGAAAATCCCATGGACGGAGGAGCCTGGTGGGCTGCAGTCCATGGGGTTGCTAAGGGTCGGAAACGACTGAGCGACTTCACTTTCACTTTTCACTTTCATGCATTGGAGAAGGAAATGGCAACCCCACTCCAGTGTTCTTGCCTGGAGAATCCCAGGGACAGGGGAGCCTGGTGGGCTGCCGTCTGTGGGGTTGCACAGAGTTGGACACGACTGAAGCGACTTAGCGGCAGCAGATCAGGTCCTCTGGACTTACTGTTGGTCTGTGGCTGGGAACAAGGATACACCTGTTTCTGTTTTTGTTTTTAACCAGGGAGCTTGTTCATTATTCATTCTAAGGATCGAATTCCTTTAAAAGTCTTTCAGGCCTAAAGAAACTGGTTCCCTCTCCTATTCTGGTTTATTGCTGGCTGTTTGCACTTGTTTTTCCTTCCTGCAAAGATAATGAAGAAATAATGAGTCATGGTCACTTCTTCGCTTCAGGGGCCCTCATTCTGGCCATAAAACACCGTTCATGATTTTTCTTATTGGCGTTTAGTTGCTTTACTAGTTGCGTTAGTTCCTGCTGTACAACAAAGTGACTCAGCCATACATATACATGCCTCCCCTCCCTCTTGAACCTCCCTCCCACCTCCCCGCAGTGCTGAACCTATTATTGTCTAGACCTCATTTCTGCCTTGGTTCATTTTCTAGAAGAAGCTTCTAAATTGATTAAATGATTTTTTTTTAAGTTGGACTTGTTTCTAGCCTCAAGGTATAACCAGGTCTGAACCTGCCTACTCACCATAAACAATGAGAAAATGGGACAAAAATACTGGAAACAGCAGTTTTCAGACACTGGACCAGAGTCAATGTGTCAGTGCATGGGTTTTCTTTTTTTTTTTCTTTTCTTTTATTGAAGGATAATTGATTTACAGAATTTTGTTGTTCTCTGTCAAACCTCAACATGAATCAGCCACAAGTATACATATATCCCCTCCCTTTTGAACCTCCCTCCCATCTCCCTCCCCATCCCACCCCTCTAGGTTGATACAGAGCCCCTGTTTGAGTTTCCTGAGCCATACAGCAAATTCCCGTTGGCTATCTATTTTGCATATGGTAATGTAAGTTTCCATGTTACTCTCTCCATACATCTCACACTCTCCCCATGTCCAAAGTCTATTCTCTATGTCTGTTTCTCCATTGCTGCCCTGTAAATAAATTCTTCAGTACTATTTTTCTAGATTTCATATATGTGTGTTAGAATACAGTATTTATCTTTCTCTTTCTGACTCCTTCACTCTGTCTAATAGGTTCTAGATTCATCCACCTCATCAGAACTGACTCAAATGCATTCCTTTTTATGGCTGAGTAATATTCCACTGTGTATATGTACCACAACTTCTTTATCCATCCATCTGTCAATAAACATCTAGGTGGCTTCCATGTCCTAGCTATTGTAAATAGCGCTGCAATGATCAATGGGATACATGTGTCTTTCAATTTTGGTTTCCTCAGGGTATATGCCAGGGAGTGGGACTGCTGGGTCATATGGTAGTGTTATTCCTAGTTTTTAAAGGAATCTCCATATTGTCTTCCGTGGTGGCTGGAATTTACATTCCCACCAACAATTTACATTCCCACCAACAGTGCAAGAGCCTTCCCTTTTCTCCACACCCTCTCCAGCATTTATTGTTTGTAGATTTTTGATGATGGCCTTTCTGACTGGTGTGAGGTGATATCTCATTGTAGTTTTGATTTGCATTTCTCTAATAATGAGTGAAAAGACTTTATTGGAAAAAAGAATCATTGGAAAAGACTGATGCTGGGAGGGATTGGGGGCAGGAAGAGAAGGGGATGACAGAGGATGAGATGGCTGGATGGCATCACTGACTCGATGGACGTGAGTCTGAGTGAACTCTGGGAGTTGGTGATGGACAGGGAGGCCTGGCGTGCTGTAATTCATGGGGTCGCAAAGAGTCGGACACGACTGAGCGACTGAACTGAACTGAATAATGAGTGATGTTGATCATCTTTTCATGTGTTTGTTAGCCATCTGTATGTCTTCTTTGGAGAAATGTCTATTTATGTCTTTCACCCACTTTTCAATTGGGTTGTTTGTTTCTCTGGTATTGAGCTGTATGAGCTGCTTGTATATTTTGGAAATTAATCCTTTGTCAGTTGTTTCATTTGTTATTATTTTCTCCCATTCTGAGGGTTGTCTTTTCACCTTGCTTATAGTTTCCTTTGCTGTGCAAAAGCTTTTAAGTTTAATCAGGTCCCACTTGTTTACTTTTGTTTTTATTTCCGTTACTCTAGGAGGCGGGTCATAGAGGATTTTGCTTTGATTTTTGTCATCAAGTGTTCTGCCTATGTTTTCCTCTAAGAGTCTTATAGTTTCTGGTCTTACATTTAGGTCTTTAATACATTTTGAATTTATCTTTGTGTATGGTGTTAGGAAGTGTTCTAACTTCATTCTTTTACATGTAGCTGTCCAGTTTTCCCAGCACCATTTATTGAAGAGGCTGTCTTGTCCCGTTGTATACTCTTGCCTCCTTTGTCAAAAACAAGGTACCCATAGGTGCATGGTTTATTTCTGGGCTTTCTATCTTGTTCCATTGGTCTGTATTTCTGTTTTTGTGCCAGTACCATACTGTCTTGATGACTGTAGCTTTGTAGTAGAATCTGAAGTCAGGAAGGTTGATTCCTCCACCTCCATTCTTCTTTCTCAAGACTGCTTTGGCTATATGGGGTCTTCTGTGTTTCCATATGAACTGTGAAATTTTTTGTTTTAGTTCTGTGAAAAATGCCATTGGTAATTTGATAGGGATCATGTTGAATCTGTAGATTGTATTTGGTAGTATAGTCATTTTCACAATATTGATTCTTCCTACCCAGGAACATGGAATATCTCTCCATCTGTTTATGTCATCTTCGATTTCTTTCATTGGTGTCTTATAATTTTCTGTGTACAGTTATTTTGTCTCCCTAGGTAAGTTTATTCCTAGATATTTAACTCTTTTTATTGCAATGGTGAATGGCATTGTCAGTGCATGATTTTGAGACAGGGAAAACAAATGAGGTGACTGCCACCATGGCCCCAGATTTCCACTGGGAGGCACTTTCTGGACCACAGCAGAGAGAGGGGGAATCCAAGCAAGTCATAGATGTTTAATTGACTTGAGCATTAGGAATTGGAATTCAGAGAGGTCAAGGAAGCCAAATTTTATGGAGCAGAGTACTGGAGTAGAATAAACCACACAGGAAAAAAAAAAAAAAAAAGGTCTTTTAGAGTTTTCCTTCAATGTCCTTGAGTCTCTGTGAGGGAAATTATATTGTGCATACATATGACCAACTCTCCAAAGTCAGGGAAAGAGCAATATTAGGGGATTTGTAAGGTTAACCATTTCTAGAGATCACATAGTCCCAACCACTCAAGTGGAGAGAACTCACTGAATGTACAAGACATTCAGAAAAGAACTCAGAAAGTTTGTGCATTAGTCATAGATAAAAACAGCCCAAGAGTAAACCTGTCTACTAAACACTTAACAGCAAGACTCAAAAATATCAATCTGACTAAAAAATAATTTAACTGCCTGCCAAAAAGAAAACCCTGCAATACTATTTAAAGGAAGCCACCCCCCTGCCCCCGCAAAAAAAAAAAAAATCTGGACATTCAATAACATAATAGTCATAATGTCCAATATCCACTCAAATTTTACTAGATAAGCAATGGTGAAAGAAAATGTGCCACACCACCAAGAGATAGTTCAGTCACAGACACAGACTCAGAAATGGTGCAGATAATGGAGAATTGATGGAATTAGCAGAGAAGGACTTTAAACCTTATTATAAATATGCTTAAGCATATTAAGGAAAATAAGAACATAAAGAAGAGAGAAATAGAAGATAAAACCAAAGGAAACTGATAAGTAAGATGGATAACACAAATCTGAAATTGAAAATTCTCCACACCTTTGCCAATCCAGAGGAGCCATTTCTTTCTATCTTTATGAAAATATCGCAAACATTCACAAGAGTGTTGAAAAGAAGGTGATGGTCTTCCAGTGCTTGTCATTTATTTCCAGCATTTACCCAGATTCTATTTTGTGTTTCATTTGGCCTCTGAACACTTAAAAAAAAATCTGGAGTACTGAGAACAAATCTCAGATATCATATAATTTCACTTATAAATATTCAAGTGTTCATTCTAAGAAATAAGTGATCAAAGCTTAAACACACACATGTAACACCATATTACACCCAAAAGATTAGCAATAATCTCTTTATGTTGCCTGAAAACCAATCTATAATTTTTCCTGATTGTCTCAGAAGTGCCTTTAGGTTTCATTTGCTCTACTCTCTGCTTTCAAATAATGTGACTCTTAATTCTTTTGTAATCTTAGCAGTTTGCCTCCTCTTCTGGTTTTTCCACGCCAGTGATTTGTTAGAAACAATCTGATCATTTTCCAGGTCATTTGTCCAACAGAATGTCTCACTTCTGGCTTTGGCCGGCTGACTCACTGGGCATCATTTAAATTTCTTCTCAGCCTCGCATTAGCTATGAATGGGCACGTAGGTCTAGAGGCTCGATCGGGTTCAGGTTCAGTCTCTCCATAATGATACTTCACCGGTGGGGCTGTAACCCTCCTACTGCAGAGCTTCAGTGGGTAGTTGATGTCTGGCAGTCCCACTTTTGGCAACATTAAGACAGATGAGTGGGATCAGCCCTTGTCAGCCTACCAGCTTTTCACCTAACAGTTTCACATGTCCCTTAGAATAATAATTTTTAAAAACCCTTGCCAGTGTCATAGCTGAGAAATGGGAGCCTTCTGTTTTAATTGGTGTTATTTGTTGCTTATTTTTCAAGTCAAGGGTTTCCTCTGTGATTCATCTCCCTACCTCCTCAAGTCTCCTCACTGAGTCTTGACCATCTCTGGTCTACTTCTTGTCTTGGCCTTCTCCTCAGGCCCTTAGGACTACTTGATGCAGAAACCATTCCATGCACAGCTCCTAGGAACTGTCTCCATATTCTGAGTCACAGGGAGATATGAGATGTCAGTCCCTGATTCCAGCTCCTAATGGACAGCCTGCAAAGCCACCAAACCGCACATCCTTTCCCTACCATGGTCCACACTGCAAAATGGGAGAAGTTTAGTGAAACACTAAGTCTGTTCATTCCTACTCACTTTTTCATTTCCAGAACCTCTTCCTAAGATGCAGGCCTGGGCTGTGGACAGTTTGTGGAACACGCCGTTCTGAATCACAGCGGCCCCACCCCTCCTGAGTTAGCTGTAGGTCACCCTGTGCTCTTCCTCTCTCCTTCTTCTTCAGATGACTTACCTTGCAGGAAGTTCCAAAGGCTCTCAGCAAATATGGCCTTGGTGGTGTCAGCCCAGAGGTTGCAGACACATGCCCAAGTCTGTCTGGATCTTGGGATGAGCACAAGTCAGTCTGGCCCACAGGAGCCCTGACCCCAATAAACAGCAGGGTCAGTACTCTCAGAGGTACAATGTGCTGCTACCAAAAGAATGTTTTTCCAGAAGATTTTTTCAAAGGAAAACAATGCAAAAATTCTTTTTAGTAATCCAGGCATCTTTGTGAAAAATGTTGAAAATCCCCTGAGGAACTTTGTAGGAAAGAAAAACTTGAGAAACCCTGTTGTGACTGTTGCCACCCCGACCCCCACCTGCAGAGTGTGTCAGACCCCTCCAGGACAAGAGTCTCCATTTCCCTCCATTGGAGGCCCCCCTGAGCTACAGGCCCTCATCAAGGACATCTTTTGGAGTTGAGTGCATTTTGTGTGTGTGTGTGTCTTACCAGTTTCTGTCATCTACTGGTTGAGGGGATTCCAATGCAGAGTCCCCTTTGGAATGATGAGGGACACAGGGATGGACCCCGCTAGTGACCAGGGCACCACTGACGCTTATACACGCACAGAGAAGGTTGAGTCCAGAGTGCTGTGAAGGCAGGATCTGGTCCCTGAGTGGCTCCAGGTCTCAGAACTTCTCTTAAAAAGATCCCCAGGGGTAAACCACATCTTAAAAACCAGAAAAATGAAGGATACACAAGTCTCTTACTAATCACTCACATAAGATGCTTATTTAATCTTCAGGATATCCACGTAGAGCCCTTTACTCCCACCTTAACTATTAAGAAACTATCAGCCCGCTCAGCTCCTGGCTCCATCAAAGCCACTGCACGCCTCCTTCCTCCCTGTTTCCCCTCCCAGGTTCTCAGCCTTCTTTCTTCTCTCCTGCCACAAAGACCGTGGATCCCAAACACTCTTTTACTAGAGTTGTCAGAGTCTCTTCTGTCTCATTGTTGATTCTGTTTGGTCGCTAAGTCATGTCTGACTCTTCGCAATCCCAAGGACTGCATCCTGCCAGGCTTCCCTGTCCTTCATCATCTCCCAGAGTTTGCTCAAACTCATGTCCATTGAGTTGGTGATGCTATTGAATCATTTCACCCTCTGCCACACCCTTCTCTTGCCTTCAGTATTTCCCAGCATCACGATTTTTTCCAATGACTTGGATCTTTGCATCAGGTGGCCAAAATATTATTAAAGCTTCAGCATCAGTCCTTCCAATGAATATTCAGGGTTGATTTCCTTTAGGATGGACTGGTTTGAACTCCTTAAAATCCAAGGGACTCTCAAGAATCTTCTTCAGCAACACAGTTTGAAAGCATTAATCCTTTGGCCTAGGCCTTCTTTATGGTTCAACTCTCACATCCATACAAGACTACTGGAAAAACCATAGCTTTGACTATATGGACCTTTGTTGGCAAAGTGATGTCTCTGCTTTTAAATATCCTGTCTAGGTTTGTCATAGCTTTTCCCCCAAGGAGCAAGTGTCTTCTAACTTCATGGCTTTCTTTCTCATTAGAATGCATTTAGTCCAGTGAACTCTCAACTCATTTTATCTTACTCTGGAAGGGGTTGCCAAGCCTGGACCACAGTGCTGAGGACATTTGAAGAGCAGAAATCATGGACCATTCAGCAGTTTCGAATCAGGACAGTCAGCCCTTCTCCCTGCCTGGCTGGATTAAGGATGCCATGGAGCCGCCCAGCTCTCATGTTTTGGGAGAATGTGATCAAGGCACGAAGTCTTCAGAGCTCCCCAGGCTGGGCTCCCAGCACCCCCACTTCTATCCCACTCTGCTCTCTCCTGGGACTCGCAGAACAGCAGAGCTGCCCTTTGAGACCAAGTTTCCTTCCCTTGCTATCTCTAATTTAAAAATGACACCTGGTCCCTCCTCCCAGCCTGCTCTGCATTCTCTGCACCCTCCCCTTGAAGCTACATGGACTGTGACTGCCTCACCCTGCAGAGTGCGGCCAAGTGATGCTATGTGACATCTGAAGCCAGGACAGGAGGGCCCCCTAGTGTCTGCGACTTCCAGAAGACACTTGATGTCCTGACCGCCACAAAAGGAGTCCTACGAGGCTGCACCTGTGTAAGAAGCCCAGATCACATGAGAGGCCATGGGGACAGTTCTGGTCAAACTCCATCCTTCAAAGCACATGTGAGTGCAGAAGCCTCCACAGATCCTAGTCACATGGTAGAACAGCGATGAGCCTTCCCCATTACCCTGCCTCAATTCCTGACCCACAAAATCCGCACGAATGATGATGTTGTTTTCCACCTCGACTTTTCAGGGAGTTTGGTTCTATAGCAAAATAGCTAGGGCATTGCTTGGTAGCTCTCCTCCTCAGTCTCGCACATGGGTGGAGAGTCTTTCATCTCCTTGATGCATCCCTCTCTCTCACCCAACATCTGTTATGCCTGGAGGAGTTCTGCACGCTTCCTGTCCTTCCTAAAGAAACCAAGGGAGCGCCTTTCAATTATTTATTAACAAAACATAGTCAGCCCCTACAGATCTATGAAAACAAGCCAAAGAGAAAACCCATGGCGGGTTTGAAGATCCACACAGTCGAGGGGGTTGAAAGGTCCCGGTTTAGCCATTTGCTTTAGTTATTTGCTAAACTTCCACTTACTACTCTTTAAGTATCTGTGAGGGCTTCTCTGATAGCTCAGTTGGTAAAGAATCTGCCTGCAATGCAGGAGACCTCAGGTGGATTTCTGGGTTGGGAAGATCCACTGGAGAAGGGATAGGAATCTGCCTGCAATGCAGGAGACCTGGGTTCGATCCCTGGGTTGGAAAGATTGCCTGGAGAAGGGAAAGGCTGCCCTCTCCAGTATTCTGACCTGGAGAATTCCATGGACTATATAGTCCATGGGGTCGATGGTATAAAAGGAAAGGGGACACAAATCTGAATTCACAGGAAGTTGTGCCGTCAGTACACTCAAGGTGGGATCATTTGCATCAGCCATGAGTCATACAGTAAGGAAGTTAGAGGTAAAGGGCCACATCCATGAAGTGGACTTTGTGACCACTTCATGCGACCACGTTACATGAGGACGGTAGAAACAGGACATGCTGTCGTGTGCATTTCCCGAGGAAGAAAGATATGTGTGCATTGAAGATAGTTCTGGATACAGTGTTTTAAAAAGAAAAGAGGTGAGCCCTCGAGATTGTGCAGCAGGAAACTTGTACAGGAACATTCACTGCAGCCCTGGGGCCTTAGCACAGACGTGGGAACAACCTCATGCTGGTCAATGGGAGAGATGACCTGTTCATTGCCACCCAGCCAGGTGGTAAAGCCACACAGGAAGGAAAGCTGGGGAAAGACAGACTCAAGGTTCAGGGTGATGATCAGCCTCTGGGAGCAGGAACCGGGAGCAGGATGGGCAAGCGGAGAAACCTCAGCGACCCCATGGACTGCAGCCCACCAGGCTCTTCCATCCATGGGATTTTCCAGGCAAGAGTACTGGAGGGGGTGCCATTGCCTTCTCCGAAGCAGAGAAAAGCAGGTGGCAACAGGTGGGTCGCTGTCAGCGCGCCAGCTTTCACTTTGGGCGGTGAGTCCAAAGGAGCTTAAGGGTGACTAACGAGTAGATAAGCCAGTGTGGTTCACCCACGGATCCACCGTGAGGGTAGAGCAGGAATCGAGGACCGTGATTAATCCAGCTCTGTGTATATGGGGCTCAAACTAGCACAGAGGGAAAGTGTGGAGCTGGGAGGAGAAAAGAGGCAGAAAGCAATCAAGGCAGCTCTTTCAGGAAGCTGAGTGCCGAAGGAGAGGAGGAAACAAGAGAGTGGTCGGAGGAGCAGGTAAGGTCACCACTTTGCTGTTGGTGTGCGTGTGTGTTTAGTTTATTCGCTAATGGGGATAACCCCGTAGCTGGAAACACTGATAATGCAGAATGAAGGGCGATTTGGAACTGACATCCCTGAGGAGGAGGGAGGGAGCTGAGGGAGCAAACTGAATCTCCTTCCACATGCTGAGCATCCATCAGCCCTGCCTGTGAAGGAGCCTTGTCCCGGCCCAACAACTTGTGTCCTCAGTAAGAGGAGCGCAGTGCCTGGATTCACTGGGACCCTGAGGCTCCCCTACACACCAGCCTGTGCACACAGCAGCCTTGGCCCATCTGCAGGATGTGAAAAACCCCAGACGCCAGCTGTTTCCACCACCGGCCTGCGGTTCCTCCAAATCCTGCCTTCATCCCCCTTCTCCTGAGAGTAGGAAAATCCCCCATGTTTCCAAGCTGGGCATATTCAGCAGCTGTGAAGCCACCGATGGGTTTGTGGGCTCTGTCAGCTGTCCACAGAGGGACCCCGAGGCTTCCCATACCTGCCGGGACCCACCTGTATCTCCCCCTTTCGAAAACCGGAGCTCCGGACACTGGGCCTCCAACTCTCCCATCACATCGCTCCTGGACAGTCTTCCTTCCTTCTCAAGGGTCATAAACAGGGCACCTGACCTCAGGCTTCATGCAAGCACCTCCTGCCCCATGAGTGTCCCCAGGTCCCCTACCCACCTGCCTGTGTCTCTTGAGGACTCAACAGTGTCCGGTCACCTTGTGTGCCCAGGGGCATCCAGGCTCCCAAAGCTGACCTCTGCCCTCCCAGGCACCGTGGGCTTGTTGCTGCCCCCAGACAGGGCTGGGGTGCCCGGGAGTCAAGCCTCACTCTGAGTCAAACTCATCATTCAAACTGAGCCTGAGAGACACAGTTCAACTTTCCTAAGAAGTACTGTGCTTTCTCTAAAAAAGTGGATTTATGTGTTTGTGAGGAGGCTTTTCACCCCGTGGCTGGACACGGATGCTTCCAGCTCCTTCTGGAACATTCCTCCTGGGCCCCTCCTCCCACCCCTCCCCTAGGGAGCCTCCCGTCAGTAGGGGTTGGACTCCTGTCCTTCTGGTCTCAGCCCATCCTGGCCCATTGCCCGGTCACATCCACTCCTGGATGCACATGGCCATTTGGGTCTCCATGCAGTTCCTTCCATCTGCACCCTTGTCTTTATCCCCATGGGACACTTGCCCCCACCCCACACCCACCCCACCCCACCCACCACCCAGCCCAGAGGCACCTTCTGATCAGACCACAGGAAGAAGCTGACCTTCACCTTGGCTCTATGCCCCCTCTGCTCCAAACCCTGGCTGGAAGGGACCTACAAGGCTCTGATGGATGTCTCTGCTCTCCATGCCGGTGATCACTTCCTCCCTGTGTCATTAACCACTTCCTGCCTCCCACCCCAGACCCCTGCCCACAACCACAACTTTCTGGGCTGGAGCAAGAGGGGACGGTGGGACCTGGATTTGCAGACTCAGTTTCTGTGAATTATCTGGATAACAGTAAGAAACCAAGATAACAGCAGGAAAGCCAGGAAACCACTACACTGAATCACCTACACATTTTCCAAAGTTGACGTCTCCAGCTGTGCGGGAAGATGGTGAGGAATGAGGGCGGTGGACTTCGGAGCAGGCAGCCCTCTTGTCTTGGGTGGGAGGGCCCCTAACAGGACAGCGGACTGAATCCCGGAGGCGGAGTGACAGAAATACCTAAGGTGCTTGGGGCCAACCCACCTTTCAGGAATTTTCAGATACCATTTTGCTCCTGGCATAGGAATCTCATTCCATCCACTCTGGAGCCAAAACAAGAGACAGGTTTCCTAGGCAACCAAGGAAACATCTCCAGAGAAGGGTTACATTGTTTTGAAGTGTTTTGAAATCTTATCAATGGTTTCCAGGGAAACCCAGGATGATGAATCGTGGTCTTGCTAGGTAACTTGAAGACACACAGGGGAAAAGATTTGAATTCACAGTGTGCATGTATTCAGTTGTTTATTAAGGCAGAAAAGCATATTTCACTCACATCTGACATTTTAATTTCCTTGTTGTACATACAGTAGCTCCTTGGGGGAGGTCAGCCTGATTCGGATCACAAAGTTTGAAAATTACGGAATGTATGAATCACTCTAGAATTGAATTTTAATTAACCTTATGTATTATACTTTGGGAAAATAAAGATGTTAAGAAGTCACTGAGCTGCCAAATTTTGATCAGAACAATTTCTGAGTCAAAGGCAGCAGCGTCTCCAGAAGAAACGAGGCAACAGCATATTTGCTGTGACCCTGCTTTGTCAGTTACTTCCACACCTTAGTATAGAAGGTATTAAGTAAAAAAAAAAAGTCTGGCCAGTCAATGTCCGGTGCACACCTGGGTTTATTCCACGTTATTCTGCATCCACTGAGACTGCTAAGTGTGTGTGTTTCTTCTGCAGGCAGCATGTTTCCTTGCTTGGTTGGTCCATGATCACCTTTCAGGACTTTCCCTACATCTCAGATTCATCTTGGCCCTTGTTTATTGTGTGACTATTTAGGAAGTTCCCACATCTTCAAAGATAGCTCAAAAGAACAGTGATGGAGGGGCTTCTCTGGGCGTCCAGTGGTTAAGAATCTGCCTTGCAACACAAGGGATACCAGTTCGATACTTGGTCCAGGAAGATCCCATATGCCAAGGAGCAACTAAGCCCATGCACACTGCTACTGTGAGCCTGGGAGCCACAGCTATGGAAGCCCATAGTCCCTAGAGCCTGTGCTCCGCGACAAGGAAGCCACCGTGATGAGAAAGAGTAGCCCCCGCTCACTATAACTAGAGGAAACCTGGGTGCCGCAAAGAAGACCCATCACGGCCAAAAAATAACAAAATAAACAAATAAATTTTTTAAAAAGTGGTGGAAAAGCACATATCATAAGTTTGGTCAGCCTATGTTAGTAAATCTCTTAAGAAATATCTTCTGTTTGATTGAAACTGATTTTCATTTCCTGAGTAATATTTTTCATGGTTGTTCTATGTGTACATGTCTTATATAAAGTAACTGTCTTCTATTTTTCTGGGCTTTTGTAACTGGGATCAAATACAGTTGACTGCAAGCAGAAACAGATGACTCTAACAATAGATCAAACTGATACTTTAACCACAGAGAAAAGTAACAGGGAATTCAAGTAATTTCTGAAAAGTTTACTCTGTGTACCCTCCAGTGGGATATATTTTGAGGACAAAAGAGCCACAGAAAAAATTGGAATTATTAATAGATGGCTTTTGGTAGTGATGCTGATGCTGCCGCTGAAGCTGACACTCCAATACTCTGGCCACCTGATGGGAAGAGCTGCTTCATTGGAAAAAACCCTGATGCTGGGAAAGATTGAAGGCAGGAGAAGGGGACAACAGAGGATGAGATGGTTGGATGGCATCACCGACTCAATGGACATGAGTGAGTAAGCTCCGGGACTTGGTGATGGACAGGGAGGCCTGGCGTGCTGCAGTCCACAGGGTCGCAAAGAGTCGGACACGACTGAGCGACTGAACTGAACTGAACTGATCCCTCCCCACGTGCAACAGTAGGAGGGGCACTCACCAAAGACGTGTGCTGTGTATGCTCAGTGGCTCAGTCATGTCCAACTCTTCATGACCCCGTGGACTGTAGCCCGCCAGCCTCCTCCGTCCATGAAATTCTCTGGGCAAGAATACTGGAGTGGGTTGCCTTTTCCTCCTCCAGGGGATCTTCCCAACCCAGGGATCCAACCCGAGTCTCATGTATCGCAGGCAGACTCTTTACCACTGAGCCATGAAGCTCAGCTGTCAAAAGCACAGAAAATCGGGTTTATAGGGGACCACTCAGGGCCTGGAGTCAACTCTAAACTCTCTGCTTAAGGCCAAAGAAGGTCAGGGGCAGACCCTGGCCCATTTGCCCCAGAAGGAGAACATGAAGCCTCTGCCCTGGGAATCCTTGGCTGACTTTCCTCCAGGCCAATTTAGAAACCCCATCCCCATTTTTTAAGTTTTCTTGGGACCCTGTGTTGACAGAGGAAGGGCCAGATCTCCATATTCATCTGCTGAAGGCCATGTAAATCTCACAGGTTTCATAACTTTGCAAAGACACAGAATTTTGATGGTGTCCATGAACACCTCACCGTCCCCATCTCCCATTCACAACCCCCTCCAGCAAATACTTTTCAACCAGCAGCAAGACCGTGGTGGATCAAGCAAATTCCAATTGCTTCTGCTCTTGCCCTGGTCAGGTCAAGGTCAGGCAGACTGAAAACATTCAGAGCAATCCCCAGGACAGTCGAGGAGCCTGGCCCCCAAGTCGGATGTTCAGGAGCTAGTCTCAGCTGCAGAGTGACCTTGGGCAAGCTTTTATTTAGTCACAGTGCCTTATTTTCTCACATGCAACACATATTTTTATCTGCCCTTGGGGGTGATTATGAGCTCCGAGTGAAATATGTTTGTGAACGAGCATTTGAAAATGTGTCATTTTCTGTACAGACCACTACAGCCAGGCTGCAGGGGCTGTCTGTCTCAGGCAAAAAGTGATCATTAATCAGATGTGAATTTCCTTGTAGCGTGAAGCCTTCCTGAGAACCATGCTATGGGGATCTGGGGATAACAACAGGTATTCTTCAGCTGCCAGGTCCCAGAGGGATGGGACATAAACAAGGAAAAGTGTTCTCCAGGTAACATGCTGTCACCTCCATAGCAGGCTGGCCCTAGCGTCTGTCTGGAGATGCATGCTTGTTCCCTCTTAGTGCATGAATCTTTCCTTGTTGATGAGCTGCCGTTCTGGAACAAGGCATTTGGACAAAGCCCTAGAGGTCCACCCATGGCAGAGGAAAAGAGAAGAAAAAGTGCTGTAATAAAGCACCCAGCTTCTCCCCTCCTGAGTCTCAATTTTTCATTTCAGAAAGCCAGGGCCAACCCCATGTGTAACAGATGACCCCGTGTGTCCAGCTGTAGCCAGAACTCGGGGCTGCGCTGACACGATTTCCTAAAAACCTGGAGTCGAGCTGGTCAAATCCCCACACTGGACATCACCAGCCGCTGAGTCAGCCAGCTTGGAGGATTCCCCAAACTGGGCGGAGGGTGAGCTGGAGGACACGTCAGACCCCAGCTGGGAGTGATGTTGGGGAAGCAAGGGTTTTAGGTTATGCAATAGAAACCTGATGAATTGTTTCAGGCTGTGTCAGAGGAGGAAATCTGTTGGTCAGGTGTAGAAATCTGGGCTCAAACATGGTCAGGGTGATGCCAGGCCCACCAGGGGGTGAGGGTGGAGGTGACAGTGTCAGTCACTCAGTCGTGTCCGACTCTCTGCAACCCCATGGACTGTAGCCCGCCAGGCTCCTCTGTCCATGGGATTCTCCAGGCAAGAATACTGGAGTAGGTTGCCATGCCCTCCTCCAGGGGATCTTCCTGACCCAGGGACTGAACCCAGGTCTCTTGCATTGCAGGTAGATTCTTTACCATCTGAGCCACGCCAGGCTGTGAGGTGGGTGAGGGAAGCTTGCCTAATCATTCTCGGGTATCTAGCTAGGAGAGGGTGAGAGAGCTCCCACATCCCCACACCGGTCTTGTTTCTATTCTGTTCTGGACAGAGCTGCATCTGTCATCCAGATGCCCTCGGGACCAGCCTGCAGAAGAACTAGCCCTATAAGCTGAGACACGTCATCCTTTCAGTAATCACGTCTCCCCTGATTGATGGAGAAAGCAGCACTGGGTTTATACATCAGTCGCTGTGAGTCTAGTTAACTTGTGTCTGTCTCAGCAGTAACTAAATCAGGTTTTGGAAACAAGAACTGGAAACCAGGCACAGAGAATCCACTGAGGTCAGAGCCCCCCAGGGGCACCTGCTTTTAGGCCAGCTCTGCAGCCCCAGAGGCCGGCTCACTAGCCCCGAAAGCTCAGTGTCTGTGATCACTGAAGAATCATTTTTTCAACACTGCCAATTCTTTTTTGTAAATATCTGTGCTTTTCCTTTGCTTCCTAGGTCTAGTTTCTCTCTAATTTCTCTGTAAGCACAAGTAAATGTTCAATAAGTGCTGACTTAATACACAGATGGGTAAGTAATAGCCTCAGTATTTTTGCCTGAAAATGAATAAATATCTCTGAGAGCAAAGGCAGATAGTACGTGAAAGCACTTTAGGAGGACTGCAGTTTACAAATACAGGAGGGTTGTAAGTGACCCAGAGGGATTCCACCGTAACACCTGACCACACACCGGACTCATGTCAAACAGATCTGCAGGTCTGCTGAGGGCTGTATTGTTATAGTTCCTCATATATATGTGCTAAGTCGCTAAGCTGTGTCTGACTCTTTGCAACCCCATGGACTGTAGCCTGCCACGCTCCTCTGTCCATGGGATTCTCCAGGCAAGAATACTGGAGTGGGCTGCCATTCTCTCCTCCAGAGCATCTTCCCAAACCAGGGATCCAACCTGAGACTCCTATGTCTCTGGCACTGGCGAGCAGGTCCTTTACCCCGAGCACCACCTGGAAAGCCCGTAGTTCCTCATACACGTCCTCAATTATCCTCACAGCACTATAAGGGGGCACAGCCGTCGCTGGCAGGAATGAGGGTTAGGCTGTTGCATCATTTGATGTCTTACCCCTGACCACCCTCCTTTTCTCCCCCTTCTTTTTTCCCCTTTCTACTTCCCCAATCCAACCTTCCACACGCCCCCCATGCTCCCCACCTCACACAGAGCAAGGGACTCCTATGGGAGTGAAATACAGAAGGGACAATAACACGGTGGAGACCAATGATTAAAAGTTAGCCCAGAGCAACTGTGGACATCCGCAGACCCCTCCTCCTCAAAAAAAAAAAAAAAAAACCACAAACAAACCTCTTCCTAAACGCCACACCTTACATAATTAACTCGAAGTGAATCATGGCCTTAAATGTAAAATGAAATAAATTTTAGCAACATGGATAGATCTAAAAATTATCATATTAAGTGAAGAAAGTTAGAGACAAACATATCACTTACATGAGGAATCTAAGAAAATAATACAAATGATCTTATTCACAAAACAGACTCATAGAAAACAAACTTAGGGTTACCAAAGGGAGAAGGGGGAAAATAAATTAAAGGTTTTGGATTAACATATACACACTACTATATATAAAATTGGTGACAAGGACCTACTGTATAGCACAGGGAACTATACTTAATAACCTTATAGTAATCTGTGAAGGAAATGAATACGAAAAAGAACACATGTATATGCATGTATTACTGAATCACTTTGCTGTACACTTGAAACTAACACAATGCTATAAATTAACTTTAATAAAAAAAAATCTAAGAGAGAAAGAAAAAAATTTCTTGGAAAAACCTAGGAGAAAATCTTCAGGACCTAGATTCAGGCAGAGTTCTGAGACTTGACATCAAAAACAGGATCTACAAGAAGAAAATCCGATAAATTGGACCTCATCAAAATTAGAACTTTTGCTTTGGGAAAGACCCTGTTAAGAGATTAAAAAGACAAGCTACAGACTGGGAGGAAAGCTTTGCAAACCACGTATCTGACAAAGGACTTGCACGGAGAATAAATGAAGGAACTCTCAAAACGCATCAGTAACAAGATAAACAATGCAAAAAGGCATGAATAGACATTTTGCAGTGGAGGGCATAGAGATGGCAAATAAACACACAGAAAGATACTAACACCATCAGCCAGAGAGATGTAGATTGAAACCACAGTGAGTTAGGAGACCAAACACTCATCAGAATGGCTAAAACAAAAAATAATGACAACACCAAATGCTGATGAGCATGAGGAGAAACCAGGTCACTCACACAAGACTGGTGGGAACGTAGTAATACAGCCAGACTGGGGAAGAGCGTGGGCAGCTGTTTACAGAACTGAACATGTGCTCACCACATGACCCAGACATGGCACTCCTGGGCCCTCATCCCAGAGAAATGAAAATGCCTTTGCACACTCAAAACTACATAAACGTTGGTGGTTGATTTCTTTGTAATAGCCCCAGATTGGGAACAACCAGGATGTCCCTCACAGGTGAATGGTTAAAAAGTGGGGTCATGGCTATACTCCGGAATTCTACTTGATAATAAAAAGAGGACCCAACTAGGCACCCACACAACTGGGAAGGATGCCAAGGGGATCATGCTCAGTGGAAAAAACACCAGTCTCAAAGGATACACGCGCTGTGTGAGTCTATTTATATGGCGTTCTTGACAGGACACAATTATGGAGATGAGAACGGATGAGTGATCCCCAGGGAGGAGGGTGGGTGAAGGAAAGGAAGTGGCTTTGGCTATGACAGGGCAGCACGAGGGATCCTTGGGATGGGGTTTTTCTGTGTCTTTACTGTAACGGTCACACAAATTCACATACAAAATAGAGTTGTGAGAAAACAAGCAAGCACACAGACGGTAAAGAATCCGCCTGCAACGCCGGAGACCTGGGTTCAACCTCTGGGTTGGGAAGATCCCCTGGAGGAGGAAATGGCAACCTACTCCAGTATTCTACCCTGGGAATTCCATGGACAGAGGAGCCTGGTGGGCTATAGTCCGTGGGGTTGCACACAGTCAGACATGACTGAAGCGACTTAGCATGCAGGCATGCAGGCACACAGTGCATTTCATAAATGAGGCAGCCTGAGAGAGGCTGCGCTTCCCAGGTGGCGCTAGTGGTAAAGAACTCACCTACCAATGCAGGAGATGCAAGAGCCCTGAGTTCGATCCCTGGGTTGGGAAGATCCGCTGAAGGAGGGTATGGCAACCCACTCCAGTGTTCTTGCCTGGAGAATCCCAGGGACGGGGGAGCCTGGTCCATGCCGTCTATGGGGTCGCACAGAGTCTAAACGACTGAAGCAACTTAGCAGCAGCAGCAGCAGGGGGCCCTGGAAGATAAAGACAGAAATGCAGAGAGACCTCAGGAAGGAACTGGAACTGGGGCCAGGGAGAACACCCTCTCCTTCCTCCACCTTTGTCTAGTCTTCTCCCGTAACAGACTGCCTTTCTCTGTTCCTCAGTTCACTGAGTGGACTGTCTACAGAAAATGGCTGCATCAGCTCCCAGGTTCAGGGGTTATCACTGCTGTTGGGAGAAACTGTCCTCTCACTGCTGGTCCTAGTCCCAGCTTCCCAGGGAAAAGGTTCTAACTGGGCCTCCGAGTTGGGTGCCCACTCCATGCGGCCAGAGGCCAAGGTTATTGTCACAAGCATGATCAGAGCTTACCAAGGCAGGACAGTGTCAAGCCGTCCTTTTGAGCTGGGCAGACATCCCAAAATGTAGCTATCAAGAGGGACTTTAGAGGGCTCCAGTTCCCAGTAAATGTGTAAGGCAAGAGAATTAACCACATTTTCCAAAAAGGGAATCTGTACATTTTCCAACCACTGAATTTTAGAGAGATTTCAACAAGCACCGAAACCAACATTTAGATTGGCTTTTACATCGCCCCAAAATTAAATTAACCAGAGCAAATCAAATCTCTAAGCCTTCTGAGAATCAGAGTTTTATTTTATTATGAATCCAGAACTATGCAATAAAAATCATTCTCTTGTGAGTTTACAGTAGGTACTGCCCACAGTCCCTTAAACTTTCTAAAGTTATTACTTCTTATCCTGTTAAAATAATTGTCGCTGGAGATCTTTTACGGTGGAATGACCTTTTAGCACAAGGCCCCTTTTCTTTAATAGAGAAATACTGTTTCTTCTCAGAGACAAATGCGAACGGCAGCCGTTTTTGTAGTTGTTGATAACCTGTGTTATCCTCTGGGGAGCGTGCTGTGACAAGCTGGCTTATCAGCTGAAGGTTGGGACCCAGAGCCAAGGACTTTGCATCAAAGGAACTGGGAGAGCAGAGGAGACTGTTCTTCCTTCTCTCGTACAAAACCCTCTCAGAGGAGGAGTTCCCTGCCTGTAAGAGCGTTTATGGAAGCAAGTCACCCACGGCACACGGGCTGAATAAATAAATAGGTCGCCCAGGCATCTGCTTCCTAGATTCGGAATTTGTTGTTTTAATCCCTCAGTTCTGCCTCCTGGTGATTCTTCATTAATTAAGCGCCTTAGAAACAAAAGAACTTTGTATTCCTTCATCATGGAACTCCCAAAACATCAAAGCGAACAAAGACGTTCTCAGAAGCTCTTTGATTCTCCAGCATCTTCCTCCCCATGGGGACCTCCACCAGGGAAGGAGGTTAAAGGTCAACCCAGAGGAGGTGGAGGCCCCCAGAGGAAGGCAGGACGAGTCAAAGACTTGGAGAGCGTCAACAGCTCCGGAAGACCGAGTATAAATGGGTTTTTGAAAATAAAATCTCTGCGCTTCCCTGAGAGATAGCTCTGCCGGGGCTGGCAGTCGGGGGTGTGGATGATATGAAACTAAATTCCATTCCAAACATACCATTTATGGTGGGGAGTCCACATATTCAGGTTCAAAGAGGGGTCTGCATAACATCTCTGTGAAATAATGTTGAATAGTTGTGAAAGGTAGACTTGGAGGTTTTCACAAATGTGTGTGCAGAAGTTTTTTCTCAGAAATCATGTAGAAAACGAACTAAAAAGCATCCTGAATAAATGCCTCAGAAAGAGCAGCTACATCAGGTTGTGTTGTAACAGGATTTTAAGGGGCCTCCCAAGATTTTGGCTCAGAAGGTAAAGAATCTGCCTGCAATACAGGACACCCAGGTTCGATCCCTGCTTCAGGAAGATCCCCTGGAGAAGGAAATGGCAACTCACTCCAGTATTCTTGCCTGGAGAATCCCACGGACAGAGGGGCCTGAAGGGCTGTAGTCCATGGGGTTGCAAAAAGTCAAACACGACTGAGCAACTAACACACAGACACACCCCAAGATCCCAGCCCCCCTGGTGTAGACTTGGGTATAACCCATTGGCTGAAGAAAACACACAACCTGCAAGTTAAGAATCAGATTTTACTCGGCAGACAAAACTTACAGCTATGGTTTTTCCAGTGGTTGTGTATGGATGTGAGAGTTGGACTGTGAAGAAGGCTGAGTGCTGAAGAATTGATGCTTTTGAACTGTGGTGTTGGAGAAGACTCATGAGAGTCCCCTGGACTGCAAGGAGATCCAGCCAGTCCATCCTAAAGGAAATCAGTCCTGAATATTCATTGGAAGGACTGATGCCAAAGCTGAAACTCCAATACTTTGACCACCTGATGTGAAGATCTGACTCATTCGAAAAAACCCTAATTCTGGGAAAGATTGAAAGCAGGAAGAGAAAGAGATGACAGGATGAGATGGTTGGATGGCATCACTGCCTCGATGGACATGAGCTTGAATTATCTCTGGGAGCTGGTGATGGACAGGGAGGCCTGGCGTGCTGCAGTGCCTGGGGTCGCAGAGAATCGGACACGAATAAGCAACTGAACTGAAGTAAAGCCCAGGATGCAGCCTCTCAGATAGCTCTGCGGGACTGCTCCAAAGAGGTCAGGGAGCCACCAGGATACACAGGTGTTTTTGCAACAAAGACCAGGTAGTCAGAGCATCAAAAGATGCATGTTAATTAAAGAAAACCAGACATCTCAAGTTAAAGAATTTTGTGCTTTTTGCTAACGGGAAGATGCAACGATCTGTTAATGTTAATTGCTCACTGGAGTGGGTTGCCATTTCCTCCTCCAGGGGATCTTCCCCACCCAGGGATTGAACCCAGGGTCTGGGCTCACTGAAATCCCTCCTTTGATATACACCTCAGCTCTCTGGGGCCAGCATCCTGTGCTTTGTCGCCCTGAATCTCCTCGGGGTTCATCATCGGGGGTGGCTGCCATGGCTCATGGCTTGACGACGGGCATCCGGTCTCTACCCTGCTCACCACTGTGGCAACTATAATGTTACGGCTGGACGGCTGTAACACCCTTTGTTTACTGATACCGCAGGCAGCCCTCTGTCTCCTTGACACCCCCTGCTAGTGATCATGTGAGGATGGGGAAAAGGGCGGATGCTTGGGGACATTACGTAACAAGGTCACCTAGTGAGCTTAAGACTCCACACCTGTTGGAAGAAGCAAATGATTGTGAGGGGAACCACAGAGCCTGGACCTGGGGGAGGTTCACCAGGACCTTGGAGCTCTAGGCCGGGTGCTGGGCTCTGCCAACAAGCAGGTGGGCTTGGACGAGGACCCCGGGGACTTCCTCAACCCCTATGGCCTCCCCGTGATTCCTGCCCAGTGAGAACGGAAGCAGAGAACCCAGCCATCCGTCATCACGGAAACGATGGGATAAGAAATGTGGCTGCTTTTGAGTTGCCAAACGGGTGCCAGTTTCTTACATAACAGCAGAAAAAGAATACAGATCACATCAGAAAGTCAGCACCATTGATCTGAGGGAGAGTTCTTTGAAAGAACTGTATACATCTATCATAGAACGGAGGGTCGCTGCTGTTGATTAAAAGCTTGAAAACCCTCAGTACATCACATAAAACAAATAGCTCCATGTTGAGAGTTTAAAAAAAAAAAAACCCACAAAACTTGATTCTGGCCCTTTCTTTACAGGCAGGCTAACTTGGACCAGTAACTTTATGACTTCCGGTTTGCCAGTTTTAGAATTTATTCAATGAGTAAATGCGGCAAAATGTTCCCTAAGTTTTCTCTTAGTTTTGAAACACTCTGCCAATAATTCCCCAGCCTAATAAAAGTTATTCCCAGGAGCCTGCCAGGCTCCTCTGTCCATGGGGTTCCTCAGACAAGAATACTGGAGTGGGCGGCCATTTCCTTCTCCAGGAAAGGAGCTGTTACTCTTCAAAGGGGGATTGGAGAGCTTTGCCAAATCTAGGTTTGCCAGTGCCAATGCACTGCAGTTAAGCTATCGTTGTCGCCACCAGCTGCTGTGCAACCCCAAGAAAGGCACTGTGCCTCTCTGAGCCTCCCTTCTCCCATTTGTACAAGGGAGGTTACGGATTCAAGCAGTGATTTCCAACCTGGGGGAGGACTAGGGCTCCACAAACAAAATCATGTCCAAAAGAGACCTCTTGTCAGCTTTGTAAAGAGCCGTCGTGATTCCCAAGTGCTGACTCAGCCCCGTGTAAAGCAAAGCCCATCCTGTCAGAGCTTCTGCAGAGCCCGGTGTACTTGAGGGGGAGGGGGCGTGGGGAACTGGGAGACCGGGAGAGGGGCTGCTGTTGGGAAGGCAGGGACCCTCGTGCAAAGTGGTCCTCCCTTGGGGTCTGAGGCCTGGGGGAGACAGGAGAGCCATGCAGGACCTGGTGGGGAGAGACTGGTAGCTTGTGCTGCCCTCAGGAAAAGCCCCTCTTCCTCCAGAGGAATGCAAATGCCCGTCTGTTATCAGGCACGGCCTAAGGGTTGGGGGGGGGAGTGGTGGACAGTCTGAGAACGTGGGGTCCATGAGGAGCCCAGCACCAGGCACGCATTCATCCCAGCCACACGCTCCTTCCGCAGACCACGTCTCCCCGTTGAGACGCTGGGGAGCCTCGCTGTAAGAAGGCCACCCTGGACTTCTGGGAATGAACAGCTGTGACACAGGCAGGGTCCTAGGTGGGTCCATGACAGCAGCAGCAGCGGGGAGACCCCTGTTGCCCCTCCTGACCCCAGATGGAGGTGAGGGGCAGTGCGGAGCACGTGGGGTTCACGGGAGAGAAACAAAGACAGCCCAGTTTAAACTTGGCTTCCGTGTGGTCTGGGGGTGGATTCACAAGCACTCTGATCTGAGAATGCTTATCTTCTGATGCTCTTTGCTGTGGAACTGGATATAAAAGTGGACAGGGAATTATGGCTTAATAAGGACCTATGTCCAACGGAGGTTCTTTTTCAAAGAAGGACCATGAGCAAAGGACCCAAGGGCACGAGGACGCTTCCAGTTCCCTCCAGCATCATCCCAGCCCTTCCTTTTGCACCGTCTAGGACGATCTCTTCCTCCATCACAGCAGACTCCCACAGCCCTTACCCAACTGAGACTGTCTGTCCGTAAATGCTGTTGATGAGGCAACGGGACCACTTTTAAATCAACCGACCTAACTCCTGGCCTTCTGAGAAATACTAATTCACCATAAAGAGCAACCCTGCAGGGAGAAGTCAGGCCAAGGGTTGCTAAGAAAGCTGTTAAAAAACTGCTCTCTGGCTCTTCAATCCTGATTTCTGTAGCCACTGGAGTCTGTGAAGAAAAACAGCAGGGAAATGGCTTCTAAAACTTGGACTCCCAGCTCTTCTGATGAGAAATTTCTCTTTCTCATGAGAAACAAAGATGGCCATCTTTATATGTAGACCAAAGGTCCTACATATAAAGGCCAAGATAATCTGGGAAGTGGTAGCTCTGATCAACAGAGCCTCTCTGGGTGTGAGGAACTGGGAGACACGCCTCTGTCCTCAGAGGAGCTGCTGCCTGAACTCATGTTTTTCCAAGGAGTGTTCAGTCACTCAGTCATGTCCTACTCTTTGAGATTGCAAGGACCGAAGCATGTCAGGCTCCTCTGTCCTCCACCTTCTTCCAGAATTTGCTCAAACCCACGTCCATCGAGTCAGTGATGCCATCCAAAACCATCTCATCCTCTGTCACCCCCTTCTCCTCTTACCCTCAATTTTTCCCAGCATCAGGGTCTTTTCCAGTGAGTTGGCTCTTCGCATCAGAAGAGGATTTTCCAAAGATACCAAGGGTTAAATCCTTCTGCCTGGTTACTCACTGCTTTATCTGGCAATTTTTAGGTAGGTATTTCTCTTTCAGAGGAAATTATTGTGCAGAGAAGTATCTCAACCCAGTCCTTTCTCAGGGGTGGGTTTTGTTTTTTTTTTTCTCCTTCTTTATTTTGGTTTACACCAAACTGATAAACAGGGAGAAGATCTAATCAGGACTTTTCAAATTACTTTAAACCAACTCACATAAACATGTGACTTGATTCCAGCTGTTTCTTCAGGCCTGAGAGACTGGTGATCCTGTTTGAGGCAACACTGAAGTTTGGGCTTTGTTAATAAGTGTTTCTATTTAAGGGTTGGGGTGGGGAGGATGTCAGTGCTTATCCATGGAAAAGGAAGCTGGTATCCTGGGAAAACTCACTTCAGAGGGACCAGCCCGTGTGCCTGGCTTCCAAGGCTGCTGTAGGGATTCTGGGCATGGGATTCGGCCCAGGGAATGCCCACCCGCTGACCAGCTTCTCCTGACCGCCCCCGGCCCCAATCCCCAACACCACCCTGACCCCTAAGGACACTGCACAGGGAGGGGTGCAACGCCCTGGCTCTCAACTTCTGTGCTTGAATCGTTACACTCCAGTGTGGCTTCTACTTTCTCTTCTTTTCTCACTGGTTTCTTTTCCGATGACAGCTTTCTTCAATGAACCACTGCCTGGTAATCCTGCTACTGAACGCTTGAGTTGCTTCCTAATTTTTTCTTTCTCTAACCATCCTGAAGGGTCCCTTCCTGGGTACACCAGTCACCCCACCCCCCTGCCACCACCCCCAGAAGCATTGTTGTTGTTGTTTTAGTCGCTCAGTCACATCTAACACTTTGTGACCCCATGGACTGTAGCCTGGCAGGCTCCTGTGTCCATGGGATTCTCCCGGCAAGAATACTGGAGTGGGTTGCCATTCCCTTTTCCAGGGAATCTTCCTGACCCAGAGATCAAACAGCCCTTTTCCATTGACAGGTAGGTTCTTTACCACTGAGCCCCGAGGGATGCCCCCAGACAGCATATATCAGGATAAAGGAAATATCAAGTAACCACGGACTAGCCGTGCCTGGATCCCACGCTCTGCACCTGGAACCCATACTCTAGTTCACAGGGAGCGACTTGATGTAAACCCTAATATTTCAGGTGAGGCAGCTGAGAGACCTGGAGATGCTAAGGCATGAAGACTTGGTCCAGTCTCAGAGCTAGTTGGGATTAAGGTGTGAAAACCCTCATCTAAGCAACATTTCTACAAGCGGGGTCCACAGACTATCAGCATCAGAACCTCCAAAGGTTTTAAACGAAGCCTCAGTTCAGTTCAGTTCAGTCTCTCAGTCGTGGCCAACTCTTTGCAACCCCATGAATTGCAGCAGGCCAGGCCTCCCTGTCCATCACCAACTCCCAGAATTCACTCAAACTCATGTGCATCGAGTCGATGATGCTTTGGCTCCATCTCTTCATTCTTTCTGGAGTTATTTCTCCACTGATCTCCAGTAGCATATTGGGCACCTACCGACCTGGGGAGTTCCTCTTTCAGTATCCTATCATTTTGCCTTTTCATACTGTTCAGGGGGTTCTCAAGGCAAGAATACTGAAGTGGTTTGCCACTCCCTTCTCCAGTGGACCACATTCTGTCAGATCTCTTCACCATGACCTGCCCGTCTTGGGTGGCCCTACCTGGCATGGTTTAGTTCCACTGAGTTAGACAAGGCTGTGGTCCGTGTGATCAGATTGACTAGTTTTCTGTGATTATGGTTTGCCTAGGAACTTGCATTTTCAACAATACCCTAGGTGATTTTTTAAAATAAGTTTAAGAGGAGAGGGAGATGGAGAGAGGTTCAAGAGGGAGGGAACATATGTATACCTATGGTTGATTCATGTTGATGTTAGGCAGAAACCAATATGATATTGTAAAGCAATTATCCCTCAATTAAAAATAAATTTTAAATTACAACTCCACCACCAAAAATGTCAGTATCTTAATGGTTATGAAACAATTCAACAGCTCCTCCTCCTCCACCAGAGGCTGCAATTTTTAGGGACGCCAACAGCTTTCAACTCCAAATAGCAGCCAGAGTAGTGGGGGTGTGTGTGTCCTCTAGGGTGGTGGTGGTGGGGTCACTGATAAAGAGAAATGGATCATAGCCATGCAGAAGGCAGCGTGTAAAAAACAGTTTTTAAAATTTTTATTTATTCATCTATTTTTGACGGCGCTGGGTCTCCGTTGCTTTTCGTTGCTTTGCAGCAGCCCTGGGCTGCTCGTACTTCGCAGGGCACTGGGCTTCTTACTGTGGGGTCTTCTGTTTCGGATCACAGGCTCCAGGCGCGCAGGCTTCAGTAGTTCGGACACGCAGTCTCAGCAGCGGCGGGTCCTAGAACTAGCGGGCTTCGGTAGCTGTGGTGCACGGACTTAGCTGCTCCCTTCTCAACGTTAGCTGTTGCGCATCTCAGCCAACGTGGAAAGGAGACAGGTCTGACAGCCCTCCCCCGACGTCTCCGACCCTTGAAATCTGCAAGGGCTGGTTTTCCTGCACAGTTGGGTAGCCTCTTAGGGGTGATGTGCAGCATGGATAGTGACAAGTCGATAATATGGACAGTGACACCCATTTTCTCTCTCTTTCACTCATCAGTGCTCCCCACTTCTGGCCTGGCTGGAGGGAGGTGGGGTTCCCCCGGACCCAGAGCCTCTGGCTGGAGAGCGAGCGCCACCTGCTGGCCCCAGAAGCCCACTGTTTTTTAGTTCGTCTGGACAGAGGGGCCTTGGGGGCTGCGGGCTGCTGCTGCTGCTGCTAAGTCGCTTCAGTCATGTTCGACTCCTTGCGACCCCATAGACTGCAGCCCACCAGGCTCCCCGATCCCTGGGATTGTCAAGGCAAGAACACTGGAGTGGGTTGCTATTTCCTTCTCCAATGCATGAAAGTGAAAAGTGAAAGTGAAGTCGCTCCGTCATTTCCGACTCTTCGCGATCCCATGGACTACAGCCCACCAGGCTCCTCCGTCCTTGGGACTCTCTATAAGGTCGCAAAGACATGACTAAAGCGACTTAGCTCAGGCATGCCCTGTCCCTAAAGTCAGGGGTACAAAGATCCCATTGGTCTAATTCTTGGGTAAAGATGCTGTTGATTCTGCTTTTGATCTGTACAAGAGGTGCTGGGTCCTTGGGCCCTGAAATGAAATGAAATGAAATGAAATGAAATGAAAGTCGCCCAGTCGTATCCGACTCTTTGTGACCCCATGGACTGTATAGTCCATGGAATTCTCCTGGCCAGAATCCTGGAGTGGGTAGCCTTTCCCTTTTCCAGGGGATCTTCCCAACCCAGGGATTGAACCCAGGTCTCCTGCAGTGCAGGCGGATTCTTTACCAGCTGAGCTATCAGGGAAGCCGCATAGGCTTCACTTTTCTTCAGCAATATTCTTCACTATTCTTCAGCATTCTTGCCTTGAGAACCCCATGAACAGTACGAAAAGGCTTTACAGGATGCAATTATTAGAAACAATCTCCACCCCCAGTAAACTTATTAACACAGGCTCCCCTTTTGTTCAGGGTCTGGCACTCAGCACGTGTGCAGCGAGATCTAACCCCCCCCCTCACCTCTCCTGGGACGAATCCTCGTCCCAGAGAAAGGCTTTTTCAGGAGTCTGTGGCCTTGGAGATCAAAGGTGAGTTTGTACTAAAGCTGTGATGGTCTGTAAGTTGTGGACTCACGGACTGCAGCCCACCAGCCTCCACTGTCTCCAGGAGTTTGCTCAAATTCATGTTCGTTGAGTCAGTGGGCACATCGGAGATAATTCACTTGCCAGAGTCCCCTCCTAGAGAGCTGGAAGCAATCGATTCTCTGTACCGAAGCATCATTGCCCCGCAGGATCTCGCATCCATTTTCTTCTTCCTCTTTGTGTTCCTCTTAGTGACTCCAGGAATATTCCTGGACATGCAGACTACTCGGAGCATTTGTGCCTCGTGGCAGAGGGGCGCTTTCCAATATTAAACCATCTGTTTCACTTGTAATTTGCATACATGCAAATTAATATTGGTCTAGATATAAATGTATGATGCCAAAACCAATTCTTCATTTTTCTCCATGAATCTTGACACTGCTGTCAGGGGTGCTGAAAATCATATGCACGGTAATAATTTGCATGATAAAATTCAAACGGTTTGCATTATTTTCTGCTACAATGATAATCTATTTCATACAGCCCTATTACAATGTTTGAAGGAGGCGTGTAAATTCCTGGTTCATTTCTGAATCTAATTTTTGCTTTAAGGCTTTTATTGACAATTCCAGTTGTTAGAGCTTTAGCAGATAAAAGTCCCTTTCAAATGAAACTAAAAAAAATGATCTAAGAACCCTAATGACTCAAGAAAGTTTGTCTAATTTGTCATTACTATCAATAAAATGCAAATCATATGGAAATATTGATTATAACAACATAATTAGTGTCTTCTGCTGAAACGAAGAAAAGGTAAAACCCTATGGATAATGGATCACTCATGAATTATGTATATTGCTACTTAATCTGCTATTCAGACAGCATAACCTATCCACAGGACATACACGGCAATAAACTCAGATGTCCTTGATATTTTACCAATTTTCAGTCTATTCAAACCACAGCTTTGCATGCATTGCTCAGCCGGTCAGAGAAGGGTGATGAGACATTTCAGCATGGCTGACAACCCTGTTAGAAAGGAGTTTCAGGCACTGAGATGACCCGGAGAGGTGGCCCCACTTCATGGCAAATGGAGGAGAAAAGGGAGAAGCAGGGACTGATTTCCTCTTCCTGAGCTCTAAAATCACTGCAGACAGTGACTGCAGCCATGAAATTAGAAAATGACTGCTTCTTGGAAGGAAAGCTATGACAGACCTAGATAGTGTATGAAAAAGCAAAGACGTCACTTTGCCAACGAAAGTCCACATAGTCAAGGCTATGGTCTCTCCAGTAGTCACGTACAGATGTGAGAGTTGGACCATAGAGAAGGCTGAGTGGCAAAGAATTGATGCTTTCAGACTGTGGTGCTGGAGAAGACTCTTGAGAGTCCCTTGGATAGCGAGGAGATCAACCATAAAGGAAATTAACCCTGAATACTCATTGGAAGGACTGACGCTGAAGCTGAAGTGCCAATATTTCGGCCACCTGATTCGAAGAGCTGACTCATTGGGAAAGATCCTGATGCTGGGAAAGATTGAAGGCAGGAGGAGAAGGGTTGGTTTAAAGAATGAGATGGTTGGATGGCATCACTGATTCAACGAACATGAACTTGGGCAAACTCCGGGAGATGGTGAGGGACAGGGAGGCCTGACGTGCTGCCATCCGTGGGGTCGCAAAGAGTCAGACACAACTGAACAACTGAACAACAACTGAGCAACTGAACAACAGGCAGCTATGAAACGGCAGCACTGGCTTTGCTGAAGGACTCTCTGTTGGCTCCAAGTCAAATCTGAGAAGTCTCTCTTTTTTTTTTTTTTAGCAGAAATGTGGAAACCATAGCTTCTGACGTCTGTCAAGCTTCATGCTCCGAGGATACAAAATATGTACCCTTGGTTCCTACCCTGGACCAAGAAGTTGGTCCTTACCCTAAAGGACTCTCATATTTTAGCTTTGCAGAGGAACACCCATTTTAGGAATAATTTCCATTCAGAACCACTTGCTACAAAACAGCATGGCAAGTCCTCAAAAAGTTCAAAATAGAATTACCATGTGTTCCTGCAACTCCCTTTCTGGGAATATACCCAAAAGAATTGAAAGCCAGGTCTCAAATGATGTTTGCACAGTGGGCCTCCTAGAAGCACTGTTCACAGCAGCCCAAAGGTGGAAAAATCCAAATGTCCGTCAAAGTATGAACAGATGAAGTGTGATATGCTCACACAGTGGAATATCATGCAGCCTTAAAAAGAAAGAACTTCAAACACACGCTGCAACACAAATGAGCCTTAAGGACATTGTAAGTGAAATAAGACTTCCCCAGAGAATAGTACTCCGTGATCCTATGTCTGTGAAGTCCCTGCATGCAAGCATGCTAAGTCACTTCATTGTGACCCCACAGACTATAGCCCTCCAGGCTTGTCTGTCCACGGGATCCTCCAGGACAGAAGACTGGAGTGGGTTGCCGTCTCCTCCTCCAGAGGATCTTCCTGACCCAGGGGTCAAACCCACATCTCCTGTGTCTCCTGCACTGGCAGGCAGATTCTTTACCACTGAGCCACTGGGGAAAGTGAAGAGAAAGTCAAAGTCATTCAGTCGTGTCCAGCTCTTTGCGACCGACCCCATAGATTATACAGTCCATGGGATTCTCCAGGCCAGAATACTGGAGTGGGTAGCCTTTCCCTTCTCCAGGGGATCTTCCCAACCCAGGGATTGCACCCAGGTCTCCCACATTGCAGGCGGATTCTTTACCAGCTGAGCCACCAGGGAAGCCCAAGAATACTGGAGTGGGTAGCCTATCCCTTCTCCAGTGGATCTTCCCAACCCAGCAATCAAACCAGGGTCTCCTGCTTTGCAGGCGGATTCTTTACCAGCTGAGCCACCGGAGAAGCCCCTGTGAAGTCCCTGGAGGAGCCAGATTCATAAAGACAGAAAGCAGAGTGGTGGTCGCTAGGGCTGGGTTCAGAGTCTCAGTTCTGCAGGACCAAACGAGGTCTGGAGATGGATGGTGACAATGACTGCCCAGCGGTGTGAATCCACCTAATGCCACTGAATTATACACTTCAAAGTGGTTAGGCTGGCAATTCTATAGTATTTTTTTTACTGATGTATAGTTACAATGTCGTGTTAGTTTCAAGTATAGAACAAAGTGATTCACTTTTTTTTTAATTGGAGTATAATTGGTTAACAATACTGCACTAGTTTCTGCTGTACAACAAAGTGAATCAGCTATGTGTATGCATATATCCCCTCCCTCTTGGACTTCCCACCCTCCCCTCCCCAATCCCACCCACCTGGGTCCTCACAGAGCACTGAGGTGAGCTCCCTGTGCTGTATAGCAGCTTCCCACTGGCTATCTCTTTTACACACGGCCTTGCATGTATATCAACCGCAATCTTCCAGTTCATCCCACCCTCTCCCTTACCTCCCTGTGTCCACCTGATTGCTCTCTACACCTGTGTTTCTATTCCTGCCTGCAGTACAGGAAACCTGGGTTCGATTCCTGGGTTGGGAAGATCCCCCTGGAGAAGGAAATGGCAACCCACCAGTAATCTTGCCTGGAGAATCCCATGGATTCTGGCAGGCTACAGTCCATAGGGTCACAGAGGCAGACACGACGTAGTGACTGAATCACCACCACCGTGTGTTAATACACGACGTTTGTTTCCCTCTTTCTGACTTGCTTCACTCTGTGTGACAGACGCTAGGTTTATCCGTGTCTCTACACACCACCCAGTTTCGTTCCTTTTCACGGCTAGTAATATCCCATTGGATATATGTACCTTACATGTATGTGTTAGTCGCTCAGTCGTGTCCACCTCTTGCGGCTCCATGGACTGTAGCCCACCAGGTTCCTCCATCCATGGGATTTCCCAGGCAAGAATACTGGAGTGGGTTGTCAAGCCCTTCTCAAGAGGATCTTCCTGACCCAAAGATTGAACCCTGGTATCCCACATTGCAGGGGGATTCTTTACTGTCTGAGCCACCAGGGAAGCCCATGTACCCTATTACCTGCTACTAATTCACACATTTGTTCATTCTTTCACTCATCAAAAGATATTTTTATGAGGCTCAGTAGTGATGCTGGGCTAGAGCACCGAGGAGAAGAGACCACAGTCCCCATTCCTCTGATCTTACGGCCTCCGTATTGAGCCTTTTCCAGAAGGTCATATAGTTGGAATCATACAGTGTATGTAGGCTTTTCAGCTCAGCTTCTTTCACGTAGTGACATGTATTTAAGGTTCCTCTGTGTCTTTTCACGTCTCAGAAGTTCATTTCCTCTTAAAGCTGACTAATAATCTGTGGTCTGGACGCACCATCATTCATTTATTCATTCACCTAGCGAAGAACATCTTGGTTGCTTCCAAGTTTTGGCAATTATGAGTAAAGCGGCAGATTTATATGGGACATACGTTTTCACCAGGCTCTCCCGATGGCTGAGTGGGTGAATAATCTGCCTGCAATGCAGGAGACACAGGAGACTTGGGTTTGATCCCTAGGTTGGGAAGATCCCCTGGAGGAGGAAACGGCAACCCACTCAGTATTCTTGCCTGAAAAATCCCATGGATGGAGGAGCATGGTGAGCTACAGATGGAAAAAAAAAGGTCACAAAGAGTTGGACACGACTGAGCGACTAAGCACAAGGTCCCGTAGGTTTTCAACTCCTTTGAGGAAAGATTAAGGATCACAATCACTGCAATGCATGAGAAGAGTATGCTTCGTTTTGTAAGGAACTGCCAAACTCTCTTCCAAAGTGGCTGAGCCATTTTGCACTCCCACCAGCAACACATGAGAGTTCCTGTCGCTTCACATCCTTGCCAGTATTCGGTGGTGTCAGCGTTCCAGATGTTAGCCATTCTAAAAAGTGTGTTATAGTAGGTTTTTATATCTTCACATAAAGCTTTCCTTCCTACACTGTGGTCGGCATACTTGTTAGTGAAGAAGTGTCATGCAATGGACTGTCCAGTGAAATGAGCTCCTCAGATTTCTAGGGAAGAACTCTAGCCAGCAGGAGTGATACAAACCTGAAATGATAACCCAAGCCTTGCAGAGCATGTGTTTCTTGGACAAAAGAGCCCCAGAGCAGGCACTCAGATGCTGAACCTCTTTATGTTGATCACAGGGCAGCCTCTGTCCCAGAAATCATATTCCCAGCTTCTTAATAGAAAGGCATTTCAGGGTGAAGCTAAAGTTTCAGCGGAGGCTGCCAGCATAGATTTGCAATCTTAATAAAACCAAGACTGGCCTTTTATTCCCTGGAGGTGGCACAGTTTTTATGGCGTGAAGGATAAAAATGCAAATGGATCCTTTCTACTCGCTTGAAATAGAAATCTGAGAACCGTACCAGAAGGCTGCAGCTGGGAGCAAGCTCGTCCCAGGACTCTGCCTGGTCATTTCCAAATCCTTGACTCGTTTTCCCCCAGATTTGAAAATCATGAAAACTCAGACGCTGAATATGTGACATTAAATTTCAAAGTAGCAAAAACTGACTTGCTTGGTGCGATGGTTGATTTTGTGTGCGTCAGCTTGGCTAGGCTACGGTGCCCAGATATTAAGTCAAACATTGATCCAGATGTTGCTATGAGGGTATATTTTGGATGTGATTAGTCTTTAAATCAGTGGACTTTGAGTAAAGTAGATGACCTTCCATAATGTGGGTGGGCCTTGTGCAATCAGGTGAAGACCTTAAGGGGCCTTGAGTTCCCCTGAAAGAGAAAGGAATTTTGCCTCCAGACTATCTGGACTCGAGCTGCAATGTCTACCTTAGCCAAAATTTACAGCTTGCCGGCCTGTCCGGAGAATTTCAGACCTGTTGGCCCCCCAACCGTGTGAACCAATTCCTGACACTGTCTCAGTCCCCCTCTCTTCACATCAGCGAGCGCTGCTCTCCCCAGTGGAAGACCCCAACTGTCCCCAGGTTGGCTCCCCAGGCTTGGTCGCAGCCGGTCTCCCCTCCCCACCTCTCCAGGCAGCTCCTCACAGGGCAGGAAAGCAGGCTGCCCCTATACGAGTGAAGTCAGAGCACAGCAGAGCAGTCCCTCTCCAGACTCCTGGCTGTGAACCTGTCCCTGAGCGAAGGGCCCTGCCTGGCTCAGAGGTTTATTCCCAGGCAGCCGCACTGTTTGGGCAGGCATGATCCTGGGCAGAATTAAATACAGACATCCCTGCCGGAGATGAGCCACCAAGAGGGTGACAAGCTGCCGTAGACCCAGGTACCTCTTGCCGAGCAGGGAGCTAATGGAGAGATGACCCCCAGCGTCCTCCCAGACCATCCACTGGCTCCCCTGAAGGCACGGGATGATGGCAGGAGGCAAGGATGCTGCCTTAGCCACTCAGCGCCCCCTGCTGGGCACCTCTGAGTTCCTTCACTCTGCCAGAACCTCCCCCCAACCTCATCCCTGCCTCTTTTGGGTAAAGTTGAAACACCAATACTTTGGCCACCTGATGCAAAGAACTGATTCATTGGAAAAAACCCTGATGCTGGGAAAGACTGATGGCGGCAGGAGAAGGGGGTGACAGAGGATGAGATGGTTGAATGGCATCACCGACTCAATGGACATGAGTTTGAGTAAGCTCGGGGAGTTGGTGATGGACAGGGAAGCCTAGCATGCTGCAGTCCATGGGGTCGCAAAGAGTTGGACACGACTGAGCGACTGAACTGAACTGAATTGATGGGACTGGATTCCAGACTCCCTTAAGCTTCATCTGGCACGCTCCCACCCACTTGCACCACCTCCTTCATGCTGCAGAGGAAAAACCATTCCACATAGTATTCTTTTAGATGTTTGGATGAGAATATAGAAAAGATGAATCAAACCTCATTCCAAGTGAGATGGATCCTCCCCAAACTTAAAAAAATCACAGAGAATTGCATACTGTGATGCCAAAGCTGGCGAACAGTGAATTCTAGATTGTCTTCAGGCCATTATCATAGGATAGGGACATTTTAATTGTCAACAGAATTTTCTGTCTATTCTTCTACAAAATTATGGGGGCCACATTGCTGCTCATTTGTATCTGAATGACTGAGCCATCACTGTGTCGAACCTTTAATGTTGTGATTATCTCCTGGTGGAACGCCATCTGAGCCATCAAGCCATGGTGGTCTCTGTGATGAAGAACCCGAGAAAATCCGTGTCCTTGGAACAGACATTGGTGGTGACCAAGGGCTATGAAGAAAGCCAAAGCCATACTGTCATCTGCCTCGCTGTCCTTCTAGCAGAGGCTACTGCAAAGTATGAGGGATGCGAGCAAAAACACAGAAACAGTATTGATACTGGTGAAACCTTATATTTAAAATACCATATCATCAGGTAAAGGCAATGCGGAATATAAACAGTGCTGGCAACACGGCAGGGGCTAAGCTTGCCTGGAGTCAGATTCCAGATCTCTTTGGCTGTGAAGTCTCTGGTGATGGTTATAAAATGAAGAAACCTGGAGGAAAGCAGAAAGGCTGGGATGACTCTTATAATAAGGAGCTGGAAGCTGGGGATGGGAGAAGAGCAGAAAAGGCCAAGGATGTGGTGCTGGAGACGTTCAGGGCTTTGTAGAGATGGAGAGCAGAGACACAGGATGAAAAGGAACTTTTGGAACCCCAGTGTGGGAAACATTTTTCCTCTAAGTTCTTTTCTTCCCTGGTGGCTCAGCTGGTAAAGAATCTGCCTGCAATGCGGGAGACCTGGGTTCAACTCCCGGGTTGGGAAGATCCCCTGGAGAAGGCAACAGCTACCCAATCCAGTATTCTGGCCTGGAGAATTCCATGGACTGTATAGTCTATGGGATCGCAAAGAGTTGGACACGACTGAGCGACTCTCACTTTCACTTTCTTTTCTTAGAGCTAGTATCACTGTGGGAGGTGGGAGGGCCCAGGGGGTCACTGAGACATTTTCTTATTTCACCAGGCAGAGAAAACCAGCTGAATAATGATTCATGACCCAACTGCTTTTGAGACTTCCTTTGTATGAGATCTCTGTTTTATTTTGCTTTTTTTTGGTCACTGAAGTACACTTGATTTACAATGCAGTGTCAGTTTCAAGTGTTGATGTTGTTCAGCCCCTCGGTCGTGTCCAACTCTTTGCGACCCCATGGACTGCACCACACCAGGCTTCCCTGTCCTTAACCAACTCCCAGAGCTTGCTCAAACCCATGTCCATTGAGTTGGTGATGCCATCCAACCATCTCATCCTCTGTCGTCCCCTTCTCCTCCTGCCCTCAATCTTTCCCAGCATCAGGGTCTTTTCCAAAGAGTCAGTTCTTTGTATTAGGTGGCCAAAGTATTCGAGCTTCAGCATCAGTCCTTCCAATGAATATTCAGTGTTGATTGACTGGTTGGATCTCTTTGCAGTCCAAGGGACTCTCCAGAGTCTTCTCCAACATCACAGTTCAAAAGCATCAATTCTTCGGTGTTCAGCCTTCTTATGGTCCAACTCTTACATCTGTACATGACCACTGAAAAAACCGTAGTTTCAGGTATACAACACAGCAGTTCAGTTACATGTATTATATACATTTCAGATTCTTTCCCCTTAAAGGTTATCATAGAATATTGAGTATAGTTCCCTGTGTTATAGTGGTCCTTGTTGGTTATCTGTTTTATATATAAGAGTGTGTGAGATATTCTTTTTAACTTGATCAGAGATGTGAGCTTGAGAAAGTGTTGCGTGAGGCTGGCTGGCTCTCTCATAGAGATTCAGAAACACTGTACACCATCTTCTCCCACCTGCCCTAATGCCACTGTCCCCAAACCACATCCTTGGCCTGGCACTCAGACCCGCCTCTCCGGCCCTCTGATGCCTTGATCCTCCCTGGAGCTTGCCTCCCAGCAGGCCTGCCCCTCACACCCCACTGCCACCAACCATCCTGTTCCTGTGCCCCTGGGCAAGCAGCACAGACTCCGGGGCCTCCCTGAGTCTGTCTCAAACACTCTGCCTTTCTGCCTCTCACCTCCGCTGTCCTGCGGCACCAACTGATTTGGCCTTTAGCAGCAGGTGCCTCCTGGACAGCAGCCCTTCATGCCTCTTTCCTCCAGGACCAGTGGTTAGTAAATCCCAAGTTGTTTAAACTTTTTTTTAAATTAATTAATTTTAATTGGAGGCTAATTACTTTACAATATTGTGGTGGTTTTTGCCATACATTCACGTGAATCAGCCATGGGTGTACATGTGTTCCCCATCCTGAACCCCTCCCACCTCCCTCCCCATCCCATCCCTCAGGGTTGTCCCAGTGCACCAGCCCTGAGCACCCTGTCTCATGCATCGAACCTGGACTGGCGATCTGTTTCACATATGGTAGTATGCATGTTTCAGTGCTATTCTCTTAAATCATCCCACTCTAACCTTCTCCCACAGAGTCCAAAAGTCTGTTCTTTACATCTGTGTCTCTTTTGCTCCCTTGCATATAGGGTCATCGTCACCATCTTTCTAAATTCCATATATATACGTTAGTATACTGTATTGGTGTTTTTCTTTCTGACTTACTTCACTCTATATAATAGGCTCCAGTTTCATCCACCGCATTGGAACTGATCAAATGCATTCTTTTTAATGGCTGAGTAATATTCCATTGTGCATATGTACCACAGCTTTCTTATCCATTCATCTGCTGATGGACATCTAGGTTGCTTCCATGTCCTGGCTATTGTAAACAGTGCTGCAATGAACATTGGGGTACACAGGTCTCTTTCAATTCTGGTTTCCTAAGTGTGTATGCCCAGCAGTGGGATTGCTGGGTTGTATGGCAGTTCTATTTCCAGTTTTTTAAGGAATCTCCACACTGTTCTCCATAGTGGCTGTACTAGTTTGCATTCCAACCAACAGTGTAAGAGGGTTCCATTTTCTCCACAAACTTGTTTTTAAATCCACTATTATTACCATTTAACTCTTCTACCAGGTTAATTAGGCTTGATACAAGTTGAAATAGATGTTACTTGGAAATGAGGTATATATATTAGAAAGAGGTAATACAAAGACATATGTCAAGGCTGTATATTGTCATCCTGCTTATTTAACTTGTGCAGAGTACATCATGAGAAATGCTGGGCTGGATGAAGCACAAGCTGGAATCAAGATTGCTGGGAGAAATGTCAATAACCTCAAATATGCAGATAACCCCACCCTTATGGCAGAAAGCAAAGAAGAACTAAAGAGCCTCTTGATGAAAGTGAAAGAGGAGAGTGAAAAAGTTGGCTTAAAACTCAACATTCAGAAAACCAAGATCATGGCATCTGGTCCCATCACTTCATGGCAAATAGATGGGGAAACAGTGAGAGACTTTATTTTCTTGAGCTCTAAAATCACTGCAGATGGTGACTGCAGCCATGAAGTCAAAAGACGCTAAAAGTTATGACCAATCTAGACAGCTTATTAAAAAGTAGAGACATTGCCAACAAAGGCCATCTAGTCAAAGATATGGTTTTCCAGTGGTCATGTATGGATGAAAGTTGGACTATAAAGAAAGCTGAGCGCCGAAGAATTGATGCTTTTGAACTGTGGTGTTGGAGAAGACTCTGGAGAGTCCCTTGGACAGCTAGGAGATCCAGTCCTCCATCCTAAAGAAAATCAGTCCTGAATATTCTTTGGAAGGACTAATGCTGAAGCTGAAACTCCAATACTTTGGCCACCTGATGTGAAGAACTGACTCATTGGAAAAGACCTTGATGCTGGGAAAGATTGAAGGTGGAAGGAGAAGGGGACGACAGAGGATGAGATGGTTGGATGGCGTCACCAAATCAATGGACATGAGTTTGAGCAAGCTCTGGGAGTTGGTGATGGACAGGGAGGCCTGGCGTGCTGCAGCCCATGGGGCCACAAAGAGTCCGATGCAACTGAGCGACTGGACTGAACTGAATACAAAGGCGAAGTTTACAGCAATATGTTTTTTTCCCCCAAATTATAGCATAGTATGACTTTTTTCTGAGGAAGCAGGACAAACTTTATTGAATCTACCCATGAGATTCCTTCTTACTCCTTCTTACATGGTACACGAATTAAGCAAGAAAGGGCCATTCCCTTGGTCTTAGAATTATTCCTTTCCTACATCCTTTTAAGACTTCTCCTCTCGGTCAGCAATAAGGAATCTGCCTGCAATGCAAGAGATGCAGGTTCGATCCCTGGGTGAGGAAGATCCCCTGGAGAAGGAATGGAACTTCAGTATTCTTGCCTGGGAAATCTCATGGACAGAGAAACCTGGTGGGCTCTTGTCCATAGGCTCTCAAGAGTTGGACACAACTTAGAGACTAAACAATGACAGCAACATCGTTCTTTTAACATCTTGAGGCTTAGAAGCATGCGTGCTCAGTCGTGTGGGACTCGGACTTGGACAGCATCGTATTACCACACTTGCTGAAGTATGTTACTGCATTCGCGGTGCTATGCTTCCCCCTGGTGGAAATAAACAGGTTGCAGCAATTGTAATCTTTCTTTTCCTGAATCCATTGCAGAACATGGAGAAAGGACTAGAAAGAAAAATCTAGCCAATTTTCCGAATTTTCACCCCCAAAAGAATAATTTCCTCTCCGTTTGTTCCAGGTTTAAAATATGACCTTGTTCTTCGTTTTCCTCTCTACTTATGATGTTGTATGTGGCCTTGCAATTTAAATGTTTTAGTGATGCTATACAAATAAAAAGAGTCTTTTGAAAGGTATTTTATTTCCCCAAATTTCATGTATTAATGAATGATGCTTTTTACCTTTAGAAGCCAGCTTTACACATAAAACTCATCCATCTGAGCTGATCAGCATATATTAAGTAAATTAAATTAGTTTGATGTAATTTCAGCCAAAGTGAAAAAATCTGCCATTTTAGCCATATTGTAAATGGTAAATATTTTAATTGGTAATATTTTAAATATTAAATATTTTAATCGGTAAATATTTTAATTGTGCATGCACACTCAGTCATGTCTGACTCTTTTTCGATCCTGTGAACTGTAGCCCGCCAGGCTCCTCTGTCCATGGTATTTTCTAGGCAAGAATACTGGAGTGGGTTGCCATTTCCTACTCCAGGGGATTTCCCCAACCCAGGGATTGAACTTGCCTCTTTTGTGTCTCCTTCACCACTGTGCCACCTGGGAATTCCATGAATATTTTAATTAAAGAAACAAAATAAACAAACAACAAATCTAGTGGAACACTGTTTTTGACCTTTGCACTCCCGGTGAATGAATCATTTTGTCTGATGGGTTTATTTTAGAGGTGACAACTGAAGCCTCAGAAAAACTGTCTCATCTTCCACAACAAAGGTAGTTAGTGGTGGGCCTGTGGTTAAAATGTGTTAATTGATTCAAAAGCCCAGAACTGTCTATGTACCACATGAAAAAAGAAGGCATGACCAGCAGATGAAAAATTGATCATGTCTTGCACACAGTTTTACACGCGCAAATAAACTGCAGATTCCTAGAGCAAATGTGATTTTTCCATTTATTCATTTTATGTATTGTTTATTTGCATATTTGATCTTTTATTAGTCTTGATTAGCTACTACTACTAAGTCGCTCAGTCGTGTCCGACTCTTCGCAACCCATCAGGCTCCTCCGTCCATGGGATTTTCCAGGCAAGAGTACTGGAGTGGGGTGCCATTGCCTTCTTTGCTTAATTAGCTAGAGGTTTGTTTAATTTTTTCTTGTAGAACAGACTATTTGTTAACTTTCTCCATTTTTATTCTATTTCTGGCATTATCTTTATCATAGATTTCTGGCATTATGTGTATTATTCCATTTTCTTCTGATTTGTATTTGATCTGATTTCTTTTTTAACTTTCTAAGTTGAATGCTTAACTTGTTAGTTTGCAATCTTTCTTTTTTCCTAATAAATACTTTTCTGTAAGTAGTGACTTCTCTGTTTTTCAAAATGTTGACCCACAGAGTTTTCACTATTATCCAATTCTAAGAATTTCACTAAAGATGCTTATTTTTAAATCCAAATCTTGATTTATTTAGAAACACATTGTTTATCTTCCAATAACATGGCTTTTTTTGTTTTTTTTAGGTTTTGTTACTTATTTCAAAATGTATTCCATAATGGAATTTACTAGGTCTTTTTTTGATCTAAAACATGATCAATGTTTTTGCAGGTATTTTATGGGCACTGGAAAATAATGTGTTTTCTCTAGTATTGGGGGTACATTTCAAGCTTAGTGACTGGGTCATTCATTTCTTCTAATTAAATTTGATGAATTCATTTTATTTGTTTCCAAATCTGTTTTTGCCATTGTCTATTGTTATTGTACTTGTTACTGTAGTTAAGCATTTAAAAAAGAAATGCAAAAAGGCAAAATGGCTGTCTGAGGAGACCTTATAAATAGCTGAGAAAAGAAGAGATGTGAAAGGCAGGGGAGAAAAGAAAAGATACACCCATCTGAATGCAGAGTTCCAAAGAATAGCAAAAAGAGATAAGAAAGCCTTCCTCAGTGAACAATGTAAAGAAATAGAGGAAAACCATAGAATTGGAAAGACTGAGATCTTTCCAAGAAAATTAGTGATACCAAGGGAACATTTCATGGAAAGATGGGCACAATAAAGGACAGAAATGGTATGGACCTAACAGAAGCAGAAGATATTAAGAAGAGGTGGCAATATTACACAGAAGAACTGTACAAAAAAGATCTTCTTGACCCAGATAATCACGATGGTGTGATCCCTCACCTAGAGCCAGACATCCTGGAATGTGAAGTCAAATGGGCCTTAGGAAGCATAACTATGAACAAAGCTAGTGGAGGTGATGGAATTCCAGTTGAGCTATTTCAAATCCTAAAAGATGATGCTGTGAAAGTGCTGCACTCAATATGCCAGCAAATACGGAAAACTCAGCAGTGGCCACAGGACTGGAAAAGGTCAGTTTTCATTCCATTCCCAAAGAAGGGCAATGCCAAAGAATGCTCAAACTACCGCACAATTTTGCTCATCTCACACAGTAGCAAAATAATGCTCAAAATTCTCCAAGTTAGGCTTCAATAGTATGTAAACTTCCAGATGTACAAGCTGGATTTAGAAAAGGCAGAGGAACCAGAGATCAAATTGTCAACATCCATTGAATCATAGAAAAGGCAAGAGAGTTCCAGAAAAATATCTACTTCTGCTTCATTGACTATGCTAAAGCCTTTAACTTTGTGGATCACAACAAACTGGAAAATTCTTAAAGAAATGGGAATACCAGACCACCTTACCTGCCTCCTGAGAAACCTGTATGCAGGTCAAGAAGCAACAGTTAGAACCAGACATGGAACAACGGACTGGTTCCAAATTGGGAAAGGAGAATATCAAGCCTGTATATTGTCACCCTGCTTATTTAACTTCTATGCAGAGTACAACACGCGAAATGCCAGGCTGGATGAATCACAAGCTGGAGACAAGATTTCTGGGAGAAATATCAATAACTTCAGGTATGCCTTTTCATACTGAAGATATGCAGATGACACCACCCTTATGGTAGAAAGCAAAGAGAAACTAAAGCACCTCTTCACGAAGGTTTAAAGAGGAGAGTGAAAAAGCTGGCTTAAAACTCAACATTCAAAAAATGAAGATTATGGCATCCTGTCCCGTCACTTCATGGCAAATGGATGGGAAACAATGGAAATAGTGACAGACTTTATTTTCTTGAGTTCCAAAATGACTGCAGATGGTGAGTTCAGGCATGAAGTGAAAAGACGCTTGCTCCTTGGAAGGAAAGTTATGACCAACCTAGACAGCATATTAAAAAGCAGAGACATTACTTTGCCAACAAAGGTCCGTCTAGTCAAAGCTATGATTTCTCCAGTAGTCATGTATGGATGTGAGAGTAGGACCATAAAGAAGGCTGAATGCTGAAGAATTGATGCTTTTGAACTATGGTGTTAGAGAAGACTCTTGAGAGTTCCCTGGACTCCAAGGAGATCAAACTAGTCCATCCTAAAGGAAATCAATCCTGAATATTCATTGGAAGGATTGATGCTGAAGCTGAAGCTCCGATACTTTGGCCACATGATTCGAAGAACCTACTTATTAGAAAAGACCCTGATGCTGGGAAGAATAGAGGGCAGGAGGAGAAGGGGATGGCAGAGGATGAGACGGTTGGATGGCATCACTGACTCAATGGACACGAGTTTGAGTAAACTCTGTGAGTTGGTGAAGGACAGGGAAGCCTGGTATGCTGCAGTCCATGGATTGCAAAGAGTCAGATATGACTGAGCAATTAAACAACAACAAAGTCTAATAGACAAACAAACTCTGAGCACTGAAGCAGCATTTCTATGAAATCTAAAATGAATACTTTGGAAAGACACCCACAAAATATTTATTTAAAAATATTAACAAGTGGTGCTGGGAAATCTGGTCTACCACTTGTAAAAGAATGAAACTAGACCACTTTCTAACACCATACACAAAAATAAACTCAAAATGGATTAAAGATCTAAATGTAAGACCAGAAACTATAAAACTCCTAGAGGAGAACATAGGCAAAACACTCTCTGACATACATCACAGCAGGATCCTCTATGATCCACCTCCCAGAATATTGGAAATAAAATCAAAAATAAACAAATGGGACCTAATTAACCTTAAAAGCTTCTGCACATCAAAGGAAACTATTAGCAAGGTGAAAAGACAGCCTTCAGAATGGGAGAAAATAATAGCAAATGAAGCAACTGACAAACAACTAATCTCAAAAATATACAAGCAACTCCTACAGCTCAACTCCAGAAAAATAAATGACCCAATCAAAAAATGGGCCAAAGAACTAAATAGACATTTCTCCAAAGAAGACATACAGATGGCTAACAAACACATGAAAAGATGCTAAACATCACTCATTATCAGAGAAATGCAAATCAAAACCACTATGAGGTACCATTTCACACCAGTCAGAATGGCTGCGATCCAAAAGTCTACAAGCAATAAATGCTGGAGAGGGTGTGGAGAAAAGGGAACCCTCTTACACTGTTGGTGGGAATGCAAACTAGTACAGCCACTATGGAGAACAGTGTGGAGATTCCTTAAAAAACTGGAAATAGAACTGCCATACAACCCAGCAATCCCACTGCTGGGCATACACACTGAGGAAACCAGAAGGGAAAGAGACATGTGTACCCCAATGTTCATCGCAGCACTGTTTATAATAGCCAGGACATGGAAGCAACCTAGATGCCCATCAGCAGATGAATGGATAAGAAAGCTGTGGTACATATACACAATGGAGTATTACTCAGCCATTAAAAAGAATACATTTGAATCAGTTCTAATGAGGTGGATGAAACTGGAGCCTATTATACAGAGTGAAGTAAGCCAGAAGGAAAAACATCAATACAGATGGTAACAATAACCCGGTGTACGAGACAGCAAAAGAGACACTGATGTATAGAACAGTCTTATGGACTCTGTGGGAGAGGGAGAGGGTGGGAAGATTTGGGAGAATGACATTGAAACATGTAAAATATCATGTAAGAAATGAGTTGCCAGTCCAGGTTCGATGCACGATACTGGATGCTTGGGGCTAGTGCACTGGGACGACCCAGAGGGATGGTATGGGGAGGGAGGAGGGAGGAGGGTTCAGGATGGGGAACACATGTATACCTGTGGCGGATTCATTTTGATATTTGGCAAAACTAATACAATTATGTAAAGTTTAAAAATAAAATAAAATTAAAAAAAAATAAAAATAAATAAAAATAAAAGCCATACCTTAGAGATATTGTGGGTTTGGTTACAGATACCACGATAAAGTGAGTATGACAATAAAGTCACACAATTTTTTTTGTTTTTTCAGTGCATGTAAAAGTCATGTTTTCATTATAGTGTAGTCTATTAAGCATGTAATAGCACTGTGTCTAGGAAATCAAAGTACATACCTTAATTTAAAAATTATACTGTTGGAAAAATGGTGCAAACTTGTTGACACAGAACTGCCACAAGCCTTCAATTTGTTAAAAATTCAACATCTGTGGTGCATGATATGAATCACAATAAAACTAGGTCTGCCTATATACGGAATTCAGTGATAAGGTGCTAGTGAGACCAATGTAAAGTTTGGGGAAAAAAGAGTAAAAGGGTTCTGCACTTTGATTTTTTATGGGTATCCTTCAGGACTTATTTGGCTTTACAGAAAAAAAAAGTGATCCATCATAAAGAATGGATCACTGGCATGATTTATGTAGAAAAATAACTCAAACTTCCCGTCAGAGCCAAGGCATCACGTTAACATATTTTCTATTTTTGTTGCAAGTTTGAAATAACAATAAAATATTTAAGCAACATGTATTATGTGTTTTTTAAGTGATTGCCTGTTTTTCCTTTTTTGATTAACCAAGCAACTAATCATTGTAACTGTTAGAATCAACAGCGTCTACTGTATATTATTCCTGGGAATACTAGTATATCTATAGAAAAGATTGATGGTAAATATTCTAAAATGTCAACAGTTCTAGTTCCTGGAAATAATTATTGGTAATTATAATATTTTTCTGCAGCCTATCTGACAAATTTTTATGGTAAACTTGTGCTATTGTTATAATCAGAGCAGAAATTTTTTAAATAGAAAAAATAAGCAATATGAATAAAATTAAAAGTAATAAAAGGAAGAAGTGATAGAGAGACAGAAGCAGTAATAAAGTCCAGGTTGGGTGGGTGAGACAGGGTGCTCAGGGCCGGTGCACTGGGATGACCCTGAGGGATGAGATGGGGAGGGAGGTGGAGGGTCGGTTCAGGATGGGAAACTCATGTACACCCATGGCTGATTCATGTCAATGTATGGCAAAAACCAGTACAATATTGTAAAGTAATTAGCCTCCAATTAAAATAAATAAATAATTTTTTAAAGTACTTTAAAGATCTTAAAATACTTCTTTATCATCATGGAAGCCTTAAGTATCTGCCAGAGCAGAAAAGCATTTTCTTTCTGTTTTTAACACATGCAAAAAATAAGATCTGAAAATGAAAGATGAAACTGAAAGTCACTCAGGTGTGCCCGACTCTTTGCAACTGTGTAGTCCATGGAATTCTCCAGGTCAAAATACTGGAGTGGGTAGCCTTTCCCTTCTCCAGGGGATGTTCCCAAACCAGGGATCGAACCCAGGTCTCCCGAATTGCAGGCAGATTCATTACCATCTGAGCCACAAGGGAAGTCCATTGAAAAGCTGAGGGGCTCGCCTCAAATCACTGTTCCATTATCTACTATGCAGCAAGCCACTTCAAAATGCAATGGCTTAAAATAATGGTTTATTATTATTTCTCATGGCTCTGTGACTAGGCTGAGCTCTAAGTCAGATGTCAGGTGGGGCTAAGGCCACCTCAAAGCCCACTGGACTGGCCGTCAAAATGGTGCCCTCCTGTGCCTGTGTCCTGGGAGCTTGCCTGGACTCTGGCCAGAGCTCTGACAAGGCCCCTTGCATGGCTCAGAGGCTGGGCTCTTAGAGTGCCACTCTAAGAGTGAAACTGCCAGAAGCTCTCTGTCTTCAGTTGTTCATTCGCTAAATCGTATCCAACTCTCAGCACCCCCATGACCTGTATCCTGCCAGGCTTCCCTGTCCTTCACTATCTCCTGGAGTTTGCTCAAACTCATGTCCATTGAGCTGATGATGCTATCCAACCGACTCATCCTCTGTCACCCCCTTCCCCGGCCTTCAATCTTTCCCAGCATCAGGGTCTTTTCCAATGAGTCAGTTCTCCAAATCAGGTGGCCAAAGTATTGGAGCTTCAGCTTCAGCATCAGTTGTTCCAATGAATATTCAGGACTGATTTCCTTTAGGATGGACTGGTTTGTTTCCTTGCTGTCCAAGGGACTCTCAAGAGTCTTCTCCAGCTGGAGTTTGAAAGTGTCAGTTCTTCAGCGCTCAGCCTTCTTTATGGGCCAACTCTCATATCCATACATGATTACTGAAGAAAACCATAGCTTTGACTATACGGGTTTTTGTTGGCAAAGTGATGTCCCTGATTTTTAATACACTTTCTAAGTTTGTCATAGGTTTCCTTCCAAGGAGCAAGTGCCTTTTAATCTCATGGTTACAGTCACCATCTGCAGTGATTTTGAGGCCCAAGAAAAGTAAATGCCACTGTTTCCAATTTTTCCCCTTCTATTTGCCCAAAGTTCCAGAGCATCTTTCTATCTCATTCTATTGGCCAGCCAGTCGCTAAGAGCAGCCAAGATTCCAGGAGAAGCAATTTAGCCCCTCCTCTTGCTGGAGCAAGACAAAGCCACACCAGGGACCCAGTAGAATGAATTGAGTCCATCCTCAAAATTCAGACTCCAACAGGGTCAGACAACTAAAGATTGCCAGGAACAGGACAACACGGTGTTCTTTTAACTGCAACTTCCCCTCTTCTCGACTGGATTCACAGATACAAATGGTGTCACAGTGTGTGGGTAGGTGTGGGTCTAGTAATCCTTTTCCTAAAAATAAAGGCGATTTGAGGACAGTTCCATTCGTTAATGTGGGACTGGTATTTTTTTTTTTTTTTATGTTTTCAAATTTTTTTTTTTTATTCCAAGTATTTTTTTTTAATTTTATTTTATTTTTAAACTTTACATAATTGTATTAGTTTTGCCAAATATCAAAATGAATCCGCCACAGGTATACATGTGTTCCCCATCCTGAACCCTCCTCCCTCCTCCCTCCCCATACCATCCCTCTGGGTCGTCCCAGTGCACCAGCCCCAAGCATCCAGTATCCTGCATCGAACCTGGACTGGCAACTCGTTTCTTACATGATATTTTACATGTTTCAATGTCATTCTCCCAAATCTTCCCACCCTCTCCCTCTCCCACAGAGTCCATAAGACTGTTCTATACAGGACTGGTATTTTTAAAGCTCTAAAGCCAACTGGAGTTTTCCAGCTCCTTCGAATATACCCGTTACTTAACAAGGGCTCAGGTGGGACTGGTCACAGCTCATCTGTTTTCTCAGAGCGGTAGTTAGATGTCTGTGAGGCTGATTGGTTATTGGTAATAAAGCGATTTCCCTAGGCATGAAGATGAAACTTAGCGACTGCTTTCCATATTAAAGTCATGAAATGCTAGAAATAGCTTCCTGCCGACCCCCGCCCCCGCCCCAGGAAATCTGAAACAAAGCGCCCAGTGGTTTAAGAGTCTCCTTCATTTCCCCAGCGTCCACAAGAGTCATTTTCTTCCTTCTATCTCTTCTTTTGTCCTCAGATTCTAATTTCCCTTGGGAGCGGGCAGGATCTGGGGAGGCTAGTTCATTGGAGATTCCGGGAGCTGGGATGGTTAGTGTCCACACAAACTCTGAGGTCACTGTGAGCCCTTAGGAGGTCAGTGCCTGGGGCACTGGGCATTTTTTTCTTTAAAGAGACACAGTCCATTTGGTTTTGTTCCTCCCTGGTCTGAACATCATTAAAGAACACAAACAACTGCATTCAATATCCCATGATAAGTGGAAAAGAGTATTTTATTTTAAAAAATGTATGTATATGTATAATGGAATCCGTGCGCTACAGAAGAAATGAACACAGCCTGGTAAATCAACTATACTTCAATTAAAAATATGGATCAAAAAAAAGAGCATATTTAGTGAGCAAAACCAGAATCATTTATTATGCCAATGACAAATATTGCTAGTTATCCTTCCTATTCTTAGGACTTTATGTTGTGGAAATGAAAATACCTCCTGCCATATCAATAAACAAGAAGTGTCACAGCCATCGGCAGTTTCTGGCCTCCAAATGGGAATGGTGGTGGTGGTTCAGTCACTAAGTCGTGTCTGACTCTTTTGACCCCATGGACTGTAGCCCACCAGGCTCCTCTGTCCATGGGATTCTCCAGGCTAGAATATTGGAGTGGGCTGCCATTTCCTCCTTCAGAAGATCCTCCCTACCCAGGGATCGAACCCGGGTCTCTTACACTGCAGGCAAATTCTTTACCAACTAAGCTACCCAAACGAGAATGGGGGCTCCCAAAACTTCGATCCAGCAGACGCTGTTGACCCCTTCAGTGATGGCTGAGGAGCTGGGAGAATGCAAGAAGCAGCCCTCTGCCACATCTCCCACTCCGTAAGGTGAACTAGGAAACAGATTTGGCCCCAGATAGCTGCGAAGCATATGAAAGGAATGAATTCAGTGAGTCCAGAGGCTTGCACCTTCCCACACGTAGAATGCTAAATTCTCTAAGTTGGTATCTGATCTTCGATGTTCAAACTGCCTGCTCCATCACAAACTTGTATATAGCCTGGTGTACCCCCTGCCTCCTTGGAGCAGTTCTTTCAGAGCTCCTGAGATGCAGTCTCCTGGGCTCAGAGTCCTAAACATTCCCACCAAATAAAACATCTCTCTACCTTCAGGTCGTGACTGATTATTAGTGGACAACGTTCAGCATTTGTTTCCTCCATGACTGGTTTTATCGATTAAGTGGACACTCATTTTGCTAATAACTTTCATTAACTATCATTGTGCAGTTCAGTTCAGTCATTCAGTTGTGTCCTATTCTTTGTGACCCCACGTACTGCAGCACGCCAGGCCTTCCTGTCCATCACCAACTCCCGGAGTTTACTCAAACTCATGTCCATTGTGCCGGTGATGCCATCTAGCCATCTCATCCTCTGGCGTCCCCTTCTCCTCCTGCCCTCAATCTTTCCCAGCATCAGAGTCTTTTCAAATGAGTCAGTTCTTTGCATCAGGTGGCCAAAGTATTGGAGTTGCAGCTTCAGCATCGGTCCTTCCAATGAATATTCAGGATTGATTTCCTTTAGGATGGACCGGTTGGATCTCCCTGCAGTCCAAGGGACTCTCAAGAGTCTTCTCCAACACCACAGTTCAAGAGCATCAATTCTTTGGCACTCAGCTTTCTTTATAGTCCACCTCTTGCGGGCAGCGAGCTCCGCCTCTGGCAAAGGTCATGAGGACGGAGGCTTGGCATACGCAAAGGCGGGATCAAGCCTCAGGAGTCTCCCTGGAAATTCTCGAGCAATCTACCCCCAAAACCAGAGTCTGCCTACTTTCTGCTTTGTGCTTTCACCTACACCTCTGACTTTACGGGGGGCTGTCCCCCACGACCTCTCTGAAAAAAGAGTTAGCTTACAGCTCCAGTTAATAATTCCTGGGTGTGACAGTGTTTAACCTACAAACTCCTTTGGAAATCCTCTAGCCTGCCTGAATAGGTTTTTCCGGCCACATGCGATTGTTCAGAGCCTCCCAACTGTGAGAGGCAGGAGATGTTCTAAACTGTCTAAACACAGATTCTTTTGAGTAGTTAAAAGATTGATTAGAAATTGTATTGGTGAAGGGATTTTCACTTGTTGAGCCAATGTTTGCTGCTAAGTTTCCATATCCCTTACCTGCTGTGTCCCTGGCAGTGTATTGATTAATATAGTTGGTGTAAGTAGTCGCTTTAATGTTTGTAACCTGGGACCCTTGAATTAATTCTTTTTCTTGTTATAGCCCACCACACCTTTGCTCTGTAGGAATGCAACTTTATCTAATGCTTTTTGGAGGCTGGCGCCTGACTTTAGAATAATCACCTTTAGAGGAAAAGGCCTCCGGGCCAGAAGATGATGCAAATCACCTAAACTTTTGCATATGATAAGTCTGCAGGAAGAAAGCCTGGCTTGCTGCTTGACTCTACCCCTTCCCCCATTATCCTCTATGCATAACTTAAGGTATAAAAACTACTTTGGAAAATAAAGTGCGGGCCTTGTTCACCGAAACTTGGTCTCACCATGTCGTTCTTTCTCTTACCTTCTGGCTGAATTATTCAGCCTCTTTTCTACACTGAATTTCCTCACTGAGCTATCCTCATTCTATTACTCTTTATATCCTTAATTAACGTTTAATTAAGCAATTGTTTCCTGATCCTCGCCGACGCCGTCCCCGCTTCGAATACCCTGGATCAGCCGGGGCTGGTCCCCGGCAACCTCTCACATCCATACATGACTACTGGAGAAACCATAGCTTTAACTAGACAGACCTTTGTTGGTAAAGTAATGTCTCTGCTTTTTAATATGCTGTCTAGGTTGGTCATAGCTTTTCTTCCAAGGAGCAAGCATCTTTTAATTTCATGGTGCAGCCACCATATGCAGTGATTTTGGAGCCCCCAAAAATAAAGTCTGTCACTGTTTCCCCATCTATTTGCCATGAAGTGATGGGACTGGATGCCATGATCTTAGTTTTCTGAATGTTGAGTTTTAAGCCAACTTTTTCACTCTCTTTCACCTTCATCAAGAGGCTCTTTAGCTCTTTAGCTGTGGCTTAAATTCAAAACATGCTCAACAGTCTGTTGGGGACTTCCTTTCCCCTTTGTCAGGGCTGCTATGAAGTTCCCCTCGACTCCCCTTAATGGGCAGCCTCCTTCCTCCCCCAGATCAGCTTGGTCCCCCTGCTCTCCAGGGTCACAGGGAAGGGCCAGAGCTTCAGGACTGAGCAGGAAGTGTTGGGAAGCTGCTGGCCCTGACTGCCCGGAGATGGGTGAAGAGGTTGAACTGAGTCAGCTCCCTCTCTTGGAGACAGAGGGGTCCCTGTGGGGAGGACGAGAGGCTGACACAGTAGCAGGGGTGCTGGGGAGTCAAAAGGGATTATAGAGGGAGGTCAGGACTGTTTGTCGGGAATAGTGAACATCACAGCAGACAAGGATGCCCTGGGGTCCCAGGGGTGCCACGGTGCCTCCAGCCCTGTCCTGGTAGCATGGGGTCCAGCCCAGGCTGAGGTCTAGGGGTGCCTTTGAGCAGCTCCCCCCTCTTCCTTTAGTCCCGGAACTCTGCAACTACATTTCCATGTTTGTTATATGATCCTCAGCCTGTTCTCCCCCTGGCTTTGGCTCACTTTGTTGGTCTTAGTCTGGTACCACCCCCACTTCTGAACTCTCAAAAACTCCTCATCTAAGAGCCATCTTCCCACTGATATTTTTCTGGATGCAACTGAATTATTGATCAGAAATGTTTGCGACTATTTGGAAGAAGCAAGCATGTTTACCCCTTGAATATAGCCCAGTGTCTGGACACACAATTTCTCTAGAAGTAGACTGCGAGTAGCTAAATTAATTAGTTCCTATGAGCAGCTGAGCCACGGGTGGATAAGGAGCCACGGGTAGATAAGGTTACCCGGATTCCATTGCTTCGGGGGGGTTGGCTTCAAAAAGCATAGCTTGTGCTTTGCTGCAGGCTTCGCCAGCCTGGAATACAAATGAGGTCACCTTGACATTTATGCCCAGACTAGCATGGCTCCCGCTAGCACTTCTGAAATGGATCCTAAGTTTGCTGAATATTTCCCTGCTCAAATATTCCCAAGAAGCCAAGAGTTGCTTGTATCAGTCCACGAATCAGTCCATCTGAGCAGTTCCGTAGCTGCCTGCTCCCCTCATGGTAGGGCAGACCATCCCCTTTGTGAACAGAGAGTGATGGTGAGAGAGTCAATTCCTGCTGCTGCTGCTGCTAAGTCGCTTCAGTCGTGTCCGACTCTGTGCGACCCCACAGACAGCAGCCCACCAAGCTCCCCTGTCCCTGGGATTCTCCAGGCAAGAAAGCTGGAGTGGGTTGCCATTTCCTTCTCCAATGCACGAAGGTGAAAAGTGAAAGTGAAGTCGCTCAGTCGTGTCCGACTCTGAGAGACCCCATGGACTGCAGCCTACAGGGCTCCTCCATCCATGGGATTTTCCAGGCAAGAGTACTGGAGTGGGGTGCCATCGCCTTCTCCAAGTCAATTCCTAGGCAGGTTGATAAGAAGTCTGGGGGTTCCCAAGGAGAGAGGGGCCTGGAATTCTCAAGGAGGAGGAAAGGACAAACATTTTTCCCCCTCTAGATTCCTTAGGATTATATAACAATAATATATCCTGCTTGAGGACAGTTTCTGGAAAAAATCATCTGGCTAATCCTGTTTTCTTAAAATGCAAATTATGGGAGTTCGTCTAGTAAGGTCTTTACAACCTCCAGACATTCTTTTGACTCACTGTAATAACTAATTAAAAAGTATACAACTCAATCGCTAACACTAGTGAGGCGGCACTCTTTCTGCCCCCTTCTGATGTCTCTGTCAGAAGTTTTCTCTATCTCTTTTACACTTTAATAAAACTTTATTACACATAAGCTCTGAGCGATCAAGCCTCGACTCTGGCCCCGGATTGAATTCTTCTCCAGAGGCCAAGCATCCTGGCATCTTTTGTGGTTCAGCAACAACCTTTCAATGGTTCCTCAAAAAGAGGGTATGGAATCAGCATGTCCCACAGAGGCGAGCCCCTTCCTCCAGGCACGATGGTTCCAGGGCTGCTGTGGCAAAACGGCGGCCCCTGTCAACCACCCAGAGGACCCAGAGCTGGCTCCCACACCACTGGCCAAAACCTTCAATGCTCACAAGGTTCCTCCCCTTTCTTGTGCCAGATTCTCTCCCAGGAACCCTGGGGTATGAAATGGAACTTGGGGTGGTCCGTTTTTAGGACAAAAGAGCTGGCCTTGGGGGGGAAATTATTAACAAATGGTTCTCCACTCAGAGCTAGCTAGTTTTGTCTTGGAAAAATCACTGGCAAGCTAGTCTTGCCTAACAGAAGGTACAGGAAGCACAGTGAAAGCGAGACTTTTAATCAGGGTCTTTAATCGGGTGTCCGGTGGGCAGGCACTCCCGGGGCGGGCACAGCCAGAACGCATTTCCTGGCTCACTGATTCTTCTCCATGTCCTCACTGGATGAGTCCTGTGGGGTTGCACTAACGCCTGGAGAGTCCCTGGGCTGACAGGATGTTTGGGAAGGGATGCCCTAAAGTCCTTGTTGAGAAACATGGATTTAGCAAGGGAAGGGAGAAGAAAGACTACCTCGTGAGACTTGGGCGACACCTGTGAAGAGTGTAACCCCACAGGACTCAGCCAGTGAGGACCTGGAGAGGAATCAGTGAGCTAGGAAATGTATGCTGGCTGTACCCACCCGGGAGTGCCTGCCCACCGGACATCTGATTAAAGACCCTGATTAAAAGTCTCGCTTTCACTGTGCTTCCTGTCTCCAGGTCCATCCCTTGGTTTGGGGCTGGTGAGTGTGTTTCTCATACCTGGGATCCTTTCTTTCAATCCATCCAATTAAGGCCAGTCCCTCAGGCTGAGCGCCGAAGAACTGATGCTTTTGAACTATGGTGCTGCAGAAGACTCTTGAGAGTCCCTTGGACTTCAATGACATCCAACCAGTCCATCCTAGAGGAAATCAGCCCTAAATACTCATTGGAAGGACGGACGCTGAAGCTGCAACTCCAATACTTTGGCCACCTGATGAGAAGAACTGACTCACTGGAGAAGACCCTGATGCTGGGAAAGACTGAGGGCAGGAGGAGAAGGGGACGACAGAGGATGACATGGTTGGATGGTATCACCAACTCAATGGACATGAGTTTGAATAAACTCCGGGAGTTAGTGGTGGACAGGGAGGCCTGGCATGCTGCGGTCCATGGGGTTGCAAAGAGTCAGACACGACTGAGCGACGAAACTGATCTGAGTTCCTCAGGCATTTTTCAATATTATTGAGCCGGAATTAGAGATGAGTAGGGTCTTAGCCCCCTTTTCCATTATGGGAGTAATTCCACCCTTAAAAAGATAATTGGAACAACCCCGCGGCACCTGAGCCCCAAGTTCATTTATTACTGGGAGACAGAATGCCTGTTTCTAGAAAGTAAAAAAGCTACTGAGTGCACCAAATGCTTTAGTACTTGAGAGGACGGTGGATGGGCTGGGACTTCAGATCCGTTTCTCTCCCACCTCCCTGAGGGTGTAAGAGTTCTGCCCAAAGGTCATGGACACACGGGGACATTGACCAAGGGTGGTCACATGTGGTACCCAGCAGATCTGACCCCCAGAGTGGCTTGTGTTTCAACAGAGCCTTCCTTTTTTAGGATAATGCACTGTTTCGTTTCCTTTATTTCCTGTTTTAATTTGGAGTATTGCTTTACTGTGCTGTGTTGGTTCCTGCTGTATAACAAGGTGAATCAGCCATATGTGTACATATATCCCCTCCCTCTTGAGCCTCTCTCCCACCCTCCCATCCCAACCCTCTAGGTCATCACATAGCAGTGAACAACACTCCCTTTTTACACAACAAAAATATTTTTCATAAAATTATGAAACGGAACAAACAATAATAAAGGCAAGGAAAGAAACCTAACCAGTGAACATTTTCTCTTATTGAATTTCATAGATAAAATTGCACCAGTAAAAAATAAATAAGAACAAAAACACATGCCATGGTACAAAAAAGGAAATGAGTGTGTCTTTTCCCACCCATTTTAAAATGTATATGACAGGTTAAACTTTTGATTCTGTAAAAAATTAATACTTGCGATGTGGAGAGAAAGGTTCGATCCCTGGGTTGGGAGGATCTTCTGGAGGAGGCAATAGCAACCCACTCCAGTATTTTCGCCTGGGAAATCCCATGTTCAGAGGAGCCTGGTGGGCTACAGTCCATGGGGACGCCAAGAGTCGGAGACGACTGAGCAACTAAGCGAAATTAAGTAAATAGATCTGGGACACCGGTAGGGGGAGCTCTTGCACCCTGTGATGACAGCAAACCCAATAGGAAGAAGAAAGCCTCCTCTTCTCCCCCGGCAACGGCTCAGCCAATGAAAAGCCAAGATCTTTGTTTACATGCTCCCTCCCCACTTCCTTTTCTCTCTAAAAGCAGTCTCCTCCCCTTGCCATATGGGGACCAGCCTGTGGCTCGCAATTCTCAACGCCAAATTAAAATTCTCTGCTGATCCCGAGTAAACCCGTCTTTTCTGGAGAAATATCCAGCCGTCTATTTGTTTCAGGTCAACAATCTTTTGATTTTAGTATGATATAATATTTTATGTATATAATTGTCCAATAACCAATACGTGAATTTTAATAAAACGGCAACATCTACAAAAGCGACAGTTGAGGCAACTACTAAATCACACCGTTTTGGTAAAGTTTATTATCTTGACGGGTTTCCCAGGTGGCTCAATGGTAAAGAATCTGCCTGCCAAGAAGGAGACGTAAGTTCAATCCCTGGGTGGGGAAAATCCCCTGGAGAAGGAAATGACAACCCAATCCAGTATTCTTGCCTGGGAAATCCTGATGGACAGAGGAGCCTGGCTGACTACAGTCCATGGGATCTCAAAGAGTCTGATCTTGATGTACTCTTTAGTTTTGAAACAATTAACAATGGCAAAAGGATACATTTTATTTTCAGATTCCAGTAAAGACTGGATGGTATGAATTAAAATAAGCATGAAAGAAGTGAAGGAACTAGAGTCTTCATCTCTGTCTCTGTCTGCTGCCATAATTTGTTTCAAACTTTCTGGTAAAGACAGAACTTGCAGCCCCAGAGTTGGAGACCCAAACAGCACCCAAAGTGTGCTTGCAAAATTCCATCCACATAATTGGGAGTTCTCCGAATTATTAATAACTCCTGGATAATTAAATCCTCTTGGAATACAATATTTATTAAGATCTGAGTATCACAAATGCTTCCCTGGTGGCTCAGAAGTAAAGAGTCTGTCTGCCAATGCAGGAGATACAGGTTCAATCCCTGGGTCGGGAAGACAAAGTCTTTGGAAGGCAAAGTCTTAATCGCTGGACTGCCAGGGAAGTCCTTTATTATTCTTTTTAAGGTCCTTCAGAGGCCTTGTCTTGCAGTTGGCTCCCAGCCCATCCTCCCACTGCCTGGAGAATGCACAGTCCACTTGGGAAAAATAAACAAATCAACAAATAGAAGTTCCACCTGCAGGATGCGATCTGGAACCAGAAAAGGAACACTGCTTTTTCCAAAAACCAGTCTGGAAAACCCTTGCCAAACTTTCCAAGTACGTGCCCTGCTCCATGCCTCCCTCGCCAGAGACCCCTGGTCAGGCGTCCACACCTGCCAAAAACCAGCCCTGTTCAAGCCTCCCCAAAGTCTCTCCAACTCCCCCAAATTCCAAATGAAAAGTGACCCTAAGAAATAGTCCTTGGTGGCATATCAAATTTCTTTGGGACTAAAGGTAAATGTTCACTGGAATAAATTGTTCTAATTTGGGAGACAGGGAAAGAGAACATTTTAAAAATTGAATTAGAGTTATTCTTTTCAAGGATGGCATAGAGCCCTCCAACAGACAGATTAAAGCTCCCCAAAGAGGTCTTGTCAGAATCCCAAAACATGGGGATGTGTGCAGAACGGGCTGGGTGCAGGGGGCCTGCAGGCGGAGCCAGGAGTGAAGACCATCTGCAGCGAGCAGGAATGGCTGGACCAGGCAGGAGGGGCCTGGCTGGACCACAGACACAGCCCCAGTCACGAATGGGTGGGCCTGCCCAGGTCCTTCTGACTGCACAGAACAGCAAGTGAGCTGGACCAAGAAGACTCACACTTAAGCCACCATGCCCTCCCTAAGGTCACTAAGGCTGTGACTAGTTTCAAGGGTCTAGAATGTTCTTATTGGCTTGGAGTCTCCATAAGGCATCGGTGATGGACAGGAGGAGAAACTCGATCTACCTTAAGTCTGAGTACAGGGTATATTCAGAGGGTCTTCACTTTTCAGGCTGAGTCTTGTACAGTGCTATGCAGGCTTGTGTCGGCTTCCTTTTGCTGCCCTAACACATGTTACACACTTAGTGGCTCAAGACAACTCAAATGTGTTACCTTACATCTTCCAGTGCTGGTGATCAGAAGCCTGACATGGGCCTCACTTGGCTAAAATCAAGACGTCAGCCGAGCTATGCTCCTTCCGGAAGCTCCAGTGGGAGGTCTACTTCCTTCCGTCTTCCGGCTTCTAGAGGGACCTGTGAACTTCCTTGTCTTGTGACCCTTCCTCTGTGTCCAAGGTGGCTCTGTCATCACCTCTCTGATGCAGACCCCTGCTTTCCTCTTACAGAAACTGTCACCGGGGCCCCCCTGGTGGTGCAGTAGTTAAGGCTCCATGCTTCCACTGCAAGGGGCACGGACAGATTCCATCTCTGGTCGGAGAACTAAGATCCCACATATCTGCTGCACGGTCAAAATGGGAAGAAAAAAACAAAAGTTAAAAAAGAAAAACCTCTTTCACTGCACCAGATAATCCAGAAAAATATCTCTCTCAAGATCCTGAAGATCAGAGATTTGGTTTCAGAGATTAAAATCATGGACATTTTAGGGGGAAGGAGAAGAGTTGTTATTCTGCCAGTCACAGGGTCCTCTTGCCATTTTTGAAAAGCAATTCAAAAAATTAGCTCTGGTTTGTTTATTTCTCTGTCTCCTAAATTAAAACAATTTGTTCTGGTTTATGTTTAGCTAAAGTCCCAAAGAAATTCAATAGGCAAGTAATAATGACTAGTTATTAAGCTAATTCATCATCTGGGGCCTGGCTGTACTTCCTCATTGAAACTAAATGGCGGTGGTGAATTTGCTGCCGTTTTGATTTAGGCTTTAAAACAGACTGGAGTCCACTGACAAACTTAGAATCAGTTCAGTTCAGTTCAGTCGCTCAGTCGTGTCCAACTCTTTGCGACCCCATGAATCACAGCACACCAGGCCTCCCTGTCCATCACCAACTCCCAGAGTTCACTCAAACTCAGGTCCATCGAGTCAGTGATGCCATCCAGCCATCTCATCCTCTGTTGTCCCCTTCTCCTCCTGCCCCCAATCCCTCCCAGCATCAGAGTCTTCTTCCAATGAGTCAACTCTTTGCATGAGGTGGCCAAAGGACTGGAGTTTCAGCTTTAGCATTATTCCTTCCAAAGAACACCCAGGGCTAATCTCCTTCAGAATGGACTGGTGGGATCTCCTTGGAGTCCAAGGGACTCTCAAGAGTCTTCTCCAACACCACAGTTCAAAAGCATCAATTCTTCAGTGCTCAGCTTTCTTCACAGTCCAACTCTCACATCCATACATGACCACAGGAAAAACCATAGCCTTGACTAGACAGACCTTTGTTGGTCTCTGCTTTTCAATATGCTATCTAGGTTGGTCATAACTTTTCTTCCAAGGAGTAAGCGTCTTTTAATTTCATGGCTGCAGTCACCATCTGCAGTGATTTTGGAGCCCCCCAAAAATAAAGTCTGACACTGTTTCCACTGTTTTCCCATCTATTTCCCATGAAGTAGGATGGACTAAATGAAAACCAAAACAAGGCTCACCAGGAGAGACAGCTGTCTCACCTTCCGAGGGTGAGCGTGGACACAGCTTCACGGTGGTCTGGCAGGTTGTCTGTTGCAGCGTGGTGGGAGGATGAGGCCACGCTTCCTGGTCTTGTGGTCTGACACACGGAAGTACACACGTGTGTTAGGAAAGGAAACAGACCTGCTCACAGCTTAGAGAGCTCGGGAAACAGGAGGCAGTGTGGTGGGATACTGGTCATCGTACACCAACGTCTGGCTCTTTCTTACCAAGGTGGGGCCTCCTGAGAAGGCCTTGGGGAGCACACACACAGAGGCACGTCTCAGAGGCCTTGAGCATTTGCCCAGAGGCTCAGCCTCCTCACCCTGAACAGTTAGGACTCCCTGAGCCTCAGATCAGCGTGGATTCTGCACCCCCTCTTGCCTTCTCTCCTCCAACTTTCTCAGTATCCGGACAAGTTCAGTTCAGTTCAGTTGCTCAGTCATGTCCGATTCTTTGCGACCCCATGGACTGCAGCACGCCAGGCTTCCCTGTCCATCACCAACTCCTGGAGCTTGCTCAAACTCATATCCTTCAAGTCAGTGATACCATCAAGTCATCTCATCCTCTGCTGTCCCCTTCTCCTCCCGCCTTCCATCTTTCCCAGCATCAGGGTCTTTTCAAATGAATCAGTTCTTTGCATCAGGTGGCCAAAGTATTGGAGTTTCAGCTTCAGCATCAGTCCTTCCAATGAGTATTCAGGACTGATCTCCTTTAGGATGGACTGGTTGGATCTCCTTGCAGTCCAAGGGACTCTCAAGAGTCTTCTCCAACACCACAGCTTTCTTTATAATCCAACTCTCACATCCATTCACGACTACTGGAAAAACCATAGCTTTGATTAGACGGACCTTTGTTGGTAAAGTAATGTCTCTGCATTTTAATATGCTATCTAGGTTGGTCATAGCTTTTCTTCCAAGGAGCAAGCATCTTTTAATTTCATGGCTGCAGTCACCATCTGTACTGATTTTGGAGCCCAAGAAAATAAAGTCTGTCACTGTTTCCCCATCTATTTGCCATGAAGTGATGGGACCAGATGCCATGATCTTAGTTTTCTGAATGTTGAGTTTTAAGCCAGAAACTCAACATTAAAATTCAGGCAAAGGTGACTAGAAATTTTTCCCGAAATTTTCAATGTCCGAAAATGTCTTTTCTCTCCTCAGACTGCGGGCCGTGGCATTCTAGGCTGGAAACCACTTTGGCTCAGCTCCGAGGGCTTTGTCCTGCTGTCTGCTGGCTCCTGGCGCCGCCCTTGACATGTCCTAAGAGTGTCCTGATTCTGGAACCTCTGTCAGAAAGCTGTCCACCCTCTGAAAGCTGTACAGGGCTATTCAATCCCACGGCTTCCTGATGTTCCATGACGATGTGCCTTGGGAGTTTTCTGTTTTCCATCATACTGGGCTAGAGACCCTTTCCATTTAGAAACTCAGGTCCAGGGATTTCCCTAGCTGTCCAATGGTTAAGGCTCCCACTGCACGGGCCATGGTTTGATCCCTGGTTGGGGAACTAAGGTGCCACGTGCCATGCAACATGGCCAATACATAAATAAATACAACAACTTCAGAGTAAAAACTTAAAAAAAAAAAGAAACTCAAGTCCTTCCTTTCTGGAACCTGATGAGCCCTCCAGCCATCCTGGTCTCTCCTTTGAACTCCCACTATTAGGCTGCTGCACTTTGGGGTCAGTTCTCGAATTTTCTTATCTTATTTCCTCTTGACTTCCATCTCTTTTCTTTCTGCTTTGCTGTCTGGGAACTTTTTCAGCTCCAGTTTCACATTTTTTATTGAGTGCTAAATTTCTACTCTCTCTCTCTCTCTCTAATTCCGGGAGCTTTGTTGTTCTCTTATACTACTTTTATAAAATTATTTTTGAAACATTGCGTTTTTGCTTCATAGAAGAAATAGCTCCTTAATCCCCCTGAGGATTTTGATAGTTACCTTTTTTAAACCTTTTGTCTCCCTGCATATTCTAAAAAGCTGCTGGATCTCCTGTATAGGTGGATGGGGCTTAAGACACGTGGATTTGCTATGGGTGGGTGGGTGGGTAGGGCCTGTACGAGCTGTTCAGTTTGGGGAATTGCTTTCTGGGTTGGTTCAGATTCTCAGACTCCAACAATCTTGTTCCAGGAAGCTGAAAGCCCGATATTCTGGAAGCCTCCTGGGAGAAGCAGAATGGTGTCTACTGACTCTCCTGGTGCCTTTCAGATGGAGCCCTTAATGCAGGAGATGATGTTTTTCCCAGCCTCTGGTCTGCCCTCCGGAGACCAGCCTCTCATCTTCTGCTAGGAGGGAGGAAGACTCACCGGGCTGTGGAGACGAGGGAAGGAGATCTGGCGTCTGTGTACTGTTAACCAACGTTCAGCCACCCTCCCTGGTGTGGCCCCCCCTCCCGCCCCTCCCAGAGTGCCAACTGCCACCTGTTTCTGAGCATTCCAGCTCTAAGGCTGCAGCCCAGCTCTGCTGGGCTTTCTCAGCTGCCGATTTCGGATTCCCTTTCTTTTTGGTCAGTTCAGTTTGTTTTCAAGTTTATCGTACTGTCTTCTGTTCTATTTGCCCTTGGAGACAGATGATTAAAGAACAAATAAAACAAATGACAAAAATGAAAACCCTTCCTCCCATCTCAGCGAGGTTTCAGGGGAGACCAAGGCGAGGTCGGGGGGAGAGTGAACGCATATGTTCAATTCTTCAACTTACTGGACACTTCCCTCTGTCATTTCACTCTTACCCTGTGACCCCTGTGACCCGGAACTTCTACCCGGAGGGTGGCTTCTGTACAGACACTTCCTGGCAGGGGAAGACTTCCGGTTGGAAGGTACCTGGGTGTGAGGAGTGCTCATTCCACTGGGAGGTGGCTGCTGGGGGCTGGCGTGAGCATCCGGTTGGTGCTCAGCAACCATCTACCAAACCCAGGGAGGGGCTCCGGCGGCGGGCTTGGTTTCCCGCAATCCTCATAGCTGGTACGCGATGCCTTTAGCACACCCTCCACTAGGAACGCGCCTCTCAGGAGTCTGGTGCACTCAACGCACTACACACCAGTGTGCTCAGTCGTGTCCGACTCTGCGACCCCAAGGATGTAGCCCGCCAGGCTCCTCTGTCCATGGGATTTCCCAGGCGAGAACACTGAACAGTTGCCATTTCCTACTCCAAGGGATCGTTCCTACCCAGGGATCGAACCCGTGTCTCCTGAACTGGCAGGCGGATTCTTTACCACTGAGCCACCTGGGAAGCCCTTGGTGCAGACAAACCCATCCCCTACGTGAGGTCCTTCGTGTTAATGAAAACCGGTCCTCTCTGACTTCAGAATGCTGGGTGCTGTGAGTATTCCTGGTTAGTCCCAGCTTAGCCCCAGCCCTGGAGAAGCAGAGATGGTCTGGGCACTGGTTCGGATGTACTGGTCTCTGGCCTGTGCTCCAGCCACGAGCAGCAGCTCCCAGAGGCACTTTCTGTGGCCCTGGTGTTGAGTCTACCCTGAGTGTCAAGCATTTGAATTCAGAGTGCAAAGGCAGCTGGTGAAGCCATCGCACTGGGTGTTTGCCTGACTTCACTGTCACATTTACAGAATTGTGATTCCAAGTGTGTTAAGTTGTGATTGTGAAAATCACTTGTATTCTTTCACATCATGGGCTGGAGAGAGCCAGGAGGCTATAAATTCATCAACTGAGTTGAAGTGGCCTCCAACGACTTGCCTTTTAGGGTTGGTTTTTTTTTTTTTTTTGCCATCATCTAAGTAGGTAAGTGGAGAAGGCAATGGCAACCCACTCCAGTACTCTTGCCTGGAAAATCCCATGGATGGAAGGGCCTGGTGGGCTGCAGTCCATGGGGTCGCTAGGAGTCAGACACGACTGAGCGACTTCATTTTATTTTTTCACTTTCATGCACTGGAGAAGGAAATGGCAACCCACTCCAGTGTTCTTGCCTGGAGAATCCCAGAGACAGGGGAGCCTGGTGGGCTGCCGTCTATGGGGTCGCACAGAGTCGGACACGACTGAAGTGACTTAGCAGTAGCAAGTAGGTAAGTAAGCAAGAAACCTGTAGGAAATAAATGTCACAATTTTCATTTTAACAGCTACAAGGAGTTTTTTATATTTAAAACTATTTTATTCATTTATCTATTCATTCCACAAATATTTACTGAGCACTTTCTCTCCTTTGGGTTTAAAACAATAAACGTTTATTATTTATTTTTTAATATATGGAATCTAGAAAAATGGTACAGACGAACTTATTTTCAAAGCAGAAATAAACTCACAGATATAGAGAACAAACTTATGGCTACCAAGGAGGAAGAGGGTGGGATGAACTGGGAGATTGGAGCTGGTATATATACACTTTTACATATAAAATAGGTAACTAATGAGAACATACTGTATACCAAAGGGAACTCTACTGAATGCTCCGTGGTGCCCTAAGTGGAAAGGAAATCTAAAAAGGAGGAGATATATGTATACCTACAGCTGATCACTTTGCTGTACAGCAGATACTAAATATAGCATCTAAAGTAACTATACTCCAATAAAATTAATTTTAAAAACCAGAAACATAAAAAACAAAAAATAAGCCATGCAGAGTCTTTTTAAAAATCAGATTTAGAGGCATAACATTTATGTAAAATAAAACCCCAATTTGAAGTGTACAGCTCAGCGACTTTTCTGACGACTGTATACGGTCATGCTATGGAATGTTTCCATCCCCAGAAAGACCCCTGGCACCTCTCTCCCCACTTCTCCCAGGCCCCACCCCCAGGAAGCCACTGACCTGCTTTAGGTCACGGCCTCTTCTAGATACCTGACTCTTTCTATCATTCGGTCTGGCTCCTTTCACTCAGTGAACCATTGTATCAGAAGTGTGTCCCTTTACCTCTGGGTGGTGCCCGCTGTGCGGCTAAGCCATGGTGTACTTTTCACTCAGTCCATAGACACCAGTTTTTTTTTTTTTTTCCAGTTTCTACCTATTATGAATAAAGTTGCTATAAACATTTGAATAAAATTCTGTGTGTTCATATGTTTTCATTTCTCCTGGATAAATACTTAGGGGTGGAATTGCTGGGCCAGATGTTAAGTGCCTGTTAAACTTTATAAGGAACTGCAAGACTGTAAAAGGGTACAGATGACACATGTGGCAATTCACACTAAACTAATTAAAATTAAATACAATTCTCAAGTCGGGTCCTCAGTTGCAATAGCCTCATTACAAATGCTCAATACCCACACGTGACTAGTGGCTGCCACACAGCACAGCCCAGACGTGAAATAGTTCCATTAACTCAGAAAATACTACTGGGCAGTGCCGGCACAGGGCTCAGAACCTTAGGTTTCAGAATGGAAACTTTCTCAGTGAATTGGGCGAAAGGCATTTTTTAAAGCCATGGGCGGTCTTTCTCTCTGTTGTTGATGTAAACTTTAGCATCCTTGCCAAGTCTAGTTACAATCGGAGCCCATTCCATCTTGTGTTCACTTTGCAGAACTAACGTTTGAAGCTGCCCAGGGACCAGGTTGCCTGTCAGCCTGGAGAAGTTACTGTCAGTTATTGGAGAAGCCATATGCCAGTCCGTGGGGGGAGCCACCCACAGGGACCCACGGCCTTCCCAGCCTCAGCAAACTCTGATAAACAGCTGCAAGACCCAAGGACCCCAGAAATTGAGGGGGAACTCTGCTCATAGCTGGGAAACTGCCAGGGGTGCCATGATAGGTAACGTACAATAAGCAGATTGGAATCACTATCTCAGAAATAAGCTTACACGTTGCTTTTCAGAGGTTGTCTTCATTCATCACTTTTGGAAGAAAAAGCATGAAGTCCAACTGATAAAGTGTGGGTCACAGTCAACCTCGACCCTCTCTGCTTCAAGGTCCAGCATCCTTAAATATCCTTGGATTCGACAAATTGAAGTTCATCTTCTGACCATGGCCCAAATGGGTTGGTTTTACCTTGGCTTTTCCATATGAGGCTCTGATTTCCCAGCAGCTGGGCTCATGGTGAGGCCCCCTGGTCTGGGACAGTCGGGGGCATTGAGCACAGACATGACTCAGTTCCCCGTGTGTGGTCTTTCTCAGGGAAGGGACATAGCATCACTGAAGAAGGGGCTTTTGTTACCTCTGGGGCAGGGTTGCATTTTGTGAAAGCAAGTATTTTAACCAGATTTTGACAAAGCTGGCAAAAACAATAGTCCCTCTTGTGGTTTTAGCCATTAATCTTCTTTTATATAAGGGGGAAAAAAATTAGATGCTTCAATGATGTCATCGTTCTGCTCCAAAAAGAACCGGTGGCACGGGGGACACCATTGTTTCCCTGATACAGACACTGGAGAGGAAGAGGTGCGCGTCTGTTTTTTTCCAGGGAGAAGAGAGCAAATCTGCAGCCGATAAGCATGGCAGGACCCTTAACATCGGTGGACTGGCTTTGCGGAAGCGATCAGCATTTCCAAGGAGGTTCCTCCGTCTGTCATCTGCTTTCCTTTCATTCTTAAAGAAAAAGAGTTTTTCTTCTCGCTCCTTTTTTTTTTTTTAATGGCACGTCTGGTGGAATGGGTCTCTCTCTCCCTCTTGACTCCACTGTTCCTTTCCATCTTCACCTTTGGTGAAAAAAGTCGTTTAGGGCAATAAAGCAAGGAGGTTATCTCGTGAGAGATGAGAGGTGGGTCAGTGTTACTGAGGGTTACTGAGTGTTACGCGTGTGTGTGTGCATGCTTTGCGGGAAGAAGCCGAATGGCATGACCGGCCCATCCCTGGGGAGGACCGTGAGGACTCGGTCTGGGAAACTGGACCCTCTGTGGCCTTCTGAGAGCCTCCCCAGGGAGAAGGCAGGGAGGGAAAAGACAGATGGGATGGAAAACAGGAAGGGACACCTGTCCAGAGAGAGAGGGGATCTCGGACACCCATCACAACTGAACTCTGTTACCCTGGAAGCTGCCTGGATGGCAAAATGCAGTTCGCAAAAGGCCTGATGGTGTGAGTGCTTAGGCTCTGTCCTACACCCTTTTCAGACAGTGTTGGCCACACCAGCAGGGCTACAAAATTGACAATTTTGAATTTTCAATTCAAATTCGAATTGCATTGAATGCAAAAATAGCCCCAGTTTTCCACTCCATCCCACAAGCTCGTGACTTCGCACTCTTTCCATCGAGAGCTGGACTCTATCTTCTGCTTCCCTTGAATGAAGACTGGGCTCTGACTTGCTCTAGCCCATGAACGTAGTGAAGGCATCTGAACCTTGGCTTCTAGATGTCTGCACTCCTCTGCTCTCGCATTTGGACCCCTGCCTCCTCTGTAAGAACAAGCCCAGGCTAAGCAGCTGGCAGATGATAGACCTTGTTCAACAGAGCTGCGTCTTCTTAGCTGAGATCATCCTGGACCACCTAGCCTCCAGCCAGCTTGCAGATGTATGTGTAAGCCTAGATCAGCCCAACAGGCAAACTAAGGGCCAGGGAGCTCAGCTCAGTGTTCTGTGGTGACCTAGAGGGATGGGATGGGGGCGGGGGTGAGTGGGAGGGAGATCTAAGAAAGAGGGGATATATGAATATATGGCTGATTCACTTTGTTGTACAGCAGAAACTAACACAACTTTTCAAAGCAACTATACTCCATAAAAAAGAAGAAGTAATACATGACTGCTTTTTTAAACCACTCAAAGTTTGGGGGTGGTTTGTTGCACAGAAATGAAGCAATTTAATTCTTTAGAAACAGAATCATTGAAGCCAAATGGATGACAGATGGCATAAAATCATAATCAAACCCAAACGATAATCAGCATTGAGTTGTGCATGAGCTGTAATTATGATGAAGCAGAGTCCAGAGGCTGAGTGCGGAAGAACTGATGCTTTTGAACTGTGGTGCTGGGGAAGACTCCTGAGAGTCCCTTGGACTGCAAGGAGATCCAACCAGTCCATTCTAAAGGAGATCGGTCCTGAATATTCATTGGAGGACTGATGCTGAAGCTGCAGCTCCAATACTTTGGCCACCTAATGCAAAGAACTGACTCATTGGAAATGACCCTGATGCTGGGAAAGATTGAAGGCAAAAGGAGAAGGGGGTGGCAGAGGATGAGATGGTTAGATAGCATCTCTGATGCAATGTACATAAATTTGAGCAAACTCTGGGAGATAGTGAAGGACAGGGAAGCCTGGGGCATTGTAGTCCTTGGGGTCGCAAAGAGTGGACAGGACTTAGTGACTCAACAATAACAACAGAGCCCTGCTTTTCCCAGGTGGCAAGGACCAAGTGCAGAAGACCCTGGTTCAATTCCTGGGTCAGGAAGATCTGCTGGAGAAGGAATAGGCTACCTACTCCAGTATTCTTGGGCTTCTCTTGTGGCTCAGCTGGTAAAGTAATCCACCTGCAATGCGGGAGACCTGGGTTCAATCCCTGGGTTGGGACGATCCCCTGGAGAAGGGAACAGCTACCCACTCCAGTATTCAGGCCTGGAGAATTCCATGGACTGTAGAGCCCATGGAGTAGCAAAGAGTCAGACATGACGGAGCAAATTTCACTTCACACTTTAAGGACCTCTAGACATCCTTGTCAAGCTCCCATTGGAGTGTCTTCTCCCGATCCCTCAGCTCAGTCAACTCCCAACTCAAAATCCAGACAGCATTCACCCCCTAGCCTGTCTCAGAAGTGAGCCATCTCCCAGTTCCCAACGCCATGTGACCAGTTATCTGCAAACTGGATAATCTTCACTGGATGAGTTCATGTTTACTATAAGAATAATACCTATTTCTCAAAGCAGACACAAACTATTAAACTCCACCACTTGGAGAAAATAGCAAGTTAATGTCTCTGTGACCATCCTTTAGACATGGTCACACAGAAACACACACATACAGCATTCATAGATGGGTTTCCTCTATTCAAATGTATGCTTTTCTGAAAATGCTCATTGTAGACAATTCACACAGCAGGGAGAGTCTCCAGTCAAACAGGAAGTCCTCCGTTGGCCTCTAGCTGCAGGTGACAGGCTGTGAAGTTCTTCCAGAACATTGTTCTCTTGTAACTGTGCTCTACGTGCTGAATTCTAAAACGTGAATTTGTTTTTCAGCTACATCCATTTCATGATCCAATTCTTTCACTGAGGTTCTTGTTTCCATATTACTACCTTTTGTTGTTTTGTGCTCAGTCTTTGCAGATCCATGGCTCTCCTCTGTCCGTGGGATTCTCCAGATAAGAATACTGGAGTGGGTTGCCATTTCCTACTCCAGGGGATCTTCCTGACCCAGGGATCGAACCCGAGTCTCTTGTGTCTCCTGCATTGGCAGGCAGAGACTTTCCCACTAGTGCCACCTCCCAAGAACTGCCTATTATCCTCTAATTGATGGTTTTCAGAACACTGTGTCCTTGTTTAATGAGTGAAGATTGATTCTCAGCACTCTCTGAGGATATTGCTTAGACTTTTGAAAGGACTTCTTCCTCTTTTCTGTCTTAACCATGTTTCTTCTTGCAAGCCATAAGCTACATTTGCCACGTTCAGGCACTTGATTTTCCTTCAAAGTCTTACCATCCTTGCATATGGGTCTCTATTTATGAAGGGAGATCCAGATTTATTGGTAGCGGTAGCTGTTGTGAGCATCTTGGGTAAACATGAAGTTGTGTTTCAATTCTCTAGTCGTGTATGTTCCCAGAGGGCAATGCTTGGCTGCACAGTTCGGGGGTGTCCTGTCTAGGGCTGTAAGAGACAAATATTGGCCAGTAGTGGGGCCTTTCTGTGGTTTGTGTGGGTGGGGAATTGGCTAGTGGACTGCGGATTCTCCTTGGTGAAGGGAGAGAGCTGGGAGTGAGCCTGGGGGCAGAGTATATGAGCATGTATCAAAATCACTTGGGGGATATGCTGGAGCACAGCCTTCTGGGCCTCTTGTCCTGAGTGTCAGATTCAAAGGATTTGAGGTAGGGCCTGAGAACCTGCATTTCTAACACGTCCCTCGGGGCTGCTGCTACTGCTCATACAGGATGACACTTTAAGAAGCATGGAATGCATCAGCAGGTGAACGGATAAGAGAGCTGTGGTGCATATACACAATGGAATATTACTCAGCCATTAAAAAGAATACATTTGAATCAGTTCTAACGCGATGGATGAAACTGGAGCCTATTATATAGAGTGAAGTAACTCAGAAAGAAAAAAAACCAATACAGTATACTAGCGCATATACAAGGAATTTAGAAAGATGGTAACGATGACCCTATACGTGAGACAGCAAAAGAGACACAGATGTAAAGAACAGACTTTTGGACTCTGGGAGAAGGCGAGGGTGGGATGATTTGAGAGAATAGCATTGAAACATGTATATTACCATATATGAAATAGATTTCCAGTCCAGGTTGGATGCCTGAGACAGGGCGCTCAGGGCCAGTGCACTGGGATGACCCTGAGGGATGGGATGCGGAGGGAGGTGGGAGAGAGGGTCAGGATGGGGAACACATGTCCACCCATGGCTGATTCATGTCAATGTATGGCAAAACCCACCACAATATTATAAAGTAATTAGCCTCCAATTAAAATAAATAAATTAATTTACAAAAAAAAATTTAAGATTTCTGTTTTAGGAATGTCTGAACCAATTGTAGTCAATAGAAAACTGATTAAAATGATTAATTTGCTAGATTATAAAAAAAAAAAAAAAAGGAGCATGGAATGGGACCTCCCTGGCGGTCCAGTGGTTAAGACTGTGTGCTCCCGAAGCCGGGGGCACTGGTTTGATCCCTGGTGGGGGAGCTAATATCCCACAGGACAAGGCCAAACACAGAAGAGAGAGAAAAAAAACAAACTCAGAAGGTGAAGTCTCCTGGCTTTTTATGCTGATGTTGTTCCTCCCCAGGTAGCCCTAGTGGTAAAGAACCCACCTGTCATTGCAAGAAACTTAAGAGATGCAGGATCGGTCCTTGGATCAGGAAGATGCCCTGGAGGAGGAAATGGCACCCCACTCTACTATTCTTGCCTGGAGAATCCCATGGACAGGGGAGCCTGGCGGGCTACAGTCTGTAGGGTTGTGAAGAATCGGACACGATGAAGTGACTTAGCACGGTCTGGTGTGCTGACACAGAGGCCAGAACCTGGTGGGGACAAGGCGGCCCTGATGCCCTAACGAGGACACAGGCTTAGCTCGGTGGCCTGGAGCTCTTCCGGAAGCCAGCGGCTGACTCTCAGCTCCTGCCTGCTCCCTGACTTTAGGAAGTTGATGAAAAAGTAGGCTATTTACATTTCTGCGCCTCCCTCAGGCTGTGAGATGTTTCAGTTCTTACTACCTTTATCACTTCCATCCTATTCACTCTATAAGATTCATAGATTTAAAAAAAAAATTCTTGAGTGTTTTCCAGCAGTGCTGTGAGATCTCCAACCCCTATTTCTTTTTAAGTTTCAACAGGTAATTACTCAACACACAAGAAAGCAGAGAAAACAATGTAATGAACCCCTCTGTACTCAACACTGCATTTTAAATGCTCCTGTTCTTTAAATATCTCTTCTGTCTCTTAAATGAATTTGAGGAGTAAGATGGATAAACCAAGTGTTCCATCCACCGTCTAGATATGGCACTTCCCATTGAAATTGTCAATAAAGTATCATCCAAATTTGTGGGGTTTCTGTTCTCAACAGCCTCACCTGTCTAGTTCTTCTTAGCTGTACTGTGTTTTCTAGAACATTTGCCATGTGACACATTCTACCTCATTTCATAAATTCATTCACACATAAACCAAATGTATCATCATGACAGGAAACAGATGAATGTAACAACATCTCCATTGTAAAACCCACCAACTTTAAATATTAAAGACTGAAGTGAGGCCAATAATGGATAATATTGGGCTGGCCAAGAAGTTTGTTCAAGTGTCCGTACCATCTTCCAGAAAAGCCCAAATGATCTTTTTGGCCAACTCAATACTAGCTGCCTCTTGGGAGGATAAGATTTAGTTCATTCACGGGTGGAGCTTTACCGAGCGTTCAGTTCATTCCTCCAGTCCTTAGATCCTCCTACTTTTCTTGTGTCTGTGTATTCTTCCATGTGTCCTGAGATGACTTAGGCCATGTTTGGATAAACTTCTGGATGCAAGGGGTTTGCAGAGATGCAGATCAACTGTGTGGATTTTCTTGAGTGAAGACTCTTATTTATCTGTGACGTGTGGAGAAATGGAGAACAGCGATTCAGGACAAGTGTTTTCCTACCTCCTAACTCATGTTCCTGGGCTGAACCTCCCTCATTCATGATTTCTTCACCTGCCAAAGAGAAATGATGTCCACCTCATAGAACTATCAGGAAGACCAAGTATGATAACATACATGAAATGCCCTGGGTTCTGCCTGGCCGCACAATAGCTGTTCAATAAAAGAAACCACAGCAAAGACCCGGCACGGCCAAATAAATAAATGCTAAAAAAGACAAGAAGGTGTGAGAGGCGTTCAGCGTCCCTTGCTAGCTTTGGAGACGGAAGAAGGCACCAGGGACCAGGGCGTGCAGTGACCTCTAGGAACAGAATGGCCCTCAGTTTGCAGCCAGCAAGGAAACTGGATCACAACCACAAAGAACTGGGTCTGCCACAGCCTGGCTGAGCTTTAAGCAGATTTCCCACTCTTTTCTTTTAAAAAAAGGCAAAGACAGCGCAAGAACAATACGAAAGTGTATGAAATAGACATGAAAGTCATCTCCCCAGCGTGGCGTCCCAAAGCTTCCCACTGGTACCAGCTGGGTATTTTTCACTCCCGGCATCTACTAGGCACAGCTAGGCACATCTCTCTCCTACTTCCTCTAGTTTATGAAGTCTGCATTGTAGACACTTCTCCAAGTTTAGAGTGACAAATCTAGAACGTTCTTTCCACGATTGCTGAGCTTTCCTTTGTGTGGAGACATGGGATCCTAACTGAAGCTCGTTGAGGCTGTGGCTCTTTCTCACCCCAGCCAAAGTCTGTGAGATAGAGTCTGTACGAGGAGCTTCTGGGTCATAGATGCTAAGATTTTAGATCAAACAGCTATCGCGGAACACCCCCAGCTTCTGCTCTTTCTCATGTGAGCACATTAGGTGTCTCCCTTCCTGACTCAGGTCTGCGCTCACCAAGGCAGACCCCCTGAGATTCCGTTTCTGAGGGCGTATCTCTCCAAGGACACCTGCCGACTCCTCCACTTGGGTTCTCTTCTGGGCTTCTGCCTCCTTGTGTTCTTTTAATCCTTGTGTCAGGATTTGAAGTCCGATGCCCACTGATCACAAAGCTCCATCCCACCTCATTCCAGAAGACTGCTCACATTTCTCCCCAGCCTCACGTGTCCCTGCTAGCAGCTAAAAATAGTCCTCGGCTCAGTGTGCAGGTTTATTTCTATACCCAGGTCTCTCTTGCAGAGCCCTGCTCTGGGGCGCAGGCAGGCGGCGCACACCTTCCTCCCGGCCGCAGTGCACACACCAGTTTTTCGCCTCCTGTTTCCACCATCCCAGGGCCCCCACTGCCCGGTGGAGCATCTGCCAGGCGGGGCTCACTGCAGATGGAGGGCTTGGAGTTCTGGGGAGAAGAACCCATGATGGCTACTCCCCGGGATACTGTCATCTGGGCTCCATCTGTGAGCCCAGTAATGACTTCGCCGCTGCAGCTGGGAAAGGCAGGCATAGAGGTTGCCCTGTGAGTGTGCAACATAGGGAATGAGGGAGCTGGGTGCAAGCCATCTATTTCCAAGGGCTTCCTCCAGCCAGGGGAAGGAGTGTGTGTGTGTGTGTGTGCGTATTTCTCTTCCGAATCTTTCCCCTCCTGGGCTGTTGGGATCACACCAATCCATCCATTTTCTCCTTGCCTTCTGTGTAGCAAAGAGGGTGAGCTGTGGTGTGTTGGTAAATATTAACCAAGCAGCTCCTGGACGAAAAAAAAAAAAGTCCTCATCAACATTTACTGATTTCCAGGGTATATATATTTCAAAATACTAACATGATATCACTTAATTTGAAGTTGGGAAGACATGCAGAGTAACTATCACCATTATGTAGGATTTCTGCTATATGGTACAACCGTTGATAATTGTGAAATAAGCAGGAAGTCATGAGTTTGAGTACTTTTTACTTCTTTTGGGGCTTCCCTGGTGCTGGCTCAGATGGTAAAGAATCAGCCTGGAATGCAGGAGACTCAGGCTCTATCTCTGGGTCCAAAAGACCCCCTGGAGAAGGGAATGGCTACCCACTCCAGTATTCCTGCCTGAATACTGGAATTCAGAATTGTACGGACAGAGGAGCTTGGTGGGACATGGGGTCGTGAAGAGTCAGACATGACTGAGCAACTAATACACTCCACACACACACACCGTTGTCTGTTGTCTTAGTCACTCAGTCGTGTCCGACTCTCTGCGACCCCATGGACTGTAGCCCGCCAGGCTCCTCTGTCCATGGGATTCTCCAGGCAAGAATACTGGAGTGGGCTGCCATTTCATTCTCCAGGGGATCTTCCCAACCCAGGGATTGAACCCAGGTCTCCCACATTACAGGCAGATTCTTTACCAGCTGAGCCACCAGGGAAGCTACACACATGCTACTTTTTAAAATAAAATTTATTGCTAAGCTTAGCTACTTTGATTTTCAATAACAGTTGTGTTTAACAACTCACTCACCAAATTCCTGGAGCTTTAGCAGTTAGCCTCTGTGAACTGGTACAAGCCACCAATGGCTTATTACACCACTGACGGGCCCTCAGAGGGAGGCAAAGCCTGAGATTCTGTCATTTTCTTAAACATTTACAAGAAAGAGTCCCCTTCCCTGTACCGTTTTTTGGCTATGTGCCTGAAACCCACATGTCATCTCTCATTCTTCAGGTGGAGAAAATCAAGTGGACTCCTGATTTGGGTGGGTTATTTTGTGGAATGTTCTGGAAAGAATGATTCAAGGAAATACTTATTCTCAGTGCCTCCTGCAGAGATTAAGGTGGGCCTTGATTCTAACACAGAGATCTGAGCATCCTCTGAGTTTCTGAATCTGTGGGGTATCTGAGTAGGGAACGATTTGTGTGAGTTTTCCCCAAGGAGTCTGAGAACAGTGGTCTCCCTGGGGATGGGCTTTTCTGAGACCAGGGCAGAGACACAGCAGAGAACAGCTGATGAAAAGATTCCAAATGCCTTTGCAGAAAGCTTTCTTTTCTTACAGAAACTCTTTACTCTAACTTTCAATAAAAGAGCTTGAAGATCTCTTCCAACTGGTGAGAAATCCAAATCCAGTTTGGGGACGAAATCCAATTAACCAACCTAAGTCTTTGTTATTTTTCCAGGCTCCAAAATCACTGCAGATGGTGACTGCAGCCATGAAATTAAAAGATGCTTGCTCCTTGGAAGAAAATTTATGACCAACCTAGATAGCATATTGAAAAGCAGAGACATTACTTTGCCAACAAAGGTCTGTCTAGTCAAGGCTATGGTTTTTCCTGTGGTCATGTATGGATATGAGAGTTGGACTGTGAAGAAAGCTGAGCGCCAAAGAATTGATGCTTTTGAACTGTGGTGTTGGAGAAGACTCCTGAGAGTCCCTTGGACTGCAAGGAGATCCAACCAGTCCATTCTAAAGGAGATCAGCCCTGGGTGTTCTTTGGAAGGAATGATGCTAAGGCTGAAACTCCAGTACTTTGGCCACCTCTTGCAGAGTTGATTCATTGGAAAAGACTCTGATGCTGGGAGGGATTGGGGGCAGGAGAAGAAGGAGACGACAGAAGATGAGATGGCTGGATGGCATCACTGACTCGATGGATGTGAGTCTGAGTGAACTCCGGGAGTTGGTGATGGACAGGGAGGCCTGGCATGCTGTGATTCATGGGGTCGCAGGGAGTCGGACACAACTGAGCGACTGAACTGGACTGAACTGAACTGAAATCTTTGAATTGTTACAATGTGCAAATTCATCAACAATAGCTGCATATAGATAGCACAAATCCTCCTTGAGCTCCCCTGCTGGTGGTCAGTGTAAGAGCTTCCTTCATCCACAAATCTACCTCTGTCTTTTGCTTCAGGACATGGGGCTGGCTCACCGGCACATCTCATCCCCTGCCCACCACATCCTCTTCCACTGGATGCTATTTTGGTATCCTTTTCAACACAGTGATCCAAAGACCAAGTACCTACCAGGTGAGGCACAAAGGAGCAAGTGTCTTTTAATTTTCTGGCCGCAGTCATAGACTCTTGAGAGCCCCTTGGACTGCAAGGAGATTAAACCAGTCAATTGTAAAGGAAATCAACCCTGAATATTCATTGGAAGGGCTGATGCTGAAGCTCCGATCTTTGGCCACCTGATGCAGAGCCAACTCGTTGGAAAAGACCCTGATGCTGGGAAAGATTGAGGGCAGGAGGAGAAGTGGGTAACAGAGGACCAGATGGCTGTATGTCATCACCAACTTGATGGACATGAGTTTGAGCAAACTCTGGGAGATAGTGAAGGGCAGGGAACCCTGGTGTGCTGCAGTCCATGAGGGTGGCAGAGTCAGACATGACTGAGTGACTGAACAACAGAGTGCTACAAAGGAGAAAACAGATGTGGTACCCACGATCACCAAAACACGCACATACAAAAATGTATATGCACACATATACAGACACACAGAGTTCACCGTATGTCTTGTAGGAAGCCTTGCGGCCACCTGATTTCTTACCCTTCTCTTACCTGCTTTTATTTAATGACATTGACCAGATTACCAGTAGGGGCTTCCTGCAGCCAGTGACCCTGTTCCTTGTGAAGATGCTTTCATTTCCTGGGTGGGATCTGGATTGGGCCATTCATCAAACTGAGGACCCCATTAGGATGTGGGGATGGGGTTCACACCTCCACACACTGGGTGCCACACAGTTCAGCTGAATCCTGACGCTCTCCACCTGGAGACGATGTCAGAGCCCACAAGGTAAGCCTCAGTCCACGCCCCACCTCAGATGCCAATCATCCAGGCTGTCACCTGAGCTTCTGACAAACTGGCTGCTGTTAGAGACTTGGGTTCACTTAGCTTTCTAGAGGGGCTCTCAGAACTTAGGGAAATGTTTCACTCACTAACTTGCTAGATGAGCAGTTTGTTTTAACAGGACATCACTCAGGACCAGGCAGATGAAAGAGACGCCTGGGACGAGGCTCGGGGAAGGGACACACAGCTTCCATGCCCTCTCTGGGTACCACTCTCCCCAGAGCTCAGGTGTTCACCAGCCTGGAAGCTCTCTGGACCCTATCTCTTCGGGTTTTCTTGGATGCTTCATGATGCAAGGGTGGTTGACTAGATCACTGGCCATTAACAATTGATCCAACCTCTAGCCTGGCAACCCACTCCAGTATTCTTGCCTAGAGAATCCCCATGGACAGAGGAGGCTGGCAAGCTACAGTCCATGGGGTCGCAAGAGTTGGACATGACTTAATGGCTAAACCACCACCACCACCACTAGCCTCTCTCCTCTTGTCGGGAGTGGGAGAGAAAGTTCCAGCCCTCTAATCACATGATTGGTGGCTCCTGGCATCCAGCCCCCATCTTTAGACGCCCCCAGAGTCACTTTGTTAACATAACAAAAGATGTCTTGGTCATTCATGACTTAGGAAGTCCTAAAGGTCTTAGATGCTCTGCACTAGAAAGGGGTTAAAGACCAAGCAGATACTTCTCATCAGTCACAGTATCACACTTCCTGGTGCAGAGCGAGGACAGGCGGAGCTGGGGGCAGCTAGGTGTCGGAAGGCTGCGTGGTGTGTCAAGTGCTGCCCCCTAATAATTCCTTGCATCTTTAGTGAGCTCACTAAGTTCACACCCTGCCAGGGGCCGGGTTATGGCAGGGAGGGGAGCTGCGTATGCAGCATCGGCAGCACATGCCCGTAGGCCAGCGCTGAGTGAGAAAGAGCTGAGACAAAACAGGCCACAGGGACACAGAGAAGCAGGACGCAGTTCCGCTGTCCTGCGTCTCTTGGTAGCGCTTATGAATTCTTTGAAATTTCATAAAAACAAATACCTAACTTTTCTAATAAAAAGCTGCACTGATATTTTTCAGTTATCTCACAATAAAATCAGCCAAAGAAATGCTTCATCTCTCTAGAAAGTGTTCTTATGGTGCCTTTGATCATGTTTCAGTCAATTGCCACCATCCCTCCCCTGGGCCTGGCAGGAGCTGGATCACTCCCTTCTACCTCCCACCCTACTGGTTCACCCCTTTCTCCTCCTGCCTCTGACTCAGAGGTTTAGCCAATGGGGAGCCCCAGAAGGATGCTGGAGGTGGCGATTGTGGTCTTTATCCCTCCCATTGGCCTTTCTGCAGGTCTCCTCAGCCTGGCTGCCACAGTTCCTCCAAGGCAACACCTCTTTATTCCTCTCTTCTTCCAAGTTCTGGTGGCTGCCCCTTCCCCTCCTCCTGCAGGGCCTCAGGATGCTGTTATTGGCCCCTGGGTACCACTCTGAGCTGTACTGTTTCCCTGTGTGCTCAGGAAGTCCGACGCTCAGTGAAGTCTGACTCTTTGTGACCCCCGGGACTGTAGCCCACTAGGCTCCCCTGTCCATGGGATTTCCCAGGCAAGAATACCGGAGTGGGTTGCCATTTCCTCCTCCAGGGGACCCTCCTGACCCAGGGGTTGAACCTGTGTCTGCTGCATCTTCTGCATTGGCAGGTGGATTCTCTACCACCGAACCACCTGCGAAGCCCCAACCTGGGGCAAATGCCTTTGTAAATAGCTCCTCTCTGGTATTAGCTTCCTGTCCTGCAGAGACAAACGACCACAAACTTAGTAGCTTAAAGCAAGAACTTATTCTTTCATAATTCCAGAGGTCAGAAGTCAGAAGTTCACAGGTATCTCATCTGGGAAGAATCCGCCAGCTTCTGGTGGCTGCTGGTATTCCCCTGCTCATGGCATTCCTGCTCATGGAAGCACAAATCCAATCTCTGCCTCCAAGATCATGTTCCTTCTCTTCTCTCTGCAGTCTAACTCCTGCCACCTCTGTCTCACAAGGACACCTGTGATTGCACTCACAGCCCACCAGGACAATCTAGGAGACCTCCCCACTTTAAAATCCTTCATCACATCCATAGAGTCTTTGCTGTCTAAGTGGAAATCACAAATGGATTCAAAGAATCAGATCTGATAGACAGAGTGCCTGAAGAACTATGGATGGAGGTTCGTGACATTGTACAGGAGGCAGGGATCAAGACCATCCCCAAGGAAAAGAAATACAAAAAGGCAAAATGGTTGTCTGAAGAGGCCTTACAAATAGCTGAGAAAAGAAGAGAAGCTAAAGGCAAAGGAGAAAAGGAAAGATATACCTATTTGAATGCAGAGTTCCAAAGAATAGCAAGGAGAGATAAGAAAGCCTTCCTCAGTGATCAGTGCAAAGATATAAAGGAAAACAACAGAATGGGAAAGTCTAGAGATCTTTTCAAGGAAATTAGTGATATCAAGGGAACATTTCATGGAAAGACGGGCACAATAAAGGACAGAAATGGTATGGACCTAACAGAAGCAGGAGATATTAAGAAAAGGCGGCAAGAATACACAGAACTATACAAAAGAGATCTTAATGACCCAGATAACCATGATGGTGTGGTCACTGACCTAGCTAGAGCCAGACATCCTGGAATGCAAAGTCAAGTGGGCCTTAGGAAGCATCACTATGAACAAAGTTAGTGGAGGTGATGGAATTCCAGTTGAGCTATTTCAAATCCTAAAAGAGAATGCTGTGAAAGTGCGGCACTCAATATGCCAGCAAATTTGGAAAACTCAGCAGTGGCCACAGGACTGGAAAAGGTCAGTTTTCATTCCAATCCCAAAGAAAGGCAAAGCCAAAGAATGCTCAAACTACCACACAGTTGCACTCATCTCACACGCTAGTAAAGTAATGCTCAAAATTCTCCAAGCCAGTCTTCAACACTATGTGAATCAAGAACTTCCATATATTCAAGCTGGTTTTAGAAAAGGCAGAGGAACCAGAGATCAAATTGCCAACATCTGTTGGATCAACGAAAAAGCAAGAGAGTTCCAGAAAAACAATTACTTCTGCTTTATTGACTACACCAAAGTCTTTGACTGTGTGCATCACAATAAACTGTGGAAAATTCTTAAAGAGATGGAAATACCAAACCACCTTACCTACCTCCTGAGAAATCTGTACACAGTTCAAGAAGCAACAGTTAGAACCAGACATGGAACAATGGACTGGTTCCAAATTGGGAAAGGAGTACCTCAAGGCTGTATATTGTCACCCTGCTTATTTAACTTAAATGCAGAGGACATCATGAGAAATGCTGGAATGGATGAAGGACAAGCTGTAATCAAGATGGCTAGGGGAAATATCAATAACTTCAGATAAGCAGATGACACCACCATTATGGCAGAAATTGAAGAGGAACTAAAGAGCCTCTTGATGAAAGTGAAAGAAGAAAGTGAAAAAGTTGGCTTAAAACTCAGCATTTTCAAAACTCAAATATTTCAAAAAACAAAGAGCATGACAACTGGTCCCATCACTTCATGGCAAATAGATGGGGAAACACTGGAGAGAGTGACAGATTTTATTTTCTTGGGCTCCAAAATTACTGCAGTTGGTGACTGCAGCCATGAAATTAAAAGACACTTGCTCCTTGGAAGAAAAACTATGACCAGCCTAGACAGCATATTAAAAAGCAGAGACATTACTTAGCTCACAAAGTTTTGTCTAATCAAAGATATGGTTTTTTCAGTAGTCATATATGGGTGTGAAAGTTGGACCATAAAGCTGAGCACCAAAGAATTGATGCTTTTGAACTGTGGTGTTGGAAAAGACTCTTGAGAGTCCCTTGGACAGCAAGGAGATCCAGTCAGTCCTAAAGGAAATCAATCCTGAACACTCATTAGAAGGACTGATGCTGAAGCTGAAGCTCCAATATTTCAGAACTGACTCATTTGAAAAGACCCTGATGCTGGGAAAGATTGAAGACAGAAGGAAAAGGGAATGAAGAGGATGAGATAGTTGGCATCACCGACTCAATGGACATGAGTTTAAGCAAGCCCTGGGAGTTGGTGATGGACAGGAAAGCCTGGTGTGCAGCAGTCCATGGGGCTGCAAAGAGTCAGATACGACTAAGCGACTTAAGTGACTGAACTGACTGAAGGTAACATTTACACCCCAGGGAGGACCTGATATCTTTGAAGGCCATTATACAGCCAACCATGTTCATTCTTCTTCAAGTTGTTCTCGGAGAAGGCAATGGCACCCCACTCCAGTACTCTTGCCTGGAAAATCCCATGGATGGAGGAGCCTGGTGGACTACAGTCCATGGGGTCGCTAGGAGTCGGACACAGCTGAGCAACTTCACTTTCACTTTTCACTTTCATGCATTGGAGAAGGAAATGGCAACCAACTCCAGTGTTCTTGCCTGGAGAATCCCAGGGACGGGGGAGCCTGGTAGACTGCCGTCTCTGGGGTCCCACAGAGTCGGACACGACTGAAGCGACTTAGTAGCAGCAGCAGCAGCAGCAGCAAGTTGTCCTAGTTTGAAGATGCTGCCTGCCCCCTGCTAGGACCTGAGGGATACAGCCTGGGTCATAATATTTGAAAGAGTGCAAATTCAAGCCACATGAATATGTTGATTTGATAACTTGCACACGGCTTTTGGAAACCATTTATATGTTAATGACTCCTGAATTTACATCTCTAGTCCATTCCTTTCCTCTGAGTTTCAAGATCAAATATACCCACTTGAATACTTGCTATTACCTTTTGGATAGTTCCATTTCTGTTTTGTTTCAGAGGCACCTCAGGCTTTGTTCTTGTGGCAGATCCCATCTCTTCTCTTGTCCTGTGTCCCACCTGCTCCTTCTCAAGTCTTCCTGGCCACAGCAAGTCACACCACCACCCACAAGTTCACTCCAGCTGTCACTTCTATATCTCAACAAGCTCCCCACACCCACCAAACCGCTCAGTGCGGTGTCCCTGCAGAGTCTACTACCTCCAGTTCATTACTGTGGGAGGCAGGTTCCACTCCACAGCAGATGTGGAATCTCTTCTGTTCTTCCCATTCCTGATGACACCCACCTAGTTCAAGGACCACCGTGGACCTGAATCACAGCAACGACCTCCTGAACACCTCCTGTCTCTCCTCTCCAGTCCTCTCCATACAAACATCCAAAGAGAGAGTTTGCACACCTAGCTTGGATCACATCACTGCCGTCTAAAATCTGTCTGTACTCTCAGGGGCATCCTTGCCCTCACCCAGCACTTTGTGCTGAGCCCTTTCCCACCTCCCTCCTTCCCATCGACGTCCCCTGCGCCTGGACTGATCTTTTCCCCAGAGCTTCACAGGTCTGGGTTGTTTGTGTCTTTTTTATCCAGTTCTCAGTTCAGTTCAGTTGTTCAGTCGTGTCCAACTCTTTGCAACCCCATGGACTGCAGCACACCAGGCTTCCCTGTCCATCACCAATTCCCGGAGCTTACTCAAACTCATGTCCATTGAGTCGGTGATGCCATTCAACCATCTCATCCTCTGTCGTCCCCTTCTCTTCTCGCCTTTAATCATTACCAGCATCAGGGTCTTTTCCAATGAGTCAGTTCTTCGCATCAGGTGGTCAAAGTATTGGAGTTTCAGCTTCAGCATCAGTCCTTCCAATGAATATTCAGGACTGATTTCCTTTAGGATGGACTGGTTGGATCTCCTTGCAGGACTCCTTGCAGTCTCCAAGGGACTCTCAAGAGTCTTCTCCAATACCGAAGTTCAAAAGCATCAATTCCTCAACGCTCAGCCTTCTTCACAGTCCAACTCTCACATCCATACATGACCACTGGAAAAAACATAGCCTTGACTAGACGGACCTTTGTTGGCAAAGTAATGTCTCTGCTTTTTAATATGCTGTCTAGGTTCTCAGCAGTTTTCAGTTTGGTGGGAAGTTCATGATCCCATCTCTTAATGGGATGAGCAGAACAGTCATCTTGTGAATGGTGAGAATGTCAGGAGGCATGAAGGACTATGGCCACTGGTGAAACTCCCATGTGGTGGACAATGGTAGAAACAGGCTGACCTGGGTAAACAGTCTCCCTAGGAACAGAAGGACCTTCCAGGTCCCGAAGTCATTCTGGGCTGGCGACCGCTCCTCCTGGGTTCCGCTGAGAAGTGACTGGGCTGTTCCTCCCGGGATGGGAGGCACCTGGCCTGTGGGGTAGATTCTATCAGCACTGTGTCCCCACCTGTCCCTGCTCAAGGTCACCGGCAGAGTCCAACTTACGAAGTGCTGCCTCACCATCCTCAGTGACCCATCAAGTGACCATCTTTGCCGGTATTCTTAGCTTGACGGTCAGGCCTCTGCATCCTTCTAACAGCAGTGATTCCCAGCTGAAACAGGAAGTCCAGATTCCTGCTGTTTGTCAGAAAAAGGCACCCTCAAATCTGGAATGAGTCACAAAACAGAAATATCGGTGTGGTCAATGCCAAGGTTACCATACACCAGCTGAGAGGTCCAGAAGCACCTTCTAGGCTACGATTCAACCAGTCCATCCTGAAGGAAATCAACCCTGACTATTCATTGGAAGGACTGATGCTGAAGCTGAAGCCCCAGTGCTTTGGCCACCTGATGTGAAGAGCCGACTCACTGGAAAAGACCCTGATGCTGGGAAAGATTGAGGGCAGGAGGAGAAGGGGCAGCAGAGGATGAGATGGCATCACTGACTCAGTGGACATGAATGTGAGCGAAGGACAGGGAAGCCTGGCATGCTGCAATCCACGCAGTCCACAAAGAGTGAGACAGGACTTAGTGACTGAGCAACAGCAGCTAAGGATCCATGGCCTGAAGCAGCTACTGAGCGCACGTTGAAATGTCTAAGGCATGCGCACTTAGGTCTCAGGGCACAGGCTCCCAGTGAGGTGAGGGGCTGGGGGAGCCCCTGTGGGTTTGGAGGTGTCACACCTGGAAGGTCACCTGCATTCTCCTGCTCAACACCTACCAGGGCCACACATCAATCATGGTTGTGTTTTTTCCCCCGCTGTGGTCACTAGATGTCACTGCAGGAAAAAATCTGACCAGTAAACAGATGCAAGGGAGAGAGACATTAGTGTTTTGGATCCTAAGGAAGTGGTTGCCTTGGCAACAGGGAGCACGTGAAAGAACTTCCTTCTTCGGGAACAGCGTGCGGCTTGTGAGTGATGGTTTAGGCAGTGCCTCAAACGGAAGACACTGTCCGGAGCCAAAACCCACGTACGGGCCCCCGATGAAGCAACGCTGGGTGGCGGCTGAGGGGAGACACAAAGGCCAGAGAGAGGGGAGGGGGCAACAGACAGACAGACGAGGGGCATCTAGCATTGGGAGTGCTCCCCAACCCTTGTTGATTCTAAGCCTGAATTCCACGGACTCACAATCAGAACGGTATTTTTTCTCTGCAGTTGTTCCTTATCCTAAGAAAGGTGTCCTTTCTTGGCAAATTCAACCGCAACTACAGAAATACTGAGAGCAGAGCCCGGGACCAAGCCTGTGCCCACGGATGACTCCACTTCAGATACTAAACCACTAACGAGGGGTGAGGATGTAGGTGCGGGGTGGGGTGGGGTGTAGGGGCCAGAGGGCAAGGGGCATCCAGCTCATCTGGGGTCACCAATCTCTTCTGCTTTCCCACTTTCCATCCACACCTTTTCTTGAGGATGGGGACTCTCCCTTGAGATGCAGAGATGGGAGAACAGGAGAGAAGAAGGGAGAAGTGTAGGCTGAATGTTCTAAGCTTCCTGGCTGGTCTTGGGTTTTAAGGACCGATCAGCTGGCTGATGGCAGGCAGGGAAGGTGTAGACAGAGATTAACTGCCCCCTGAGCAGCACAGCCCTGAGCAGAGTGGTAACAGAGTGAGCTCTTTGCCCCCATCTCTCCACCCTCTTCCCTCTACCCCCTCCCCACTCCAAGATGCCAGGGTCCTTGAACTGCCCTCTGGATTTTCCAAAGTTCTGCTGTACACCACAGAGAAGGCAATGGCACCCCACTCCAGTACTCTTGCCTGGAAAATTCCATGGACAGAGGAGCCTGGTAGGCTGTAGTCCATGGGGTCACTAGGGGTCGGACACGACTGAGCGACTTCACTTTCACTTTTCACTTTCATGCATTGGAGAAGGAAATGGCAACCCACTCCAGTGTTCTTGCCTGGAGGATCCCGGGGACGGGGGAGCCTGGTGGGCTGCCGTCTATGGGGTCGCACAGAGTCGGACACGACTGAAGCGACTTAGCAGCAGCAGCACTGTACACCAAGCTTCCTGCCTCCTCAGAGCTGGTTCCCAGAGCCCTGCTGAACTTTGGGATTGGAATAATCTAGCTCACCAGAGCCCACGGTATAGCCCCTTCAGGGGATGTTAATGGTTTCAAGAGTGGTTTCTTAACCAATGCATCCTATCTAATGCCTGCAATGAGAGATCGGAGAATTCTAGACTGGATTCCACTCAGAGCTACCAAACCAAGAATCTTCACTTTACCAAGGCCCTGGGCGGGGTCTTCCATGAAGCGCCACATGCAGCGGGGTGGGGCCAACCAGGCTAAGGAGGATGAGATCCCCAAGCTCTGACCTGGGAAGTGACTGATGTTTCCTGGATGGTCCTCAGGGAGGGCAGCCAGAGGAAATAGTACCCTTTGGAGATCAGGACAAATTACAAACAACAGGGTGGTACATTCCAAAGGCCAACGTCCTCACAAAATCGAAGTCCAAACTGTCCAGCCAGGAGGGGTTTCCGTGCCTCGATCACATCAGAGCCTCGAAGGAAGCAGTGATGGGCATGGTGGCTCATGAGAGTCTGGAGGAATCAGCATCAGATAGCAGGTCCTAGTGGAAGGTTGTGGAGAAGGCAATGGCACCCCACTCCAGTACACTTGCCTGGAAAATCCCATGGACGGAGGGGCCTGGTAGACTGCAGTCCATGGGTCGCTAGGAGTCAGATACGACTGAACAACTTCACTTTCACTTTTCACTTTCATGCACTGGAGAAGGAAATGGCAACCCACTCCAGTGTTCTTGCCTGGAGAATCCCAGGGACGGGGAGCCTGGTGGGCTGCTGTCTATGGGGTCGCACAGAGTCAGATATGACTGAAGCGACTTAGCAGCAGCAGCAGCAGCAGTGGAAGGTTGGGGTTGGAGGCTCTGGGGAGGGGCCTTAGGACCAGCTGCCCGATCCTCAAGGGTCCTGATCCTTTTCTGCTTATGTCAGAGGACTGAGAATTCCCCTTCGGGTCATGCTGTGTGCCCTCGGTTTTGACCATACCGAAGTCTCGTGATGAAGCTTGCAGCCCAGATACATCTGCACAGAACATCAATCACCTCTCCTTTCCCTGACCCCCAGGCACCTTTCACCACACCGAGACCACTCTGCTACTTTACCCCATAAATATCTCAGGGACATTTATCACCCCCAGGAAGGCAGCTCTGAGACTTTTTCTCCTGTCTCCTCACTTGGCTGCCCCATGAATAAAGCCTTTCTTTGCTGCAAATGCCGTTGTCATGTTTCGGCTTGCTGTGCATGGGGCAAACGACCCTGTTTCGGTAACACAACTCGTCTGACTTCTAGTCCATTTCCACGCTCACCCCTGCACCTCTCCCTGGGCTGTGCACCTCTCCCTCTGTTAATCTGAGGCTCTGGGCAGTTTCTCTCAACCACCTTGATTTCTTCTTGGTTTTAATTGCTCAGTCATGTCCGACTCTTTGCAACCCCATGGACTGTAGACCTCCAGGCTCCTCTGTCCGTGGGGTTTCCCAGGCAAGAATATTGGAGTGGGTTGCCATTTCCTTCTGCAGGAGATCTTCCCAACCCAGGGATCGAACCTGTGTTTATCTGCATTGCGGGCAGATTCTTAGCCACTAGGGAAGTCCTGATTCCTTCTTTGCTGAACTCTAATCACAGCCCAGCCATTAGGGCTGCACAGCTCAGCAAGAGACTGGGTTCCCTTATTCCAGTCTTCATCTGTTTCAGGATTGTTCGTCTGAGTGCCTGGTTCAGTCCGTCTTTGTAACCCAAACATTCATGGAGCCCTTGGCTCAGAAAAAGCACTCAATAAATTGTTTACCGAGTCAATGACTAAATTGATGGGCCATGTCCTCTATTTCTGGGTGCTCTTCACAGTTTCCAATAGAATGATTGACAGATTGACTTTTCTTCGAGGTGTCCAAGATGCCTTGTGTCTCTCATTCACCCATTCATTCTCCACAAACACACTGGGCATCAGTGCTGTGCTATTTTCTAGGATTACAAAGACGAATTAAGACAGAAACCAGCCCTTAATTATCCTACGAATCAGTAAGACCGGAAGGCGTGTGCTGTCAGCAGCCCGGTCATCAGCCGCTCTGCTCCCACCAGTCGTCTCTGGGGTCCGAGTGCGCACATGGAACACATCGATTCCAGGCTGATGGATGTGTCAGGCGAGGTCCTGCTGCCATGCTGCTCTCCCGGTTGTTCCTGGCACCAAGGTCCCTCCATGACTTGGGACCCCTCAGAACCACTTTGGAGGGCTGCTCTGTGCTGGCCTTGGGGTGACACAGTATGGAGGTACCCATGGTCCCAGGATTCCTGACGCCCTGAGACTTGGGTGGCGTGACGTGTTCTCCTGGACGTGTTACAGCAGCTGGGCCAGGGGCCGGCATGTCTCAGGCTGCAGTTATTGTTACAGACTGAATCATAAAATTTATATGTTGAAGCCACAGGACCTCAAGCTGTGACTTTATTTGGAGACCTGGTCCTTGCCTATGTTATTAGTTAAGATGAGGTCATACTAGAGTCATAATAGACTCTTGAGAGTCCCTTGGACAGCAAAGAGATTAAACTGGTCAATCCTAAAGGAAATCAACCTTGACTAGTCCTTGGAAGGACTGATGCTGAAGCTGAAGCCCCAGTATTTTGGCCACCTGATAGGAAGAGTTAACTCACTGGAAATGACCCTGATGCTGGGAAAGATTGAAGGTGGGAGGAGAAGGAGATGACAGATGATGAGATGGTTGGATGGCATCACCGACTCGATGGACATGAATTTGAGCAAGCTCTAAGAGATGGTAGACAGGGAGGCCTGGCGTGCTGCAGTCCATGGGGCTGCAAAGAGTCGGACATGACTGAGCAACTGAATGACCACTACAACATACTAGAGTAGGGTAAACCTGTTGTCCTTATAAAAAGGGAGAATTTGAACTCAGAGACAGACTTGCATAGAAGGAAGACACACAGGGAGAAGATACATAGGGAGAAGGCTCATTGGGAAAAGACCGCAGTTCACAAGCCAAGGAGAGAAGCAGGAACAATTCTTTCCTCACGTCCCTGGGGAGGTCATCCTGTGACCCCGATCTTGGACTTGCAGCCCCGAGACTGTGAAAGTGAAAGTTGCTCAGTTGTGTCCGACTGTTTGCAACCGCATGAACTGTATAGTCCATGGGATTCTCCAGGCCAGAATACTGGAGTGAGTGGTTGTCCCCTTCTCCAGCAAATCTTCCCAACCCGGGGATCGAACCCAGGTCTTTTGCACTGCAGGTGGATTCTTTACCAGCCGAGCCACCGGGGAAGCCCAGAAATGAAAGTGAAAGTCATTCAGTTGTGTCTCTGCCACTGTATGGACAATACAGTCCGTGGAATTCTCCAGGCCAGAATACCAGATTGTGAGACGATATATTTCTGTTGTTTCAGTCTCCAGCATGCTGTGCGGAGTTAGGGCAGCCCTGGCAGTCCATCAGACACAGCATCTTGGGGGTCTGCCATGTTGTGGACATCATGAGCCTCGAGCATCATGAGCTGCCCTCTGCCTCCCAGGTCGCCGGGGTGGACGGGGGCGTCACGGTCTGTCCCCATCCAGGAGGCAGTTCTCCGAGTCCCACTCCCCATGACATCACGGCTTGGTTACTGGTCTACCTCCTCTTGCCCAGCTCCTCCCATTCTGAGGATGTCTCTCCCCACCGGCCATTCGGCCTCTCTCAGCCCCCAGGGTCCTGAAGAGAAGCTGGCCCTTTGCCCATCAGGTGATGTGAGCCCAACCCTGCAGAGCGAACAGCGTGAGGCTTTCCCCGGAGGCCCTCAGCCCCCCGCAGGGGCCGCCACCGCTGACCTGCAGGCCCCCACAGGTCCAACCCTGGGGACCCGCCCCGGGGGCTCAGGCCGAGGGCCCTGGGCACCCCAGGAAGTCACCCTCGGGACAGAAGGCTCCAGGCAGGGACTGAGGCTGGGACCTCGGGGTGGGGCACACAGCATCAGGGAGGTCTGCAGGCGGTTCAGACGTGGCGGGAGCTGACCTGGGCAGAGAGCCGCTTGCGGAGGCCTAGAGGAGGGGGCCGCGGGCTAGACGGGCCCGACGCTGCCCCGGAGGCACGGGCCACGACAGGGGCGAGGAGGGACCGCGACAGGGGCGGGGAGGGGCCGCAACAGGGCCAAGGAGGGGGCCACGACAGGGGCGGGGAGGGACCAAGACAAGGGTGAGGAGGGGCCAAGACAGGGGCGAGGAGGGGCCACAACAGGGGTGAGGAAGGGCCTGGACAGGGGCGAGGAGGGACCGCGACAGGGCCAAGGAGGGGGCCACGACAGGGGCAGGGAGGGACCAAGTCAAGGGTGAGGAGGGGCCAAGACAGGGGTGAGGAGGGGCCACGACAGGGGCGAGGAAGGGCTGGACAGGGGCGAGGAGGGGCCACAACAGGGGTGAGGAGGGGCCAAGACAAGGGTGAGGAGGCATCTTGACAGGGGAGAGGAAGGGCCTGGACAGGGGCGGGGAGGGACCGAGACAGCGGCGGGGAGGATCCGGTCAGACTCGCTCAAGGAAGAGCAGCTGGCCAGGGTGCCGGGCTTCGCTTCAGGTTTCCCATCCTCCCTTCATTCCTCACACACGTGTGTGAGTGTGCACACCCGCCACACTCATACACACAGAGCACACCACACACACACGCCAGGCATACACACCACACCACACTCACACACTCACACACACCACACTGACACACCAAACACACAGAGCACACCACACACAAGCCAGACATACACACCACACCACACTCACACACACATACACTCACACCACACATACACACCACACCATACTCACACACACTCACGCTCACACCACACACACAGAGCACACCACACACACACTCACACTCACACCACTCACACACCACACATACAGACACACCACACACACCAGATATACACACCACACCATACTCACAGTCACACACAGCACACTCATACACCACACACACAGAGCACACCACACACACACCAGACATACATACCACATTGTACTCACATACCACACACACACTACACTCACACATCATACACACCACACACACCCCAGACATACACACCACCCTCACACACATGACACAGAGCACACCACACACACACCACACTCACATGCACACCATACACACCAGACACACACCAGATATATACACCACACTGCACTCACACACACATCACACCACATTCATACCACAGTACACAACACTCACACACCACACACACACAAACACTATATGCAGTACACACTCTCACACACACTTGCTCTCACACACACTCACAGACTGTGACACACACACACACCATACACCATACATCCTTCTGTGCCGTCTGCCTGGCAAACACTTCCCAATGTTAGCTCACCAGTCGCCCCAGGAAAAGCTCTTTGTGGTTCTGAATGAGCAGGGCAAATATGTTCATCCCTCTGAGGTTTAGCCCCCTTTCCTGGAAATGACATAGCTGTCCTGCTCGGTTCACCTACAAGGGTGGAACTAGATTTCGGTATTGGCCAATGCTTTCTGTGTTGGCATGAAAGTAGGGGTGCCGGTGAGAACTATGATGCTGGTGATGAAGATGATGGAGGTGGTGGTGGGGATGGTGAGGATGGGGATGCTGAAGGTGGTGGTGGTGGCAGTAATGGTCATGATGATGCCGATGGTGGTGATGGTGTGGTGATGGCGGTGATGATGGTGATGGTCGTGGTGATGCTGGTGCTGGTGGTAGTAATAACCATGATGATGGAGATGATGCTGGTGGTGGTGATGGTGGTGGCCATGATAATAATGGTGATGATGATGTAGAAAGCCAGTGAATCCCATCTTCCAGGCTATTGGCCCTCTAGACCAGGCGGCTACCTTATGCTGCTCTTGATAACACAGCCAGGGGGTGGGGGGTAATTGGCAAACGTGAACAGAGCAGCTTATCCCCAGATACTCAAGTTCATCAGAGCAGAGAGGCCCACTGCTCATGGACCCTCCTCATTCGGGAGCTTGTGCCTGGCACTTCAACGAGGAGTGAGGATGCCTTGAGCACACCCTCTGCTCAGCTCCTGTGCCTCTGCAGGGTGTTCTGGGTCTGGTGGACTTGAGCCCTGAGATCGTGGGCCTCTACCCTGGTGGGCCAGGCAAGCTCTGCTACTTCTTGCAGTCCCGTGCAATCCACTCGTGGTTTGCTCCCCAATGGGAAACTCGAATTAGCCAAGAGAAGTGGGAGTTCACACATAAGAACTTGCACATTCTTATGAATTAAAAAGTGATCAGCAGTCCTGTTAGTCACATCCTTTTACCTCTGACCTAGAAGGCCGAGACTTGAGACAAGAAAAATGCTGTCACTTGATCCCCAAGGGCCTCTAAAGTCACGTTCTCAAGGCCTTGAGGCCTTATTCAGCAACTTTATTTTCCCAAGGGCACTGAATCTTTTATAGGTTATCACTTTAGACTGAAGATTTTGGTTTATTAGAACAAAAGTTAACTTCTGCTATATTCCATATAATCTGTTTTCTAAAACAGGTTCAATCCAAGGAGGAGAATTAGAAACAAATAAATACCCAGGGCTCAAAGTGAGCCATCAACTGGGATAGACAAGCATCTTGCACGTGACTGGAGGGAAGGACGGATGTTTCTCTTTCTAATGAACTGGCTCTCCCACACCGGGACAGGATGTTTGTTCAAGCGATTGATAGAAAACGTCTTCCAAGACAAGCCCTCAGGGTTTGGTGTGAAAAATCCCACGAGTCACTTCCTACTCTCTATGTAGCTGGAACCTGCTCAGTAGCATTGACTGCTAAGATGCTATTAAAAGTCAAACCAAGTGACTCTTGCCAAACCCCAGGGGGAGAGATGTCGTGAGTCAATAGTTCTAAAAAGATCCTGGAAATCTGTGTGCATGAACCACAATAGGCCACTGAAGTCAGAGCAGCAAGGGGAGCTGCTTCAGTCGTGTCCGACTCTGTGCGACCCCATAGACAGCAGCCCACCAGGCTCCCCTGTCCCTGGGATTCTCCAGGCAAGAACACTGGAGTGCATTGCCATTTCCTTCTCCAAGGCAAGGGGAGCAGGGGAGTCTAAACTGGGACCCCTATGAAACACTGGCTCTCTCCCTTCAGCCTGCTTGAGGGAGGCGATGCCTGTGCCCCCGTCTACAGTCTCAGCCACAGGATGCCGTCTCTACTTTTGATCAGTTAGTTCGGTTCAGTAGCTCAGTCATGTCCAACTCTTTGCAACCCCATGGACTTCAGCCCGCCAGGACTCCCTGTCCATCACCAACTCCCAGAGTTTACTCAAACTCATGTTCATTGAGTCGGTGATGCCATCCAACCATCTCATCCTCCGTCATCCCCTTCTCCCCCTGCCTTCAATCTTGCCCATAATCAGGGTCTTTCCCAACAAGTCCTTTGCATCAGGTGGCCAAAGTATTGGAGTTTCAGCTTCAGCATCAGTCCTTCCAATGAGTATTCAGGGCTGATTTCCTTTAGGATGGACTGGTTGGCTCTCCTTGCAGTCCAAGGGACTCTCGAGAGTCTTCTCCAACACCACAGTTCAAAAACATCCATTATTCAGTGCTCACCTTTCTTTATAGTTCAACTCTAACATCTGTACATGACTACTGGAAAAACCATAGCTTCGACTAGACGGACCTTTGTTGGCAAAGTGATGTCTCTGCTTTTTAGTGTGCTGTCACTTTTGATCACTAGAGGGGAGAGAGCAAATTCCTTCTCAGTAGCTTCAATACCAGACTCCTCTTCTCATTGCTGGGGGCTACTCCTATGGCCCCTTCAGTGCCCCAACAGGCTGAGGTGGGCATTTGCAGCCAGGAATCTTCCCAGGTGGCACAGTGGCAAAGGATCCATCTGCCAGGGCAGGAGATGCTGGTTCAATCCCTGAGTCAGGAAGATGCCCTGGAGAAGGAAATGGCTACCTGCTCTAGTATTCTTGCCTGGGTTTGTATGGAAAATTTCATGGACAGAGGGGCCTGGCAGGCTATAGTACATGGGGTAGCAAGAGAGTTGGACGTGTCTGAGCATGCGTGCATACAGTAGTCAGGTCAGGGCAATGGGGAGCTAGGGCATTGATTCTCCTGCTGGCCTCAGATCTGGATTTACCAAGGAAACTCAGTAACTTCTGCCCTTATCTCTTCTTTGCCCACCCATGGTCACATTCATTCTGGGTGCTGCTGTCTTCGGAGAAGGCAATGGCACCCCACTCCAGTACTCTTGCCTGGAAAATACCATGAATGGAGGAGCCTGGTAGGCTGCAGTCCATGGGGTCACCAAGAGTCGGACACGACTGAGCAACTTCACTTTCACTTTTCACTTTCGTGCGTTGGAGAAGGAAATGGCAACCCACTCCAGTGTTCTCACCTGGAGAATCCCAGGGACGGGGGAGCCTGGTGGGCTGCTGTCTATGGGGTCACACAGAGTCGGACACGACTGAAGTGACTTAGTGGCTTAGCGGCTTAGGGGCTGCTGTCTTCAGGGAATCAGCCTACGTTTATGTTGAGCCCATCACTTAGACAGTCTGCACCTCAGCTTTCTCATCTGTCAAATGGGAATGAGCCTCTCCTGGTTGCAAGAACAGAGACTGGTTTGTCGTTTTTAAAATATTTTTAATTACTATTTATTTTTAATTGGAGGACAGTTGCTTTACAATGTTGTGTTGGTTTCTGCCGTACATCAACATGAATCAGCCATAGGTTTACTTGAGGGCTTCCCTGGTGGCTCAGATGGTAAAGAATCCACCTGCAATGCAGGAGATCTGTGTTCGATCCCTGGGTTGGGAAGCTCCCCTGGAGGAGGACACGGCAGCCCGCTCCAGTCCCACCCCTCTAGGCTGTCACTGAGCACCAGTTTGAGTTCCCGGTATTATCCAGCAACTTCCCACAAGCTACCTGTTTTACATACTACGGTAATACATACACATTTCAATGCTACTGTCTCAATTTGTCCCACCCTCTCCTGCCCCCACTGCATCCATAGGTCTGTTTCTATGTCTGAATTTCTATTCCTGCGCTGCAAATGGGTTTATCAGTACCACTCTTCTAGATTCCATGTATATGCATTAATATACAATGTATGTTTTTCTCTTTCTGCTTTATTTCTCTCTAAATAACAGGCTCTAGGTTCATTTACCTAGAGACTTATTTAGATTACATCAGAAGTAAGGAAAAGCTTGACAATAAGAATGACAAGGATCGTGAACATGAGACCATTTTGCCGAGAGACTGAATTGTGTTAGGCTCCGAGCGAGAGTTTTCAGGGTTCAACAGCTGAACTGCAAACTGACCAAGAACTGTGGGGGTGGGGGGGGTCAGGCTTCCTGACAAGGAGTATCCACTCATCCCAGCCCCGTTGCATTAACAGGACTCAGCTAATGCCTCCCCGTGTGTTTTCCTGGGAAAAGCCCTTCTGAAGGGACAGGGTAACACTTGTTTCCCCAGGTGGACCTTCCTGTGTGAAGCTACACTTCAGGGGGCTGGACTGTAGGGGCCTGTCCTTAAACCGCATGCCTGCCCCTGGTTTAATGAGACTGCAGAGGTCAGGGTCACTAAAAACAGGCAGAGGAGGTGTTTCACGCTTCACCTTCAGCAGGGGAGTCATGCCTCCCCAGTAGGCCATGTCATAAGGATAATGATACAAGTGTCCAGACCCCCATCACTACCTTGGAGAGTCTGGTTAGGTCAGAGGTGGTCAGAAAAATCTGGATGTTGAGCAGTAGGTGAGGTCTGATGGGATGATGGAGTGTGGAACAAGGGCTCGGCTTCCCCACCTCCCTAGGTGCCCCCGGCCCTGCCCCACGCCCTCCCCCACACCCAGACCACTGCAGCCTCTGCCTGGGGCGGGAACTGAGGTGCCTTTGTGGAGCAGCCTTTGTTCTGCTGTCGCCCTCCAGCCCTGGCCGGGACCTGGGTGTGAACAGGTCGGGGGCGGGCACAGTGTCCAGCACTGTCTCAGGACAGAGTCTGATGGTGGTCGTCTCCTCCTCCGACAGACAGGGCCACATTGTGGCAGGTGAGTGGCTTGGTAGAGGCCCCTGCTTCAGTCCCCATGTCTGGATCTCAGCCTCGTGGGAGGCTGAGCTACAGACCCAGCTACTACCTGCTGGACTCCTGACCCCAGGAAGGTGTGAGGTCATGCGTTTGTGTTGTTTCAAGTAAGTCCTAAGTTTATGGCAATTTGTTATGCTGCAATGGAAAACACAGAGCCTGTGAAAATTTAAGTCCCCAAGAAATTTGTAGAAATCCTAGCGAGGGTTTGGGATGCTTTTCAGCTGTGCAGTTTGGAGAGTCCAGGCCCCTGTTTACTAGACTCTGAGGAGTAGAGGGGACTGTTTGACACCTGGTCCCACCAGGCTCTGCCTTCTGCACTTTCCTGCTCCCTAGCGAGGTAGACTGTGGGACGTGCTCCTGCGTGGTGATGCAGGCCAGCTCCAGGCCCAGGTCCCCTGAGCAGGTAGGGTGCAGGTCAGCTCTCCCTGGAAGGGTTGAAGTCACCTGGGAGCTTGCTCAAACCCTCACCTTCCCAGGGTACACATTCTACAAGGAGAAAACAGAGCAAGACTGAAACCACGAGTGTGTGAGGTGATGACAAATGCTACTGAGAATCCCCAGGCAGGGTTGGAGGCAGAGACGATACTGGGCCAGGAGGAGGTTTTATGCGCAGAGACCAAGGAAGACTGTGCAATAGAGAGGTGTCCCTCTATTATGCAATAGGGAGGGGGTCTGGACGGGGAGCTCTCTGTGTAGTCTGCGAGGGGCCATCCAGGCCGAGAGGAGCACAGATGCAAAGACCCTGAGGAGGGGCACTGAGGAGACCAGGAGCTGGAGAAGAATGGGAAGGAGCCAGGGTCGGGGAGGAGGCCCAGAGGCACTGGGGTGGGGGCAACACATGAGGTCTTTAGATCCAGTGGAAGACTTGGGCTTTTACTCTGAACAAGATGGGGCCACGTCAGGTGTAAAAAGTGCTCAGTGTTAACGACTGTTAGTGTCAGCCCATTTTCCATGTGTGGGCTTCCCAGTGGAACTAGTGGTTAAAGAACCCACCTGCCAATGCAGGAGACACAAGAGATGTGGGTTCAGTCCCTGGGTCGGGAAGATCCCCTGAAGAAGGAAATGGCAACCCACTCCAATATTCTTGCCTGGGAAATCCCATGGACAGAGGAGCGTGTCAGACTACAGTCCATAGGGTGGCAAAGAGTCAGACGCGACTGAGCAACTAACACACACATTTTACACTTTTAAGAGAAAATGTCTTGGCTAACTTAATTTTGCAAGCAGTTTAAGGAGGGAGTCCGAGAAGAGAACATCTGAAACCCCTCTTCTGTCTGCCAGCTGCAAGTGGTGCTCGCACCACCTCCTAGTCCTCTCTGAGACTGTTCCGGAGCTTGTTCAACTTCTCAGTCCTTTGGCTGCTTCTGGGGTATTCCTAGGTGTTTGGTTCCTTCCTGGAATGCCTTAAACTCTGCAGGGATTCCAGAGGCCTCGTAACTGCCATGGAGGAAAGCATTCAGGGAGGTGAAAGAGAAAGATTGCACAGAGCCTTCGAGAATCTATTGGATGCTTCAGCCTCTTTTTACACTCATCGCCTATAGGAATTCTGCTTAAGCCTGTGTCTTCAGCAAAAATCTTTGAATGTTTCCTTGTCATCAAAATAGTGCAGACCGGTTGCTATTCACAACTCAGAGATGAGCACCGACTGAGGATTCCCATGCAGGTCAGGCTGGTCCTGGTGCAGGGAAGGGGACTTTCCATGGGAGAGAATGTAGTTCTTTCTTAAGAGATGAATTGTTCTTCGGAGCAGAGGCTCCGACCAGCCTCCCTGACCACTGTGGCAGCTGTTTCCATGGCACCTGCTGGCACTGGGCACATTGAAAGAAAGAGCAAGGTTGCAATTGAGAGATGCTTCGGGCATCAGGGAAAGGAAGAGCAAGTGAAAGAGTCCATGCATGGTGGGCAGAGCCCTCCTGGATACGGTTTGATCACCAGCCCTAGGTTGGACAGGGCTCCCTCCTTTCATGGAGAGCAGACAGGGTACTTAGTGTGGCTCCCTGGCATTAGACAGACCATTTTGGTTCAGAAAAACCACAAGAATGTGTGTTGGGGGAACTCCTGAGGCGCTGAGATCTCACAAAAGGTCAGTTGCCGTCTCCACTCTGAACTTGAAGCTACAGAGCAAGGCTGGTGAGGGTGGGTCTGTGCTTTGTGTTACTAGCATCATTAGTGAGGAGTGGGCGCCAAGCGCTATGTAGATTCTGCAGGGATAGAAAGCCACGTGGGGCAAGGTCTCATCTCCTGGAGTCAGAATCTGAAGGGGAGAAGGGCTTGTTGTTGTCTAGTCTCTCAGTCGTGTCCGACTCTGCAACCTCATGGACTGTAGCCCACCGGGCTCCTCTGTCCATGCGATTTCCCAGGCAAGAATACTGGAGTGGGTTGCCATTTGCTTCTCCAGGGGATCTTCCCAACCCAGGAATTGAACCTGGGTCTCCTCGGAGAAGGCAATGGCACCCCACTCCAGTACTCTTGCCTGGAAAATCCCATGGACGGAGGAGCCTGGTAGGCTGAAGTCCATGGGGTTGCTGAGGGTCGGACATGACTGAGCGACTTCACTTTCACTTTTCACTTTCATGCATTGGAGAAGGAAATGGCAACCCACTCCAGTGCTTTTGCCTGGAGAATCCCAGGGACGGGGGAGCCTGGTGGGCTGCGTCTATGGGGTCGCACAGAGTCGGACATGACTGAAGTGACTTAGCAGCAGCTCCTGTATCACAGGCCTTTTTTTTTTTTTTTTAACCACTGAGCCACCAGGGAAGCCAGGAGAAAGGCTTGGTGGATTTTTATAAAAAGAACAAATCAAACCATCTCTGGGACCTGCTCACTCAGTCAAGCAGGTGAGCAAAACACACAGGAAACCACTAATTCACCACATATTCAGAATCATTTTAGAAACTTCTACTTGAAAAATTATTAAAGGGAACACTTCAACTCAGGAGAGATGGTATGTCTTTCCATTTGAAAACTTTTATTCTCCAAAATGATATACTACATATGAGCTGGCTATATCATATTTGATTCTATAGCAGTCATAAGTTTTAAAATATTTTATTATTAAAATTATACATGCACATCAGAGAAAATTTAGGACATACAAAATAATATAAAGGAAACATTGAAATTGTCCATAACACACTACTCAGAGATTGTCACTGTCAAGCTTTCGGTTTTTCCCTTTAAAATTTTTATGTTTCTTTTTATAAATATGTTTACAAGATAAAATATATTTGATTAAACTGTCTATTGTAAATTGGTGACTGAACAACGAACAACAAAACTGCATATAGAACTACAGCCTGATCTTTTTGCATAACACTATATTGTGCACAATTTCCCATCATTAAAGTTTTTTAAAGACCACTTTGTTGGTTTGTTCAGTTGCTAGGTCACAGCCAAGTCTTTGCAGTCCCACGGACTGCAGCATGGCAGGCTTCCTGTCCTTCACCACCTCCCAGAGTTTGCTAAAACTCATGTCCACTGAGTCAATGATGCCATCCAACCATCTCATCCTGTTACCCCCTTTTCTTCCTGCTCTCAGTCTTTCCCAGCATCAGGTTCTTTTCCAATGAGTCAGGTCTTCACATCAGGCGGCCAAGATATTATTGAAGCTTCAGCATCAGTCCTTCCAATGAATATTCAGGGTTGATTTCCTTTAGGATTGATTGGCTTGATCTCCTTGCCATCCAAGGGACTCACAAGAGTCTTCTCCAGCACCACAGTTTGAAAGCATCATTTCAGATGACCACATTCCATCCTGCAGATACACTATCCCTGATTTGACTGCTCCCTGACTGTTGGGCACTTACGTCATGTTTCATGTGTTACCATAATAAATAACGAATATCCTTGCACAGAAATATTTGTCCACCTTATTCATCTATCCAACAGACATTTACTGAGCTTCTGTAAATGCATCCCTCTGAGAGTCCAAGAGGACAAATCCTCACCTTTGTGGTGTGTGTGAAGTGTGTGAAAGTCGCTCAGTCGTGTCCGACTCTTTGTGACCCTGTGGACTAAACAGTCCAAGGAATTCTCCAGGCCAGAATACTGGAGTGGTTAGCCTTTCCCTTCTCCAGGGGATCTTCCCAACCCAGGGATCGAACCCAAGTCTCTTGCATTGCAGGCGGATTCTTTACCAGCTGAGCCACGAGGGAAGCTTGGAGTATACACAATAGTAGTGGTGACAAGCCATAAATAAGTGAATGAATCATGTGATTTCAAATGATAAGTGCTTTAAAAAACTAAAGCAGAGTAGTGGGCAGAAACTGACCAGAGATGGAGGCTATGTTACTGATCCCTTCAGAGAAGGCCTTTAAGAATGTGATGCTTAGATCCCTGCATGATGGGTGGAGCCATGTGTGGCATTCTAGGCAAAGGGAACAGGCAGGGAAAAGGCCGTAAGTGGATAGTAGCATGGGGGATTGGAAGACCTTTGGGAAGAACAGTGTGACTACAGGAAAGGGAGCATGAGTGAAGGTGGCAGGAGATAAAGGTCAAGTGGCCTGTAGATCCAGGCTCTGGAGTCCCTGTAAGTGGTCTGGATGGTGAATGTGACGGGCAGCCATTGGCCACAGTGGTCAGGACAAGAAGTGACTTGGATTACATTTAAAACATGACTCTAGCTACTAAATCAGAACTGGTTGGGAGGAACAAGAGTCAAAGCAGATCCCAACTCAGTCTATAGGATGGAATTACCCTGATACCAAAATCAGACAAAAAAGACATCACGGGAACAGGAAACTGCATGCCAAAATCATTGGAAGGACTGATGCTGAAGCTGAAGCTCCAATACTTTGGCCATCTGATGCGAAGAACTTACCCACTGGATAAGACCATGATGCTGGGGAAGGTTGGGGGAAGGAGGAGAAGGGGGTGACAGAGGTTGAGATGGTTGGATGGCATCATTGACTCAATGGACCTGAGTTTGCACAAACTCTAGGAGATAGTGAGGGACAGGGAAGCCTGGTGTGCTGCAGTCCATAGGGTCGCAAAGAGTTGGACACAACTGAGCAACTGAACAACAGCCTCTCTTGAGAAAATAGATACAAAAATCCTCAACAGAATACTAGCAAACCAAGCCCAGCAACATGTAAAAGGGATTACTCACCATGACCAAGTGAGTTGTATCTCAGGAATGCAAGGTTGGCTTAATATTCAAAAATCAAAGAAGGGTCCTAGAGTTCTGAACACATCCTCTTCTTCTTTATTAAAATACAACCCCAAATGTAACACCCCTGAGTGAAAAGATAGAAAAACATGTCTGTTTTGCAAAGGTTTTAGATTAGGGGTTCGTAGGTCATTAGAGTCACATGGTGATTGAAGTGCAAGTGGGAGAAACGGCCCCAGTCTAACTTTATGGATCTTGTCCTGCAAGCTGTCTACTCCACTCCCCAGTGTAGCACAGTTAAATTATCCACACTCTCTGGACAAGCTGTGCCTTTCTTCACCACAAAGAATTGCAAACTACAGAAATGTAAATACAGTACTTTCCAGGGGGCACTAGTGGTAAGGAATCCACCTGCCAGTGCAGGAGACATAAGGGATGTGAGTTTAATCCCTGGATCCCGAAGATCCTCTGGAGGAGGGCATGACAACCCATTCCAGTATTCTTGCCTGGAAAATCCCAAGAACAGAGGAGCCTGGTGGGTTACAGTCCACTGGGTCACAGAGTCTGACATGACTGAAGCCACTTAGCATGCATGCATTACAGAAATGTGGCTTAAACATACAGCCACGCTTGGAAGGTTGACCTGTCAGCAGCTCTCGTAGGAGAGCTACCTACAGTGTTAACAAGTCTAACAAGCTGTGAATTGTGCCCTGAAGAAAAAGGAAGGGAAAGAGCAAACTTTAGGAGGAGCAGTGAGGGGATGAGGACACAGGGTGAAGGGTGGAAGGAGAGGAGCAAAGTCAAGTGAGAAGCTACTCTTCCTTCCTGAGCTGAGAGGGCTGACCATGTGGAACCGACAGCCAGCCAGGATCAAGGGATTGGAATCTGCTGGGGGAAGGACAAGGTGAGTCAGAAAAACCCACCCAGCTGTGCACTACATAGGGTTTGGGGAAAGCATCTCACCATGTGTTCTTTCTGTGCTCGACTGCCTTTAAAAACCATGAAAAGCAACAACAAAGTAGAGCCACACACAAACCGTTGCGACCTCTCACCTCTGTCTTTTAAGGGGCCAGCAGAGGCACTCACCTGCTCAGAGGCGAGCTGCTGATATCGGTCTTGAAAAAGAAACTGAAATTGTGAAATAGTCCCTGGCATTTGGTGTCAGTGTTTGGTTTTGAAGCCAAAGGGCTGAAAACCATGAGTGTAAAGGTATCTGTAAAACCACAGACTCAGAGCTTCCCCAAGTCTACTTTTCTAGTTGAAGTTTCCATTCTGTCAAAGGATTCCAGAATGTTCCAAAGCTATTTGAGTTGAATCCCCATTACATCATTTCCTTTCTCCACAAGGCAGTGAGGTCACCTCTGATGAACCTTTCATCATTCCCTTATCTGTTCTGGCAAAGAAAGGATTCTATGTCTAACGTCCATGTGAGGGTCATCTGAGGTCAGAAATCCTCCAAAGAGTTCTGCAGAGTTTCCAGGTACCTACAGATTTCTTTCTGCAGAAGCAAGGATGAACATTTTCATCCTGAGTCCAGCCTGTCCTGTGCTTACTGCAGGATTGGAAAGTTCATCCACTTCCAATCTTTCCTTTCAGAGAAGCAACTTGACCAAAACATCTTATATTTTGGACAAAGGTACCATAGCGTCTGCATTTATTGTGGACTCTTGATGTAAAGATTTATCTTCTTCATATGGTCATGACTCTATAACCATGTGTTCTGCATCTGTGGCTTCAATGAGAATTTAAAAAAAAAATTTTAATTCCAGAAAGTTCCAAAAACAACACTTGAATTTGTCATATGCCAGCAACTATTTCCATAGCACTTACATTATAAGTAATCTAGAGATGATTAAAATGTGGGGGATGATGCACATGGTTGATATACAAATACTATGATAAAAGGGCTTGAGCATCTATGGATTTTGGTATCCATGAGGTTCCTGGAACAAACCGCCATGAATATTATGTGAGAGTTGACTATTTGTCCAAAAATATTCCTCCAGGAATCTCAACAGTGAATGAATGCCACGTGATCAACAGATTTTTGTTCTGTTTGATTTCTGTTCTCTCTCTCCAGAAAAGATAGGCTGCCTAAATTTGCACTGTAGGTCAATTAACTAAGTTCTCCTCCATGTCTTTCAGAGCTGATGTAAATAGATAGAAAAGGGGAACGTCTAGTAGAAATTATTACTGCTGAAGAGAAGGAGAAGGACGCAGAAAGGAGTGGCAAAAACCACCAGTCCCCACCCACCCCCCCGCAAAGAAATAAAAAAAAAAACCCAGATCTTCGAAAGTGAAAGTCACTCAGTCATATCCAACTCTGTGACCCCATGGACTCTACAGTCCATGGAATTCTCCAGGCCAGAATACTGGAGTGGGTAGCCTTTCCCTTCTCCAGGGCATCTTCCCAGCCCAGGGATCAAACCCAGCTCTCCTACATTGCAGGTGGATTCTTTACCAGCTGAGTCACAGCAAGAGGGGGGATAGACAATTGTAAGATAACCATATGAAGAGTTGGATGTCTTTGGCCACGAGTAACTTGGAAAAGTTCACTCAGTCTACACCATTTATGATCTCTGGGAAATGAGAGAACACAGCTTGAAGAGCTTAAAGTCTTACTGATAGCCACTGCTTGGCACAGAAATATCTCGAGGCTAAAGATGACTTGCAATCGGCATCTTTCCTAGTGGCCCAGTGACGGTCTCATGTGGTTGCTATGGAGATTGAGTAAGGTAAAGCTTGAGAAAGCCCATTAAACTGGAGCATGTCATTCAATTTTAGGGATTATGTGTAGTCATCAAATAAAATCCTACTGGCATGAAAAGTATTTATCAAGGTGTGACAAACATGCCAGATACTTCACATTCATGGCTTTTATTTACTCATATATTGATGACTGTCCTGGGTCTTAGTTGCGGCATGCAGTCTGTCTAGCTGCAGCGAGTAGAGGCTATTCTTTATTATGGCGCTCGGGATTCTCATTGTGTGGCTTCTCTTGTTGCAGAGCACACTGGCTCTGGAGCCCGCAGGCTCAGTAGTTGTGGCTCATGAGCTTGGTTGCCCTCCGGCATGAGGAATCTTCCCAGACCAGGGATCAAACCCGTGTCTCCTGCATTGGCAGGTGGATTCCTATCCACTACACAACCAGGAAAGTTCCTAATGATGTATTTTCATCTTTATTAGTCCCATTGATTGTTTTTTAAGTGAAGATAAGTCCACGGGGTTGCAAAGAATCAGACAAGACTGGGCGACTGAACAACAGGTTATGGCTTGTCTGTGAGAGGTTTCTAGGTGTTTAGGAGAAATTTCCTGGGCGTGCAAAGTAGCTGTAAATGCAATTCTTGAATTCCACAAGAACAAGAATGCAGCATTTGGATTTAGATGACTCTAGCGTCTCTAAGCCTGGTGGGCTGCCGTCTGTAGGGTCGCACAGAGTCGGACACGACTGAAGTGACTTAGCAGCAGCAGTAGCAGCAGCATCTCTAAACCTGGAGCTGAGTATTAAACACATTTGAACTTGGATGTGTCCTGCAGCAGGGGAGTGGCTAGTCGATAGACACTCTGAGAAGGAAAATGCAGAGATAAGAGTGCCTGGTGAAAAGAAGGGAAGGCCACATTTCTTAGGTTCCCCCCCTTCCTAACTGACATTTATGAGAGAAAAATGAGCTAGGTCTTCCGCGGTTTTCCTCGTACTACTGGTTTGGGGATGAGAAAAGGAGCTCAGGGTGGAGGAGGGGCAGGAGACGGTTTTGAGTGAAGATGCTGTGTGGACAAGCTGAGATGACTCGTTCAAGAAGCTGCAGAAAGTGTTTCTTCCAGCCTCGTGGGCTCAGAACACCTCCAACTGAAAAGAAGAAACAGAAAGAAGAGAGAGAAAGCTAAGCTGAAAGGTGATGTGGAACAGAGTCACAAGAAAAAATGGAGCTTCTGTCTTTTGGAAGTTAGAGAGGTAAGCAGAGGGTGTGAAGCTGAGGACAAAGACCCCAGGACCCAGAGAAGGCCTGACACAGAGCAGTCAGAGGGACAAGGAGAGGCAGCCTAGTGATGACGCTTCAAGGTCCCACCAGCTCCTCCTTCAAAAAATAAGGGAAGTTCAAAGAAGGAATACAGACTGCCGATTAGCACATGGAAAGATGAACTCACCATCACTAACCATTAGAGAAATGCAAATCAAAACTACAGTGAGACATCACCTCACACCCATCAGGATGGCTATTATCAAAAAAAAAAAAAAAATCCCGGTACATTACTCGTGTTAGCGAGGATTTGAAGAAACCGGAACCCTTGTGCACTGTTGGTGCAAATGTAAAATGGTGTAGCCGCTGTGGAAGACAGGATGGAGATTTCTCAGAAAACTAAATGGAGAGTTACCCCAGGATCCAACAATTTTGTTTCTGGATATATACTCAAAAGAATCAAAAGCAGGAACTTAGAGGTATTTTTATTGATACGCCCATGTTCACAGCAGGTAATTCACGATAGCCCCGAACTGGAAGGCCCATCAGTGGATGAGTGGGTAAACAAATGGTTGTGTATACACAGTGGGCTGTTTCTCAGCTTCCAAAGGAAGCAAATTCTGGCATGCTACAGCCTGGATGAGCCTGGGGGACATCATGCTAAGTGAAGTAGGACAAATACTATAGGAGTCCATGTAAGTGAGATATTTAAAGTAGACAGGTTCCTAGAGAAAGAAGCCAGGGGCTGGGGTGGAGGGAATGGGGACTTAATGTATCAAGGGGATGATTTCCATTTTTCAAGATGAAAAGGGTTCTGTGGCGGATGAGGGAGTTGCTGACACAGTAATGTGAGGGGGCCTAATGCCCCTGTATTTTATACACTTATAAATGGTTTTAGGATGGTATATTTTGTGTTATGTTTATTTTACTACAATTTTTTTTAAAGGGAAGGGGCAGGCAGATTTGGGACACTCAAAAGTGGAGGATGCAGAAGACTGGTGTTCTCTCGGTCACCTTGCTCATCTTTTCCAAGGAGGAAACCTCCCCTCACCTGTGGTTCTGGGTCCTGATATCTGGGGACTGCCTTATTTATTTATTTTTTTAATATTTGTTTATTTGGCTGCACCGGGTCTTTATTTGCACCATGTAGGAGCTAGTTCCCTGACCAAGGATCAAACCCAGGCCCCCTGCATTGGAAGTACAGACCACCGAGGAAGGCCGTCCCTGGGGGCCGTGTTATGGTGACTCCTGTCAAGGTTCCCACTAAATGTTTCTTCCTGGGGATAAAGATGGTCCCTGCGAGAGAGGTAGGACACACAGAATGGCTCATTGGGCCTTGGCCCCCTCAGACTCAATGTATAACAAAGATAATTCTATGCCAATAGCTCCTCTCATTGATCGAGATGGAAGCTTGGTGATGTCATGGGCTAGGATCCTTGGTGATGTCATGGGTCAGGTGACCCTTCCCATCACCTTCACATCCTCGCCCCACCAGGTTGTTGGAGAACAGAGGCTTTCATTACTCAGAGGGAGCAATGCACCCGCCAGGACTGTACTCTGGTGACAACGTGTCAAACTGCAGAAAAGCTCTTGCTGGAGCCCCACGTCACGCTCATTGTTGCTCCAAGCAAAGGAAGACCATTTTGCTTCCGCTGTGCTGGAGATGGACGTGCTCATTAACCTTTGGGGGACCTGAACACGAACAAGCAATCACGGTGTCCCACTTACCCTCCAGATGAAATCAAGCCAAAGAACTGGAAGAAAAAAATAAAACAAGTATAAAGAAATTCACCAACATTCTCATTTTCCCTGTGATCACTACTGAGATGAGATTGAAATTTTTTAATCAGTGTACTTCATTTTTTAGATAGGTTTTAGGTTAATAGAAAATTGAGCAAAAAGTACAGACTTCCCATAAAACTCTCACCCCACCACCCCCCACACATAGAGTTTCCCCTGTTATTGACACCTTGCACTGTGTGCTTGTATGCCGAGTCGCTCAGTCGAGTCTGACGCTTTGTGACCCTGTGGACTGTAGCCCGCCAGGATCCTCCGTCCATGGGATTCTCCAGGCAAGAATACTGGAGTGGGTTGCCATGCCCTCCTCCAGAGGATCTTCCCGACCCAGGGATCGAATCTAGGTCTCCCTCATTGCAGGCGGATTCTTTACCGACTGAGCCACCAGGAAGCCCAACACCTTGCACTAGTGAGGTACGTTTGTTACAACTGATGAACAGATATTGGTCCAGTATGATTAGTAACTGAATAAGCCCACAGTTTACCCTAGGGTTCACTCCTGGTATTGTGCATTCTGTGGGTTTTGCCAAACAGGTAATATCATGTGTCCAGCATGACCGTGTCATCATTTCACCACTCTAAAAATCCTCTGTGCTCTCCACCCTACTCCAGCCCCTGGCAACCACTGAGCTCCCTCCTCTGTCTATGGTCTTGCCTTTTCCAGGATGTCTTATAATTGGAATCATACAGTATGGAGACTTTAAAAGCTGGCTTATGCCATTTAGCAACATGAATTGGTCTCCTCCATGTCTTTCCATGGCTCAGTAGCTCATTTATTTTTCACTGGATTTCCATTGTCTCGAGGTACCAGTTTGTTTATCCATTCATCTATTGGAGGATAGATGAGCTGCTATCCAAATCAGGCGATTATGAGTAGAGCTGCTATAAATATCCACACAATGCAGAAGACCTGCGTTTGATCCCTGGTCGGGAATCTCCCCTGGAGAAGGGAATGGCTACCACTCCAGTATCCTTGTCTGGAGAATCACAGGGACAGAGGAACCTCGAGGCTACAGCCCACGGGGTAGCGGAGCTGGACACAACTGAGCGGCTAAGCACACAAGCGTCCTTGGGCAGGTTCTCACGAGGGGTAAGTGTTCACCTCATTCGGGTAAATATCTTGGGGCACAGTTGCTGGATTTTGTGCTGAGACTATGCTTCACTTTGGGGAAAACTGCCCAGTGTCTGCTCCGGGGCCCCAGGGGCGCAGGGTGGGGGTCGGTCCTCTCTGCTAGGACATCTGCAAAGATTTAAGGAGTGTCTGCACCTGCATTCAGCCTGAGTGGTGCCCTTACCAGCATCTGGGTGAACCAACTCAGATATCACTGCTATCCCCATGCCTTGCTTCTGGGTCTGATCCTCTTGCGGGTCAGGGAGAGCCACAGCTCTCAGCGAATTCCTGACCCTGCTTCCTCCTGCTTCTCCATCTCTCCCCTGAATCTATGCTGCCACCATCCTGGGTCCATCCCGCAGCCCTCAGAGCCAGCCATCCCAGGAGCATAGGGACTTCCATTGAGGCTGCAGGTGTCCCAGGAAGGGGGTCCCATGGGAAACAGGGCAGCCTCCTCCCCTCCATCACCCTGCCACTCTGTGGTCCTGGCTGGCCTGGGACATCCTCCCCATCGGGGCCCAGCCTCCTGCCTGTCTCCCTGGGTAGTGGGCCCTCCCTGCCCTCCTAATCCTGTTATAGAATTGTTCACCATCTTGTTCCCAAGCATATTGGTAATTATTTTGTTCTTTTCTTAATCAGTTTCAAATCCTGTGTTTTTACTTGCATCTTTTAAGAACCCTGTGAAGTGAGCCAGATGAGATGGGGTTCCTGTTGCTCTTTCAGACACGAGCAAAAGAAACACCCAGACTTTGGTCGTTAGGCGATTGGTTTAGGAAAGTGGCAGAGAGGACAAGATTCAGGTGTTTTGACCCCTGGGCCAACTCCCTTTTCTAGAAGTGTCCAAACCCTCCTCTTTGCTACCTCCGATTAGTTTTTTATTCCCTCTTATCATCCCAGTTTTTTACCCAATCCGGCTAATGTTTCATATGGGTCTTGTCTTATAATCCTTTCATCAAATTGTCCTGCAACTGGCCTGAAATTGAGAGCTCGGAATTGGGGATTAAAATTTTGGAAGGTCCTGACCATTCTTGATAAAGGCTTCCTTTCAAGCCAAGTTCAACATCAGTTTCTGGGGTGTGAATTCACGTGCCCCACAGACAGGCCTGCTGATTTAGCCAGGTTCTCCAGTAAAATGAAAAAGGATAATGAAGGCATAAGTTTTCTCTACACTAACATAGAATTTTATCTTTCCAGCCACTTTCTGAAAATTAAGAATTCTTTCTCACATCACGAATGCTGGCCTTAACAGGGAGGCTGAGCCTACAGGGACACAGCAAACGAAGCCCCCATCTTGTCTATGAGCCGGATCAGAGAGTCTGGTTCCCGTGACACTACCACCTAAGCGTTTGAATCAAAGTGCAGAAGAGAGAATGTGATTCAGATTGTGGCAAATCATTACAAAAACATCCTTTCGTGAGCATTTTTAATGAGTGGAGATATCATCACAGCTGGGAGAGTCATTGCTGAGATCTCATGGAGGCTTTTGAAAATTATTTCATTGATATTTCAAATAACCCTTTAAAAACATTCCTTGGAGAGCTGAAATCAATTCATAACTGCAAACCATCCCCATTCCTAAGGAGGGTGCCCATCACAGGACGATCATGTTTTAGGTGGAGGAAGGATGCCTATGAGGTGGAGCTGCATTGACCTGCCTCTCCTGAGGCCCCCAGCCCTCCTAGGCTCCGTGTCTCTTGGGTCGGTGTATCGCACGCAGCCTTTGACTTGGCTCAACATAGTGAAGGAGCCTCGTTATCCACACTTCACAGCCCGCACCCCCACCGAGCCTCGCTGTGGTCAAAGGATTGTGCGATGCTTCATTATAACCAGCTTCCTCTCTCTGCCTCGAGCCTGGTTTCACGGCCGACAGATGAAACCAGACGCAAGCGGCACCTTCGGGTGCGAACATCCTACTTGGAGACCAGCCTCCTGCACAGCTTTGCCAGGCCCCTTTCTGCCATGCGGCTGCCCAGGTAGACATTGCTGAGTGGGCAGTGCCTTGGAAGTGCCCGCCCATCAGCAGATACCTGTCACAGCAAAGTGAGGAGATGGGCAGCAGGGAACACTGCACTGGGAGCCGCTGGCTTCGGGAAAAGCCATGGACCTGGTACCACTCCATCTCTAACTTTCTGTCCAAAGTCTAAGCCCCTTTGGGGAGAATAGATTTGCTCTTTGAGAAGCAAGAACTGTCAGGATTAGTACAGAAAAGCAGCACAGTGGGTTCAGGCATTTTCAGGGTGAAGGACTCAGATGTAGCCCAGGTTTTCTATTACACATTCCTAGAGGTTTAATAGATTTTAATCCTAGGCTGGATTAGCACCAACAGTTTGAAACAATTCACTTTTCTCCCTACTGTGCCTTCAGTAAGGCAGCTGAGGTGGAAGGGCTGAGCTCTGAATGCAAATTCATTTCACCAGCTGGTCAGCTCTGGATCAGAGACCTGAAATAAAGATAAAGACCACAGCACGAACATTCCCACCTAGGACTCATCCCCTGTGCTCTCTCCTGCTGAAAAGGGCATGTGCGCGTGACACATAAATACTAATGCCGGAAACGAATGCTGTAATTAGAGGCTAGAAATTCCTTTTTATTTATTTCTTTTTTTGGCCTCGCCACATGCCATGTGGGATCTTAGTTCCCTGACCAGGAATCAAACCCACACCCCCTGCATTAGAAGTGCAGAGTCTTAACCACTGGACCCACCAAGGAAGTCCCTAGAATTTCAATTTAACGGAAATGGTTTTCCCAAGAAGCTGAAGTCAGGACACAGAGCTGGAGCTGATCTTGTCTATTCCTTTCCTCGAACGCAGGGACTTGATCTGCCTTGATCTTGGTCTGTCTTGTCTTACTTATCGCTTTCTTACTCTGCTGAAGGACTCAGCTTGCAGGCCCAGCTTCATGGCGGGGTGACCCCACAGGCGCACCAGGCCCCACGCTCAGGGGCCGGCACTGGTTTAACCCTGTGTGCCTGCCCTCCTGAGATGCATAATAATTTTGGAACAAGAAGTCCTGTGTATTCATTTTGCACTGAGCCCTGCCACTTCGGAAAGATTGAAGGCAGGAGGAGAAGGGGAAGACAGAGGATGAGATGGTTGGATGGCATCACTGACTCGATGGACATGAGTTTGAGTAAACTCCAGGAATTGGTGATGGACAGGAAGGCCTGGCGTGCTGCAGTCCATGGAGTCACAAAGAGTCGGACATGACTGAGCTACTGAACTGAACTGCCACTTAGGTAGTTGGTCCCAGTGACTTGGGGTCAACAGGATTTCTGTGCTATTGAGGGTCTGCCGCTGAACCCCCCATGCAGATCAAGCATCCATTGACATGAGACAAAGTGAAATGGGATCCAGGGCTCAAAATGATGAGCACCCAAAGGTGCTGCTGGCTGCAACCAGGACCTGTGGCCCTAAGGAATGGGACATGGGGAGGAAAGGCCTATGGAGTGAAACAGCCAGAACTCCTGGGGTGTTAGGGGGAAGGAAGGATAATACTTGGAAAGAAGACCCAAAACTAGACCACTGCTGTGTCCCCAAGAGGAAAAGCACAGGAGGTAGTGAGAGTCACATGGTCACACGGGTGTCACAGGCTTTGCCCCACCGTCTGCCACTGATTCACTTGAGGTACTGGGGTCGTGCAGGGTTGACTTTATTTTTATTGACAACGTGATGACCTCTTCCTCCCGGACATTTATTTTCTCTAGGTCTGTGAGGAGCTTAACTGCAGGGAGACCAAGGCTGATACGGAATCCTTTTTATCTGAGATCTAGGCATTGAGGACAGAACCCCTCTTTGAACTCTGCCCAGGGAGAATGGGAGAGGTGCTTTGGGGGGAGGGCAGTTCTTCCTGGATTGCAGTCCACAGGTTGAGATCTACATCACGAGATATAAAGAATGAAGGGAGAGTCAAGCTGCATGTTTTGACTCTGTAAATAAACAGACTGCAGCTCAACGTGATACCTTCTTCCTGTTAGCAGGGTCTCATCCCATTGGGACAGAGTATAAATCATCCTAGAACACTCTGCCCTGTTTGAAGGGAGACCTGGCCACTGAAGTGCTTCCCCGGTGGCTCAGTGGTAAAGAACCCACCTGCCAATGCAGGAGACATTGGTTTAATCCCTGGGCTGGGAAGATCCCCTGGAGAAGGAAATGGCAACCCACTCCAGTTATTCTTGCCTGAAGAATCCCATGGACAAAGGAGCCTGGCAGACTACAGTCCATGGGGTGGCAAAGACTCGGACACAGCTGACCCCATGCCTGTGGTTCCTGAATCCTACTGCCTTTTCCTTTTGCCTCTTTCCCCTCTCCTCCTTTCCTCGGAGATTCACTCCCCACCTCCACCCCTGCCACCTACTTCTGTCCAGTCTCTCCTCCCCAGTCACTGATGCCCTAGGCATCCCTCCTTCGTGTCCTCGCCCCCCAGATCTGAGCCCCGCCCCTGGCCATGTCCACTGAATGGAAGCCCCTGGCCCCTAGTGGGGGTGGCCACTGCTCCCCCAGGCCTGCAGTGGGTTCCCCATAAGTGCCGTCTTGCTGCACAAAGTTCGTAGTGTTTCCCACCACGGACAGAATAGGACCAATCCCCATCATGGCCCCACCTCGCCCTCTGCTGCTCCCCTGCGTCGGTCACACGTGGCCATTCTCCGTCTACCCTCCTCCACTTCAGGGCTGCCTGTCTGCTCCTCCCCCGAGTCAGTCACTGTCCCTCTTCACAGCCAGGAATGGTGCTTCTCATGTGTCCCTGTAGGGCTGCTGGCCCCCTACCCCCACCCCAGTGGAGAACAAGCCCCCTGAGAGCAGGGCCTGTACACTCAGCCCTTGTCCAGAAGAGACAGTGGACACCGGCTCAGCCTTCAACAGCCCGTCTCAAGTGGTCTCTGTGCGGCCCTTTCCCTTGTGTCCCCAAGAGCCAGGGTGACACGGCCGTGTTCTGGGGCCACCTGCTTTCCTGGGCCGACGTTGCATTGGCTCGGATGCCTGATACATAGCAGGCCAATAAATGTTAGCTATTATTATTTAAAAACAAAGTTTGCTGTTTGTTTTCTCCATCAGGAAAAATTTGGCAAATATCTTATTGCCTCTAAAGAATCTCTAAGACAAACGCTGTTACTAATCGGTGTGTTGTCTTTGGCATGCTAATTTAATCCAGGCAGCTATTCATTCAGTCTTTCATTTATTTTATTTAATGTGTTGGTTGGATGCTCCAAGAAGCAGCTGCTGGTGCGGTTATTAATATGAGAGGGTTATTGGAAATTAACACCTCTGAAAGATGAAAGAGGGAAGAAATGGGACTGGGCAGGGCAACCCTTCAGACCACGATGCAGCTGTAACCAGGTGTCAGCCGCCGAGCAGCAGGCGTCCCTACACCGGGCAGAAATGTCCCTGTCCGTGTATCTGCGGTGCCCAGTCACTGTCTGGGGCAGCCCTGGAGGAATGCAGTCTCTTCTCAAAGCCAAGATGTTGTCTGAAGTTGCTTCGAGCTGGAGGATTGCAGCCCATGGCACACTTGCAGCCACCTGGCAAGTCCTGTCTTGCTTTCCCAAGACCACGTCTCTCCACCCCTTGCTCCCTGGGTGTCTTCGTATGACACCAGGAGCTGCGTGGCTAGGAGACCATTGGGCAGCTGATACCCTCTACTGACTCTTGAGATGGTGACTCCTCTTATACCTGCCTGGATGCAGAGTTCACAGAGTGCTGGAGGCAGCTGTCACTTGCATATTACTTCATGGAGCCCCAGTAGCACACCATCCGCTTGGGAAACCAGAAACCCTGTAGAGCCCTGACTTGCAGAGAAGAGAAGTGAAAGCCTCCCAGTCCAATTGTTCAGAAGGACAGGGTGCTAGCTCAGGTCCTTTGAGGAGAAGATGCCAAGATGGGATTGGACGTGCAAGAGAGTTTGCAGAGGAGGCACCATGAGGATGGAGTGGAGTGAGCAGGAGGTGGGGAGAGAGCCTTAGGTTTCCACAAGCCTGCCACCTGTGATGGAGAGAGAAGCACAGAGGGCTGGGCAGGAAGAGTCTGAGACTGCAGCACAATCCCACCTGAGATCTGGCCAGCCAATGGAGAGTTCTCAAACTGAAGTCACCCATTAGAAATGTCCAGTGGAAGACAAAGCAGGGGAGGCAGGATTGAGGGAGAAAAGTATTTGGACAGTAATGGAGGTGTGACACTTATGAAGGAGAATGGGAAGGAAGCTGGATTGGGCAGGGAGGGGCTTCATGGGCAACACGAACTTGAGAAAGTCTCGGGCGACCCAGAAGGGACCGCAGAGCAAAGACGGCTAGCTAGGGGAGCTCTTCATAGGCAGACACGCCCAGGATCCAGAGCCAGGGAAGGGCTTGGTCTCAGCTGCAAACCTGGAGTTGACCTTGAGGTGCGAACAACTGGAGGCTGCCCACTCACTGCATCCTCGGGCTAAAGGGTATGTTCTTTCCTGATGGGAGATTGAAGCAACCTGTCCCCACCACTGCTGCACCAAACACCATTCTACAGTCAGTTCCCACTTTATTGCCGACATGAAGTTATATGTCTGCTTATTTTCTTTAAGATGAATGAAATAATGTCAAACATTTTTAGTGCCTACTTAACAAGTGTTTATATTGCTTAAGAGTTGACTCCAAAATGAAATTCTTGGGTCAAAAGTATGATCATTTTTAAGATTCTTGGTACACAGGGCTCATTTTTTCCTGCAACATCTGAATCATTTTGTGCTTCACTCAGCAATATAAGCTTGGCTCCTTGAAACAGGTCTACTTAGGGCCATCTAGTTAAATAGAAAAAAAATTTCATCTTGATATTTATTTATTACAACTTGAATGAGGTCCTTGAATATGATGGAGGCTGGGCATTTTTTTCTAGATGCTCTTAAACCAGTGGTCATTTATAAACATGTGCTAATCTTCTTCTTCTCAGAGGAGGGTGTCAGCACAGGATTAACCTGGCCAGAGAGTCACTAGGGCACTGACCGATGGGAAGAACTGGGAGGGAGGTGGGAGAGCTGGAGAACATGACGGTTTGACCCTACGTGAAGGAGAAGGGGAAGGAAGGAAGGCATGAGGGAGGCGTGCTCCACTGCAGTGTGTTCCAGGGGAGCACGAGGGCCAACATTGTCTCCAGAGGAGCCCCACAAACCCCCAGAGATAGTAACCTGCCTTGGTGGCCCTGCTGCCCTGGAGCCTGGCTGGGAGCAGTATGACCTCTATGATGGATTTCAGAGCCAGCTCTGGTCAATTACACTCCCCGTGGTTGGAGATCTGAGAGATGCGTTTGCGTGATCACCATGAAATTCTTCCTGTGCTTTACCTACAGTAGATTGCTGTTCAGTCGCTAAGACGTGTCTGACTCTCTACGACCCCATGGACTGCAGCGTGTCAGGCTTCCCTGTCCTCCACCATCTCCCAGAGTTTGCTCAAACTCTTATTCACTGAGTTGGTGATGTCATCCAACCATGTTATACTCTGTCACCTCCTTCTCCTCCTGCCTCAAGCTTTCTCAGCATCAGGTTCTTTTCTAAAGAGTCAGCTCTTCACACCAGGTGGCCAGTGTTTGTGTTATTTCATTATTTATTTGAGACTTTAATGTAGTTACTAGCTAGTTGCTTGTCAACACTGTCGAAGATATAAATGTCAATTTAGCATTTTCTTTTCAGATTTTTATACAAGCATTTTTATGTATAAAAATCAAATTTATCTACTTTTTTCCTTTTTTTACTGGAGAAGGAAAAGGCTACCTACCCCAGTATTCTGGCCTGGAGAATTCCATGGACTGTATAGTTCATGGGGTCACAAAGAGTCAGACACAACTGAGCAAATTTCACTTCACTTTCCTTTTTTTAACATTTCAATCTCAAGAAATAAGGATTTCTTTGAGTTTTCCTATTTAACTTTTGAATCATTCTAGAATTTATTTTTTTAATTAATTTATTTTTAATTGGAGGATAATTGCTTTACAATACTGTGTTGGTTTCTGCCATATATTAACATGAATTTATTTTAACATGGGGTTTGAAGTATACATTTTTTCAAAATTCCAAATCACTGATTTCTCCAGGCAATTTTTGAACAACTCTTTCCTTATCTATTGATTCAAAATGCCACTGTTATGATGGATCATACTCCTGTGTCTCCTGGATATAAATTGTGTACCCATAGCTATCATTTTTCCCAACACCACAGTTAATGTTGTTTAGTCACTAAGTAGTGTCCAACTCTTGCAACGCCATGGACTGTAGCCTGCCAGGCTCCTCTGTCCATGGGATTTCCCAGGGCAAGAGTACTGGAATGGCTTGCCATTTCCTCCTCCAAGGGATCTTCCCAACCTAGGAATTGAGCCCACATCTCTTGCGTTTCCTGCATTGGCAGTCTGGTTCTTTACCACTAACGCCAACTGTTAGATGGGTTTAGACCATTGACATGTTGAGCTACATGTCATGTCTTTGTTTTCTGGAGCTGCTGTAACAAACCATCAAAATCCAGGTATTTAAAACAAACAGACAAAATTTATTTTCTCACAGATCTGGAGGCCGGAAGTCTGAAGTCAGATATCAGCAGGGCCGTGATCCCTCTGAAGGCTCCAGGGGGGAATCTAAACTCTATTCCAGGACTTTTTCATAGTTTCTGATGTCGCCTGCCATCCTTGGCGTTGCTGGCCAGTAGACGCATGACTCCCATCTCTGCCTCCATCACCAACATGTGATTTCCCTGTGTTTCTCTCTGCCTCTTTTCACAAGGACCCAGCCTTTGGATCAAAGGTCCAGCCTACTCCAGGGTGACCTCTTAGCTAATTCCATCTTCTCTCTAGGCGAGATGACAGGAGGGGGTGCCTGCAGAGGATGCTCAGCCCCACCGGGCATTCTCCTCTCCTCTCTTTGGTGACTGTAGTGTCTTCTTCCACTGTGTTCCTGCCTCTCTGTGCTCAGCACACTGGGCTCAGGCCCATCTTGCCTTCTGGGGCTCCTGGCAAGCAGGTATGCTCAGCAAAGCCAAACAACTCCTATGTCCTTGTCCTGAGAGACAGTGGAGAGCTGAGGGCATCAGAGGCTGCACTGGGGCCCCAGATCCCAGCTCAGGGCTCCAGTCCAGTTTTTCCAGTACAAAAGGCTGATTCATTACATCCGGATGTCCAAATTCTATGTGTGACTTTCAACTGCCTGGGAATTTATGTGCGTGCGTGCCCTGTTGCTCAGCTGTGTCTGACTCTTTGTGACCCCATGGACTGTAGCCTACCAGGCTCTTCTGTCCATGGAATTTTCCAGGCAAGAATACTGGAGTGGGTTGCCATTTCCTCCCCGAGGGCATCTTCCCAACCCAAGTATAGAACCCACATCTCTTATTTCTCATGCTTTGACAGGTGGTTTCCTTACCACTGAGCCACCTGGAAAGCCCACGGTTATTTGGGAATGAGATAAACTGGAGAGATGGCTGGAATGAACTGGTCCTGCATTTGGGGGTGAGGATTGATAGCTGGAGAGACAGAAACTGCACTGGGACAGAGCAGCTCCTTACCGCCTAGGGAGCTCCATGTGCAGAGGGCAGAGCTGGGCTGTGAGTAACCTGCAAGGACTTGTTTATGACGCTTGCCTGGATCTCTGCAGTCACCTTGACCTGAATTCACTGGAGCCTGGCTGGGTCACAGCAGGCACTGGAAAGAGTGTTGGGGCCCCAGCCAGGCAGAGCTGCCCATGTGGACTGTGCAGGCAGTAGTGGGCAGGTGCTTTTATTGGCTTTCTCCAATCTCCTGGCCAGTCCAGTGTTTACACTGAGAGAATTTTGGTATCTTCCTCTCCATCTTCTCTGACCTTCATCTAAAATCAAAGCAGTTTTATCCAGTAATTGTGTGGTTGCTCCACCTTCACTCTGATACCGAAATGTGCTCATTTTGATTCTGAATTTTGGAAATTAGAGATGGCTTTACCCACAAGGCATAGGAGGCCTTTTTAACAAATAATTGGAGTTGCATAAAGACCCATATGGGAGAAGGAAGCAGAAGTAAAGTTGAGTGACATTAATATAAATCTAAAGGGCAGAATAAACCTCCCATGAGACTTGTATCCAGAACATCTGAGTGTGGGAAGAGATGACATGGGCACTCCTGAGACCTAAAACAGCAGTGGGAACCGTTTCAGGAGGCGATGGGACTGAAAAGGGAGAGACAAATCCAGACCCCCACCCACTTCCACCCTGGCCTCGAGCCTGCAGAGTCAGTGCTGAGCACAGCTAGCTCTAGGGGAGAGCAGACGGCAGACTCATTGGCCCCAGCAGGCCACAGGGGTCCTGCAAAGCAACTGCAGCTGCTCTTGAGGACTCTGCTGAGGACAACCTTCCTGCAGAAGCAGATGCTGAGAAGGAGGGAGCATAGACCTCTGGGAGTTAGATTTCACTGGGCAGAGCAATTCCAAAGCAAGAGGCAGTGGTAGCAGCCATGGTAGCCAAGACACTATCACTAAACATCCCACCACTGAGGCAGCACCCAGGCTTCCCAGGTGGCTCAGTGGTAAAGGAATCTGGCTGCAACGCAGGAGACACAAGAGATGCGGGTTCCATCCCTGGATCGGGGAGATGCCCTGGAGGAGGAAATGGCAACCCATGTAGACTGGTAGGCTAGAGTCCATGGGGCCACAAAGAGTCAGACATGACTTAACAACAACAAAGGCAACACGTGAGGGCTAGAAGCACAGGCTTACAGAGATGCAGAAATTGAAAATCTTCCTACACTCAGAATGTGCAAAAAGGAACCCAATCCAAGACCTGATGATTGGAGTGTCATCAATAAACTCCCTAAATTTCACAAGAAGATGGGATATCTCGAGATATCACTCTTTGGCAGAGGAAACACAGATGTTTGGCTCTTTGACTTTGTATCAGACAGCTACAGCAATGCTGGTTAACAAACAAGCCCAGAACCTCAATTTTTATATCTTGTCCATAGGTCCATAGGTTCATGTGCAGGCACCCCTGGTGGGCTCGGTTCAGGTCTGCTCAGTGTACTTCCTCACTCTCTTCGGAACAGTGACTGACAAGGCACGTCCCTTTTCTGGCAGAAGCACAAGAAGTCCAGCTGAACAGTGCTGGCACTCTGGAGACCTCTATGAGCATCTCATTTGCTGACACTCCATTGGTAAACAAAAGCAAGTCCTGAGACAAAGCTCTAAATCAACAGGGGATATGGATTATCCTCCAAGTATTCCATGAGAAGCACTGCAAAGTCACATGGAAAGTCTGGGTGTGGAACCTATTACAGAGGGCAGGTAAAGGACCAGACCCACACGCCAACTTACCACGTTCCTTATGGTTATGAATGCATGACACAGATTCTCCAGCAAGAGCAAAATCAAGAATCGTTCCTTTCACATTCCCTCTGTCTGCCTTCTTTCTTTCAGGTGCACACATCTCTAGATGGCCTTTGGAGACGTTGCTGGCTCTGCATTTTTGGAGTATCTCAATGCCGTCTCAGTTCCATCTTCTGATCACATTGCGAAGCCTCTGGTGAGCTGTATAGTACATCTTGCTGGACATAATTTAAGACAGTTATTGGAACAGAGAGTATATTTTCAGCCTCAGGCACAATATGTCATGAGGCAAATGTGATTAATGTATTGTTCTGTACCATTTCAGAACCATCCCGGGGAAGGACTGAACTGCTCACTGGTGCTTACTGGGTCCCTGGAGGACACAGGCAGGAGCTGTGGTTGAGATTAGGGAGGGGCCTCCTGAAGATAAGACAGCCGTGATAGAGAAAGCTGAGTGCTGAAGAACTGGTGCTTTTGAACTGTGGTGTTAGAGAAGACTGAAAGGAGACCAAACCAGACCATCCTGAAGGAAATCAGTCCTGATTATTCATTGGAAGGACTGATGCTGAAGCTGAAACTCCAATACTTTGGCCACCTGATGTGAATAACTGACTCATTGAAAAAGACCCTGATGCTGGGAAAGATTGAGGGCAGGAGGAGAAGGGGACGACAGAGGATGAGATGGTTGGATGGCATCACCGACTCAATAGGCATGAGTTCGGGTAAACTCCGGGAGTTGGTGATGGACAGGGAAGCCTGGAGTGCTACAGTCCAGGGGCTTGCAAAGAGTCGGACAGAACTGAGTGACTGAACTGAACTGAACTGATAGATTAGGCTCTTCTCCCCGCGAGGGTCCAGCACCAGGCCCTGACAGACCACAGCCCGACAGCACAGCGCAGGGGCTGAGAGCACAAACTGAGGGGTGAACGCTCATCCTTCACCCCTCACACCGACACGGGGGGGAGAGGTAGTGGTCAGTGTGGGCAGGGTTACGCGGCTGTCACACATGACGCCTCAGGGGCTTGAAACAACAAGCGTTTGTATTTGGCTTACTCCACGTGACCCTCAGAGGTTGCCAAGGCTACCCTGTTGCACCTTGCCCTTACCCAGGGGCCCACGAGGACGGAGGGAACTCCACAGGGTAAGATGTTGTCAGCCACCCGGTGATTCAGTCCCTCTTTTTAAAAGCATACTTTATGTATTTATTTGACCACATCAAGTCTTCACTGTGGCATGTGGGATCCTTCTTTGTGGTGTGTGGGCTTGGCTGCCGCGCAGCATGTGGGATCTCAGTTTTCTGACTAGGGATCGAACCTGCATCCCCTGCATTACGAGGTGGGTTCTCAACCCCTGGACTACCAGGGAAGTCCCTCATTCACTCTTTTTAAACATTTTTATTTGTTTTTATTTATTATTTATTAAATATTCTTAAATATTTATTAAAATACTTATTATTTACTTCTTTTTTAAAATTCTATTTTATATAAGTATAGTTTATTTAGGACTTCCCTGATGGCTCAGACAGTAAAGCATTTGTCTGCAATGCGGGAGACCTGGGTTTGATCCCTGGGTTGGGAGGATCCCCTGGAGAAGGAAATGGCAACCCACTCCAGTACTCTTGTCTGGAAAATCCCATGGATGGGGGAGCCTGGTGGGCTACAGTCCCTGGGGTCGAAAAGAGCTGGACACAACTGAGCAACTTCACTTTCACTTTTTCATAGTTTATTTAACTATACACAATGTGTAAATTTCTGCTGTACAGCAAAACGATTCCGTTATATGTTCTTTTCCATTATGGTTTATCATGGGATATTGAATAGAGTTTTCTGTGGTATACAGTAGGACCTTGTTTACCCATTTTTATATAATAGTTTGCATCTACTATATCCCAAACTCCCAATTCATTCCTCCCCTATCCCCATTCCCCCTTAGCAACCGTAAGTCTGTGGTCTGTGTCCGTGATTCTGTTTCTAGATTGGTTGGTTTGGGTCATATTTTAGATTCCACATATAAGTGATATCGTGTGTGATTTGTCTTTCTCTGGTCTGACCCACGGCGTTCAGTGTGATAATCTCTAGGTTCATCTGTTGCTGCAGGTGGTGTTCTTCATTCTTCTGACGGCTGAGTCGTATTCCATATATATGCACCATACCTTCTTTATCCATTCATCTGTTGATAGACATTTAGGTTGTTTCTATGTCTTGACTACATGAATAGTGTGGCCAGTGATTCATTTACTCTTAGAGGCTTCCCCCAGAACTCATGCCCAACCCACCCATGCCTCCCTTTCCTAAGCTAGTCACCTGGTCACACTGATCCATGCCTTCCTTTCCTAAGCTAGTCACCTGGTCACACTGATCTTGCACACTCTGGGGAAGTGCAAGCCTACTAAATGCTCAGTGGGGAGAATGGTGGGACTAGCCCCGCCGACCAGTGTGGGAAGGAACTCCCAGTTCTGTCCCCAGGAAGAGACACTCTGGGAGAACCTCTGCTGACCTCCTGCATCTCCATTCGCTCCCATCTCCCGAGACTTCTCTGGTTGGACTGGGGAGCGGGACAATGCAGTGGTCGCTCAAAGGCGGCTCCCTCTGCTTCAGAAGCACACTGGGTCAGGTGCAGGTCAGGACGCCCCTCTCTGTCCCCAGGCAGGGGACGCAGTGTCCACATGACGGAGTGCCCCTGTTCTGCAGATCTCAAAACTCCTCCATACGAGCCAGCACCAGGGCTGTCTTGGGAAAGAAGCTGATGAGAAGTCATATTCTGGGGACATAAATTCAAATTAAACTTTTCAGTATGTTTACCTCTTAAGCAAACATCCCTTTCACTGGATTTAAAACTCCATCTGTATGGTACTTGTATCTTATTCTCAATATTTCTTAATTCATAGGGGACTTAGGGCTGCTGACGAAACCCCAACAAGCCCCTCTTCAATCTTCTGGGTTTTATTTTTCATTTCAGTAAAATTTTCATCGAAGTTTCATTATAGGATACTTCACATACAGAAAGATGCACAAATCGTAAGTGAACTGATGCATGTATTTTCATTAACAGACATGTAACCGACATGTAGGTCATCAGCAGAACACCCCTGAGATCAAGAAACAGAAAGTTCCCAGCACCTCAAAACGCCCCCTTATGTCCACTTGCATTAACTAGTCCCCTCTGCCCACTATTCCGACTTTGAACATCATAGATGAGCTTTGCCGGGTTTCAGACTTCACATAAATAGGATCCCAGCTTCTTCAGTTACATTGTTGTCGTGAACGGCTTTGGTTTGCCCCTTTCCGTTGCTGTATGAGGCTCTGCTGCACGTATCTCTTCATGAGCTTTTGGGGTGGTTCTAGTCCATTACTATGATGAATGCTGCTTCTGTGAACAGTCCAGGACACATGCCTTTTGGTGAACATTCATGTGAATTTCTCTTGTATCTACCTGAGAGTGAAGTTTCTGGGGAATAGGGTATAAACAGGCATGTGTATATTTTGTCTCCAAAATGGTTGTGTCCACTCACACTCGCATGGGCAGTGTATGAGAAGTGTAATATCTTCACTAATGCTCGGTCTCACCATGTATTTAGTTTCAGCCATTCTGGTGGGAGTGCAGCAGCATCTCCTTGCTGTTTTATGTTGCATTTCCCTGACAACTGGTAAGATTGACTGGTATCTGCTTTGGTCGTTTGAACAGCCTGTTTTGTGAAATACTTGGTCGTGTCTTTTGCCTACATTCTGCTGGATTTTCTTGTTTTCCTATCAACATGTGGGAAAGGAAAGTGAAGTCACTCAGTCGTGTCTGACTCTTCGCAACCCCATGGACTGTAGCCTACCAGGCTCCTCCGTCCGTGGAAATTTCCAGGCAAGAGTACTGGAGTGGGTTGCCATTTCCTTCTCCAGGGGATCTTCCTGACCCAGGGATTGAACCCATGTCTCCCACATTGCAGGCAGATGCTTTACCATCTGAGCCACTGGGAAAGCCCTCATCAATCAACATGTGAGAGAGCTTTATATTTTCCACATATGAGTCCTTGGTCAGATATATTTATCTTGAAAACACTTCTCCCATTCCTTGGCTTGTCTTTTCCTTATCATCCTGTCTTTTCCCATTTTAGCTAATACTAACTCAGAGCTCTCTCCTCACTGCATGGGAACGACTACTTCCCACATCTGTGCCTCAAATGGAGTTTGATATTGTGGTCCTAACTTTTCAGGCCATGATCCAGAACCTACAGACTGGTTTATAGACAGGGACTCAGCACAGCAGCCTCCCCACTGTGTAAATTAATGCCCACGGTCCACTAAAGTGTGTGACTTCTGAAACGGGACCCTAACGGGTGATAGAATCTTAGAGCCATCAGCCATGATTCATATCCATCTGCCATAAATCAGCTGTCTTCAAAGATACATCCACTGAAATTACCTCTGTTTCAATCATGAGAGTCCATGAATCAATCCAGGCCAAGGGAAAGAAGACAAAGCTTACAACATTTCCCCTTATATTGGATTTTTTTTTTTTTTTTGAGGCTCCCTACTGGTTCATGGGACTCTGCAAACCCAAAATGAGACACATTTTGGCTCTAGGATAAAGGGGCAAAGGGACGAAATAATTTCTCTTTTTTAAATGTAAAGGAAGAATCACACAGACTCTGTGAATGTGAGGTGGGCATTTGAAGATGAGCATTTTTAAAATTAATTAATTAACTTTTGGCCACGCGGTATCTTCATCGCTGCGCATTTTTCTAGTTGCAGAGAATGGGGCTACTCCTGGTTGTGCTGCGTGGGCTTATCGCTGTGGTGATTTCTGTTTCGGAACACGGGCTCTAGGCTCACCGGCTGCAGTAGCTGTCCCGCACGGGCTTGGAGACACGTGCGATCTTCCCGAACCAGGGATCGAACCCGTGTCCCCTGCACGGGCAGGCGGACTCATCCACGGCCCCACCAGGGACATGCGATCATTTCCTGTTTTTTACATTGAGGATGAGAGAGGGAGCGATTCTGATGTCTTTTCAGTGAGGATCTGCCCAGGTGCGATGCAGATTGAGAAGGCGGCGATCAGCGGGAACACACAGGATCCGAGGCGAAGGTGAGTGGACACACAGCCCTTGGCGGGCGTGGCAGGTGAGGCGAGCACTCAGAAGCCGTCACCAGAGACCCCATTACGCATATCCTGGACCCTCTGTCCAAGGACGTTTCAGGAAACCAGAGATGGCACATACAGGGTCTACAAGACTCTCTTGTCTGGAAATTCCGTTTGAAGGGGTTTGATGCCAAACAGATGTGACATCTTGGCTTTGGAAAACTTCTGAGGCTCCTCTTTCCTTCCCAGGAAGCTGGTGATGGCCTGCCGGGACCGTGGGTGGACAGCCACTCCTCCCCACCCGGGGAGCTTCCTTGGGGAGCAGATCAAGGATGCATTAAAAACACATGGTTGCCGACCAAACCCTGCTTGGTATAAAACACAGAACAGACCGAGGATCCTCATGCAGTGGTTCTCGACGTCCACATATGCTTTTCGGGAAGAGGGATTTCACTTCCTGTCAAAACTCAGAGTAAATAAATACACTCATTACATGGCCAAATGTGAGAACACTTCTTTCCAACTATTCTCAGAGCAAGTCAGTGAGCCCCGGGTGGTAAATGCCTCTTTGGCTCCATGAAGCTCAGGCCTCTCTCCGCCCCCCTGAGCAGACAGCCAGGAGTGATGTGGGCTTTCCCTGGAGTGGAAGCAGGAACTGAGCCAATGCGCTGGTGGTCCCAGGACCCCTGCGAACCTCTAAGAGTGGAAACCTACAACTATTCCCTGGGTTTGGGGATGCTACCATGAAAATGAAGAGAGAGCAGGAAGTTTCCAGGTAATTTGCTATGGGTTTTCTCAGGAGTCCCCCCTCAGATACACAGCCGGGGTCACAGATGAGCTGCAAAGCTCTGTAGCCATCACTGGTCAATCCACAGATGTGGTCCTTGGATGCTGGTTCCTGTTCTAATCACTCCAGCCCGACCTATCTGATAGTCACTCAGCCCAGTGCACAGTCTTCACTGTCGCCAGCCTGGAGCTGGGTGAGTCTGTGCCCCCCCCCTAGAACTGGGGGCCTCTGGAGGTCAGAGGAGCCAAGCTGTCAGCGTCCTGCCAGCTCACACCCCCTCCCCCAGACCCAGCCTCTCCGTGATTCTGGCTCCCGGGATTCCCACCAAAAACGCTTACTAGACATCCTTCCAGAACAATCGGCTGTTTAATCCAGATACAACTGTAGATGGACAATGGATTGCTTTTTTATTAATATATAGAATTTCCCAGCACCCAAAGAAGATTCTAGCGTGAGGTTCCAATTTACATTTACTAGAGTAAGAAAATAAGGAAACTAGATTTCCTTTGTATATTTGGCACTCGGTGGGAGCTGAGTAGCAGGGGAAAAAATGATGCTCTCATCTAATTGAATAAACGTCTTTTGATCCAATCATCTAGGCGGCCTTCTGAGACAGCTGGTCTCTGTCATGTTGCTCAGAGCTCAGAAGGCCTCTCTCCTGGCTGCCCTGGCTCTGGGGAGACGGGGATGTAAAGGATGCCACGGTCTTGGAGGAAGGGCAGCCCCGGCCCTGCCGTCCTCTGGGCATTGCCCGGGGCCCTGGGTGTGGTTGGTCCACCTTTTCTCTTGATATCCTGCCACCAAGACTCTGGGGGCACAACCAGTGGTTCCTTCTCAGCCTGCTCACTGCCCAGCGGCCCTCTACTGACCAGGCGCCCCACCCCAGCCCTTCCTGGTGTCTGTCCTGGGGGCTGAAGCCCTTAGCCCACGTGTTTGGCCCCTTATCTCAGTTCAGTTCAGTCGCTCAGTCGTGCACTGAGCCCCATGGACTGCAGCACGCCTGGCTTCCCTGTCCATCACCAACTCCCGGAGCTTGCTCACACTCCCGTATCTACCTGCCTGGCTGTTGTTGATTAGTCACTAAGTCGTGTCTGACTCTTTGCGACCCCATGGACTGTAGCCCACCAGGCTCTCCTCTTTCCTTGGGATTTTCCAGGCAAGAACACTGGAGTGGGTTGCCATTTCCTCCTCCAGGGGATCTTCCCCACCCAGGGATCCATCCCGGGTCACCCATATTGGCAGGTGGATTCTTCACCACTCAGCCAGCTTCCCTGATATCTACCTGCCTAGGGGGTCATTTCACCCCAGTGGCCCCCTCCTCTGGGAATCCTCCCAAGCAAACTTCAGTGATGTCTAAGTGCCCCCTGTGGGTATGAACAGAAATTTCTAGTTGCCTTCCCACCAAGGCGAGGTCCAGGGAATCATGGGAGGGCTGGCTTGGAGTATGCCCCTTCAGGACTCTGGGTCCCCTCCCCAAGACCTTAGGGGCATAAAACATAAAAGCCCCTCTGGCTTTCATCCTGTCCTCTCTCTCTCTGTTAACACACACCTCCTGCACTCCTGAGACCCCAGCCTCAACCGCCACCCATGTCTGACTCTCAACCGCCTCCCCCACCATTCATGGGGCCAGTCGCGGCAGAGGGAGGCTCTGCTGGGGTCAAGTGTCTCAGCGCTTTCACCTTTGTGGTGGCTCAAAACTGTCAAGTGTTAAAATTTCAGGAGGCTGGTTGTTACAAACAGACGTAATTAAAACTGAACTTATATACACTCACAATTAGATAAATTTGGTTAAAACGAAAGGAATGAAAACTTAAAACTTATCATCCTCTGAATATTTTACTATGATCTATACCCTTGAGATTATTCCATATTGTGGGTTTAACTTTCATTTTTATTTAAAAATAAAATTTCTTCCAACAATGATGGTGTTTGGTTCATTATACAACAAAGAATTGATGCTTTTGAGCTGTGGTGTTGGAGAAGACTCTTGAGAGTTGCTTGGACTGCAAGGAGATCAAACCAGTCAATCTTAAAGGAAATCAGTCCTGAATATTCATTGGAAGCTGAAGCTGAAACTCCAGTACTTTGGCCACCTGATGGGAAGAACCGACTCACTGGAAAAGACCCTGATGCTGGGAAAGATTGAAGGCGGGAGGAGAAGGGGACGACAGAGGACGACATGGTTGGATGGCATCACTGACGCGATGGACATGAGTGTGAGTAGGCTCCGGGAGTTGGTGATGGACAGGGAAACCTGGCGTGCTGCAGTTTATGGGGTTGCAAAGAGTTGGACACGACTGAGTGACTGAACTGAACTGATGCCTTATTTTCCCTTTCCAGCCTCATATATTTATTTAAAAGATAATGTATTTTCATCTCTTATAAATAGAAAATTACCCCTCTCTAAAATTTTTCTGTGTTAGGTGAAATTAATCACAAGGCAAAAATTTTCCTTTGGGTTGTAATAACAATGATCTTTGATATTTTAAATGTTTATCCTAGGTCCTGGTTTCTTGTTACTTTCTGCTCACCTCATTCTTAAAGCTGATATATCTCATTGTTATAGTTCAAAGGTATTGAAGAGTTGCTTGTTTTTAATCATAAGTATTATCAAACATCTCCAAACTATGTCTACAATGATCTTATATACCCATCAGCTCTATTCAAATATTATCAAGAAATTGCCACATCATTTACCTGTCTTCCTTCCTTCTGGAATGTTTTTAACTGAATTCCAGACAACAGATCACATCTCTTTTATCCTCTTCAATGTGCATTTCCTTAAAAGCAAGGGCACTTTCTTACATAATCGTAATTCAGCACTCTTTTAACTCCTAACGTAACTAATACAGCAATTTCTTGATCGAATCCGATACCTTTTCGTATTCAAATGGTCGGGATTGCCTCAAAATGAAAAGCTTGGCTTTAAAAATCAATCCTCCTTGGCCTGTTTGAATAGAGTGGGGTCTGTGAGATGCTGAGCCAGGATGAGACAAGACAGGAGATGGACCGCCGCCCCTCCTCCGCCCTCCCCGGCCCTCGCCCCTCCCCCGACCCCCCCACCCCTACCCTGAAGTTTCAGCTAATTCCCCTGTCCCACCGCTCTTCCTGCTGAGTAAATTGCAGGCCTGGAAGAATAGCTCTAACTACTCACACGAACAGTCTGGAGGGTGAATATTTGATTTCTCAGCCCCATTTATTACAGCTCCCATTAAGCCTCCACTCGCACAGCTGCCCCGCAGTCCCGGTGGAAATCCCGCGTGTGCAAGCCCAGCCACTTAGGCTGGAGATGAGAAAGGACAGCTTGTTTTTTCAAGTGCATTTTATATCCACTTCAAAAATGTCTGAAGCTGGGAGAACACTTTCATTTTGCAAAAGGTTAGGAATAAAGAACTTAGGCAGCGTGGGCCCTATTTCGAAGGAGCAGACGATTCCGCAGATCAAAGGGCAGACCATGGAAATTGTAGTCACGGATTTGGTGTTTTCCCCTGGAGATCACAGAAGCCTGAGTGCGGAGGAAGGTGAGCACACATCTGAAAATATCCCGATTAAGGGCTGACAGTGCTCCGGTGCAGCGGAGACAAGAATCCGGTCTCTCGGACCACGCCCGGGGTCCTTTGAAGATGCAACTGCCCCCAAAACAGCTGTAGGGGAACATCCAGAGATTTGGGGTGGGGCCTCGGACTTTTTAGATGTGCTGCTTTTTAGAAGGACTGGACAGGCTCCAGGTGAGAACTAACTGCTGAAACCAACGCCAAGGCAGACCAGGCTCCAGACCGGGAGCTGAGAATTCAAGATCTATTCTAGGCTCTGCCCCGTCCCCATTTGGGTCTAAAACATGCCATTCTGCCTCTTTCTGCAGCACATTCTTTGTGACTCTGCTTCCCATCTGTGCTTCTGTTTGTTATGAAGTAGGTGTAACCTCATCATCTCTGCAGAAAGCAGGAACCATTTGACCACAGTGATGACTTTTTCTACAGGAAAAAAATGTTTCATCATCCGGATCATTGAGATGCCTCTCTCTCTTTTCCTGCATCTCTGCCTAACTTGGGCAAACCTGATGGTATAGAGAAGGAATATGCTCTTCTAGAGTAAATCACAGAATTTCTCCAGACTCTGTTTTCTGAGCAACAGAGATAGCAGCGCCTACCTTTCAGATTGTTCCGGCACTTAACACCTATAGTTCCTGGCTTCTTCACTGGTTTGTTCTCTTTCATTTGACCAGTGATGCTGGTAGCTGAAGCTGAAACTCCAATACTTTGGCCACCTGATGCGAAGAGCTGACTCATTGGAAAAGACCTTGTTGCTGGGAAAGATTAAAGGCAGGAGGAGAAGGGGATGGCAGATGGTTGGATGGCATCACTGACTCAATGGACATGAATTTGAGCAAGCTTCAGGAGTTGGTGATGGACAGGGAAGCCTGGCGTGCTGCAGGCCATGGGGTCGCAAAGAGTTGGACACGACTGAGCGACTGAACTGATTGACTGACTGCTGGTAGCTCTTCATCCTACCAACCACCTCATGAATGACGTAACCACCTCTCAGGTGGCCTGCAACCCTTCATCAGCCTGTCACTACAGCAACGAGAAGCTGGGTCCCCGGGATTCCCCGATGGTTCTGCTGTCCTGGAAGGGTCCTTCTCCATCCCCCCTCCTGCTTTATCAGCCTTGAAATACCAGGGCTTTACTTAACATCTGCCTCATCTGACTTGTATGTTTCGGACATACAAGGAACATACAAAGAACCTAGATCTCAGATCTGCTAGTGTGGGGCTCACAGCTCTTCCCCCAACTCCCTGTCGGGCTCCCTTGGGTGCAGGATGCCAGCCTCCCTTGCCCCCAACACTGAGTGGGCTTGGGCACATGGCCTGCTGTGACATGGGCAGAGAGGCATGGTAGCTTTGTTTGTCCTTCCCTACCCTTGCAGAACCCCCCTGGAGGTCATTATCCAAAGTCCTCACACTGCAGAGCTGTTCCCCTTTGCTCAGGTGGCAGATCCCACTTCTGCAGTCGCTGGAGCCAAGATCACCACGCACCCTTGTTTTCCTCCACCCCCTCGGCCTGGGTAGACCTCACAACTGCACTCAAGAGCCACCCACTGCCCATTGGAGGACTCTGAGCTTGGGACAGGAGCCCAAGGCCACCTCCCAAAGCCCTTCCCTTCCTTTTCACTCTCTGGAGCCATGTGTGACCCACGGGTGACCCATGGGTCTTGGGTATGATGGTTATTCCAAAGCCCCAGGACATTTCAGCACCCACTGCTTTCCCGCGGAAGTTCCTTAGGGTGAGGTTGCAAATCTCCCCACTGAGGAGGGAGGGCTGCTGATCTTTCTTCTACTTCCTCCTGTGACGCCTTTAACTTTTCCACAAGGATTACAAGTCAGAGGGTTTTAGAAGGGTCTGTGCTTGGAAGTAAGTAAGCAAGGGAGGGACGGATTGTCTGGGGCATGAGAGCAGGGCATGGCGAAGGGGCATGGCAGTTGGAATCTTGACTGGACAGAGGGAGCAGGGGTTGGAGGGGAGGAGGTAAGTGGATCAAAGGACACACATGGCCTCTTCTCCAATTTTGTTGGAAAAGCCGTGGACAACTGATGAAAGAGGAATTGAAAACCACCCCCGAGTCTGTTCTAGAACTTCACTGCTTTTGTGTGCAAAATTTTGGTAATAATTGCTGGAAGGATCTTGTGTTTAAGTTGGTACCCCTTCCCCAGCCATGAGGTAGGACTCGACCGATAACATCTCATCTCAGTCCCACCTGCCAGGGCCAAGAGGTCACCTGGGGGCAGCAGAGAGGTCCAGCACCAAGAAGCGGTTTCATCCCAATGAGCTGACCGGGCACTGGCTTAGGGACTTTGAGAAGCAAAGCCCTGTAACTGAGCTGACAATTCAAGAACGTGGATTTGGTTGGCTGATCTCTGGTCTTGTCCTCGCATGAGACCATGAAGGAAATATAAACAAGCTTCCCACCACGCTGCCAAGTTGTACCCAGGGGGAAAGGCCCTCCCACCTCTGCCTTAGCCAAAATTTTTGTTGCTGCTAATTAAGTAACTAATGTGTAGGTTTTGTTAAGGGGTGACTTTCGTTTCCAACGAAAGTCTTCACGAAAGACGCGGTAGAACACAGAAGAACCGATCACTAGAATGACCTTTGATTTTCCCTCTGACACCCCCATCTCACCCCAACCCCTGCTTTCCTTGTGTTTATTAAAATAGTCCACTTATCTTGAAGCTGATTTGGGAGTGGGACCCTGAAAAGCCTTTCAGTGTGCCCAACAGAAGGGAAAGGGTGTTCACCTTCCAGCGAGAAGTCTTACATTGCAGAGTTATTATCTCGTGTGTCTTGCTTAATTCAGATGTAACTATAGCAACTGCTTAGAACTGGAGATAAGTGAGGAGTCATTCCCAGGAAAATGAACTTTGCCTTAGGCCATTTTAATTAAACCATAAACGTCTTTAGGAAAGAACAAGTTAGATGTTTTTAAAAGAAAAACCAGAAAGTAGCCCACCAGGCTCCTCCATCCATGGAATTTTCCAGGAAAGAGTACTGGAGTGGGTTGCCATTTCCTTCTCCACATAGTACCAGCTTCATAATACATATAATAATCCTATAATAATAGTGTGTCATCTTCTCTGGTGGCTCAGGCGGTAAAGAATCTGCCTGCAATGCGGGAGACCTGGGTTCCTTCCCTAGGTTGGGAAGATCCCCTGGAGGAGGGCATGACAATCCACTCCAGTATTCTTGCCAGGAAAATCCCATGGCGGACTACAGTCCATGGGATCGCAAAGAGTCAGACACGGCTGAGCAATTAAGCACACATCATAGCACTAGCTTCAAGGTGGTCAAAATACAAAAACTTCCAGTGACAAGATAAATAACTTGAAGATGTAAATGTACCGCATGGTAACTATAGACAGCAGCACCGTATTGTATATTTGGAAGTCTCTAACAGAGTAGATCTTAAAAGTTCTCATCACAAGAAAACATTTTGTAACTATGTGAGTGATTGATGTTATCTAAACTTATTGTAGTAACTGTTACATTTTATACATTCACCAAATCATTATGCTGTGGACCTTGGACTAATGCAACACTTTATGTCAGTTCAGTTCAGTTCAGTCGCTCAGTTGTGTCCAACTCTTTGCGACCCCATGGACTGCAGCATGCAAGGCTGGCCTGTCCATCACCAACTCGCAGAGTTTACCCAAACTCATGTCCATTGAGTAGGTGATGCCATCCAGCCATCTCATCCTCTGTCGTCCCCTTCTCCTCCCGCCTTCAATCTTTCCCAGCATCAGGGTCTTTTCAAATGAGTCAGTTCTTTGCATCGGGTGGCCAAAGTATTGGCTTTTCAGCTTCAACATCAGTCCTTTCAATGAATATTTAGGACTGATTTCCATTAGGACGGACTGGTTGGATCTCTTAGAGTCCAAGGGACTCTCAAGAGTCTTCTCCAACACCACAGTTCAAAAGCATCAGTTCTTCAGTGTTCAGCTTTCTCTGTAGTCCAACTCTCACATCCATACATGGCCACTGGAAAAACCATAGCCTTGACTAGACGAAACTTTGTTGGCAAAGTAATGTCTCTGCTTTTTAGTATGCTGTCTAGGTTGGTCAGAACTTTCCTTCCAAGGAGTAAGCATCTTTTAATTTTATGGCTGCAGTTACCATCTGCAGTGATTTTGGAGCCCAAAAAATAAAGTCAGCCACTGTTTTCCCATCTATTTGCTATGAAGTGATGGGACCAGATACCATGATCTTCATTTTCTGAATGTTGAGCTTTAAGCCAACTTTTTCACTCTCCTCTTTCACTTTCATCAAGAGGCTCTTTAGTTCTTCTTTGCTTTCTGCCATAAGGGTGGTGTCATCTGCATATCTGAAGTTATTGATATTTCTCCTGGCAATCTTGATTCCAGCTTGTGCTCCCTCCAGCCCAGCATTTCTCATGATGTACTCTGCATATAAGTTAAATAAGCAGGGTGACAATATACAGCCTTGACATACTCCTTTCCCTATTTGGAACCAGTCTGTTGTTCCATGTCCACTTTAACTGTTGCTTCTTGACCTGCATACAGATTTCTCAAGAGGCAGGTAAGGTAGACTGGTATTCCCATGTCTTTCAGATTTTTCCACAGTTTTTGGTGATCCACACAGTCAAAGACTTTGGCATAGTCAATAAAGCAGAAATAGATGTTTTTCTGGAACTCTCTTGCTCTGTCGATGATCCAACAGATGTTGACAATTTATGTCAATTATATCTCAACAAACTTGAAAAAATACAATATGAAAAAAATAATAGTTACCAGCTTCATAAGGTTGTTAGTGGAATTAATTAGGACAATGAATAAAAATTATTTGGCATGGGATAGTCCATAAACACTAGCTATGATAATTATCAGTCACATCTTATTAATGAGGCAGAGAGTGATGGAAGGCTTAGGAATGAGTAGAAGTTTAGAGACAGGGCTCCTGGGAGTTCTTCTTCCAGAAACTAGCTAGGAAATCTTTTCCCCTTTCTGGGCCTCAGTCTCCTCACCTACAATCCTCAGGAGATTGGACTGCATGGTGTTTAACGTTCTTCCAGCTCTTAAATTTCTGTGCATCTAATCCACCCTTCCCACCAGAGAGCTTTAAGGGCACTTTTCATCTTGCATGCTCTGACGAACCCAGGAAAGGGGTGTTAGTGCATCTCCATGTCTTCAGAGAGGATACTGGGGCTCATGATGGGGGAACCCCAGTAATCTCACACCCTTCTCATCCTCCTTTAAATTCAGAAGTCTGCTTAAAGGTCACTGATCAAAAGGAACACATAAATCACCCAGCTAAAGTCATGCCCCAGAGTTCAGATTGATTTCTGCATTCAGACCTTATCCTCTGCTCCTCAGCGGTTCACACTCCGGGAATCCAGGCCTCCTCCCAGCATTCGCCTGTGTTAATCAGCCTGGAAGTGACACCCTGGACATGGACACTCTTCCCATTGAGTATGTATGGTGACTTTGCAAACATATTTACTAAGATTTTATATGAAGAAATTTGGTCCACTTTCAGATTTTTTTTTTTTTTAATTCACAACACTGTGCAGATGCACACAGCCCACAGGCCCCCAGAATGTTACCTTTCTTAGAATTACATGGGTAAATATATTGACTGTTACATTTATAATTTTATTCAGTGGAAAATTCTATTAAAGGAAGAGGAGAAAAATCTATCTCTTGAAACTTATTTATTTATTTAGATTTATTTAATTGAAGTAGAGTTGATTTACAATACTTCCTTTAATAGAATTATCCACTGAATAAAATTATAAACTACACAGTTTCTGATGTATGGCAAAGGGATTCAGTCACACACACGTATAGCAGTTTGGACCTGCGAATCCTGAACTCCCAGCCCCGCCCTCCTCGGCCTTCCACCCTGCACCCGCAACCCTGCACCCCCAAGTCCGTGCTCTGCCTGGGATCTGTTTCTGTTTTGCAGATGAGTTCACGCGTGCCAAGCTTCAGATTGCACGTATACGTGGTGTCACGCGGTGCGCGTCTCTGTCTGATTTACTTCACTTGGCATAATAATCCCTGGGTCTACCCATGGTGCCACAAATGGCTTTATTGCCGTCTTTTCCATGGCTGAAGAGGATCCCATTTCATTCCCTGTGCACCACGCATTCGATCCATTCATCTGTCAATGGACATCTAGGCTGCTTCCATTGTGAGCAGTGCTGCTGTGAACAAATAGGTGTGCATGTATCTTTTCCGAATTACAGTTTTGTCCAGATACACACCCAGGAGTGGGACTGCCGGATCATGCTGCTACTGCTAAGTCGCTTCGGTCGTGTCCGACTCTGTGCAACCCCATAGACGGCAGCCTACCAGGCTCCCCCATCCCTGGGATTCTCCTATGGTAGCTCTAATTTTAGTTTTTGAGGGGCCTCCATACTGTCTTCCATTGTGGCTGCACCAATTTACCTTCCCACCAACCGTGTAGGAGGGTTCCCTTTTCTCCACACCTTCTCCAGAATTTATTATCTGGAAACTATTCAGTGATGGCCATTCTGACCAGTCTGAGGTGATACCTCCTGGTAGCTTGGATTTGCATATGAAAGTTCTAATTTAAATTCAACAGCCCGTCATTGTTACTGAGGATGTGGACAACACTGGGGAAATTAAGGCAGATTATTGCCATCCAGTTTACCCCAGTGGGAGGGGTTGGCGGCCCCTTGTTTTTCCTGTCACCCCAGGCAAGCCTATGAATGATGTGAAGACCTGGGGGCTTGGAGGGGGCTTGTCTGGGGACCTCAGGGAAGACTTAGCAAGAAGTCTTTCTCCACAAGGATGAGTAGAACTTGTAGAATGAGGAAATGAGGGGATGGCCTTTGAGGCTCAGAGCCAAAGCTCTGAGTTTGGGCTTTACCTCTTAGCCGCAAAGGGTCTGGTAGGCTGAACTGATAAGCCTGCAGGTCGGGCTCTTCCAGGAGCAGACGCCAAGGCGGAGTGAACAGAACAAGGGGAGCACTGGGGAGAGATATCTGTGAAAGGGAAGAGAGAGCATGGGAGCACTTGGGCTGGGGGACAGAGTAGGCAAAGCCTCTCCCCTGCCCATTCACAGGGCTGCGCGCAGAAGGCGGCCTCCCCTGGGGGCAAGGGCCAGGCCCTCGCTGTGCACAGTCACGGTCTGGGACCTCCGCAAGGATGGCCTGGACTCAGCAGCCAAGATGAGCACCTAAGGAGCCCCAGGGTGGAGACCGCGAGGGGACCACGCTCTTCCAGAAGGCGAGGCTGAGCAACGGATCTCCGTGTCAGCCGCAGAAAGAGCTGAGTGTGTGCGCAGCATGAGTTAGCATTTATTGGGTGCAGAATACATCCCCCAAGAAGCGCTTCATTCTTCCATCTGACCTTCAGTCATCCAGCAATGGAGGTGCTCTAACAACTATTCCCAATTTCCAGATGAAGACTGGGGGCTCAGAAAGGTAACATCAGCTCAGAATCACGAGGCCGCTAAGTAACAGAGTCCGGGTGGCCTCCCTCTCCCTGCCTTTTCAGTGTCTAGAGCTGGGAGTCTTAGTTTTACAAGATGACGATGGAGTGAGCAGCTGAGGCAGGAAGCCTGGTCAGAGGACTGGTCCCTAGCACAGCCCAGAGCAGCGGCAGCAGGTAGAGAGATATGAAGGGACAGCTTAGGAAAAGTCTTCCAGGAGAGATGATGCCTGGCATGGTGTCTCATTAAAGAGAGAGGGTAAGAAAGAGAAATCACGGGATGAGGCTGAAATGTCAGCCTGTTTAGATTTGATACCTTTCATGGACCAATTTTGACAACTTATAATACATTGGAAAGACATCAACCACATCCAGATCCCTCAATTTATTAGCTTAAATTATGTCTGTAGTATTATTTATTTAATTTGCTGGATATGTAGTACAGTTACAAGTTATAAAAGTGTATATAATAAATATCTCCATCTCTCCCCTGCTCCTCATCTGATCACTTCTTACCATGTGGGACACCCAAGTATATATCCAGTGTTATCCATCTCAGTATTCTTGCCTTCAGAACCCCATGAACAGATGAGAAGGCAAAATGATAGGACACTGGAAGAGGAACTCCCCAAGTCAGTAGGTGCCCAATATGCTACTGGAGATCAGTGGAGAAATAACTCCGGAAAGAATGAAGGGATGGAGCCAAAGCAAAAACAATACCCAGCTGTGGATGTGACTGGTGATAGAAGCAAGGTCCGATGCTGTAAAGAGCAATACTGCATAGGAACCTGGAATGTCAGGTCCATGAATCAAGGCAAATTGGAAGTGGTCAAACAGGAGATGGCAAGAGTGAATGTAGACATTCTAGGAATCAGCGAACTGAAATGGACTGGAATGGGTGAATTTAACTCAGATGACCATTATATCTACTACTGCGGGCAGGAATCCCTCAGAAGAAATGGAGTGGCCATCATGGTCAACAAAAGAGTCTGAAATGCAGTACTTGGATGCAATCTCAAAAACGACAGAATGATCTCTGTTCGTTTCCAAGGCAAACCATTCAATATCACAGTAATCCAAGTCTATGCCCCAACCAGTAACGCTGAAGAAGCTGAAGTTGAGTGGTTCTATGAAGACCTCCAGGACATTTTAGAACTAACACCCCCAAAAGATGTCCTTTTCATTATAGGGGACTGGAATGCAAAAGTAGGAAGTCAAGAAACACCTGGAGTAACAGGCAAATTTGGCTTTGGAATACAGAATGAAGCAGGGCAAAGACTAATAGAGTTTTGCCAAGAAAATGCACTGGTCATAGCAAACATCCTCTTCCAACAACACAAGAGAAGACTCTATACATGGACATCACCAGATGGTCAACATCGAAATCAGATTGATTATATTCTTTGCAGCCAAAGATGGAGAAGCTCTATACAGTCAGCAAAAACAAGACCAGGAGCTGACTGTGGCTCAGATCATGAACTCCTTATTGCCAAATTCAGACTTAAATTGAAGAAAGTAGGGAAAACCACTAGACCACTCAGGTATGACCTAAATCAAATCCCTTATGATTATACAGTGGAAGTGAGAAATAGATTTAAGGGCCTAGATCTGATAGATAGAGTGCCTGATGAACTATGGGATGAGGTTCGTGACATTGTACAGGAGACAGGGATCAAGACCATTCCCATGGAAAAGAAATGCAAAAAAGCAAAATGGCTGTCTGGGGAGGCCTTACAAATGGCTGTGAAAAGAAGAGAAGCAAAAAGCAAAGGAGAAAAGGAAAGATACAAACATCTGAATGAAGAGTTCCAAAGAATAGCAAGAAGAAGTAAGAAAGCCTTCTTCAGAGATCAATGCAAAGAAACAGAGGAAAACAACAGAATGGGAAAGATTAGAGATCTCTTCAAGAAAATCAGAGATACCAAAGGAACATTTCATGCAAAGATGGGCTCGATAAAGGACAGAAATGGTATGGAGCTAACAGAAATAGAAGATATTAAGAAGAGATGGCAAGAATACACAGAAGAACTGTACAAAAAAGATCTTCATGACCCAGATAATCATGATGGTGTGATCACTCACCTAGAGCCAAACATTCTGGAATGTGAAGTCAAGTGGGCCTTAGAAAGCATCACTACGAACAAAGCTAGTGGAGGTGATGGAATTCCAGTTGAGCTATTCAAAATCCTGAAAGATGATGCTGTGAAAGTGCTGCACTCAATATGCCAGCAAATTTGGAAAACTCAGCAGTGGCCACAGGACTAAAAAAGGTCCGTTTTCATTCCAATCCCAAAGAAAGGCAATGCCAAAGAATGCTCAAACTACTGCACAATTGCACTCATCTCACACGCTAGTAAAGTAATGCTCAAAATTCTCCAAGCCAGGCTTCAGCAATATGTGAACTGTGAGCTTCCTGATGTTCAAGCTGGTTTTAGAAAAGGCAGAGGAACCAGAGATCAAATTGCCAACATCCGCTGGATCATGGAAAAAGCAAGAGAGTTCCAGAAAAGCATCTATTTCTGCTTTATTGACTATGCCAAAGCCTTTGTGTGGATCACAATCAACTGTGGAAAATTCTGAAAGAGATGGGAATACCAGACCACCTGATCTGCCTCTTGAGAAATCTGTATGCAGGTCAGGAAGCAACAGTTAGAACTGGACATGGACCAACAGACTGGTTCCAAATAGGAAAAGGAGTACGTCAAGGCTGTATATTGTCACCCTGTTTATTTAACTTATATGCAGAGTACATCATGAGAAACACTGGACTGGAAGAAGCACAAGCTGAAATCAAGATTGCCGGGAGAAATATCAATAACCTCAGATATGCAGATGATACCACCCTTATGGCAGAAAGTGAAGAGGAACTAAAAAGCCTCTTGATGAAAGTGAAAAAGGAGAGTGAAAAAGTTGGCTTAAAGCTCAACGTTCAGAAAATGAAGATCATGGCATCCGGTCCCATCACTTCATGGGAAATAGATGGGGAACCAGTGGAAACAGTGTCAGACTTTATTTTTCTGGGCTCCAAAATCACTGCAGATGATGACTGCAGCCATGAAATTAAAAGACGCTTACTCCTTGGAAGGAAAGTTATGACCAACCTAAATAGCATATTCAAAAGCAGAGACGTTACTTTGCCAACAAAGGTTCGTCTAGTCAAGGCTATGGTTTTTCCTGTGGTCATGTGAGAGTTGGACTGTGAAGAAGGCTGAGGGCTGAAGAATTGATGCTTTTGAACTGTGGTGTTGGAGAAGACTCTTGAGAGTCCCTTGGACTGCAAGGAGATCTGACCAGTCCATTCTGAAGGAGATCAGCCCTGGGATTTCTTTGGAAGGAATGATGCTAAAGCTGAAACTCTAGTACTTTGGCCACCTCATGCGAAGAGTTGACTCATTGGAAAAGACTCTGATGCTGGGAGGGATTGGGGGCAGGAGGAGAAGGGGACGACAGAGGATGAGATGGCTGGATGGCATCACTGACTCGATGGATGTGAGTCTGAGTGAACTCCTGGAGTTGGTGATGGACAGGGAGGCCTGGCGTGCTGCAATTCATGGGGTCACAAAGAGTCAGACACGATTGAGCAACTGATCTGATCTGATCAATCTCCGATACATTCTTCTAGAGATTTATAATGTAGATGGCAGCAAAGACAAAAATGTATCCTCCCTTTTTTACACAAATTAAAGCATTGTATACGTACACTTCTGATTTTTCCATATTAGTACATGAAGACCTGTCTGCTTATTTTTCACAGCAGTATAACATTCCACAGAATGAATATACCACATTTAATTTATCCTGTGGATGAACACTAAGAACACTTCATCTACAGAAAAGTTCTAGTTTATTATCTCTGTAATAATTTTCTCCTGCTATGTCTTAATTTCTTTTCTTTTTTTTCCCCTTTGATTGTACTTCCTGAAAGCTTATCTATTTTCTCTTTAATGTTTCAAAACAGGATCTTGACTTTATTTTTTTCTGCCATTTACCTCTAATGTATCATGTTTTTTATCCTGATCAACACCTTCATTTTTGCTTATTTTTAGCATTATGTAAGTTCTTGAGTTAATACTTAGTTAATTCTTTAAAAATCTTTCTTTTCCAATAGCAAAGGTTTGCAAAGTTATGAATTTGAGTTGGCAATATACTACAGGTTTTATTTTATTTTATTATTAATTTCTTAATCGTTTATAAACTTACTTTGACAATAATTGATCTGCTCTTTGACTCAAAACTATTTGAAAGAGTGCTTTCAGAATTGTCCCAGTACTTAAAATTTATTTTTTCTTATCTATTTGCAGACTATTTCTGAAGTTAATACATTTTGGTTAAATAGTGTGACCAGTGTAATTTCTGCTTTAAAGTATGCAGTCAAGTTTTTCTTTAGCCTATATATAACCAAATTTTGTAAATATTCCATGTTTTTTTAGCCTATATATAACCAAAATTTGTAAATATTCCATGTTTTTCTAAAAAGCCTTGCCTCTATTTGTAGGGTACACAATTCAATATGTGTCTATTAAAATAAACATGTTAATTGCCACATGCTAATCCTTGTCTTTCCTTATTTATTTCTTGTCTCCATCTGGCAGATTCTAAATTGGCGCATTAATGTCTTCCATAATTACTGTTTTGATCATTTCTCCCAGCGATTCTGATGCTTTGCACTTTATGTATGCCAGCACTCTGCTGTTTGTGCATCAAAGTCGTCCATGAATTTACACGTTCCACAGCGTTTTTATGGAATATGTAAATAAGGACAAGAGAGCTGTTATTAGCTTTTTTTAATTTACGGAGCATTTCGTGGGGTGAAGTCGCCTCTGGTGTCATGTCTTTTGCCACAAAGTTTGACCAAACCACACGTAGTGCAGAGAAATCTGTTGGTTCAGTCGTTTCACTGCTCTTCTCAGAAACTCAGCCAGTGTCTTTCCTCTGAATGTGGTCCAGTCACTGTGTGGTACTCATGACTCTTCCAAGGTATCAGTTTACAGTTTCTTAAATGATGGAGTCACCATAGCAAAATGAGAAAGTTCTAATTTGTACCCAGACACAAATTTCTACTCTTGGCAAGACTTGCTCTGCTTCATCTCCAGAAACTTACTGTAAAGATTAAAAATGCAACCACAATTGGGGTATTTTCAAAGATACATGAAGTTAAACTGTAATTCACATTTTGCCTTGCTGAATAAAGTTTAACCTATCTCAATAGGGAATAAAATTTCAACACAGTAGCCCAGTCCTGAGTTCCTAAGCATCCATATTTGGGGTTTATTTCACAGAACTTGCAGCGATAATAACAGGGATTTTTTTCCCCCTTCTGACATCATCTTTTTAAAATATCCTTAAATATACCTTTAGACACTTACGCTAGCATTCCTTAACCTTAAATTCCTAGAAGTGAAATTCTCATACCAAAGGATGGGCAACTTACAACTTTGATGTGCGATTTGAAACTGCTCTTTGAAAATCTTACCCCAATTCACCCAGTTAGGTTGGATGTGATTTCCTATGTTCTCATTGCTCTAGGCGTTATCACTCTCTTTTCTGTGTCCAAAGACGGTGATATTTTTCTGGCAGAAGAAAAAAAAATTCATTGCTTTAATTTTCATTTCTTTAAGTACTAGTAAGTTTGAACATTTTTTCAAATTTAATGGCTGTTTGTATTTCTTCTGTTAATTGCTTGTGCATCCTCACTGCCCACTTTTCTGTTGGGTTATTTGTATTTTTCTTATTTGTCTTTAAGAGCTGTGTATAGGGTTATAAATCATATGTCATATTGATGAGCTCCTTAAAGCATTCTGCATTCCAGCCATCTACATACCTGATCCAGCTGAGTTTTTCTTACTGACCATTTTTAATATCAAAAGACACTGCAAAGAGAGTTGGTATTGTTATTCCCATTTTAGAGATAAGAATGGAATTCAGAGAGGTCAAGTGGACAGAAATGGACAAAAAAAACTGAGATGAGGTTCTGAAGTTCCAGGCGTTTTTGTCCTCAGTCCCCAGAAGGCTTGCACAACTTTGTCACTGGCGCTGCGGTCACTACCTCTTCTACTGCTGTTCCTGTGGCTTCAGACAGTTTCTACTTGACCCAGAAATATCCACTGCCTCTAGAAGCCTGGATAATCCCTAAAATCTTTATCTAGGATTGGTTTAAAGTCCTGCCTCCTTAAATTCGTGGAGTTTCAGTTTCCAAGAATATCTATGTTCCATCTTAAGGGGAAAGCTCATTATTTTGTTTGGGTTTGAACACAAGTTCAAGAAGCCAGAGAACAATTCTGTGGGTTGAGGCAGAGTCATGTGGCGTTGGCCACGAAGCCTGGAGAGCTCCAATCCCCATCACAGGCAGGTTTCCCTCCAGAGCCTGAGGTTGACCAGATGGACGCACTGTGTGATTAGCAACTCTTAGCCAATGCCAGCTTGCTGAACTGTTTTGAAGAGGAAACGGGGAAAAGCAAAAACTTACAAGGGATCAGGTTTCACTGTTGCAGCACCAAATAAGCTTTTTTTTTTCTAGAACCACCACATCTCTGGTGAGCGGACATGGGTGGACAAGAGGCAAGCTGCCCAGCCCAGGGATAAAAGCCAGTGCCAAGATGCTAGTCAAATGACAAGGTGGCAGAACCAGTCTAACACAGCAGCATGCCCAGACCATTGCAGGCTTTGTGCAAGTGTGGAATACACGCCATCCCTGTGTGGGCCCCAGCTGTAGGTGGCTTTGACTGTTCACCCTAGAGCGATTTCCAGACCACGGATGTTCTCACTTGCATAGCCTGAAGGGTTCGGTTCGATTGGTTTCCTCTGGGATTTTGACATTCTAGAAAGTGATCACCATAGAGGTGAACCTTGGCCAATTTGAATCTCTATACAGTGAATCCCATGAGCACAGGAGGAATTCTCCCTAGGCTGGTGGGTGCCCCAGAAAGTTTTGTTGAGTTCCATGGACTCTGTATACAGATTTATTTGAATGAACAAGTTAAATTCACAAACTGGAGAGAAAAAGAGGAGATAGGCAAAGACAGAGAGGTGATGCCTGCAAATTCTAGAGTCAGACCACCAGGTTGAGACACTGACTGTGTACTCACTCTGGGCAAAGCACCTCGGCTTTGTTTGTGCCTCTGTTTCCTCATGGGTAATGGTACTATGCTGCGGGGTTATCTGAGGATTAAACTGGATAACGCACTTACCTGGCAAGCACAAGAACATTAGCTAAAGCCATCAGAGTCATTGCAATGCCATACCTACGGCTGCCTTTCCTAATGCCCCCAGGTCCCAGTTCCCTTCAGAGCCAGCTTTAGGGGTTCTCAGACCCACCTCTGAGTTTTGCTTAAAATTCAATCATAACACACTATGTTTGTGAATTTAAATTATACATACACATTTTAAATATCATTATATTTATATACATACGGGGTTTTCTTGGTGGCTCAGGTAAAAGAATCCACCTGCCAGTGCAGGAGACATGAGTTCACAGGTTCAGTCCCTGGGCCAGGAAGATCTAGAGAAGGAAATGGCAACTCACTCCTGGAAAATCCCATGGACAGGGCAGGTCGGCAGGCTACAGCCCACAGATGGGTCACAAAGAGTTGGACACGACTGAGCTCCTGAGTACACACGCAGTGCTGAGTGTTCTGGAATGATCTGATTTCAAACACCCTACAGAGAGACCTGAAGCTGAGCCTGGTGGGAGCCGTAGGGATGGGGTGGAAGTTGGGGTGTGGGTGTGTGTAGGGCCATCTTGGGGACAATATCTATGCCGAGATGCAGAGAACCAGCATGCCTGCAGGGCTTTCTCTGTTTGCTTGCTTGACTTTTTGTTTGTGTGCTTTTTGCTTGTATTGAATGCACAACAAGAATGCAAGAATGTAAGTTCTGTTTGAATGATTTCCTAAGTCATCACTGGCATTTAATTTTCTGGGAATGTGCACTTTATTTTAAAACCACAATGACACCACACAGTTTTAATATAATACTGCCCCCTTATATGGCTCTTCTTTCAGCCCTCACTCTGGGTCAGGGTCACAGGTGACAGAGGAGCAAGGCCTGTCCTCCAGAGATCTGGCTTCGGCCAAACACAGGGCAGCCTGAGCCCAGTACCCTCAGATATTGCGTGCTACGGCAGACTCCTCGCTGCCTACTTTGGAAAGAAGCAGTTCCCATGATGTCAGCCTCTTCCGGATGCTAATGAAGAGAAGTACTCTATGTTCCGAGCTGTGCTCTGAGGCATCGCTAGGTGCTTGGAAACTTAAGGCAGCTACCGATTTAACCCAGCATCTTGCCTGCCCCATCAGGGTTAATAAGGGGCAAAGATAGAAGGAAGGGAGAAACATGCAGTGAAGGAAAAAAGGGAGGAGGCCAAAGATGGGAACTGGGGGACGGGAGGCAGGGGGAACTGGGGAACAGGAGGGGGCAAAGAGGGGGAACTGGGGAACAGGAGGGGGCAAAGAGGGTGCACGTATTACCCCCAGGAGGATCTAAGCCTGACCCTGGAGCCAGGAAAGCAAAGCCAATTCCTTTCCTTCCCTCCCTCCCTCCTTCCTGCCTTCCTTAATTTCTTCTGTCATTTTAATTTCTTTCTTTCTTCCTAGTTTTTCATTCTTCAGAACCTCAAGGGAGAGTTGGTAATCTTCCATCCTTGAGGAATTATGACAAGGTTTAGAGCTCCTGGAATGTGCAGCATCTCAGAAGCACTGGGAATTTATTATCTATTTCCAAACAAAGCCATAATTAGATCTCTCTGGATAACTAATATCATGTTTTCAGAAGCCCCGACTGGATGATAAGCTAATATTTGTACAGTTGACCTTAAAAATGTGACAACTGAGAAGCTTCTGGAGAGATGCCCAGAAAGGCACCAATTATGAAATGGTTTAGCAAGGCCGGGTGGAGAAGAACTTTCAGAATTCTCTTAAGAATACAATACAGTGATTTTGCAAATCACTCTGTTAGAGTCACTGTGGAATTATTCTTTGACAATATAATTACATTTTAATTGTGAAGCAATTCATGAAGGGGAAGTCCAGGAGCCATTCAGTTGCCACCACTATGAAAGGTAAAGGCTGAAGTTCCCACTGTAGACGTTCTTCCGTTTCCCAGTGACCACTGGCATCTTTCAGTTAGGTCCAGGCATTTGCATGGAGAGCGAGGACTCTCTCAAAGGCAGCTGGACTCTCAAATACCCCCAAAGAAACAGATAGCATCTGTCAAAAAACCAGCTCGAGGCTATTTTGCAAAATGTTCTGAAGACATATTTGGGAAAATATTCCCTGTTGTGCAATCCACTCCCATGAGACAATGAAGTCTCCAGAGGAAAAAAGAAGCATTTTTGCAGGGGGCTGGGTGGGCACAGGCTCTTCACCCCAGATGCTCCTTGGGGGTCCATTCAGAACTGTTCTCTTTTCTTCCTGCTCTAAATGTGAAGCTCTTCAGGCTAGAAACCACAGCGAGCACAAATGACCAGTGAAATGGTCCTTGCTCCAAATGATCCATGTGGCATGTCTCCCCACTTGATGCTTCCCATCTCCCACCTCCCTCGCTTCCAGATCTGATGCCTGAGCTCTGAGGATGATAAATACTACAAAGCCTTTTCATTGTAAACTACTTTCCCAACCCCCTGTCTCCTAAAATACTAAAAGTTTTATCCCCATTATAATTTTTAATCCCTATGGTGATGCTCAGCATGCCTAAAATGGCAGTTTGGGACTTTGGGGCAAATGGTAACTATTTAGAAAGCTGGAGTCTCTTACAGACTTAGAAAAAGAGCTTTCGGTTGCTGGGGGAGGCAGGGGGAAGGAGGGAGGAAGGGATAGTTAGGGAGTTTGGGATGGACATGTACACGCTGCTATATTTAAAATGGATAACCAACAAGGACCTCCTGTATAGCACAGGGAACTCTGCTTAACCTTATGTGGCAGCCTGGATGGGAGGGGAGTTTGGGGGAATGAATACAAGTGTATTAATATATGTCTGGCTGAGTCCCTTCTCTGTTCACCTGAAACTATCACAACATTGTTAATCGGCTACACCCCAATACAGAAGAAAGCAAAGAGGAGGTAAAGAGCCTCTTGATGAAGGTGAAAGAGGGGAGTGAAAAAGCTGGCTTAAAACTCAACATTTAAAAAACTAAGATCATGGCATCTGGTCCCATCACTGCATAGTGAATAGATGGGGAAAGAGTGGAGACTAACAGACTTCATTTTCTTGGGCTCCAAAATCACTGCAGCTGGTGACTGCAACGATGAAGTTAACATTTGCTCCCTGGAAAAAATGCTATGACAAACCCAGACAGTGCATTAAAAAGCAGAGGCATCACTTTATTGACAAAGGTCTGTCTAGTCAAAGCTCTGGGTTTTTCAGCAGTCATGCACAAATGTGACAGTTGGACGATAAAGAAGGCTGAGCACCAAAGAACTGATGCTTTTGAGCTGTGGTTTTGGAGAAGACTCTTGAGAGTCCCTTGGACTCTAAGAGATCCAACCAGTCCATCCTAAAGGAAATCAGTCCTGAATATTCATTGGAAGGACTGATGCTAAAGCTAAAACTCCAATACTTTGGCCACCTGATGCAAAGAGCCGACTCATTGGAAAAGACCCTGATGCTGGGAAAGATTGAAGGCAGGAGGAGAAGGGGATGACAGAGGATGAGATGGTTGGATGGTATCACCAACTCGATGGACATGAGTTTTAGTAGGCCCCAGGAGTTGGTGATGAACGCCGGGCATGCTGCAGTCCATGGGGTTGCAGAGTTGGACATGACTGAGTGACTGAACTGAACTGAATTTCATATATAAAATTCAAATAAAAAAATGTTAAGAATGAGTCTATCTGGCTAGAGGGGTCATTGGTGATTCACAGTATTTCCCAAAACCTCTACAATGAGGTTTTGTAAAAGAACCAACAAAACTCTCTAGTGCACGTTTTATTTTATTAACTAATTTTCCCCAGCTTTACTGAGATATATCTGACCTACAACATCGTATAAGTTGAAGGTGTATAATGTGATGATTCATGCACATATTTTCAAACAATTGCCACACAGGTTAGTTAACACACCCATCAGGTCACATACCTACCGGGGTCCAGCCCTGGTGCAGTCAGGGGTTTCGAAGGGGAGACGGCTTCAGCGATCAGGATACGATAGAATTGAAGATATAAAGAGTGGTTAAATAAAGATAGCTCAGTGAGAAAATTCAGTGGAGAAAAGAGGCTGAATAACTTGGTTTACATGGAAAGCTAATAAAATTCCAAAATAAGGAATTTGCGTCACCTACGTAGGCCGCAGGCGTCCTCCCGTTCTCCCGAAGGAGAGGAGACACTAAGACCTCCCCGGTCAGATCTTAGAAGCCCAGGCATAATTAGTAGGCTTGACGAGCCTCCATGCCCCAGATGGGAATTCAGACGGAAGGTGAGAGAAAACAACATAGGGAGACCAAGTTTCGGTGAATAAGGCCCGCACTTTATTTTCCAAAGTAGTTTTTGTACCTTAAGTTGTGCATAGAGGATAATGGGGGAAGGGGTAGAGTCAGCAGTAAGCCAGGCTTTCTTCCTGAAAACTTATCATATGCAAAAGTTTAGGTGAATTACATCATCATCTGGCCAAGAGGCCTGTTAACATTGTATGATCCTTTCTTCAGAAAACTTATTTTTCTCTAAAGGTGATTATTCTCAAGTCAGGCGCCACCCTCCAAAAGCATTAGATAAAGTTGCATTCCTATAGGGCAAAGGTGTGGTGGGCTATAACAAGAAAAAGAATTAACTCAAGGGTCCAAGGTTACAAACATTAAAGTTACTACTTACATTCCTATACACCAATTATATTAATCAATACACTGCCAGGGACACAGTAGGTAAGGGATATGGAAACTTAGCAGCAGTCATTGGCCCAACAAGTGAAAAACCCTTCACCAATACAATTTCTAATCAATCTTTTAATTGCTCAAAGGAATCTGTAATTCAGACAGTTTAGAACATCTCATGCCTCATGTTTTAGTTGTGAACTAAAACACTCTTGTCACGCCCAGGAACTTTATTAACTGGAGCTGTAATTTACCTCTTTTTCAGAGAGAGGTGGTGGGGGACAGCCCCTGTAAAGTCAGAGGTGTAGGTGAGAGCACAAAGCAGTAAAGTAGGCAGACTCTGGTTTTGGGGATAGGTGCTCGAGAATTTCCAGGGGGACTCCTCAGGCTCGATCCCGCCTTTGCATATGCCGAGCCTCCTTCCTCATGACCTTTGCCGCAGGTGGAGTTCCTCACACTGGCTCCTGGAACATAACTACTTTTTTTTTCACATTTCAGGAAAGCACTTATTACACCTGTATATAAGTCCAGTCTGGACACCCTATACATGCTGTCAGAAGCTTAGAGTCTTTGCAGTGAGTCAGTGCACGTGTGTGTGTTCAGTTGTATCTGACTCTGTGCCGCCCCACGGACTGTACCCTGCTAGCCTCCTCTGTCCATGGGATTTTCTAGGCAAGAATACTGGAGTGGGTTTCCACTCCCTTCTCCAAGGAGCTCTCCTGACTCAGGGATCTGATCCACATCTCCAGTGTCTCCTGCACTGGCAGGCACATTTTTTACCACTGAGCCACCGGGGAAGCCCTGAGTCCGGGAATAACTACTTTTTTTTTTTTCATACTGAGAGTGTTTAAGATCTACTCTTGTAGCAATGTTCAAGTCTCTGATACAGTATTTTTATCTATAATCACCATGAGATCCCAGATACTTGAGATCCCAGAACTCATTCCAGCTGGAAGTTTATACCCTTTGACCAGCATCTCCCCACTTTAAGGCGTGACAACCTCTCAAAGACCGATCCCTAGGCAGGTCAAGGCGTGATGACCTCCTGGGACCCCCCGGACTGGAGTTTGGGTGTCCCCAAGATCTCCAGTGTTACCAATGCTGGGTAGAATTAAGAGATTTGTAACTCATTGCTAGTTTGCCCACCATGGACAGGAATAGATAATTAAGAGGTTTGTTTTGCCCACCGTGGACGGGAATAGATATGATGTAAGTTCATCCTACCCAGAACTGTTGCAACCTGAGAGCCAGGCATCCCCGGGTCAGGGTGCAGATCCCCAGGCAGACTGAGGCGTGACAGCCTCCTAGAGATCAAATCCCCGGGCAGGTCGAGGCGTGACAGCCTCCGGAGGATTGGGTCCCTGGGCAGGTCGAGGCGTGACGACCTCCTGGGACCCCTGGGACTAGAGGATCCCCGAACAGGTTGAGGCGTGACAACCTTTCGAAGACCAATCCCTAGGCAGGTCAAGGCGTGATGACCTCCTGGGACCCCCCAGACTGGAGTTTGGGCGTCCCCAAGATCTCCAGTGTGACCAGTATTGGGTAGGATTAGGGGGTTCAAGAGGGGGGAAATGTTATAGAGTATTTCCCTCCCAAGGCCAGATATTTTCTGGTTGTCTCTCCAGAAGATTGTAGAGGCAGTCTTGTGGGTCTGGATGGGGCTCAGGAAAAGAGCATGAAACAGGAGGGAAGGGGGCAGAGCACAACTTTTGAAATAATTATATAGCCCAAGGGTATAATGTAAACCAATTAAAATCAATTGGGTCCAAGATGACAAGTCAAATTCAAGTAAACCTTAATCCCCTATCTATAAGCCAACAGACACACCCAGAGGTGGCAGGACAGCTCCAAGGCACAAGGTCAAAAGAGGGAGCAGTGGGTGGTTCCCCAATGGCTGGGATGATCCTCTCACTCATTAGCATATGAATTCCATCCCCTCACAAAACCTAGCCAGGCCTAATACCATGCCTCAGCCCTTGCCCTCGGCAATGGTTCACACCCTGAAGGGTGGCTTCTCTCTGGATCCTAACAAATCTACCTCTTATCGCTTTGTCTCTCAATGAATGTTTGCAATGAGACATCAGAGCCTGAGTTTCACTAGTTTTGGCCGGGCTTGAGTCCCGGGAGAGAGCTGAAGGACAGGAGGAAAAAGCAGTGGGAAAAACGTGCCAAGGAATCCCCTTCATAGACCGCTGGAAAATTTGCTAAATGTCTGACCGGTGCTCACAGTTTCATTGGTCTGATCCTTGGCACAGAGAAGAGAAAGGACAGAAGAACCCCCACCGGCTTGTGTAACAGCCACTGGGGCTCAGCAGACAGCGGTTTTGGGACATGCTGAGGAGCAGCCTCTCCAGAGTCCCTCAGTTGTGCCCCTGCCGCCCGCCTGTTCGAGGGAGGTTCAAGGAAACAAGAAATGAGAGACTGTAAAGGTCCCTCCAGCCATAGGAGCAAGGATCTCTTACCTTAACTGGAGGTCTTCTGGAATCTGAGACTGGGCCACGTGAGCTTCCTGCTGAGTTCGGTTTTCGTTGTCCCGGTTTCCAGCAGGATGGGGCTTCCCCTGCGCTGGGTTTCTTCACCTTTCGCTTCTAGCAGGGAGCTTCGCTGAGTTGGGCTCCTGCTGTGCTTGGCCTCTTCCACGTAGAGGTTGTTTCAGCCAGGTTAAATCCGAGTCACGGCACCATAGATGTCACGCGAGTGTATGTTCCTCAGTTCTTTGTCTCATCACAACAAAGATTTGGAGCAACAGACATTAAAGCCCTTGGCGCATCACAGCTCTCGGGTCTTGGACAAACCGTGTTACAGCTCTTAGGCAAATCAGTGTTACAGCCCCATTTTATTTTGTTCTCATGTACATTAAAATAAAAGTGAACTTGGATAGCAATGAATCTAAGCAATCTGGATACAAATATTAAAAATAAAATGTTCTAATGAGATTATGTTAAAAGAAGGAAGGAAAAAAAACCCTGATGTCCTCCCAACAAAATGACCACCGGTGATGGAAAAGAGACACCAGGAAAGCAAAGAGAAGGCAGACATCAACTACTGGTACAAAAGTTAAAGTCTATTAAGAAAATGCATTGTGAGAAACTTGTCATTTTAGAGGAATGAATTATAGAATTAATCAGGAAAAGCCATCCTCAGACTTTCTGCCACTGACCTGTTGTCAGCCAGGAGAGTCTGGGGACTCCAGTCTCTTCTTGTGCCTTTGCTTCATCCCTAACAGCAGAAATACCATGAGAGACTTCACAGAGATGCTGTGGAGTTGAATGAACTGTTGAGGCAAGCACTCGAGCAAGAACCTGAATGACAAGTTAGAAGTTCAGTCGCTCAGCTGTGGCCCACTCTTTGTGAACCCATGGACTGCAGCATGCCAGGCTTCTCTGTCCGTCACCAACTCCTGGAGCTTACTCAAACTCATGTCCATCAAGTCAGTGATGCCATCTGAATAACAGCTGCTCAGTAAATTTCCTTTTCATCTCATGTGCCGAACAACATGGCACCAAAATGTGCAAAGGAAGATTAATCAGACATCAAAGGGAAGTGAATGGAAATGCAGTTGTTATATGAGATTGTAACTTTGAATTGTTGTCTGAATTAATAGAATAGCAACCACCTCCCCTTGTCTGGGGGATCATGAGAGAAACCAAAGGGTTTTGTAACAAGAAAGCTGCATTACAGTGTTATTTATTTTCAAGATGCAAAATAATATTTATGGGAGTGATTACATTTTTCTTAAGGTCATAAAGAAATTCTCAGTAAATTTTTAAAAAGTCGAAATCTTGAAATCCATATTTATGACCCCAGTACCTAATACTGAACCAAAGAAATGCCATCCCCTTCAACATTTCAAGTTCTCTTCTGAATAATAAGCATATAACAAATGAAATGAAGGATTTAATAGTAACTTATTTAGAAAATAAAACACTATATATTGAAATAAAATTATACTAATAAATTAAACCATACCTTTCAAAATGTTACTGAATATTAGCTTTTAGGTGTAAGATTAATTTATGGGCTCTGATTTCATTTTTTAAAATCACCAAAGAGACATTCAAAAGATGTGGTAATGAAAAATGTTTAAACTATCTAAATGAGGACAGGCTGAAATAAAATATCCCCAGCAAATATCCAGACTCCATAAAGAGCTTACAGAAGTTGATTAGAAACAAAGTTAAAGATCCAATGGATAAGCAGACAAAAGATTTCAACCCAGAAAGCATTTTTCGTCATTAACTTGTGTGTAGTATTAATAGATGGAAAGGTCAATGAGAGTACTTAATTAAATGCCCACAAATTCTAAGTGTTGCCATAGTAACTCCTTCCACCTTCCCAACATCCCTGGAAGGTAGAGAGCATTGTTGTTCCCATTTTACAGACGGGGAAGTGGATCCTGGGAAGAGGAATGACTCACCCACAGCCACCTCGTCAGGAAGTGGCAAAGCCACTGTGTTGTCTTGGTCACTACACAGCAACCTCACCTGTTTACTCCGTTTTCTCCACCCACAGGGCCTTTGCATCTGCTCCTCCCTCTGCCAAAAGCATTCGTCCTTTTGCAGTCTGCCTGTCTGATTCCTTCCCACCCATCAGGGTACGGTCCAAGCACTAGTCTCTGTATAAATTAGGCCACTCTGAGTGAGGCCTTCCCTAATAGCATACCGTAGTGTGGTTTGATGACTTTATTAAATGTCTATCTTTCCAACCAATTCGGAAGCTCATGAGTCCAGAAAGCTTGTCTGATTGTGCGCACCATTGCATCCATCTTCTCTACTTGGTAAACATGTTTTGAATGAACAAATGAATGAATGGGTAGCGGGGCTTGAAGCCATTTTTATTTTGGCAACAGTGTGGAGGTGGCATGAACTGGCGTCACAGGCTGGCCAAGTTGCCACATCTCGAAACTCTTTCAACAATACAAAGCCTGTTCCGAGTTACCCTGCAGGCCTGTTAAGTCACTTCAGTCATGTCTGACTCTCTGTGATCCCATGGACTGTAGCCCGCCAGGCTCCTCTGTCCGTGGGATTCTCCAGGCAAGAATACTGGAGTGGGCTGCAATGCCCTCCTCCAGGGGATCTTCCCGACCCAGGGATCGAACCCGCGTCTCTTACGTCTCCTCCACTGGCAGGTGAGTTCTTTACCACTAGTACCACCACAGTCAAAAACCAAAAGTGAGCTAAAGATTTTTAATGAAAAGATCTCTAAGACCACAGTCCACAGGTATTGCATGTTTGTTTAATATTTAATATTCAGCTTCTATTATTAGCATCCTTGGTGATGGGCCGGGAGGCCTGGCGTGCTGCAGTCCGTGGGGTTGCAAAGAGTCAGACACGACTGAGTGATTGAACTCAACTGAGACTCAGGAGATAGTTCAGTCACCTGCGTTCCGTCCTTTCTTCTGCTTCTCACTGATAATCTGCCCCATAACATGTTAGGATCTCAGCCAAAAGGACACAAAATCTGTTTTGAATTGATTTTTTTTGTGGAAAACCATAGGAACATTCGATAAAAGCCAGAAAACAAATGAAGCTACAGAGCTCACGGATGGAAAAACAGCTGCCTCTGCAGTGATGGGTCTTTGGGTGGTTGAACGTGATTCTCTGAGCTCCATTTCCTTGAGCAAGCAGCCTGTCGAGGAAATGTGGGTGCAAGTGATGGCTTCATTCTTTGATATGGTTGTTAATGTTCTTCCATCTGGAAGAATAAGCAAACCAGGTCCAGGACAAGTTTTCTACTACCAGCCTTCATTCTGATTGCACCATTGCCTAACTCGCCACCCCACCCCTCCCCCGTAGGCATTCTGAATCTGGATCTTGCCCTGACAAAGGCTTCTTATATTCTCAGTTAGTAACTAAAAGCAGACCGGACAAGCATCCAGAAACCTGACATTTCATGCCAGCACGGCGCCCGACTGGTCTGGGCATAGGAAAAGTCCATTTTCTCTGGTTTTCTGTCTCTTTACTCAATGGTGAAGTGGAGCTAGAGGAGCTTCAATTCCTTCTCATTCTACTATTTTCTGCTTCTTTTATGAGTTTTGAAACTCAGTGTCTTTTTCTCACCCAGGACACCATTGTGTCATGCTTGATCAGCAGTGGCAAGGCAGGAGGTACCCAGGAGCAGAGAGAGAGGTTGGAGATCTAGGCAGGATCCGAGATGAGAGTGACGGGTTGGTGGGAATTAGAGAAACAGTGTCCTATAGGTTTTAGGGAAGGGGACTGGGGTGTGGGCTCAGTCGTGTCTGGCTCTTTGCAACCTCATGGACTGTAGCCCACCAGGCTCCTCTGTCCGTGGGATTCTCTGGGCAAGAATACTGGCATGGGTTGCCATGCCCTCCTCCAGAGGATCTTCCCAACCCAGGGATTGAACCCGAGTCTCTTGCATCTCCTACATTGACAGGAGGGTTCTATACCTTTAGTGCCAAACACACTCAGGAAAACCAATAATCTGTCAGGAGTGTGTATTCACAATCTATTGCGCGTAACAAGTTACATCAAAATTCAGTAGTTTAAACACTCCATCTCGCGGTTCTGGGGCTCAGAAGTCCGAGCACAGCTTTGCTGCAGCTTCTGTTCAGGGTTTCCCACAGGCAGACGTCAAGGTGTCAGGGAGGTGTTGATCCTGGAGGGTGGACAGGGGAGGGATGGGCTCCCCAGCTGTTGGGAGAATGCAGTCCTCACTGCCCCCCAACAGGACTACTGGCTCCATCCAGGTGTGCAGGCAGGAGAAGGGGACAGTCTGCTCCCAGAACAGACACCACTGTTTTATATAACTTAATTATGAAAATGGTCTCCCATCAGCTTTGATATCCTACTGGCAAGCAGCTGGTCTCCACATGCAGCCCACAACAGAGTGAGAGAATCCCTTATTTTTCTGTCCTCCTGGAAGTGGAGTCTATTGGGTGCATTAGATCATGCAAGGCAGCCAACATAGGCATTGAGGTCACTACAATGGAATATTACTCAGCCACCAAAAAGAATGAAATATTGCCATTTGCAACAACATGGACAGTCTTAGAGATTATCATGCTAAGCAAAATAATTCAGAAAGAGAAAGAAAAATACCATATGATATCACATATGTTGTTGTTTAGTCACTAAATCATGTCCAACTCTTTGTGACGCCATGGGCTATAGCCCTCCAGGCTTTTCTGTCCATGGCATTCTCCAGGCGAGAATACTGGAGTGGGCTGCTATTTCCTCTGTTGATGGACATTTGGGCTGTTTCCAGGTCTTGGCTATTGTAAACAGTGCTGCAATGAACATCGAGATGCATGTATCCTTTCAGACAATGTGTTTCTCTGGCTATATGCCCAGGAGTGGGATTGCACAGTCATAGGGTAGCTCTAGTTAAATTAACCATTTCAGTTCACTTCAGTCACTCAGTCGTGTCCGACTCTTTGCGACCCCATGAATCACAGCACGCCAGGCCTCCCTGTCCATCACCATCTCCCGGAGTTCACTCAAACTCATGTCCATTGAGTCGGTGATGCCATTCAGCCATCTCATCCTCTGTCGTCCCTTTCTCCTCCTGCCCCCAATCCCTCCCAGCATCAGAGTCTTTTCCAATGAGTCAACTCTTCGCGTGAGGTGGCCATTTAGAAGTGAACAATTCAGTGACATTAAGTACATTTGCAATGTGCAACCACCACCTCTAGTTTCAAAACATTTTCATCACCCCAAAAGGAAACCCTGTACCCATTTAGCAACTGTTCCCGAGCCCCTGGCAACCCTCAGTCTACACCGTTGCTTTTTTAAGGGATTATTTCAAGTGTGTTCAGTTTAGTCTATCCCAACATTCTGCTCTTCACCTGAGCATCCCAGATAGAGCTCACAACACTGTGGGCGTGAGCCATACTACCGTGTTAGACAGGGTTCTCCAGGTACACAGAACCAACTGAATGTTTGTGCATGTATATATACAAAGAGATTTCTTTTAATTGGCTCCTGTGATTGTGGAGGCTTAATGAGTCTACAATCTGAGGGGGTAGTTCTGTCAAGCTGACTTCGGGAAGAGTTGAAGTTCAAACCCAAAAGCCATCTGCTAGAATCTCTCTCTTGCTTGGGAGAAATCAGTCTTTGGGGCCTTCAACTGATCAGGTGCGGCCCACCCACATGATGGAGGATCATCTGCTTTATTCCAAACCCACCAACAGAAATTCAAACTTTATCCAAAAAAAAGTCTCCACAGAAACACCTAGGATAATGCTTGACCAAATATCTGGACACCATGGCCCAGACTGGTCAACACAATTAACCGTCATGACCATGAATCGTTATCGCTTTGCAGAAGTGAGAAAGCTGAGCTCCAGGGAAGGTAAGTAACCAGCCCCTGGTGAGATGAAGGGGCTGTCTGGGGACATACAGGCTGGCTCCAGGATTCACACTCTCTCCCCATGCTCAGCCATATACCAGCCTCAGATAAACTGCAGTGGAGACCACAGAGCCCTTCGAACACTAGCAGTCTCTCCATCCTCCCCGGTCTTGCTCACACTGAGGACTTCTTCCAGGCTCTTGGGCAGCCGGAAACTTGCAGGAGCTCCTCTGAAAGCACCTCATGTCCCCATCAGGACACCTCTGGGTTCTACCGTCCTAACCCACGTCCTGCAAGGGTGCTGGGTTTCCCCTCTTCCCCTACCTACCTGGGTATCTCCTCCTGCCCCCTGATCCCCCAGACTTCACTGCAAGCCCTGTGGCTCTCACACTCCCCTAACTGTCTCTGCATCTACTGACCTCAGAACTTTCCGCAGACTTCACTAAATGTGGGATAACCTTCCCAGGATGCTGGAAACTTCTGTGGCAGAAACAGATTGCAGGCCCCACCTTCAGGGAAACAAGAAACATCACATTAAGCCAGACAGAGAAAGACAGATACCATATGATATCACTTATAGGTGGAATATAGAAAAAGAAGAAAGATTCAAATGAACTTATTTACAAAAGAGAACCAGACTCACAGACATAGAAAACAAACTTACGGCTACCAAAGGGCAAAGGACAGGGGAGAGGTAAATTAGGAGATTGGGATTAATATACTATATATGCAACAGATAAACAATAAGGACCTACTGTAGAGCACAGGGAACTGTATTCAAAACTTTGTGATAATCTGTACAGGAAAAGAATCTAAAATATATATATATAATACATATATAACTATGCATGTGTATAGTATGGGCTTTCGAGGTAGCGTTAGTGGTAAAGAATCTGCCTGCCAACAGAGGAGATGAAAGAGATGCTGGTTCAATCCCTGGATCAGAAAAATCCCCTTTTGAAGAGGGCATGACAATCCACTCCAATATCCTTGCCTGAGAATCCCATGGACAGAGGAGCCTGGTGGGTCACAAAGAGTCAAGCACACTCAACGACTTATCAGGTATGGACGCACATGTATGGGCTGCCCTGGTGGCTCAGTGGTGAACAATCCACCTGCCAACGTAGGAGACGTGAGTTCAATCCCTGGGTTGAGACAATCCCCTGGAAAAGGAAATGGAAACCCATTCTAGTATTCTTGCCTGGAATCCCAGGGACAGAGGAGCCTGGAAGGCTACAGTCCGTGGGTGGCAAAAGAGTCAAACAATACTTAGCCACTAGACAACAACAACAATCATATGCATCCATAGCCATACGTGTATATACGTGTAACTATACCATTCAGTTCAGTTCCGTTCAGTCTCTCAGCCGTGTCCAACTCTTTGCAACCCCATGGACCACAGCACGCCAGGCCTCCCTGACTCCCATTAACTTCTGGAGTTTACTCAAACTCATCTCCATTGAGTTGGTGATGCCATCCAACCATCTCATCCCCTGTCATCCCCTCCTCCTCCCGCCTTCAATCTTTCCCAGCATCAGGATCTTTTCCAATAAGTCAACTCTTCGCATGAGGTGGCCAAAGTATTGGAGTTTCAGCTTCAACATCAGCTTCCAATGAACACCCAGAACCGATCTCCTTTAGGATGGACTGGTTGGATCTCCTTGCAGTCCAAGGGACTCTCAAGAGTCTTCTCCAACATCACAGTTTAAAAGCATCAATTCTTCAGCACTCAGCTTTCTTCACAGTCCAACTCTCACATCCATACATGACTACTGGAAAAACCATAGCTTTGAACTATATGATTCACTTTGCTATATACCTGAAACTAATATAATATTTAAACCTATTATACTTCAATACCTGTGGCGGATTCATTTCGATATTTGGCAAAACCAATACAATATTGTAAAGTTTAAAAATAAAATAAAATTTTTAAAAATATATATTAAAAAATAATAAAAATAAAAAATAAATAAATAACAAAAGCCATTTTTATTTCCTAAAAGTAATAGCACAGGGGCCACACAAGGGGTGGGGTTTGAAGACCACAGCACAGGGTAAAGGGTAGGTCCTGTCCGTCATCCTCATCATGTCTTCCCTGGACCCTCAAGCTCAGCATCCCTTACCCGCCCTCCCTCTGAAGTCATCCACGTGCGGGTCACTGACATAGAGCCAGCCTCCCCGTTCTGGCCAGCAGAGCCTGGAAACCTCGGCCCCTCCCCCACCTCTTAGAATCACCCCTGGACAGTCGTCTGTCTGCGTTTCCCTAAAGGCACACAGTGTCAGTCCATGTCCTTTGCGACACCCGCCCTCAACTTCCATCTCTACCAAAGCGATGGAAACAGGAGTCAGGGACCCCTCCCAGACCCGGTGGCAGGTGCAGATACATCCACAGCTGTCTTCAGCCCGAACAGACAGAGTGACTGAAGAGATGCAAGGGAGGAAAAACCACGCTCTGGACCTCAAAAAGTTATTCTGACAAACAGAAGAACACGCTCATGGAGCTTGCTGGGCACCTTATCAAAATGGCCTCTGGAGAGAAGGGTTTAGACGCCACCCACCGCTGTGACTCAGGCCCAGAGCCTTGGAAATGACATGAGGCACACGTTTGTCCCGGGGACTCAAGAAAGTGAGCGCGCTTCCTCTACAGTTTGTTGTATCACCAAGAAATAAAAGCAACAGCGATGAGAAGAAATGAAATTGCAACATTAGAGCTGCAGGCAGCCTTGGAGATCATCCAGTCGTATTTCCCGTTATGGATGGAGTCAAAGGCCTGAAAAATGGAAGGGTGTACCCAGGCTCGCAGTGAGTTAGAGGAATGAATGCAGCCGGCGCCCCTTCTTGTCCCGCATGGTGGGGCTTCTCAGCAGGCCCATGGCCCCGGGCAGGATCCCCTCAGTCAAGCACAGAGGCTGTCTGCACACCCATGGGTGATGAGAAGCAGCACAGAAACCAGGCCAACGGAAGCGACAGCCACTCTTCCCAGGGTCCCACAGCGGACACTACAGCAGGTTATTTCCAGATGTGTATGGAAATGTTTTACAACACAGACGCTTTTCAGAGGCAGATTTTACAAAATGCCAGTCCCCGAGCAGATAATAGCGGGCCTTCAGAAAGAGAGGAAACCAGGCTGGCTGAACATTTCTGCTCTCTTTGAAAAAAAACCACAGAAACCTCAGGAGGAACAAATGTGACAGAGGAAGGCTTCCTGCCAAACGTGGGAACTAGGGAGAGAGGAGCGCCTTTCTTTTATAACTGAGACAGAGACCGATCCCCCACCACCGGAAGTGAAAGACACCTCTCCAGAGAACAGGCTGTTCCCACGGTCCCAAAACACACTCATTTCTGAGAGACAAACAGGGTGACCCATCAGCCTTCAGTTCATTTTAATAGTACATCTCACTATTTATGAGACTTGGCAACAAAGGTAACTCAAGGCGAGGACAGAGTTAAATATAATGTCATCCCCAAAACGACACACTTGGCTTTGAGAAGAGACAAAAAAAAAAAAGACAAATGGCAACAAGAAATGGCATTTGTCTACTAAATACTAAGCAGAGAGCTTAAGCATGTCTTTTTCTTATTACGCAATAGATTGCATTTAGTCTTGTAGAAGATTTAAAACATCTCAGAAGCCACAAACTTACTTCTGGATTCTATTGGAATAGCTTCCGGCAGCTGCCAAGTTGTCCCAGCCAGCATCTCCATTGCGGTCTGAGCTGCTGTGAAGAGAGGAGGCCACATGGCTGAAGAGCACCAGCATCTTCTACCCTGATGAGCTCAATTTATGGTCTGAGGCCAACGCCCAAGGAGACGCAAAGACAGTTATGAGAAATCATTCACAGAGCTGGTTCAGACAAACTAAAAATTAACACAAAAGCTGACTCCAGGAACCTATAATCCAGGACTATAATCTGAAAGAGCCCTCTTCTGAACACAAGTTTAATGCTGCAACCATGGAAAAAATAAAATAAAAACAGTTTGGGTCACTTAATCGTATCACACATCTATGTCTTTATTGAAGAAGTTCAGTTCAGTTCAGTCACTCAGTTCTCTTTGCAACCCCGTGGACTATAGCACCCCAGGCTTCCCTGTCCATCACCACCTACAGGAGCTTGCTGAAACTCATGTCCATCGAGTTGATGATGCCATCCAACCATCTCATCCTCAGTCGTCCCCTTCTCCTGCCTTCAGTCTTTCCCAGCATCAGAGTCTTTTCCAATGAGTCAGTTCTTCGCCAACAGGTGGCCAAAGTATTGGAGTTTCAACTTCAGCATCAGTCTTTCCAATGAATATTCAGGACTCATTTCCTTTAGGATTGAGTGGTTTGATCTCCTTGCAGTCCGAGGGACTCTAGAGTCTTCTACAACACCACAGTTCAAAAGTGTCTTTGGCGCTCACCTTTCTTTATAGTTCAACTCTCACATCCATATGTGACTACTGGAAAAACTATAGCTTTGACTAGACAGACTTTTGTTGGCAAAGTAATGTCTCTGCTTTTAAATATGCTATCTAGGTTGGCCATGGCTTTTGCTCCAAGAAGCAAGTGTCTTTTAATTTCATGGTTTCAGTCACCATCTGCAGTGATTTTGGTTCATGGGGTTATCAAGGTAAGGATACTGAAGTGGTTTGCCATTCCCTTCTCCAATAGACCCAGGTCTCCTACATTGCAGGTGGATTCTTTACCATCTGAGCCTCCAGGGAAGTCCAATTATTGAAGAAAGAGACTGCCGTACTCAATCGTGCAATATATTTGCAGTCTTAACTTCAGATAGTAACATAGTGCAATAACAGAATAAGGAAGAAAAAGGCATGGGATATCTCAACTGATAGAAAAAAAATTTAGTAACGCTCAATACTGATTTATAAACCAAAAAGTTATTAGCAAACTGGAAGAAGAAATGAACTTTCAGAACTTGATGACTTGCAGTCAGTCTTAAAATCCTAATGGAGAAACTTTAGACACATTCCTTTCAAGACTGGTAACAAAACAAGAATGTCCATTATTATAGGAACTGTTGAAGATACTGGCAGAGGTTCCAATAGCAAAGGAGAAAAAATAAAGTTAAGAATTAAGAAGAAAGCAATTTAAAAAAATATCATTTACATATTAAAAAATTATCTACCCAGAAAAACTAAATGGATTCCTCAAGCACAGTATTAGAGCTAAGAAAGATTATTCTGCAAGCTTTCACTTACAAGATCAACCTTCAGTAGCATTTTTCTACAATACACACAGAGAATACAAACGCATAATCATTTGATAAATGCAGTAGATGCTGCAGAAACATTTGACAAAATTCAAGATTCACTCATGTTAAAAGTTAGCATCAACCTGACAGTAAAACGACTCTCCTTAATGTGATATATTAATGAAAAAAAATAAAAGAAATACAAAAAACCTTTTTAAACTTGGTGGTTAAATGTGAGTTGTTGAATTGTTTCGTCTGGACCAGAAACAAGACACAGATGCCTACTCGGACCTCTTCCAAACATCAGTGGAGGTTCTAACAGCGCAAGGTAACAAAATGACATGAGGATTGGAAAGGAATATACAAAACCGCAATTATTTGCTGACAACATGATGTCCATAAGGAAAGCTAGATTAAATATTAGAACTAATAAGCAAATTCATCAAAGTCACTGGAAAAAAGGTCAGTATTTAAAAACCAATTTTATTTCTTCATATCAGCAAGTCAACTGGAAAATTAAATTTTGGAACATTTTAGTAATATCAAAAAATTATCAAATACCTAGGAACGGATCTTAACAAAGATATGCAAGGTCTTCATAAGGAAAACTGCTAAATACTAATGAGAAAAATTTAATAAAAACTAAATAAATGAAAAGATATGCCATGCTTGTGTATTGGAAGTCTCCATATTACAGTGATGTTGGTTTATTTCAAGCTGTTCTGTACATTCAATACCATTTTACGCACTGCAAAATCTAACAAGGGGTGTGTTGCGGGGGGCAATGTGTGTGTGTAAATTGACAAGTATATTCTTTTCATTAAACGTTTTATTTTGCACTGGGGTTTAGCTGATTAACAAACAATGTTGTGATAGTCTCAGGGGACCAGTGAAGGGACTCAGCCATGCATATACATGCATCCGTTCTTCCCCAAACTCCCCTCCCATCCAGGCTGCCACATAGCATTGAGCATTGTCGGCTGTGCTCTACAAGAGATACCTTGTTGGTTATCTATTGTAAACATAGCAGTGTGTACATGTCCATGACAAGTACATTCTTAAATATATATGTTAATAGAAAAGGCCAGGAAAAGCAAAATAATGCTGAAAATTAAGGACAAAGTTGAAGGATAAACGCTGTAAACTGGTGTTGGGCCAAATACAGACGAATATAGATGAACAACGGAACCAAGTAGAGTCCAAAAGCAGACTCACACATAAAAAGGTACTTGATATATGGCAAGGATAACACTGCAGATCAATAGAAAAACGGTGGTCTTTTCACTAAATTGTGCTGGGTCAGCTACGTATTCATTTGGAGCATAATGAATCTCCTCCACTCCTACCCCATAACTTGAGTCTCAAGGAGCGTAATTCTAAATGTGAAGGATAAGCAATAAAACTTCTAGAAGAAAACACAGTTTATCTTCATGATCTTGAGATTGCAAAATTTGTTAAACAGAACCCAAAAAAGCAATAATCATAAAGGAAAAGACTGATAAATTATTGACATACTGTGTTATAATTAGGAACTTCTGTTCAATCAAAGACATCATCATGAGATTTAAAAATGCAAATCATAAAGTGAGATAAAATACTGGCCACACATGTATAAATGACAAAGAGCTTATATCCAGAAAATGCATAATATTCTCACAAATTAATAAGAAATAGCAAGACTTTCAACAAGCACTTCGCAAAAAAACTATCCAAGTGACCAACAAATACAAATAGGTTTTTATCCCCATTGGTCATCAGGGAAGAATGATTAAAACCACAATGACGTATCAGTGGACACCCACCAGCGTGGATGAAGTTAAAGACACAGACTAAACTAGACACGCTCGCCGAGTCACTTCAGTTGTGTCCGACTCTTTGTGACCTGCCAGGCTGCTCTCTCATGGGATTCTCCAGGCAACAATACTGGAGTGGGTTGCCATGCCTTCTTCCAGGGAAACTTCCCAACCCAAAACTAGACTCAGCAAGATGTAAAGTGATAGAAACTTTCATTTATTGCTGGCAAGAAATATCGATTCTACCACCACCACTGATGCTGGGAGGGATTGGGGGCAAGAGGAGAAGGGGACGACAGAGGATTAGATGGCTGGATGACATCACTGACTCTATGGATGTGAGTCTTAGTGAACTCCGGGAGTTGGTGATGGACAGGGAGGCCTGGCGTGCTGCGATTCATGGGGTCGCAAAGAGTCGGACGTGACTGAGCAACTGATCTGATCTGATCTGACCACCACTTTGAAAATCTATGTGCTGTATTAACAATAGTAAACACATGTAACAGTTTTGCTTCCAGATTTATACTCAACAAAATGTGTACACATGTGTCTATTCAAGAAGCTCCACAGAAGCATTATTTGTAATTGTCACAGACTGGTAACAAGCCAAATGTCCACCAAAACCAAAATGGATAAATAAATTGTGGTGTAACAGTACAATGAACTAGTATACAACAATAAAACAAACCAGTCTATATGCATCAAGACAAATGATTCTCAGACACATATTGTTGATTAAAAGAAGTCAGACACAAAGAAAGGCATAGCATATGATTTCATTTTATATGAAATCCAAAACTAGCCACACTTAATCAATTCATATTGTAAATCAGGATAGCATTTATCTTGGGGGAAAAGAAGAGAATAGCAATTCGGGGGATCCACAAAGGGGGCCCTAGCACCAGGAAACCCTCTGCTTCCTGACATGGTGCTTATCATGTGATTGCAGTTACTTCATAAAAATTCATTGATATGATCTTGCTTTTGTGCAAAATCTAATAATAATAGTCAAACTCGGATTTCCCTGGTGGCACAGTGGTTGAGAATCAGCCCGTCACTGCATGGGACATGGATTTGATCCCTGGTCTGGGGGTATTCCACATGCCACGGAGCGACTAAGCCCACGTGCCACAAGTACTGAGTCTGCGTGCTGCACCTGCTGAAGCCCACACACCCAGAGCCTGTGCTCCACAGGAGGAGACACCGCAGGGAGAAGCCTCCACCACAAGGATGAGCAGCCCTGCTTGCCGCAACCAGAGAAAGCCCATGCACAGCAATGAAGACCTAGCACAGCCAAACACAAATAAATCAAAATAGTCAAACTCAAAACAGCAGAGGGAGAAGGCAACGGCACCCCACTCCAGTACTCTTGCCTGGAAAATCCCATGGATGGAGGAACCTGGTGGGCTGCAGTCCATGGGGTCGCTAGGAGTCGGACACAGCTGAGCGACTTCACTTCACTTTTCACTTTCATGCATTGGAGAAGGAAATGGCAACCCTCTCCAGTGTTCTTGCCTGGAGAATCCCAGGGATGGGGGAGCCTGGTGGGCTGCCGTCTATGGGGTCGCACAGAGTCGGACACGACTGACATGACTTAGCAGCAGCAGCAGCATAGCAGCAGAGAGTAGAATGGTGGCTGCATAGGGGTTGTGGAAGTGGGGAGATGTTTGTCAAGGGATACAAAGTTATGCAAGTTATACAAAGTTTTAGTTATGCAAGATAATAAGCTCCAGAGATCATGGTGACTACAGTTAACAATAAAGGATTGTATCCTTGAAATTTACTCATAGATATTAAGTGTTCTCCCTACAAACACACACAAAATTCGTAACTGTGTGAGGTGGTGGATTTGTTAATCAGCTGGACTGTGATCATTTCATCATGTATACAAATGTGAAAACATCAAGTCACACACTTTAATCCTATACAATTTGTATTTCTCAATTATACCTCAATAAAGATGGGAGAAACTCATTTAGCTATACCCGTATAACATTTGAAACAGACTGCAGGAAGGTATTTGCAATCCGCATGCAGGCAATGGAACAGTATATAGAATATATGTTTAAAATAGCTCCAACAAATCAATGTGAAAAAGATCAATGACTCAAGAGTATCTGGGAATAAAGATGGAAACACATTTCATGGGAGAGAAACTGCAATAAAATATAGGACTATAAAAACATGGACCAATGTCCAACTTCACTAGAAAAAAAACGCACCCAAAACAAAAATATAAATTTTTCAGGAATTCACATTACTATGGGTTGAATTCTCTCTCTCTAGAACCTGTATGTTGAAGTCCTAATCCTCGGTTCCTCAAATTCTGTGTGTAGAGACAGGGTCTTTTAGGAGGTAATTATGTTAAAAATAAGATCATTAGGGTCAGCCCTCATCTGATCTGACTACTGTCACCCCCAAAAGAGAATATGCATCTTTACATACATGTGTATGTGGTTATTATAAACCTTACTGATATAAAGAATGTGTAACACAATTTACAAATTTTAAAATATACAGTATCTTTGTTGTCGATTCTATATAGCCAATTGACTCTGACACAATACTTGCTTGATTTTTGGTGAACTCTTGTGTCCACAGCCAACCTATGGTTGCAGGTGACAAATGAATGATGTCATGAGACAAGCGTTATTTGAGATTTTCCTTGATGTAGTATTCCATTGCATGCATATATACTTATACACACAATACACGGTGGAATACTGCTTAGCCATAAAAAAGAACCAAATTTTGTCATTTGCAACAACATGGCTAAACTTGGATGCTAAATGATACCATTTACTTATGGGATATACAAAACACAACAATCTAGTGACTATAACAAAAAAGAAGCATATTCACAGATGTAGAGAGCAAGCTAGTGGCTGCCACAGGGTGCAGGGAGTAACAGGGGTGGAGCCTTAAGAGGTACAGATGATTGGGTGTAAGAGATGTATTGTACAACATGGGGAACGCAGCCAATGTTTTGTAATAACTGTAAATGGAGCATAACCTTAAATAATTGTATAAAAATTAAAAATTAATTTAAAAAGACAAAAATAAAGCAATGAAGTTGTGTGTTGAAACTTTTTGTCAATGGTGTGAGTCACTTTTGCTGAATAAGATAGTATTTTTATTAAATATTGGAAGAAATTTCCTCAGTGTTCTTGGGCTATTCATGGTGGCTATAGAAATGTGTGTCCAGTCCCTTGGTCACATCTGACTCTTTGCAACCCAACAGCTGCAGCATCCCAGGCTTTCCTGTCCATCACCATCTCCCGGAGCTTGCTCAAACTCATGTCCATTGAGATGGTGATACCATCTAACCATCTCATCCTCTCTCATCCCCTTCTCCTCCTGCCTTCAATCTTTCCCAGCAGCTGCTGCTGCTAAGTCGCTTCAGTCATGTCTGACTCTGTGACCCAATAGACGGCAGCCCACCAGGCTCCCCCATCCCTGGGATTCTCCAGGCAAGAATACTGGAGTGGGTTGCCATTCCTTCTCCAATGCATGAAAGTGAAAAGTGAAAGTGAAGTTGCTCAGTTGTGTCCGACTCGTAGTGACCCCATGGACTGCAGCCCACCAGGCTCCTCCGTCCATGGGATTTTCCAGGCAAGAGTACTGGAGTGGGGTGCCATTGCTTTCTCCATCTTTCCCAGCATCAGGGTCTTTTCCAATGAGTCAACTCTTTGCATCAGATGGCCAAAGTATTGGAGTTTCAGTTGAGGCATAGATAATAGCAAAATGTAGTAAAGTAATTAGTGCTTTTTGTTTTACTGAAAATGCTGTGCAATTTAATTTTGGAAATTTCACTCAGTTCTCACGACCTGATATGAGTTTGCCCAGGCACACCTGAACTAAGCAATCCAGCTCACACAAGGTGTGTTGGTGTGCCAGCCCTGCCCATGACCCTTCTACTGGAACTGGTCCTGTCCTCACCCCATCATCATAGAGGTCAAGGAGGCATCTTGGTGCCATGTGACTCCCCCAGGGCAGAACTGGCTAGATCAGATTGAAAACATGTAACCTAAGAAGACCAGTTCGAGTTCAGACTGAGTCAGATTCCCTATTTCTCAGGATTAGAGCCAAGATTCAGAGAAAGTGGCCAGAAGGTAGCTAGGCAGAAGAGATACATGCGGAGTGAAACGGGGAGCTTGTCCATGGCGAAAAACCAGCACTAGAGTGGATCATCACAAGCTCTCTTTGCTTGGATCATAAACCTATCCCCATTCTGAACCTTCCTTGGTTATTCAGATTTCCCCTTTTTATTTATATATTTTTTTCATCTTTGCTCTATCCTCATCTATCTATCCATCTTTGAGCCAGAACCAAAAAATCTAAGACAGCTGTTGCATCATTCACTCCAACTGGATGTTGCCTGCATACAAACAGGGAGATGGCCAGGCGCTACCTCCCCGTATGAGGAATGCCAATGGGCACCATCCAGGTTGAAACGAAGGTCCGTTTGGCTGATGTCTGAGTCATGCAGCCCATCCCAAGCGTCATACACAGAGCACCACTGTGTGCTCCCAGGGGAGGCAGAGATACCGCAGGGAGAATGGGAAGGATGAGTCACCAACAGGACCACAGGGCTTTCCATCAGAGGCCGTGAAACATCAGAAAAACAGGCCCACGAAATTCATCTAGATGCTGAAACCCTGGGCCAAACTGATATCAGCTCACCTGCTCGTCCATTTGTTCTATGGTAGAAAGCCTACAACACACCACCACAAGCCTCCCGACTCCTAGAAAACCTTTAATCCGGGCATCCTTTCCATGAAAAGATAAATCTGGAGTAAATGTTGTACAGACTGAAAACAGGTGAAGGTTTTGTGTATTTGTTTCCTAAAACGTCTTCCTCGGTCCTAACTAAACTATGGGCTTCCCAACTGGTGCTAGTGGTAAAGAACCCACCTGCCAATGCAGAAGACATAAGAGATGTGGGTTCGATCCCTCTGGATCAGGGAGATCCCCTGGAGGAGGGCATGGCAACCCACTCTAGTTTTCTCCATTTTCCTGGAGAATCCCATGGACAGATGAGCCTGTTGGGCTACAGTCCATAGGGTCATAAAGAGTTGAACACGACTGAAGTGGTTTTGCACAACTACTAAACTAAAAGCCAACCCAGGTCAAAAAAATTAACTTTGTTAGAAGAGAAAGTAAATGTAGGCAGTGTACACAATTATAAAACACATGTGAGATAGGGACCTTCTGGTGGCCCAGTGGTTAAGACTGCGTTCCCAATGCAGGGGCGTGAGATCAATCCCTGGTTGGGGAACTAAGATCCTGTATGTGGCATGGCCAGAAACACATGTTGATTTTATGTGTCAACTTGATCAGACCACAGAGTACCCATTTAGTCAAACATGGTGAAGGATACGTCTGTGAAGGTGCGTTCCTGGATGAAACTAATATTTTGAATCTGTAGACTGAGTAAAAAGCAGACGGCCCTCCCCAGTGTGCGTGGGCCTCATTTGGTCCACCAATGGCCTGAATGGGACAGAAAGGCTGACACACCAGGAAACCCCTCCCGCCTGACTGTCCCGAGCGCGGACGCTCGTTCCTTCCTGCTTCAGGCTGGAACAGACAGCATCAACTGTCCAGGTTCTCAGGCCTTCAGGCTTGGACGAGTACTATAGCACTGGGTGTCCTGGGTCCTCAGCCTGCCAACCGCAGCTGCAGGGACTTCTCAGCCTCCATAAGCATGGGAGCCATTTACACACACACACAGACACACACCATGTTGGTTCTGTTTCTCTGGAGAACCTTGAATATGTACATGTGAATGTGTTGTGGTTGCTGTCGTTGTCACTAAGTCACGTCCAACTCTTTGCGACCCCATGGGCTGCAGCACGCCAGGCCTCCCTGTCCATCACCATCTCCTGGAGTTTGCTCAAACTCATGTCCACTGAGTCGGTGATGCCATCCAACCATCTCATCCTCTGTCGCCTTCTTCTCCCGCCCTCAACCTTTCCCAGCATAATGTCTTTTCCAATGAGCCAGCTCTTTGCATCAGGTGGCCAAAGTACTAGAACTTCAGCATCAGTCCTTCCAATGAATATTCAGGATTGATTTCCATTAGGATTGACTGGTTTAATTTCCTTGCAGTCCAAGGGACTCTCAAGAGTCTTCTCCTGACTGCAGCCATGAAATTAAAAGATGCTTGCTCCTTGGAAGGAAAGCTGTGACAAACCTAGACAGCATATTAAAAAGCAGAGACACCACTTTGCCTACAAAGGTCCATATGGTCAAAGCTAGGGCTTTTCCAGTAATCCTGTAGGGATGTGAGAGTTGGACCATAAGGAAGGCTGAGCACCGAAGGACTGATGCTGTCAAATTGTATAATATGTTCCTTCTCTGTAAAACAACGATACCTCACAGGGATGTTGCCAGAGTCACATAAGATAATGAGTTCACTCACTCATTCATTCAACATTCAGTGGGTACTAGTAAAGCATTGAAAAGCCCTTGTGAGGTACCCAGATCCTGGCTGGAGGCTGTGAACAGTTCTTAAGGCTATGCATCTTGCTGCTCATGCAAGCCATTGTTTCTAATCATTGCTACACGTAGCAGTGGGCAGTTTACAAAGAATGTGATTGGAAAGTGAAGACAATTTAGGAGTTAACTGTATGAAGTTGCGGGAAGCCACAATCCAGGCCCTAAAAAAAAAAAAAACAAACACCCAATTGGAAGGCAGCTGAGTCCAAGTTTGGAGGTCTTTCTTGGGTGCCACCGTGAAGGACTCCAGTCCTGCCCCTGAGACCTGAATCGGCTTCAGCTTCCCAGACTCTGAACTCGAAGAACATGTGGAAGTCTCATTTTAGGCAAAAGGTAGATTTTGGAAGGCTTTGCTTCATTTAAGACTGATTTTCACAGACTTATTTAAAGGGATTTATATCAAATTATACACATAAGGTGAAGTGAAATTCATAATTTTTCAGTGGTTTTGGTGTCATTGTTTAGTCTCTAAGTCATGTCCAACTCTCTGCAACCCCATGGACTGTAACCCACCAGGCTCCTTTGTCCATGAAATTTCCCAGGGAAGAATACTGGAGTGGATTGTCAATTCCTTCTCCAGGGGATCTTCCCAATCCAAGGATAGAACCCATGTCTCCTACATTTTGGGAAGATTCTTTACCACTGAGTCACAAATTTTTTAGTGTATTGTTTCAAAAAATTCCATACTTAAATTTTTATGAGATGCATCTGTGTTGTGCATTGTCTGGTCCAGGCTCTCTGACACTGACCCTGGAGTGGACCCCTTAGAGTCTGTGCTCCACCCACCTGAAGGCCCTCTCCTCCTGGGCCTGGGCAGCCCATCAGAGCCTGACACCCCATGTCACTCACTTCCAGGGCTATGGGGCCCTGCCTTTCTGGGGCTGGCTCCTCCTTCCACGAATGGGGTTCCAAGGCCTTGGTAAAGGAAGGCCCCTGACCTGTCCCCAGGATGCACTTCCAGGACTCCACTCCCTTAAAATTTTCTTCACTTTCTCATGTCTATGGCTCAGAGTTTGTGTGCATTTCATGGTTCAATCACTAAGTTCTGTCCAACTCTTTGCAACCCCATGGACTGCAGCATGCCAGGCTTCCTGTCCTTCCCTACTCCTGGACTCTGCTCAAAGTCATGTCCATTGTGTCAAGGATGCCATCCAACCATCTCATCCTCCGTCGCCCCCTTCTCCTCTTGCCCTCGATCTCTCTCAGCATCAGGGTCTTTTCCAATGAGTCTGTTCTTCACATCAGGTGGCCAAAGTATTGGAGCTTCAGCTTCAGCACTCTGGACTATCTTGTCTGTTCAGAAGTGCACACCCTGAGCACCCTCTGAGGGTGTTTAGCCTCAGAATTCTGTCCCCTTTCACCTGGACATCTCCCCACATCATGCCCATCATGAAGCACGGGTCCTCCCCTGAACACCAAGCCAGCAGCATCTTGATGTAGTCTGTCGGGCAGCCGTCTCTCGTGGAAGACCCACCTTTGCCCGAAGCTGCCAGCATCACGCCCAGCTCTTCTGAGGGCTACACACTGCCCCTCTTCCCTCCAGTTTCAAAGCCCCCTTCCCACCAGCGTGTAAGCCTTGCTTCCTCTCCAAGGAGCCAGCTCAGCTGGGAGATGGGCAGAAGTGATGAAGTAATTCATGAGGCCAGGGGTCCAGCCTCTGCAACCCATGGGATCAAGTGTTTTCTGCCTCTTCCAGGAAAGCGGACAGATTCTTTGATCTAAGAGAGGGTCTTGCCCTGGGAAAAAACACAGGATACCCCAGACATTAAGGAGGAGAAATGAAGAACCAGAGATGCTGTGCAAGTCACTTATTTATATCTAGGGATTATGTGGTTCTCGATAGCAAGCTGTATTTTTCCTGTTTATGTTCTGAGTCTATTTTGGGTCCTAACCGCTCTCCCTCCCTGGACTAGCAGGAGTTTCATGCATGGAGAGGTTCCCTCACACCCACAGCCACTGCCGAGTGTCTTTTCCTGTGCTTCAGAACCCACATTTGCACGATGAGGAGGAGTTAGTTACCCCGATTCACACATGTGGACCCCAGATCCTGAAAGTCTGTGATGTACATGAGGCAACCCAGGCAGAAACTGGGTAACTCCAGACTAGAACTCAACTGCTGGACATCAAAGTCAATGCCCTCTTTTCAATATAAGAATAAAGCCCCAGCTATTTTCCCATGGATTAAAATCAGCCTTCGAATCTTGTGTGTGTGTGTGTGTGTGTGTGTGTGTGTGCTCAGTTGCTGAGTCATGTCTTTGCCACCCTATAAACTGCAGCCCGCCAGGTTCCTCTGTCCATGAGATTGTCCAGCCAAGAATACTGGAGTGGGTTACCATTTCCTCCTCCAGGGGATCTTCCCGACAGTGATCGAACCTATGTCTCTTGCATCTCCTGTATTGGCAGGCAGATTCTTTACCACTGTTTCACTTTTGAGTCTGTAGATGACTTTAAAAGGCAACACGTCTGGTAAATTGAAGGCATCCGTGGTCCCAGTCCTTCACCTACCCCGCCTTTTGCAGGCACCTTTGCAGTGCGCCCGCCCTTCCAAGAGTGGGGTCACTAGCCTGCCTTCTGACATTGGTCTTGGGCCTGTGACTTGTTTTGGCCAATAGAACAGGCGGAAGTAGCAGAACACCAGTTTCAACCTAGACCTCAGGATGCCCTGCCAGTGTCCCCTTGTCCTGTGCCGTTGCTATGGCAACCTGTTCAGGACACCTTGACGAGGATGAGAGGTACACGCAGCACAGCCAGACTGCCGGAGTCTCCCAAACACGGCCAGCCCCGCTCATCGGCAGCCAGCCACCCCCTCTTCTGTGCATCACCAAGATCACCATGTCCACCTTGCCCTCATTTCAAGCTGTCCTTACTCTTTTGGGCAAAGACCTGAAGAGTGGAACGATCACTTAGGAGGGCTAAGGCCAGAGTTTGGAGTGTTCTGGAATGTTCTGAGAGGTGATTTGGGCCACTGCAGGGATTGGGTCATGTGAGCAAGGCATGCGGCTGAGAAGCAAGTGGGTGATGCTCAGAAACAAGGCAGGGCCACAGTGGCCTTGGGAAAGCTGAGCCTACTGGTGGTGGGGGGCAGCTACCAGTAAGACAGGCAGGCCCACCCCTCAGGGTTCCACACGTGGTGCAGACGGAAGCTCAAGTAGAAGCCCGCAAGAGGAGAAGACAGAGACCTGAAGAAGAGGCAGTGGTTACTGACAAGGCAGAAGCAAGTAAATAAAAGGAAAAACCCTCCCCCAAGTCATCAGCAGACAGTCCTGGCAAGAATGCGCGCTCCAGGCTCACAGGCGCGTGCAGGACGACGGGTGATGCCGGTGGCTATTCCGTAACCCACCCCTAACACTTAAACTGGCAACACAAGCATTTTCCCAAGTGCTTGTCATTCGAAGGTCAGTGTAAGAGAACACACAGATTTGCTTTGGAAAAGGGGGCTGATAAGTGGATCTACACAGACTATTTCCCAGCATCAGGGTCTTTTCCAATGAGTCGGCTCTTCGCCTCAAGTGGCCAAAGTATTGGAGCTTCAACTTCAGCATCAGTCCTTCCATTGAATATTCAGTGTTGATTTCCTCTAGGATTAATCCTGTTGCTGGAAAAGATTGAAGGCAAAAGAAGATGAGGGTGGCAGAGGATGAGATAGGTAGTGTCACCAACTCAATGGGCATTAACATGAGCAAACTCTGGGAGATAGTGAAGGGCAGGGAAGCCTAGTGTGCTGCAGTCCATGGGATCGCAAAGAGTCAGACATGACTGAGCAACTAAAAAGCAACAGCAACAGAGGCTATTTCCAGATAAAATCCAAAGGCATCTTCCATGGAGGCAGGTGTGAAATCACCAAGGACAAACCCAACAACAATCACAGTCTGTGTATACAAAAGAAAATTGCAAACACATGCTAAGGTTGTATGATACCTTTCAAAATTCTTAATTTTTCATTCACACATATTCAGATCTTTCAGAACTCCTTGAGAAAGTGAAATGAGTGAAATTTTATCTCTAAAGAGTACATTGTGAAGTTTAAAAATAAAAGCACCCAATTTTCTTGGGGTCAAGAAAGGACACTTTCTAAGATACTGAAATCCAAACTTTGGAACCAGAGTTTCAAAGAGCAAAGAATCAGATTAAATACGTGTGAAAGAAAAGTGCCTTGAAAGTGTAAATTATATTTTGGTATTAATCTGTTGGTATCACTCACTTATTTACTCAACAAAATAACTTTCACAAGGAGGAGATTTTCCTGCAAGGTTTGATGCATTGGTGGGTTAAACGTGACAGAATCAGAGAAGGTGAAGTCGATGACTTAATCATGCCGCAGCCTGGTGAGTAAATTCACCCTCCTGTGACACATGTAATTTACAACTGGAAGTTAGTAAAAGCAGTTTTTCACATCAAGCCTTGTAACAAACACAGCTTCTACTATACTCCTGGTTGGCTCAGTTTACTGACCCCCCTCTCCCTGGAAGATAAGTATTAATGTAAACCTCAAAATCACACAGAAAAATTTCTTGCCCTTAGTGTTAAACAGCCTAGGAGTTTCTTTTGAAAAGGCGGAAACCAAGTACATGTTGAGTTAAACGTGTTTCACATTTGCTGTTTCTCACTTCCATTATTTCTTAAGCCACCTCTTTATTTCCCACCAGAGGTTTCACCTGCTAAGAACATCTGTGTAGCACGGGGGGCTTTTCATAAAGCTCTGTTGAAGGTGTGGCTGGGTTTTGTACACTTTTAGACAAAGCTCAACTGCAGTATCTGGGGCTGATGAAAATCTCATCTCATCCGTGAAGCCTATGCTTAGGTTCAAAGCCACTGCACCATTGTCCAGTGTGACATGCCCAGGGCGGCCGTGGAGAGCCTTAAACCTACAGATACTCACCTCTCTCCTGGCTCAATTTCTTTCCTTTTGGCCCTTCTCATGTATCTCCCCATCACCATTTCCCTGACTGTCTCCCCACTGCATCTCTGCCCCCTCATTGCCTATGGTGGAGTGGTGGAGTGGCAGAGTGGTGGACCGGCTTCCTCGGGGGTCCTCCTGCTGCATAGAGGGATGGTGATGGTCTGTAACATCACCCCCGACACCCAACCAGTGACACCGAACCTCTGCGTGTAGGGAAAATACAAGGTTAGCTTCCCACACTCCTCTGGTCAACCTTGTTTTGTGTGTGTGAAAGACATCTTCTGTAGTACATAGTTGATTCATTAACATTAAACTCACGGCCAACAGCTGTGTAACTCAGACCAGAACAAAGCTCTCACCTAACACTCGTATATTCTCCATGTGGGCGGTCTCAGCTGTCTTGAGCTGAGGACACCAGATAACACTTCTGCTGCTGCTGCTGCTAAGTCGCGTCAGTCGTGTCCAACTCTGTGCGACCCCATAGACTGCAGCCCACAAGGCTCCGCCATTCCTGGGATTCTCCAGGCGAGAACACTGGGGTGGGTTGCCATTTCCTTTTCCAATGCATGGAAGTGAAAAGTGAAAGTGAAGTCGCTGTCATGTCTGACTCAGCGACCCCATGGATTGCAGCCTACCAGGCTCCTCCGTCCGTGGGATTTTCCAGGCAAGAGTACTGGAGTGGGGTGCCATTGCCTTCTCCGAGATAACACTTCAGCCCTGTGTTTTCCTTTAAACAGCAAAATCACCAAGAAAAAGCCCCCAAATGGAAACAGTGTGTCACTAAAGAGACTGAAAAGGACCCCTGTCTCCAGTGTGAGGGGGGAGACAAGGAGGTAGAGCCGCTGGGAAGGAGGTGATTGGGTGACCCATCTTTCAAGGCTCTGAGGAAGTCTGCCAATAATCGCAAAAGCACCCCGAGTATTGATTTGGGGGTTTCATATGAACGTTCATAAGTAGGCAAGTCCGCAAATAATGATTGGCTGTATTTTGATCCTCCTCTTTGGTCTGAGTCTCTTGATTGCAAAACGTGTTGGGGAAAGGGTTAGACGGTAGGGTTGTGGGATGGTTTTCGAACTGAGCTCTGGGGACCCTAAGGTTTGGGGGCGGGGCCTCAGGGTTGTGGGCGGGGGAAGAAGCCCCGCCCACTTCTTCTCTCTCTTCCGGTGGCAGCCCCTCCTCCTCCCTTAGTTCAACCACACGTTTCCATGAACATAGATTTGCAGCCTGGAGATGGGTGTCTGCCCACAGGGGCTCATCTGAGGACTCTCGGCTTCCCTGCTGCTCCAGTCATCAGTTAATGGGGCGAAAAGGGGAGCAAACAGGGGCAGAGTCCTCCAGGGCACAGAGATGGACCCCAGGAAGGAAGGCCACCTCCGCTTTGTCTGGACAGTAGGGCAAGGACACTGTAAGCCTCGTGTGACTATCAGCCACCTCCTGCCAGGCAAGGATGCCATCACCGGGGAAGGTGGAGCCAAGACCTGGGAGAGGGAGAGAGGAGTCCAGCCCAGCCCTCAGCAGGGTTGAGCCTCTGACTCCCCTGTGCCTGCAGTCACTTAAGCCTCAGACTGCCAGTGAACGCGTTTAAAAGAATACGTTTCCTAATTTATACCCCCTGTTCTCCTTTGGTAACCATGCAGACTGAGCCATCAGGGAACCCAGACTTCTAAATACCAAAGAGATAAATAAGGTCCCACTGTATAGCACACAGAACCATGTTCAATATATTGTAATAAACCACAAGGAAGATGAATACACATACAGAAACCTGAGGCACTTTGCAATACAGCAGAAACTAACAGACCTCATAAAGCAACTATGCTTTAATTAATTAATTAATGTTAAAATATATGCTTCTTTACTTAAGTCAGTTTCATAAGAATTTCCACCACTTGGATTAAAAACAACAGCATCTTTATTTGCACCTGAAGGCTGGACAAACTGGAATTTACTGGATTAGATGGTCTTCATGATTCTTTTTCTTCATATTTTTATATTTTCCCTCTTTTTTCCCATAGTCCTGCTTCTCTTCTTTACCTGTTTATAACATAGGGCTACAGAATTTAGTTCACCAGGGGTCATGTTTTTCCAACCAAGTTGCATGTCTGCTTTTCTTATTTTGAAGAGCAAGAGGACAAATTATTTCTTTACCTCTGTCATTAAAATCATAGGAAGCAGATTTCTTCTTGTACGTGATGATTGATTTCCACTCCCCAGGGGTGACTGTCCTTTAATTTTTAAATAGGCATATGGCTTCCTTGGTGTCTCAGTGGTAAAGGCTCTGACTACCAATGCAAGAAACGTGGGTTACATCCCTGGGTTGGGAAGAGCCCCCGGAGAAGGAAATGGCAACCCACTCCAGTATTCTTTGCCTAGGAATTCCCATGGACAGAGGAGCCTGGCGGGCTGCAGTCCATGGGGTCGCAAAGAGTGGGACAAGAATGAGAACACAAGAAAAAAAAATGGCATAATCTACAAAAGTGATTAAAAAAGAGAATCAATATCCTGACTCTCCAGTGCAGTCAGGGTGGCTGGGGAAGAAAGCAGGTTTCCCCGGGGAGCAGACAGGGGTCCACCCTACTCCTCTCTGACTCTTGGCTTCCTGCAACTTTCTCTCCTGGCTTCTGCTGTGACATCCTCTAGGCTTGTGTCTCTGAGATGGAAGCCCTCAGATCCAGTGTCTCAAAACTCAGCTCCTATTTCTAACACCCCTCCGCCACCACCCAGAGCTGTCATGAGACGGGCTGTCTATCAGAGACATGAGACGGGCTGTCTGTCTAGCTCTCTCAAACAATCTTATCATTTTTAAATTATATTTATTTATTTTATTTTTGGCTGCACTGTTCCCGGGCTTTCTGTAGTCGCCTGGAGTAGGGGCTGCTCTTGGCTGCAGTGCGTGGGCTTCTCTTGTGGAGCATGGGCTCTTGGGCACTGGGGCTTCAGTAGTTAAGGCACTGGACTTGCGGTTGCTCCGCAGCATGTGGAATCTTCCTGGGCCAGGGATTGGCAGGGGGATCCTTGACCACCGATCACCAGGGAAGTGGCCCCCTCGTTTTTAAACAGAAGACTTTTCTCATTTGCATCAGCCATTCTGTGTGTGCTCAGTCACTCGGTCGTGTCCGACTCTCTGCAGCCCCATGCACTGTAGCCCGCCAGGCTCCTCCGTCCTTGGGATTCTCCAGATCAGAATACTGGAGTGGGTTGCATTTTCTGTCTCCAGGGGCTCTTCTGGCCCCAAGGATCAAGCCCACGTTTCTTGCGTCTCCTGCATTGGCAGGCGGGTTCTTTACACTGGCACTACATTGTTGTTTTGACCTGGAGGATCTGTGCTGTTTGGGAGACGCAAGCAGTGGGTCTAATCTACCCACTTCCTCTTTTATTCTCCATCTGCTTCTCAACAATCTAGAATAGCTACCCCTTCCTGAGTTCAAACTTTGAGGTGGCATTTTAGATACAGTGGCTCAGTTAAACATCACAAAACCCATAAGGAGTAGGCATGTTTTGTGTACTTTACAGACTAGGACAGCAAAACTCAGGTTAAGTGATTTGCCCAGGATCACACAGCACAGAGATGACAGAGCCAGGACTCCAAAAGCATACAAGGTTATAACAGCTTTAATGCGGCTTCCAATAAAGATCAGATTACATGTGTGGCCCCCATTTGAGCCTCACATTGCATTTCTGTTGGACAGACTGAGTGAGACAGGTAAACACACTGAATTAAATTAGCATCACCACCACCACCGGAACACTTGAAACTGGAACACTTGAAGACTTGGAGAGTTGCATGCCGTGGGAGGAGGAGATTTCAGGAGGAGCGATCAGGGATAGAATAGGGCACTGAAATCCTTAAGTTTACAGACAGAGTATTCAATTTATAATGCTCATTAGGCCGTGATTAAGAAGCTGTAGCACATTAGAATGAAATGCATGATTAACTTCGGAACGTAATTAAAGCTGTAAAATAATTGGATCGATGCTGTTTCCTTGAAGCTGGTGCTCTCAGGCATGCAAGGGCAGCCTCCACCGTCACCATGCCCTGTGCTCTGGGAAGGAGGGTGGGCCTGGCGGGGAGTGTGGGCTGGGCCTCTGCAGGCGTTTGGCCAAGGGGAGGCACCGGCTGGAGCTCAGATGGCGGGGCCAGGCAGTCAGTGACTGCAGCCATGAAATGAACAGATGCCTGCTCCTTGGAAGAAAAGTTATGACCAACCTGGACAGCATTTTAAAAAGCAGAGACATTACTTTGTCAACAAAGGTCCATCTCATCAAGGCTATGCTTTTTCCAGTGGTCATGTATGGATGTGAGAGTTGGACTATAAAGAAAGCTGAGCACCAAAGAATTGATGCTTTTGAACTGTGGTGTTGGAGAAGACTCTTGAGAGTTCCTTGGACTTCGAGGAGATCCAACCAGTCCATCCTAAGGTAGATCAATCCCAGGTGTTCATTGCAAGGACTGACATTGAAGCTGAAACTCCAGTACCTTGGCCACCTGATGCGAACAACTGACTCATTTGAAAAGACCCTGATGCTGGGAAAGATTGAGGGCAGAAGGAGAAGGGGACGATAGAGGATAAGATGGTTGGATGGCATCACTGACTTAATGGACATGAATTTGAGTAAACTCCGGGAGTTGGTGATGGACAGGGAAGCCTGGCGTGCTGCAGTCCATGGGGTCGCAAAGAGTTGGACACGACTGAGCGACTGAACTGAACTGAGTCAGACAGAGCTCTGGGCCCCACCTTGCTGGGCTGAGGATGGGTGTGGCTGCGTCCCCCTGTCTCTCAGGAGGTCTCTCCTAGAACCACTGCCCGGTCTCAAGACCGGCCCCGCCCCCAGCCCGGGCAGCTCCACCCCCTCGTGGGTTTCCCTGAACCCGCCCTCTCCTGTGGGCTGAGCTCATTCAAGTGTATCTGTCCCCACTCCCGCCAGCCCAGGGGCTGCAGAGCATGGGACAAAAAGACCCATTTTACCTGGGGGAGAGTTCACCATCCCTAAAGAGCTGGGAGGGAACGTCAGACCAAGGAAACCGAGACACCAACGGGCAGGAGCTTCGGGGGCAACTAGAGAGATGCCAGTACAGAGGCGGAGGGTGGGCACAGAGGCAGGGGAAGGAGGGGGGAGGCACACACACAGTGGAGCCCAGGGGTCCCCCGACCTTGGCTGCGTTCTGCTCTGCCCCCTCCCTGACCGCTGGCAAGTTTCCTCGCTGCCCTGGCCTCTTCTTCCTCACTTGTAAGATGGGCCGTGTGCCTGAGAGCTGTGGGGAGGGTCAGCCCAGCGACCACCTGGAACGGGGAAAGGAGAACGCCAATATCTGGCTTCTGGTTTATTGGTGCCCATCCCAGGGAACATCAGTCCTGACACCAAGCCACTGGTGGTTGGGAGAAGCAGCTAGGACCTCCCCCAGCACGGAGCCCTGCACTCTGGGGCAGTCGGAAGGTCCCCTGGGGCCTCTGGTGAAAGGGGACACAGTGTAGAGTGTGACCCATACGGGTCGACCACGGAGCAGAGGCAGGGCTGCAGTTGCGGGGCCAGGGGTCCCATGGAGCCTTCCTTCCCCATCTCCAATGCGGGACAGGAGACGGGGGGCTAATTCCTCTCTCTGTGGCTTCCCAAGCTCCCTGGAGCCCCCTGACATCCCGCCCCCTCTGCCTTAGCCCACCCTCCATCCCAGAGTGTCCGATCCTTTTTGCCCCTCATTGGACACCCACATCTTTCATTCTCTTGACCTTCCCCTGTGCCCTCTGCATCCTGCTCTCCACCCCTTGCCAACATCCCCAGTCCCAACTTTCTCGTCCATGTGTTCCCAGCACGGCGTCTCTTAGCCAAAGGTCATCATGTCCCTGGAGGCCAGCCAAGTGGTGGCTTTAATGTCTCAGAAACCCCTTCTCTCCGGGTTGAGACAGAATCTGTGCCTTCCTAGAAGACCCATAATGGCTCGAGCCCCAGCCTTTCCTGAGGGACCCCGTGGAGGGTCACCCATGTGAAGACATCTGGGCTCAGCAGGAGACTCCCACATGCCACCTGAGCCCATCTAAATGGTCCCATTGGTCACTGTGACCGGTCATTCTGTGACTCTCCACCGCCTCCCCTTCCGTCCCCCACACGGCACCACCAGCACAAGGCTCCAGGGCTAGAGATGTTTGAGACCAGCAGTAAGCCTTCAGATGGGATGTCACATCCCTGCATCCCTCCAGACCATGCCTTCCTCAACTAGACCAGGTCCTTCTGTTACTGGGGCAACCTCCCCTCGCTGGCTCCTCCTCTTCTCTCCATCCTGGAGTCAGTCCTCCTGCCTGTGAACCCCAGTCTCCCCAAATGCAGATGCTTTTTACCCTTCTCCATCTAAACCTCTCCCAGTGAGGTTTGGCAAAGGGACCATCACCTTACATGGCCATTGTGGTTTTCTGCCTAAACAAAGAGCAGTTTTCTCCCAAAAAGGAATTCTGTGTTCTCATGATGCTACAAGCAGATTTCACAATTACAAACATTCCTTCACATCCCGTGTTACTGTCTCCCTTTGCTGACTTGCTCCCCACTGAATCCCCAGAACAAACCACAGTGACTCACAGTAAATAATCAATTTCCATTTGCTTAATAAGTAAAGCGATGCTTTAGGATGGCTCCGTGCAGCCCACCACCGTTATTGAAACCGCATCCCATGCCTATGCCTTTGGGATAACAGACTCTCGTCCAATTCCCCGCTCCGAGGCAGGGAGACACAGATCTGGCAGGTCATGTAGCTGAATCCCACCAGCATCAATCAGTGTCATCGGTTCACATTTCTTGTGGGACTCTGGGGCTCCACACAGTCTCACTTAATCTCATTTTAAGTCATCTTAAGTCAGGGTACACAGTCTTAGTACAAACTGAGACCTAAAATTCATTAAAGGCATAATCCTTCTGTATTCTGGGATCTTGCTGTTATGCTTCCAAACAGAAGCTAACCATTTCTACTGGGGTGTTGGCTTTTTCTCTCGTGTCTTCATAATATTATTTGTAACTATTATTTGAGCCCATTGTCATAGATTTGACAGCTATTAATCCTCAGTTTCTGATTTGCCATTTAATTGTGCAATGGTATAGAGAATTTAAAAGTTACTCACATTTATGTAGTTAAATCTTATTTTTCTATTTAGAAAAATTAATTTTTTAAATTAAATTCTATTTATTCACTCATGTTCTATTTAGTTTAAAAAAAAAAAAAAAACAGAAGCTAACCTCCAATGATGACATTCTCATGTGTGAACACCCACCCTCACTCCCTCTGAGTGGACTCTGCCCTCTTCACTGATGACAAGGAGAGAGAGCTGCCAGGATTGCCTGGGTTTCTCACAGCTCCATGCTCTTCGGGGTCTAGGGCCCCTCCACGCAGAAAAGCAGGCAGGACAGGTGTGTTTATTCTGGCTCCAACCCACTGGCAGGAAGGTGTGTTGGGTGGTGCTCTCCCACCCAAACCCCTGTTCCCTGATCCCAGCTACTGTTCTCATAGAAAATCCTCCCATCTCTACCCCAGCCTCTCAAGATCAAGACCCTACAGTCTCTTCCCCTTGATCATCTCTGTGTCAGATATTAATAGCATTATGACAAAAACATGTTTGCCAGTCCAGGTAGATTTGTCTTACTCTGCGGAATCCATGCATTTTATTTCAATTTAACATTACAAATATTCTGCATCTAGGCCCATCACTTCATGGCAAATAGATGGGGAAACAATGGAAACAGTGACAGACTTTATTTGGCGGGGGCTCCAAAATCACTGCAGTTGGTGACTGAAGCCATGAAATTAAAAGATACTATTTCCTTGGAAGAAAAACTATGACCAACCTAGAGAGCATATTAGAAAGCAGAGACATTACTTTGCCAACAAAGGTCCATATAGGCTGTGGTTTTTCCAGTAGTCATGTACAGAGGTGAGAGTTGGATCATAAAGAAAGCTGAGCACTGAAGAATTGATGCTTTTGAACTGTGGTATTGGAGAAGACCCTTGAGAGTCCCTTGGACAGAAAGGAGATCCAACCAGTCAATCCTAAAGGAAATCAATCCTGAATATTTGTTGGAAGGACTGATGCTGAAGCTGAAGCTCCAATACTTTGGCCTCCTGATGCAAAGAGCCGACTCATTGGAAAAGACCCTGATGCAGGGAAAGATTGAAGGCAGGAGGAGAAGGGGATGACAGAGGATGAGATGGTTGGATGGCATCACCGACTCAGTGGACATGATTTTGGGCAAACTCTGGGAGATGGTGAAGGACAGGGAGGCCTGGCGTGCTGCAGTCCATGGGGTAGCAAAGAGTTAGACTCTGAGCGACTGAACAACAGCAACTATGCAAAAACACATTCCTAGTCTCAAAACCTTAACGAAACTGAACAGTTCTGAGGCTGGAAGTCCTGACCTCGGTGCCGGCAGGGTTGGTTTTTTCTGAGGGCACTCTCCTTGGCTTGCAGGTGGCCGCAATCTTTCTGTGTCCTCACGTGGCCTTTCCTCTGTGGGAGTGCATCCCTAGTGTCTCTCTGTGTGTCCAGATTTCCTCTTCTTCTAAAGACACCAATCAGGTTAATTAGCACCAGAAAGACCCTATCTCCAAATACAGTCACAATTTGAAGTCCCGAGAGTCCTTAGAACTTCAACGTATGAATATGCGAGGGTGGAGGAAGGAGAACACAGCTCAGCCCCTAGCAGACACGGTATCGTTTTCTACCACGAGCCTTCAAATACTGGCTGCACTACTTTCTAATTGCAAGCGTGTTTAGTCACTTGAGATTCCCTTGTGGTTCAGCTGGTAAAGAACCTGCCTGCAACGCAGGAGACCTGGGTTCAATCCCTGGGTTGGGAAGATACCCTGGAGAAGGGAAAGGCTACCCACTCCAGTATTCTGGCCTGGAGAACTCCATGGACTGTATAGTCCGTGGGGTCGCAAAGAGTCGGACATGACTGAGTAACTTTCACTTTCTTTGAAGAAATAAATGGCAACCCACTCCAGTACTCTTGCCTGGAAAATCCCATGGACAGAGGAGCCTGGTAGGTTACAGTCCATGGGGTCGTAAAGAGTCAGACACGACTGAGTGACTTCACTTTCTTTCTTTAGTTACTTAGTCCTGTTCAACTCTTTGCTACCCCATGGACTGCAGTTCACCAGGCTCCTCTCTCCATGGGATTTCCCAGGCTAGGATACTGGAGTGGGTTGCCATCCCCTTCTCCAGGGGATCTTCCCAACCCAGGGACTGAATTCATGTGTCCTGCATTGCACTTGGATTCTTTACTATCTGAGCCACCAGAGAAGACCTTCTAATTGCATATCCATAGGCAAACTAATCTCTCTGAATCCTAAGTTCCACCTCTTCCAAATATAGGTAATGACCATGATCCCTTAGGGCACAGGGAAGGATTAAATGACATACTATGGCCAAAGTGTCTGGCAGGCATAGTGAGTGGCACACAGTAGGCACTCACGTGATAGACACTCCCTTCCTTCTGAGCCTTTCTCTGCATCACAGATGGAGGTGCCAGCCTTGAACTTCCAAGAGGAGCAAGTGCCCATTGCAACGACAATGCCAGGTTGCTATGGCACTCTCTCTCCTCCAGACGTTCTGGCAACCAAGGCCTCCATTAGCTTCATTGAGGCTTCTGGTCCAGAACCACTGGAGGGAAATTGCTACACTTTATTATGGTAGGAAACCGACATTTATATTCTTGATCTAAAGAGGGAAATAAAGGCATTATTTTAACGCCTTGTCACAAAATGCTTGGGACTAAAATTTCTCGCCTACTCAGAAGTCACTGAAGGGTTGCAGTGATACCTTCTGGTTATTTTTCCACATTTCCATTTCTCCGTTACTATTTTTAAGGTGATTTTTCTATGTTTTCAGCTTTTTTTCCTTCTCTTGGCTAAATATATTCCCAACATTAACATATTTTCACTTAGCAGATTTATATTTATCACCATTATTTATGTCCATCTACCCTTCCGCTTTTATAAATTGAGAAAAGAGGGCTTTCTTTTAACCAACCTGCTAAAATTACTTTAAAATTTCAACTCTAATTTTTTTTCATTTTTACCCTATTTTCCCCATCCTCCTGCTTCGCTTTCCATTTACTTTAAGTGGACAGAAGACTTTGAGAAAAATCAAAGTATCATTTTATAAATGGCACAGTTTCTCCTCTGCCCTTAACCAGTGAGAGGAACTATGCAAGCCGATTTGCCTGCTCTCAGAATCTCATTACTCCTTGTGATGTATTCGGTCTTACTGCCACCTTTTAATACATCCATTCTGCCTGGGCTTTTAAGACCTTCATTACTTCAATACATTTAGTTTCAAATGTTCCGCCTGGAAGGGCTCCAGCCTTCTTGTTCTCACAAATATGAATTCAATTCTGGTAATTGCTAAATGGATATACCCGCTGAATAACCACCTGATCCTTGCAACGGCATTTACACATGACTCCCGGTTAAGACCTAGTGAGTGGAACGGTGGTTCGTGCATCCAATGGAGTTTCATTCTAGAGGCAGCAGAGGGCCTCTTCAGTCCTGGGCTTCTCACAAAGCGCCTCACTCTCCCAATTAAACTGATGTTTGTTTAACCCCAGTGCCCGTGTGTGCTCAGTCGCTTCAGTCGTGTCCAACTCTTTGTGACCCCAGAGACTGTAGCCCACCAGTCTCCTCTGTCCTTGGGATTTCCCAAGCAAGAAGACTGGAGTGTGTTACCATTTCCTTCCACAGAGGATCTTCCCAGCCCAGGAATCAAACCCGTGTCTCCTACACTGCAGGTGAATTCTTTGCCACTAAGCCACCTGCCAGTGCAGGAGACATCAGCAGCGAGGGTTCAGTTCCTGGGTCAGGAAGATCCCCTGGAGGAGGACATGGCAACCCACTCCAGTATTCTTGCCTGGAGAATCCCAAGGACAGAGGAGCCTGGAGGGCTAGAGTCCCTGGGGTCGCAAGGAGTTGGACATGACTGAAGTGACTTAGCATGCGTGCATGTACCTGGGAAGCCCCATTTCACCCCAGAGCCCTTCAATTATCCATTCTGCTTTCACAGTCAAATACTGTCAACTTTTAAAGGTACACAGCAGCTTGATTTTCCTTCAGAAAGGGTGAGAAATTAAATATTGAATTAAATTATTAAACAATATTAAACTAAAAATCGCAAAACTCAGCTTGGAAATGAAAATCTCTTTGTAGGGATATGTAATCCCAGGGAGGTAAACTAGAGAACTGAGAAATAAGCTCTTGGGAGTCTTGCTTATGATTTGAATAACTATGTGTCTGCCAATGTAGAATTTGGAGGATGCAGTACCAAGTGCGTAGGTAATTTATCTCATGCTCCTAGGCATGACAGAACTACATCTTCACAACACCCCACATGGGTCTCCACAGCCATGCATGCCATTGACTTGCAATCCAATTTGGCTATCAACGTTCATGAATGAATGAATAGTACAGTGTGGTATAGTAAGATAAGAATGATTCCATTCCTCCATATAGGTAAGCCAGGGCCTCCATTTGACAGAAGCTTAGAGTCTATACCTTTTCCCTTTTTGAACAATAGGCTGAGACCCAAAGAGATGTCATAGCATCTCACTGAGATGCTGAGTGAGACATCTCACTGAGACAAGACTATTTCTGACCATTGTTTTTCTTCTATAACTAAAGTCCATCTCCTGAGTGGTATTGCTTGGTGGATGGAGTGCCTCCCTGGCTCTTTCACCAACTGAGTTATCTGGGTTACCCCGTCTGTACCAACGTTTTCCTGATCCATATAGCAGGGGGGAAAGTGCCTGCTGTACCCCACTACCTCACTAAAGGTTGGGGAGCGGGGGTCCTTGGATGAGACTGGGTACAGTGAAAAAGTAAGCCGACACTGAATGCCAGTGATGGACATTACTTTATAGCATTTTCTCCTTGTGACAACGGACAGCTAATTAAGGTGACATTTCTTTCATAATTTTGGTACAATTGGATATTTTCTAGGAAAACTTCCTCCTGGTGTCTCTGGATTCTTTGCTTCGTGTTAAAAATCCCGGGTCATGGAAAGGATGTGTGTTGGCCCGTGAGTACTGAATTTCCAGGCGACAGTACCATAACCTGGATGCCAGAGAAGTCACAGAACAAAAACTCTGGGTGGCCATGACACCACTGCCACCTCAGGGGACAGCCACACAAACAAAGCATCCTGGAGGAAGTTGGCTTTTGGTCGCAGGCAGCCACAGAGAACTTGCTACCACAAGCTGCCGCGCGATTGCAATGCATTCACCAAAAGGCAGGCTCTCTTTGGGGCTGTGAGTCACTGTTCAAAAATCTTTGTTTTCCTTTGTGTATGCGCAAAATGAGATTATCTGTTTATGCCTTATTCTGAACATTCTAGAAGAGCGGACCCGTGAGAGGCGTTTTCCTGCCCCATCCCCTAGCTTTTGGATTCTTTTGTTTTAGCTCATTGTTTCTAGCTTGTTAGTTTAGAAAGCCTACATTCCTCCATGGGAATTGAGTGGCTGCTATACCCACTTCTCACCTGTCAGGTTGGCCAAAAATTCCCAAGTTTGACAATGTACTCTGTTGGCAAGGTTGTGGGAAACAGATATTCTCATACATTGCTGATGGGAATGTGAACGTGGGGTGACACTTACGAAAAGGAATTTGGCAATATCCAAAACCTCTACCTATTCCTTTGCCCTTAGACCCAGCAATCCCTAGTTATTTATCCTAAAGATATTAGGAAAGTGAAAGTGTTAGTCGCTCAGTTGTGTCCAACTTCTTTGCGACTTCATGGACTGTAGTCTGCCAGGCTCCTCTGTCCATGGGATTCTCTAGGCGAGAATACTGGAGTGGGTTGCCATGTCCTCCTCCAGGGGATCTTCCCAACTCAGGGATTGAACCCAGGTTTCCTGAATTGCAGGCAGATTCTTTACCATCTGAGCCACCAGGGAAGCCTATTTACCCTGATTTACCTCCAACAGTATAAAAATACAAATGTACAAGGTTGTTGATTGCAGCAGGGCTTATAATTGTAAGATATCGGACACTACCAGAATGCCCATGCTAGGAAATTGTTTCAGTAAACTCTGGCACATACATACAATGGAATACAATGCAGCTATTAAAAAAAGAGGCACATGCATGTATTTCCTTGTTCTGTCAGCTGAGAGAGCCTAGGAGGATGACTCTTCAGTAGGATGAACACAGGTATTTCCCAAATCTTGGTGTCTAATACCATTCTCCAATAAAAGGAACCAGCGCTTCTTGGAGAAATGGCTGATTCTAGTACTGAAGCAGGAACTACACAAAACAAATCTGAAACATCTTATATTGCCAGAAAGTAATGAAGAATGTGGGGAAAAAAATGCAATGTTTTGGGTATATCAAAGAAGCATAGAAAGGGTTCCCTGTGACCAAATCTGAAAAAAAAAGAGTAATAAAATGTTGTTCTTTAGTTACCCAGTCATGTCCAACTCTTTGCAACCCCAGGGACTGCAACACGTCAGGCCTCCTCGTCCCTCACCATCTCCTGAAGTTTGCCCAAGTTCATGTCCACTGCATTGGTGATGCCATCCAGCCAGCTCACCTTCTGACACCATCTTCTCCTTCTACCCTCAATCTTTCCCAGCTCCATGGATTTTTCCAGTGAGCCAGCTGTTCGCATCAAGTAGCCAAAATACTGGAGCTTCAGCTTCAGCATCAGTTCTTCCAGTGAGTATTCAGGGTTGATTTCCTTTAAGATTGACTAGTTTGAGCTCCTCACTGTCCAAGGAACTCTCAAGAGTCTTCTCCAGCATCCCACTTTGAAGGCATCAACTCTCTGGCACTCTGCTTTCTTTATGGTCCAGCTCTCAGAAGCATATGTGACCACTGGGAAGACCATAGCCTTGACTATGCAAATATTTGTCAGCAGAATGCTGTCTCTGCTTTTCAACACACTGTCTAGGTTTGTCATAGCTTTCCTGCCAAGAAGCAATTGTAAATAAAATATACAATAAAATATAGTAGTATTTATAATAGTATTAGATTATATTACTCAAGTATAAAATAAATATCCTTGAGTCCATATTGTACAAATAAATGATTCTGTAAGTAAATAAGGGGGAAGAAGAGACAAATCTCCCATGGGGAGGAATTCCAAATAATTATGTAAATATTTTCAAGGTAGGGAGTAGGAAGGGAACATAATCCTTCATTCCTTAAGTATGGGCCTTGCATGGTGATTTCCTTCTGGAGAGCACAGTATTAAAAGGGGAAAAGAGTCATTTGACAAAGGAGAAACCCAACACGACCTTAAGCAGGTGACCAAGGTTAACATCATCAATAATAAGTTGTGTTGATGGAATGTACCCTCGATTAGATATGAAAAGAATGACACTTCATCTCTCCAGGTAGTCTATAGTTTCAGTGCAATTCTAATCTAAAGCCCAGGATGATTTTTAGCAGAAATTGTCAAACTTATTCTAATATTCTAGCGGAAATGGAAAGGACCTAGAATATCTGAAACAACTTTGAAAAGGAACAAAGTTGGAGGAATAATACTTCCTGGTTTTAAGACTTACTACGTAGAATCCTTGTACACTGTTGATGGAAATGTGAACTGGTTGAGCCACTGTGGAAAATAGTATGGAAGTTCCTTAAAAGTTTAAAAATAGACCTACCATATGATCTAGCAGTTCCACTCCTGGGTGGGCATCTAAAGAAAATAAAAACACTAATTTGAAAAGATACATGCACATCAGTGTTCACAGCAGCATTCGTTACCATAGCCAAGATTTGGAAGCAACGAAAATGCCCGTCAATGGATGAATAGATAAAGAAGATGTGATACATAAATGTTATATTCTATAATAGAATATTATTACTCAGCCATAAAAAAATAAGAATTTAGCTTTTGCAACAACTTGCATGGACCTGGAGGGTATTATGCTTAGTGAAATAAATCAGACCAAAAAAAAAAAAAAGACAAATACTGTATGATCTTGCTTATGTGTGGAATTAAAAACTACAGCAAACCAGTGAATATAGCAGGAAAGAAGCAGACGTGGACACAGAGAACAAGTTCGCCGTTACCGGGGGGTCGGGAAGTGGGCAGGGGCGAGGTAGGCATGGGGACTAAGAGGCACAAACCTCTATGCACAGAATAAATAAACTGCAAGGGTATATTGTACAGCACGTGGAACATGGCCGATATTTTATAATAATTTTAAATGGGAGTAAAGTCTATAAAAGTTTTGAATCACTATGTTGAACACCTGAAACTGATAAAATACTGTAAATCAGCTACAATGGCAGAGACAGATAAGACAAGCAGAAGGGCTGTCGCTCACAGGAGAATGCTGAGAGCCAGCTGGTAGCCACAGAGGGAAGCTGGACTGAAAAACCACCGTTTTGCAACCATCGTGTAAAGACTGGACTGGACGGGAATCAACAATGGATGGGCAACAACGGGTCGGAGAGGATGCGGAGTGACAGGAACTCTCATTCACTGCTGCTAGCAATGCAAAATTGGACAACCCCCCCACTAACTCAAAGGAGACGGAAACTTACCCCACACAAAACCGACCCATGGATGTCTACAGCAGTATCATTCATGATCGCCAAAACTGGAAGCGTCAAAAATGTCCTTTTATGAGGTTCGTGGATAAATTAACGGCGGTCCATCCAGACAGTACTTTGGCCATCTCACGCAAAGAGTTGACTCATTGGAAAAGACTCTGATGCTGGGAGGGATTGGGGGCAGGAGGAGAAGGGGACGACAGAGGATGAGATGGCTGGATGGCATCACTGACTTGATGGACGTGAGTCTGAGTGAACTCCTGGTGTTGGTGATGGACAGGGAGGCCTGGCGTGCTGCAATTCATGGGGTCGCAAAGAGTCGGACATGACTGAGCGACTGAACTGAACTGACTGAACTGATCCAGACAGTGGAATATCACTCAGAAGTAAGAAGAAATGCACTAACTAGTCACAGAGAGGGATGAAAGAAGCTTAAACACTCATTTCTTAGTAAAGGAAGGCAGTCTGGAAAAAGCTACATATCTTATGATTCCAACTATATGATACTCGGGAACAGGCAAAACTATAAAGACGATAAAAAGATCAAAAGATGCCAGGAGTGGGGGGAGGCAGAGGGTATTTGGGGGTAAAGCAGAAAGAACCACCTGCATGATACTGTATCAGTGGACATGTAACACAATACATTTGTCAAAGCCCATCCCACTGTGCAACGTGAAAAATGAGCCTCAAGGCAAGCTATGGGCATTAATTAATAACTGTATCAATATTGATTCATTAACTGTAACAAACATACGCACTAATGCAAGATGTTACTAACAGAGTCATGAAGGAGGGAAGGAGGATGTGGAAACTCTGCATGATTTTTATGTAAATCTAAATGTACATAAAATTTATGTAAATCTAAATGTGTTCTAAAGTATGAAGTCTATTAATTTTTAAAGATTTTAAAAATCAATCTGGCTCACAGTAGGTAATCTGGGCAGTCATGATGTCAATTTATTAATTTACAATGATGGAGAGTTATTAAATTGAACGACATAATGAATCACGAAATAGATATTGGAGCATTCTCTCTCTCTAGGCCGATCTGCATAATAACTGAATTAGAAAGCTGGCGGGCAGGCACTCAGGGAGGGAGGGGGGAGGGGGTGGTATCTGGGAAAACCCGGGGCCCATCCTCCTGCGTTCTTTGCTGTTGTTGGCTGCGGCGGGCTTCTCCTCGTTGAGCACGCTGGATCCTCACTGCAGTCTGCAGTCTTTCTAGTTGTGACCCACAGACAGGCTCTGGTTGCAGCACACAGGTTTAGCTGCCCCACAGCATGTGGGATCTTAGTTCTTGGTCCAGGGATCAAATGCAAGTCCCTTGCATTGAAAGGTGGATTCTTTATCACTCGACTGCCAAGAAAGTCTCCCTCTTGCCCTCTTGCCAAACCATGCCCAGGCCAATCTGGGGTCATGTAGCCCAGAAGCTAGTCCACAAATTAAAGCCTAGTGAGAAGTTCCTGGGGTCTTCATGGATCTCTGTGAGAAGGCTGCAAGGGCCCCAGAGAGCCACCCTAGAAAGTGGGCCTGACCCAGGGGCAAGAACTTCCTTTGTTTGGGGATTTTCATGCCCTTGAGGTCCATACACACTGAAATTCACGGGCACTGTTTTCAAAATTCATTGCAAACTGTGCGTCTGCCTGAGTGTACCTTTGTCTGGAAAGAGTGCCTACTGCCCCTCTTTAGAGTTTCAAAGGGGTTCTTGAAGACTCCCACATCTGCCCCTGCCTCACTCTCGGACTTGTAGACAATGATCCAGCCCCTTATTCACAGATTGATTTCATACCGACGAGCACCCATGGAGCCTGCATGGATAAGTAAGAGCGTTCAATGCAAGCATGGGAGAAGATCGTGGTCATTCCTGAGTCTTTTTTGATATACAAGAAAGAAACATGGGACCACATAGAGAATTCTCTAGAAAAGAAACCATGGTTTTCTATGGATGTTTCTGCTATGAAGTGTTGGAACACTGTAGGGCACTCCTAATTCCACTTGTGTGCAGATGTGACTGCACACACACACTCTACAATGGACACCTTTTCTAGAACCAAGATCTGGCATTGGGAATTCTTTTTTTTTTTTTTTTTCATTTTTTTATTCCTGCTAAGGATGAAAACTTTTGAGATGACAGTTCTGATGTTGGAATCGAGTTATTTTTAGAAACTGGGTTACCAATTTTTTTTTTTAATCTGGGATGTTTCATGAAAATTGCAGTGTTTTCATCTCTAAGAGATCTTCTGGAAGCTATCTTTTTCTGAGAAATGTATAATTTCAGAAAAGGGATGAATCATTTTCTAGACAGAGGTATACTTGGGATAAAACATGGCAAAGAATTGTTTACACGCTGTGAGCCTCTTTCTTTTGTTCAGGGATCTTTAGGCGTCTAGCTGGTTTTATTGCTTCGGCTTTGCTGACAAATGTTGCCTTTGCTGTTTCCCTGCACACTTGCCATGTGGAGGAGGCTTTCTTCCTTAGCTGAACAGGTGCCAAGCAAGACTGATTAGCCGAGTCTTAGCAGGATTTACTCCTGATTGAATTTTGCATTTGCTCCTAGAACTCTGACACAATAACAAGGGTGTTTGCTTTGTATACTTACTGTACAGCCAATGATTAAACCTAAGCTTCCCTGGTGGCTCAGAGGGTAAAGTGTCTGCCTGCAAAGCGGGAGAGCTGAGTTGGATCCCTGGGTTGGGAAGATCCTCTGGAGAAGGAATTGGCAACCCACTCCAGTACTCTTGCCTGGAAAATCCATGGACAGAGAAACTTGGTGCGGGCTACAGTCCATGGGGTCGCAAAGAGTCGGACATGACTGAGCAACTTCACCTCACTAACGATTAAACCAATGTTGTAAAATAAAAGTGCTTGTTGGAAGCAGGTCTGGGCCTCACACTTCTAGCTTGGAAGGGACCTGATAACTTCCCCCAGCATATCCAGGGAGTTCAGGGTTTAGATGTTGTTGGTCAAAAGATGAACTAAACCCTTCCAGTTGCTATCCACTACAGTGTAACAAACTGTCAGAAGTTTAGCAGCACAAAACAACACATATTTATTATCTCAGAGCATCTCTGGCCCAAGAGTCTGGTCACAGCTCATCTGGGTCCTCTGATCAGGGTCTTACAAGACTACAGTTAAGGTGTTGGCCAGGGCTGAGCTCTCATCTGAAGGCTTGACTGGGGAAGTATTCCCATCCATGCTCATATGGTTGTTGGCAGGAATCAGTTCCTTATACGTTGCTGGACTGAGGGTCTCAGTATTATGCTGACTGTTGGACAAAGGTGGCCCTGAGATCCTCACCATGGAGGTCTCTTCCATGGATTGTCATCAAAGCCAGCAAGAGAGAGGATGACAGAGCAAGTCTGTTAGCAAGATAAAACCTACAGTCCCTTGTAAGCTAATCACAAAGGTGACACCCCATCATTTTAGCCATGTTCTATTGTTATATGAATATCATGAGGTCCAGCCCATTCTCAAAAGGAGGGAATTACACAACAGTGTGCATAGGAGGAGATGGAAATCATCAAGGGTCATTTGAATCACACACCTTTGTATCTCTTCACAAAGAACTTTTCAAGTTCCATGTTCCTAAAACTTGCCCTTTAGACCAGGATGCAATAAACAGCAATGAGAGCTGTGGCAGCCATAGAAATAAGCCGTTATGATCTCAAGCCACAAGGAGTATAGTTGACTGAAGGCCCTAGATGGATCCACCATCACGTCCCCATAGAGGCCACACTTGCTGCCAGCTGCTCCCAGACAAGGCCTGAGTACCAGGGGAAGATACTACTTCATGCCCACTCCTGGCAGATATTAAACTCTTACAGCTGGTGACCTTTTTAAAGATACACATTCTTTTATTAAATTTTACTTGTGTATCTATTGGCTGTGCTGGGTCTTCATTGCTACCCTCAGGCTTTCTCGAGTTGCGGCATGCAGGGCTTACTCTCTAACCGTTCTGTGCGGGCTTCTCATTGAGGTGACTTCTCTTGCTGCAGAGCACAGGCTCTAGAGGGTGCAAGCTTCGACAGTTGTGGCACACGGCTTAATTCCCCACAGCATGTAGGATCTTCCTGAACCAGGAATCAAACCCATGTCTCCTGCATTGCGAGGCAGAATTCTTAGCCACTCGACCACTAGGGAAGCCCCAGCCCAAGTTGACTTTGGGTTCAACGACTCCCCTTCAGCCTGGCCAAGCCATTCTTGTAATGACACTGTAGAAAGACTCTTCCCACCCTACTCTCCTTCCTTCCTTTTCTCCTTCCTGAAGTCAGACCTTCCTATGGTCCACAGGTTCTCTAGCCTCCTCCTGGCCCCTTCCCTTTTATCCTTTACAGGTGTTCCCCCACCATGTATCTTTTGCATGTCTAATCCCATCTTGGCATTTGTGGGCCCAGCTAACACAAGGATCCAAGGAGAAAACAATCAGTTTTAATATTTAGGAGCCAGAACATTTGAGGCTTGATACAATCTCATTTTGGGTATAGTGCTCAGAAATATAACTAGAGCTTCCCTGGTGGTTCAGACCGTAAAGAATCTGCCTGAAATATGGGAGACCTGGGTTCAATCCCTGGGTCAGGAAGACCCCCTGGAGAAGGGAACGGCAACCCACTCTAGTATTCGTGCCTGGAGAATCTCATAGACAGAGGAGCCTAGCAGGCTGCAGTCCATAGGGTCGCAAAGAGTCAGACACGACTGAACAACTGCATTACACTACAGTGCTCAGAAAGGAGAAACTTACCTACCCATCTGGTCTAAAGATTCCCTGAAACCTATGGAAATCCACAGAGATCCATTACAGCAAAGGCTAGAGCTGTGCCCACAGCCCGGGCCATGACTCTGCTGACATCCTGAATTTCTGGAGGCAGTGACTCCTGGACTTTGCCTTCCTTGACCACAGCAAGGAGTTCCAGGAAGAGCTGAGGGGCCGTGGCAGGAATTCCTCTCTGTGGGGGTGATGTGCGTGTGTTTCCTGGGTAGCCAAGGTGAGAAGGGCAAGTGTTTTAGCCCCAGCTCCAGCACTCAGGTGTCAGAACCATCTTGCTTCAGGACTCTTTGCAGTGTCTTTTTTTTCTTTTTCCCTTTTGCTGGGACTCCATTGCTGTGGACAACTTTTTCTAGTTGTGGCAAGCGAGGGCCACTCTCTAGTTGAGGTACCTGGGCTTCTCATTGCAGGGGCTTCTCTGGTTGCAGAGCACCGTCTCTAGGCACGGGGGCTCAGGAGTTGCTGTTTCTGGGTCCTAGGGCACAGGCTCAATAGCTGTGGTACACGGGCTTATCTCTGCACAGTATGTGGGATCCTCCTGGACCAGGGATCATACCTATGTCTCCTACCCTGGTGGGCAGATTCTTTACCGCTGAGCCACCAGGGAAGCCCCCTTTCCAGTCTCTTGAGCGCCTTTGTGCCCCTGTCAACATAGCCTGGACCAGAGCGCGCCTGCTGGAGCCCTCCCCTCCTCACCCTGTGGAAACCATGCGTGCTCTCTTCCAGATGCAATGACTCCACGCCAGGCTCACTCATCTTCAGGCGCACAGTCTCCAAGAGCCACGAAGAGCTCTAGGGCGCATCAGGGACGACTGGCATCCTGGCCATGAGGCGGAGAGAACTAGAACCCTTGTTCCACTGGCGCAGAGCCAGAAGCACTGACCTGGCCTCAGGATGAAAGGCCCCTTAATTAGCCATGACAGGAGCAGTAGAGCCCCTTAGCACGGTATTGCAGGTTTCACTATAAGGTGGACTTTGTACCCCAAACTGGGTGGACTGGTTACAATGGCATTGTTTGCCTTTTCCTAGTAGATAGGCCTCTAGATTTAGCAACAGAGCTCACTCTCTTATGCATATTTATCTCTGACCACATGCTGGGCGGGCAAATGGCCAGAGTTCTTCCCTTCGAGTCAGCACCCCAAAGAACAATCTGGACACTGGAGTAGAGATACATGGGTTATAGACTCTGGTTCCAACCTCTAGCTCTCAACTTCAATCCTGATTGAGCTTTCAGACCCGGTATCTAAGATGCCTAACTTGACCTCTTTTCATAATTCCACTGTTAAAAGTAATTTTTTCATCCCAACCCAAAACTAAAATAAACAAGAAGTCCTAATCAATTCCACATTTAAACAAATTGAAAAATAAATTATATCCATGTATTACAAAACAACAAGAGGAAAGAAACCCTTCTAAAAATTGTGAATGAGTTAACTAATAAAGCATCAGCTCTTCTATTTTGATTTTACTTGTAAGGAATGTAAGTTACCTTATAAAACCTTTGTAGCAATTCTGAAAAAATTTATGCAGTCATTCAGCAAATGTTCTGAAACTATGTTCCAGGATCTATTCCAGGTATTCAGGATGCAGTGATAGAAAAAAAAAAATGAAAAATGAAGAAAAATCCTAGAGTCGAGAGAATCACAGGAACAAAGGCTTGGACTGGGCTGAATTAGAAAGCTCAAGTGATACTGGGAGATTTCAAAAAGACTTATTTACACAATAAAAATACTTTTCAGATTGGTAGTAATACATTTTTGATGATGCCACCAACTTCCAAGCATAACATAGAATAGAAAGGGTCTACTATGCTGGTATTCACATTTCCTGTTACATATTCTAGGCAAAACTACCCTTCGGTCTTAATTCCAAATGAAACAAGTAAGGTCAAAAATATCAGGATAGTGTTAAGGAATTTCTAGCACTGTCTTTTCAGACGTAGCCCACGTGCCTTGGGTTGTTAACCTCTGGGTTAGTACCAGTCCCTACCTCGGCAGTTTGCAAGGCTGGTAACAGTTCTGAGAGACGGATTGCCTTCCCTCATGACTAGGCGGCCATCACCCTGGCTCTGACCTCCTGACGTCCGTTCCTGCCCCTGCTCCTCCATCTGGCTCTAGTATAGACACCATAACCAGAGCTGCCTTCATGGACGCAGGATCACACAGAGATATACCCTCAGAAGGGGGCCTCGCCTGGGTTTAATACTCTGGGGTCATTTGAGTTAAAATTCTTCATATTTTTCTCTTTGAGTTTGTGTTTTACAAATGAAGCCCAATGGGACAATGAAGTGTGTACTGCTCACCTCCCTCCCCTACCTGCCCCACCAAAAGATTCTCAGCCATCTTCTCCTCCAACCCCCCAGCGGCACTTGGGGACCTGGGCACAGGTAGCAAATGCGCCCCACACACTGAGTCAGGAGTGGGGCCGGGCACTGGGGATGTCTGCCCTTTCTTCACAAGCATCCCTATCTCTGACGTTAAATAGCAAATAAAAAACATTATGACATATATAGAGAGAGAATACAGAAGGAAGGAAAAGCTTTTCCCTTGCCTTGTGAGCAAGATGCTCCAGTTTTTCATTTGGTGTGAGATCCTGAAAGTTATGTAGCCCACCCTGGCCATTAGCACCCCAAAGTCAATTTCCTTATCTCCCTCACAACTTAGAGGCAGCCAGCCCCGCAGAGCAGATCTGACCCATACAGCCAGCTTGCCACCAGCTCCTTGAGGACCAGAAATGTTTGTCTTATTCTTTGTTAATTTCCTGGTATAGAAGAGCAAGCCAGTGTTCAGTAATATTGGATAGAATTAACATTAAAGTACATTATTTCCACAAGTCCTGTCTCTTTGTCTGCGTCTCTAATTCCTGCGTTGGAAATAGGTTCATCTGTACCATTTTTCTAGATTCCACGTATATTCATTAATATTTGTTTCCCTCTTTCTGACTTACTTCACCCTGTATGACAGACTCTAGGTCCATCCATGTCTCTACAAATGACCCTATTTCATTCCGTTTAGTGGCTGAGTAATATTCCCTTGTATATCTGCACCACATCTTCTTTATCCATTCACCTGCCATTGGACAGTTGGATTGTTTCCATGTCCTGGACGCCACAGGGGAAGGAGAGAGCGGGACGGACTGGGAGACTGGGGTTGACATATATACACTACCATATGTGAAACAGATACCTAGTGGGAAGCTGCCATAAAGTACAGGAAGCTCCGCTCTGTGCTCCGTGATGACCTAGGGGGTGGGAAGGAGATCCAACAGGGAGGGGGCATATGTGTGCATACGGTTGATTCACTTCCTCGTACAGCAGAAACTAACACAGCATCATCAAGCAATTATACTCCAATTTAAAAAAATCAAGTATAGTATGTATCTGTGTGCTTGGTAACTGTATCATTCGAGTACCTGCTTCACCGTTTTCTTTTTGATCTGTCAAACCATAAGGGTGATGTTATCATCCAATATAGTTCGATCAGGTTCCCCTTTTAATTCTCATGCACTTTCGATACTAAGTAGCTGTGTTTGGTATGTAAAAGCTTCTATGACAAATGCATCTGGATTGTACCTTTTCTTAATACAAAAATCTTTTTCTACAGTGGAATAATAAATACTAGCCTTAAAAAAGAAGTGAATCCTTGGTGAAAGGACTCAAAGGTGCAGTCATGTAGGATGGATGTGTCTAGAGCTCTTGTGTACTGCATGATGACTCATTAGTAATATGGTCTTATATACTGGAAATTTGTTCATGTAGATCAAATTTCAGGTGTCCTCACGACACACACCAGTGTGAGGAGAAGATGTGTTAGCTACCTTGACCTTAGTAATTGTCAATAGTATATGTGTGCCAGCCACCATGCTGTCTGCTCTAAATATATATGCTTTATTAAAAACATAAAATAAAAAAGAAGGAAATTCTGGCATTTGCAACAACACAGATGAACCCAGAGGACATTATGTGAAGTGAAATGAGCAAAACTCTTTTTGAACCGCACTCTAGGCGTTTGCTGCAAAAACTGATTGATGCCAGAGCTTGAAATAAATCTATCAGACCTATTTGGAATATATAGATGGGTATGTTCAATTAATCAGCCCCCTCCACCCAGCATGAACTTGCAAATGCTGATTTTTCCTGGAGTCAGTTGTAAAATGATTGACACTACGGAGAAGGAAGATGGTTATTAAATGGCCCTGGTGGCCGGCACGGTGTCGTCCTGCGTTACGTCTGAGCCTGCTTGATTGTCACCACCCCAACTGGGAGCATGTGATTCCCACAGCACCAGCCACAGCTGCCCAGCTCCGCCAACACCACTCCACTTCAAGCCGTTAGTGATTCTGAGGCTGCAGCTACCCGACATCAAAATAGCCCATCAGCTTCAAAAAATAATAAGCAAAACAATGATAAGCAAAACAGCCTTTGGAGAAGCTGTAGTGTGTGTTTTTTTTTCCTCCCCTTTAACTGGCTGTTTTGTCCACTGACATCTCTAGAGTCTCCATAAATAAAAGATGCTAGTTAAATAATGGCTTTTTTGTCCTGGGAATGACTTCATGGATAAGGGTGATTGACGCTTCCATGGGTCTTGGATCAGCAAGGATGTAATTAAGAAGCCAGCTGATGTGGGCTGACAAATCCCCCTCTCACTTTAGAACACTGATGCATGGAATAAATTTCACTCCTGGCATTTAAACCGGCTTCTGAATTAACCATTTCCTTCATCTGCCCTCTTTTTTCAGCGCTTGCCTTTCCCTTGCGTCTTTAGACATCAGCTCCAACAGTACTCTCACTGAAGCCTTAAGGGGCTTATTTTTGACCATTACTCATCTGTTTAGAAATCTATATGTTTAACTTATTTGTTGTTTCACAAAATAAAACCTGCTCACGGTTTAAATAAATCAAAATATTCAAAAAAGACTACAGAAAAAGGCAATAAATAAAGATTATAGCAAAAGGCTGCAGGGGCTTCCCTGGTGGCTGAATTGGTAAAGAATCTGCCTGCAATGCAGGAGACCTGGATTTGATCCCTGATTTGGGAAGATCCCCTGGAGAAGGCAATGGCAACCCAGCCCAGTATTCTTGCCTCCGTATGTTATTTAAACCATGAGCAGGTTTAAACTCAATGAGTAAACTCAGTGAGTAAACTACCAAAGCAAACATCTCGACTTTTTCTCCCCAGCTCTTGCTCCAGAGATTCCACCACTTACGGTTTTATTCTTCTCTTCTGATGGTTAGTCCCTCTGTATGATATTCCTCATGGCAACCCACTCCAGTGCTCTTGCCTGGAGAATCCCAGGGACACGGAGCCTGGTGGGCTGCCGTCTAAGGGGTCACACAGAGTCGGACACGACTGAAGTGACTTAGCAGCAGCAGCCTGTTATTTCTCTCTGTGTACCTTTCAGTTCTAGCGGATTTTTTGTTGTTTGGGGGTGTATTTCTTGGCCGCACAATACTGCTTGTGGGATTTTAGTTCCCTGACCAGGGATTGAACCCACACCCTCTGAGTTTAGAAGCACAGAGTCTTAACCGCTAGACCACCAGGGGAGTCCCTACCATTCAATTCTGATGTATCTCTTGACTTTTCAATTTCTCTTGGCCATCTGTAATGATGTATCTCATTCCATCAACACCCCTACTTCCCTGCATTGGATATAGTCATATCAGTATTTTTAGTCACTTTCACAAACGTCACTGCCCAACTGACCTCTCCCGCTCCTAATTCTGTGGCAGCATCTGCTTCCCAAAGACCCAATTAACACAACTTCCCAGAGTATCTGAGAAGCAGGCAATAGTATGTGGGTTGAATAGGATAATTCAATGTCATAAAATTCTCAGTTCTCCCCAAGTTAATTTATAAATAAATGAATATTAATAAATACTAATGAATAAAAATTTTATTTAATTAAAATAATAAATAAAACTTTATAAATATTAATTACTATCAACAAGCAGTTTTATGAAGCTTGAAAATTGATACTGATGACCACGTGGAAAATTAAATGTGCAAAAATAGCTAGAAAAACACAAGGACAAAAATCTACGATGGGGTCTCACTCTCCACGCGTGAGAACACCCTGTAAGGCCACTGTGGTGCTAGGGCATGAACAGGTAGACAGACAGGTGGACTCAAATAAAAAGTCCAGAAACAGACGCAAGTACGTATGGAAATTTGATGTATGATAAAGTTAGTATTTCAAATTGCCGGAGCAAAATGGACTTTTTAATAAAGTGCTAGGACAACTAAGTTCAGTTCAGTTGCTCAGTCATGTCCGACTCTTTGCGACCCCATGCACTGCAGCTCACCAGGCTTCCCTGTCCGTCACCAACTCCCAGGGCTTGCTTGAACTCATGTCCATTGAGTTGGTGATGCCATCCAACCATCTCATCCTCTGTTGCCCCCTTCTCCTCCTGCCTTCAATCTTTCCCAGCAATCAGGGTCTTTTCCAATGAGTCCATTCTTCGCATCAGGTGGCCAAAGTACTGGAGCTTCAGCATCAGTCCTTCCAATGAATAATCAGAGTTGATTTCCTTTACGATGGACTAGTTGGATCTCCTTGCAGTCCAAGAGACTCTCAAAAGTCTTCTCCAACACCACAGTTCAAAAGCATCAATTCTTCGGCGCTCAGCTTTATTTATGGTCCAACTCTCACATCCATACATGACCACTGGAAAAACCATAGCTTTGACTAGATGGACCTTTGTTGGTAAAGTAATGTCTCTGCTTTTTAGTATGCCATCTAGGTTGGTCATAGCCTTTGTTCCAAGGAGCAAGAGTCTTTTAAGTTCATGGCTGCAGTCACCATCTGCAGTGATTTTGGAGCCCAAGAAAATAGTCTGTCACTGTTTCCTTTGTTTCCCATCTATTTGCCATGAAGCGATGGACTGGATGCCATGATCTTAGTTTTTGAATATTGAGTTTTAAGCTAACTTTTTCACTCTCCTCTTTCACTTTCATCTAGAGGCTCTTCAGTTCCTCTTTGCTTTCTGCCATAAGGGTGGTGTCATCTGCATATCTGAGGTTATTGATATTTCTCCCAGCAATCTTGGTTCCAGCTTGTGCTTCATCCAGCTCAGCATTTCACATGATGTACTCTGCATGTAAGTAAATAAGCAGGGTGACTATATACAGCCTAGGAAAACCAAGTATCTATTGGGAAAAGATAAAACCAGATACAAATCTCACACCATGTGCCAGGATAGACTCCAAGTGGATCTAAATGTACAAACATGAAGCTGTGTACATGCAAACACAGAACAATTCTCTTTAACCACAGTGGAGTAAAAGGCTTTGTAGCTATGATACAGATGGAAAAACAAGGAAAGTAAAGAATGATAAACTTGGCTCCATAATTTTTTTTAACTTTTGTACAGAAAAAAAAATCACCATAAATAAAACTAAAGGACAAATGACATTTGGGGTTACTCACAAGATATATCAAGGACAAGAGGTAATATCCCTATTATAAAGAATTCTTAATAATTGAAAGGAAAGTTATCAAAAACCTTATAGAAAATGGGCAAAAGGCACATACAAGAAATGTGTTTTCATTTATGAAAATGACAACTAACGTGATCATGTTTTCAGTCTCACCCATAAGAGAAATACAAATTAAAACTACCCAGAGATTTCATTTCTCATCTATCAGATTGACAGAAGTTCAAAAGGATCACAGAACATTCAATTGGCAAAACTACAAGGAAACGAGCTCTCTTCTATGTTGCTGGTGAGCATGCAAACCAACCCAGTCCTTCTGGGGGAATTTGGAAAGATCTAACAGAGCTACATATATGTGTTCACCTTGTGATCTAGCAACCTGACATATGAAGACAAGGTTATTCACTGCAGCACTGTTTGTAATTGGGAAGAGCCTTGATGCTCATACCAGGAGAGTGGATATAGTATGGTACACCCAATGGTGGAGTACTACCCAGCTGTAGAGAAGAAGAACAATGATCTCCATAAAATGATATGGAGGGGTTTCCAGAAGACGTCACATTAGAAAAAGAAAATGTAATGTGCATCTTCTACGTAGGAATAAAGGAAGGACAAGAAAATGTACACGTCTCTGCTCTTTTGTGCAGAAAGAGACACAGGAAGGAGAGGCCAAAAAGTGATATTAATAGCACTGGTTACTTCCATAGGATGGGGTAAAAGCATGGGGAAGGAGTATACCTACAAGTCAGTTCTGACTTTTGGGACCACATTAATGTTCTATATACTTACAATCTATGAAGGGACTTCCCTGGTGATCTAGCGGCTAACACCATGCTCCCAATGCAGGGGACCTGGGTTCAACCCCTGGTCAGAGAATTAAATCCCACATGCCACAGCTAAGAGTTCTCATGCCAATCCCATGTGCCACAATCAAGACAGAAAATCCTACGCCACCAGATAAATAAACATTGTTGAAGACACAAGATGAATTAGAGTGAGATCAAGAAACAGTCAAGTACAGACTGAACTTAACTTACCAATGAACTCAGCTACTGTGTGATTTCAGGTGAACAACACAACCACACTGAAAGGTGAAGAAGGAGAACAACCTTAATAACATTTCAATCCAATATTTGACTCTACATCTGCGGGATAGAGACTGAAAGAACAGTCAACAGACATGGGACTCTAGCTGTAAGCCGTGCTCTTCTCACTGATAGGCGTTAGCACTTTTTAAACAATATGCTCTAGCACTTGAGAAATACGAACATGTATTGTGAATCAAGGGAGCCAGGTTTCTCATTATCTGAGAAGGAAATTAAAAATACAGAAAGATGGAAAGTTAAAGTAAACCCTAAAGTGACATTTTGGAAGCATCAGTATAAACACTAGATAGATAGCTGGATGGGTGGATAAATCCTGATACATTTACTTCGCTCTGTCTACTAAGGAGGGCCCAGAAGCAATAATTCCAACTGGTAATGAGCAAACCTATCATCCAGGCCTTGATTTCTAAAACTCTTTCCCCGGTGAAAGGAACCCCGGCCCTTAGAGCAACAGCTGTTTTCAGGTCTGAAGACGGAAAAGACTCAAAACCAGATCTGGGGAAGCAACTTGAAATATCTTCTTTGGTCTGACCACAAGGTCTGCCCTAAGAAGAATGAGAACAAGTCAAAGGATATGGGACCATCTTGAACGCACTCCCAGGAGCCAAATCTGGGACCATCTGAGCACCAAAACAACTAGTAATAAAATACTGACAGACAAAACAAAGGGGGGAAGAAAAATCTCTTTATAGTAAAAGGCCAACTAAGGAACAGGAAATTGGAGGAAAAAAATCACCGTTTGACAACCATCATAAAATATATGTATTTTGAATGTTACCAGTGACTTGAATGATGTAGGAACTCTGGGTAACCTGAGGAGGGAGAAGATGATTCAGAGAGCAGCTGGCAGACAGACAGGGCTCATTTATTGTGAAAATCCACATTGGGATAGAGCTTAGGCTCATCAGGGGACAAGAGACGTGTTTGCTCCCTGGGCAGCGTGTTTCCCTCCAGCCACACCGTTGTCAGCCACATCGCATAGGACACCCAGTTCACGCCTCGGGGACCTGCGGGGATGAGGCACTAGTGGTTAAGAACCCCCCTGCCACTGCAGGAGACTCGAGTTGGATTCCCGGGTCAGGAAGATCCCCTGGACAACAGAATGGCAACCCACTCCAGTAATCTTGCCTGGAGAATTCCACGGACAGAGGAGCCTGATGGGCTATAGTCCCTGGGGTCACAAAGAATCAGGCACGCCGGAAGCAACTTATCACTCACGCATGCTGAGCCAGGAACTACAGACGAGCAGAGCTGCTTTGCTGCCTCCAAGGACAAGCTGGGTAGCAAGCTGACGCAAAGGCAGCCAGTGGGTCCGTGGTGTTTAAGCTGCCCCAGACTGTTCCCCCCTCCTTGGAATTAGCGGCTGCGATTCATTAGCACCAACTGCCTGGTCTCTTCAAAAAGCATGCCATCCTAATTCCCAAATCGCAGGCTTTGAGTCTCAGAGTCCGGAGGGCCTCCTGTGATTTGCAGCGTGCGTGTTCTATCAGATGGTCCTTGCCACCACGCAGATGAAACGTATGGAGGCAGTCCTGGGCAGGGCACTGGGTGGTGCCCCTCCCTGCCTGAGTGACACTGAGACGAGAGTGACACTCCTTCAGTCTGACTCCATCATTTTAATCACGGAAACCGTGAGCACCCCCGCTGCTAATCCCAGCTCTAGGCTTCCCGGGTCCTGGAGTCAGCCTAGGAGGGAATTCAATTAATGAGCCACTCTTGCAGGATGACTTAACTCAGTCGTTACCCCTGGGAAAACAGATTCTCAGTAAAGAGAAATGGAAATTGTAGGTTCCCGCTTGAGCCCTTTGTGTCTGAAAAGCAGGCGCACTGTCCTTGCCAGGAAGGGTGGGGGCTTTGCTGCAGTTCAGTGGTCAAATTAAAATTCCCACCTTCTCGTGCGGTCACTGGTTACGTCTGTTTAGCTAAAGAACAATGAAGATTCAAATCCCACGTTAGGTTTCCTGAAATGTTTACATGCCTGCGTCTCCATGCAGAGGTTTCTTCACTGCTGTTGGGACGGAAAGGGAACACAAAATGCATGTGACGGAAGTGCTTTCCATCTGCACCGTAGAAAGGGAAATAAATCAAAACTGGAAACGCTGTGTTTTAATTCAATGTTAATAGAGTTTGGAGGTAGTATACAAATAGATTCTTTAAAAAGCTTCTGGAGGTTTTTTTAACCTCAATACTTTAACTTCCAGTTTTGTTTACTTCAGAAAAAGCAAAAATGCTGTGTTTTACTTCCTCCCTTTTTAAAATGAATATATATATATACTTCTTGGAAGAGTTACATAGCTACATTGGAGAAAACATGGAAAATAGAAAATATTCACAGTTCCAACATCAGAAAACAAATGTTTGGTATATGTTCAATTGTTTTCTCCCAATCTATTGTTTGACTTTTTATTTTTGCTTTTTGCTTTTTTGACATTCATGATTTTCTATTTTCATTTATGTAGATATGTTGGCTTCTTTTGTCACTTATGAGTTTAGAAAGGCCTTTCTTTTCTATAGTTGTCAGTTTTCATTTCTTCCAGCTGTTTATATTTGATGTCTTTCATTTTTTAATTCATGCAGAAGTTACACTGATGAAAAGTAAGATTAGAAAAATTATTTTATTTTGCACTGGGGTGTAGCCGATTAACAATGTTGTGATAGTCTCAGGTGAACAGCCAAGGGACTCAGCCGTACATAAAGTATTTATTCTCCCCCAAACCCCCCTCCCATCCAGGCTGCCACAGAGCATGGAGCAGAGTTCCCTGGGCTATATAGTAGGTCCTTGTGGGTTATCCATTGTAAATATAGCAGTACGTACATGACCATACCAAACTCTCTAACTATCCCTCACCCCAGCAACCGTAAAGTCATTTTCTAAATCTGTGAGTTTCTTCCTGTTTTGTAAATAAGTTCATTTGTATCATTTTGAAAAGTGAGATTTTCTTTTCCTTCCAGGAATCACCAAGGGATGCCCATGTGAACCATCTGGGTTCCTCCCTTCCCTGTTGTGTCACAGCATGCCATCTCTGCACCCCGCCTCCAGCATATCCAGGTCTATACTTCCTGCCAAGATGAAGACTCCTCTTGCTTGCTGACTTGGACAGAAGGAGTTCAAAGCAGTAGGCAAGCTTGCAGCTCAATGCAGCTCCTGTTAAGAGTGAACCCTGTCCAGGGCCCAGAATGTCTTATCCTGAGAAGCTCAGAGACGTAGGAACAAGGACCATTCAGCCCCGGGTGGGGCTCTGAAAATCAGAGTAAGAGAGGGCACTCCTGCTTCTGCTTGGGTCCAGGACTCAGCCTTCCAACCACAGTGACAGAGTCTGACTCAGAGCACACACTGCACCCCATCCTCAGATCACCGCCTCCAAACTGGTGTCTCCCTTGTGCCTCACAGACCATTTCAGCACTTTTGGGGCTGGCAGTTTCTAGAAGGAGGGATGCACCACACCCCAGAAGAGTTAATACAACTCATGGGAAAAACTGTGAATGCATAATGTTGTCTGTAACAGGTATATATGAATGGTTTCCGATCCTCTTTTCTGATTGAGATAGAAAAGAATACATTCACCCAAGTCAAGGATTGCAGTGTGTACTGAGGCTGTACTAACTCCTCTATCGACGATACCAGATCCAGTGCAGCAGCTGCAATGGGGCTCCCTCTTGGTTGAAACTGGAGTAGTCTAGAGTTACTCTCCAGATCTGTCTTATTTCTGCAGGAGCCAGACTGGCGAATTAAATGGAATTATGACTGGGACTGCCACTCCTACACTTTAGGTCTTTGCTGCTGCTGCTGCTGCTGCTGCTAAGTCGCTTCAGTTGTGTCTGACTCTGTGCGACCCCATAGACGGCAGCCCACCAGGCTACCCCGTCCCTGGGATTCTCCAGGCAAGAACGCTGGAGTGGGTTGCCATTTCCTTCTCCAATGCATGAAAGTGAAAGTGAAAGTGAAGTCGCTCAGTTGTGTCCGACTCTTAGCGACCCCATGGACTGCAGCCCACAAGGCGCCTCTGTCCATGGGAGTTTCCAGGCAAGAGTACTGGAGTGGGGTGCCATTGCCTTCTCTGATAGGTCTTTGATGATGTACTAATGCTTCCTACACCTCCTTCCATCACAGTCTGTGGTATTATTTTATTTGTTTCCTTGGGGTGGGGGGGTAGGATGCTGTTTCAGGGGCTTCCACGTAACCATCCCCACTACAGTGGCTGTCACTCTGTGATCAGTGAAACGACATGGTGCTTCTTCCTACTGTGAAACATATCAGTCCCGACATTCACCAAACCACTTGACGCCTTCTAAGGCGGTCTTTGTTGTTTGCTGTTTTTCTTTTGAAATACAGTTGCTTTATAGCGTTTATAGCATTCTGTCAGTTTCCACTGTACTGCAAGGTGACCCAGCTACACGGATACGTATGCATTATTTTTTACCTCCTTTTCCATTACGGTTTATAGTGAATATAGAGTAGGACCTTGTTGTTTATCCATCCTGTATATGCTAGTTTCCATCTGCTAACCCCAAGCCCCACTCCGTCCCTCCCCACTTCCCCTCCCCTTGGCAACAACATGTCTGTTCTCTGTTTCTTTTCCTAGGTACGTCCATTTGTGTCATATTTTAGGTCACATATACAAGCGTTACCGTACAGTATTTGTCTTTCTTTTTCTAACTCACTTCACTTAGTGTGGTAATATTCAGGTCCATCCATGTTGCTGCAAATGGCATCATCTCTCTTTTTCTGGCTGAGTAGTATTCCACTGTATGCGTGCACCACATCTTCTTTATCAAGGTGGACTTTGCCCAGACCTCAGCAAGAGTCTACGACTTTTTCTTAGAATGATCACCCTCAGCCTCCTGATCACTCATTGTTGCTTCCTTTTGATTTTATATATGAAACACATCACTTTGGGAGGCCATTCATTTTTCTCCTAGCAGACCGCCTAAGAAGTTCTTCCCTGGTGGCTCAGTGGTAAAGAATCCGCCTGCTAATGCAGGAGATGCAGGTTTGATCCCTGGGTTGGGAAGATCCCCTGGAGAAGGAAATGGAAACCCACTCCAGTATTCTTGCCTGGGAAATCCCATGGACAGAAGAGTCTGACAGGCTACAGTTCACTGGGTCACAAAAAAATCAGACACAACTTAGCAACTAAACAACAACACAAACAACCACCCAAGAAGACAGTGGTCTTGTCTCCAACACTCAGGCAGGTCCCAAGGGCCAACTGACTGCCCACTTGCAGCTAAACAGCAAGGTTTTTTCTCAAAGAAAGATTAAAGCAACACACCCCCAGGGCTACTACATCTCTGGTGTGATTGCAGGTATTTTCGTAATTATCTGTATTCTTGTTATGCTTTTCCTATGTTTTCAAAGAACTATATTACTTTCATACTCACTTTAAAAAGTGTTTTATGAAAATTAATTGATGAGTTTGTCACTTTTCTCATGATACCTTGTAGTCATTGGTGACAGAAGATGCAGCATTGCAAGAATGAAAAGCAGATAAAGGGAAATCAGGGAGTCCCTGGCTATCAATTCCCTGCTCAGTAACAAGTCTATTAAATTGCTTCCTTGAGGAGTCTTTGTGAGACACCCTCCGTCTTATCCCAGTGCTCTGACTGACATGGGATAGGTCTGCAGTGTAGGGACCTGGCCCTTGGGCATGGGGGCCTTGGTGAGGGGTCAGCTACCAAGACAAGAGGCAAAGCCCAAAGAGAAGGCACACAAATGAAGCTGAGTCATGAGGAACTGAGGTTAGGTGACAGATGATTTCTGAAGAAGATTCTGGAAAAACAGGAACAATATGAGCTGCTGAAAATAATGACTATTACCACAAAACCAAATTTTCCTACTTCCCCTCACCTCTCTGAAGGGCTTGTCTGCATGGCATTGGGCTGGTGAAGCTACTTAAATTTTCATTAATATAATCCTGCTTTCCCTGGGAAGGGGCCATCACCCATTACCACCTTGGTTCTAGATACAAGTAAACCAAGGGAAAAAATGTCAAATCATTTGCTTAAGAACACATATTAGATAAATTCCTGTGTTTCTTCGATAGCAAAGTGGAAATAAAACTAGTCTGTCCTGGGTACATGCAAGAGAAAATGGAAGCTGTACTTCCTTCTTGCCTTTGTAACCGGGGATATTAATGCCAAAGTCAGCACCCTGTTGTAGAAAATGACTCAGCTGGGATCATTTTCCTTATGTTAGCTCAATTTTCTGATTTATTTCTAGGTATTGTGTTTTGCTTTATGAGTTTTACTCTTAAGATGGCCTTGAATCAAATGGGAGCAGAAGGGTAATTCCCAGGTTAAAAAAAGAATTTTGTCTTGTGAAGCCAACAGGAAGATTAAGGAGTTAATATTTATGCAGAACTCTGAGAACATTGGTGAGCAGTGTTTCTCATAACCAGAAGTATTATTATAACCTCTTCCATTCTGGAAGCTGGAATGCACTTATTTACTAATTAATTCCCAGTTAAGGAGTGTGTGGCTTACAACTGTCACCTTTCTCTGAGGCAAATTAAGTTTCCTTGGGAACCTACAACAGGTTCTTTATAAAGCACAGTAATGTGGGGAGAGCGGTCTGGAACTTTGGAAGTCTCACCCTTATCCGGGCTTTGCTCTCACCCAGAGGACCATCACCAACACTCTCCTCTCCCTGGGCTTCAGTCTTGTCATCTAATGATGAAAGTGCCTCTTTGGAGGAGGAGGAAATGAGGACATACTGGCCCGCCAGCTTCCCCTAAGAGCAGGTGTGATGAGGTTGCGCCTCCCCTAGGCCTTCCAATAGCCGTGTGGGAAGACAGTGGGTAGAATGCCAGCAGGAAAAAGTCTATTTGGTGTGGCCAGATGCTGGGCATACCTCACATTTTTTTCCAAGACCACAAGTATTTCCATGCTTTGAAATTGTTTTTCCTTTTTCCTTATGTGAGCTGGAATCTGTCACCTATAACTCACATCCACTTAATATTCTTAACCTTGAGTCTTTGCATCTAAAGCTTTCTTAGAAGACCATCAACCCTAGTTCTACTATTGAGTCATTAGCTTTCGTTGTTTAGTCACTAAGTCATGTCCGATTCTTTGTGACCCCATGGACTATACAGTTCACCAGACTCCTCTAACCGTGGGATTCTCCAGGCAAGAATACTGGAGTGGATTGCCACTTCCTTCTCCAGGATATCTTCCTGAACCCAGGGATAGAACCTTGGTGGCCTGCATTGCAGGTGGATTCTTTACCATCTGGGCCACCAAGGAAGTTCCATTTATGATATCCCTAATCAATACCCTTAGCACTGTGATTGCCATATTCAGTAATATCAATTATGTAGGGAAAAAAGAGAAAAACACAAGGACACGTTGGTTCAAAAGGGAATGTGTCTAATCAGACATTCTTCTACCAAAAGAGAAAGAGTGGGGTCTCAGGACTGTGCTCTGGGCTGAGGCTAGATTCCTGAGAGTCCTTCTCTGAGCACATTTTTTTAGGCCAGATGGCCAGCCCCTTCCTGGCCTTCTGCAGCCTCTGTGACATCCCATCTCTAAGTTTCCAGTCCCGCCTTCGGTGATTCAGAGACCTGCACCTCCGCTCTGTGCCCTGGATGAGTAGTGTTCCCCTCATTTAAGCTGGGGTTATGCCCTGGACTGACTTGGCCCTGAATCTCTTAAGGTTTCCACAGTGAGGATTTTTGGGGTTGCATATAACAGAAACCAAACTCAAAGTCATATAAGCAAAAAAGCGGCATATGTTTTTGTTGTTATTTTTTTAGCCACGCTGCAGACCACGTGGGATCTTTGTTCCCAGATCAGGGATCAAACCTGTGTCCCCTGCAATGGAAGCATGGAGTCTGAACCACTGGACCACCAGGGAATTCACTCAGGGGTGTATTTTTCTTTTAATCCTGGGGTTGCTCAGGAACTCAATAGTAAAATTGCATCCAGCCTTGGCCCACGGTGAGCTCACAGGCCACGTGGGCTGGAGGTACCATCTGCTCCTTTTGCCTGTCAGCTCGACCATGAACTGTTTATGTCTCCCATCCAAGTTTCCCTGCTGAATGTCAGGAGGGGCTGAAGGACACCAGCGGTGATCAGGCATGGCCGAGTGCAGAAGGAGATGGCACTGCCTGTGGCCTGGGCCCCACCATGGCTGGGCTGAGATGTACCTGGAAGGTCCCACCTGGACCAGCAGGCCTACATCCTCGCCCACACGGCAGTGGGGCCCTGCCTCACACAGGCTGCGTGAGCATGTGGAGGAAGGGGGTGGGGTTTTCCCCTGTTCTTGAGACGTCCTTGGACTTCCCCTGTTACGCATGTTGTGTTTCAGTAAAGAGTGACCTGATCACCACCTCTCCCCCAAACAATCCATCCAGACTTCAGCAACTGATGAATCTTGGGGGAACCTCGCAGTCTCTGGAGTCTCATTCCGTCACCCAGCTCCCTTCAGTTCTCCAGCCCACACGGCAGGAGCCACAGCTGTGGGTCTCAACTCCAGGCTCTGGGAGGGACTGACTTCTCTTCCTCTGTTCCAAATCCAAAACCCCCACCAAGCACTCTTTCCCGCGTTGAGCCAAGTGCCCACGGAATGCCCAGCCCACGTCAGCCAGCCAGTGAGCTCGTGCGGGCCTGTTGGGGAGGCTCCTGTGGGGAGCGAGAAACAGAATAAAAGACAGATGGGCTGAGTTCCCTGAAATGAGTGGGGATTGTGCTGGGTGCAAAGAACTCCTCTCTCCCTTCCTCTCTGGCAAGCCCTACAACCACCGATCTGAGTTCCTCCAACCTCTTGTTTATAAATAGTTATATAACTATCCTAAAAGATGTTTTGTTCACCCCAAAATTCTCTCTTTAGGGCATCTGTAGATGGACCGTGTAATAGGCACTCTCTGGAAAACTGAGGTTTAAATACCTCTTGAAAGTAACACCTATACCTCTGATGACAACCAGTGGCCCCAAGGAACAGGCTCTGTCACCTAGGCTCGTTTGACCCCAGCTCGTCGCTTTCACCAGAAGTAAGAAACGTGGCAAAGGTCGTAAAGGATGGAATGAAGGAATTCACAACGTCGCTGAAAGAAACAGACCCAAAGGGTACGCTCTGAAACAGGCCGCAGTGGGGCGTTCTTGGCACTTCTTCATGCTGATCCTGATCCTGCAGTGTATATAGGCCCAGTGACCGCCCCAGTGTCCACGGGCTCAGAGCACAAGGCCCCAGCGCACACAGAGGCTGACGTCCACTCTGCACTGCTGACCTTCATCACCCTTTCTTGATGAACAGCCAAACAGCATCTCTTAAAAATGAAAACGGGTATTTAATACCACCCTGAACTCTGCTGTGGAATGTGGAGGTGCACAGACTTAATTCAGTTTATAATATCTCTTTCTGACACACTTGGGAACTCTGATCAAGAAAGTGTCCAGACACAGTTCAGTTCAGTCCAGTCGCTCAGTCGTGTCCGACTCTTTGCAACCCCATGAATCGCAGCACGCCAGGCCTCCCTGTGCATCACCATCTCCCAGGGTTCACTCAAACTCACATCCATTGAGTCGGTGATGCCATCCAGCCATCTCATCCTCTGTCGTCCCCTTTTCCTCCTGCCCCCAATCCCTCCCAGCATCAGAGTCTCTGCCAATTAAGTCAACTCTTCGCATGAGGTGGCCAAAGTACTGGAGTTTCAGCTTTAGCATCATTCCTTCCAAAGAACACCCAGGGCTGATCTCCTTTAGAATGGATTGGTTGCATCTCCTTGCAGTCCAAGGGACTCTCAAGAGTCTTCTCCAACACCACAGTTCAAAAGCATCAATTCTTCAGCACTCAGCTTTCTTCACAGTCCAACTCTTGCATCCATACATGACCACTGGAAAAACCAACCCTTCTCCAATGTTACTGGAAAAGATCTTCTGAGGTTCAGATCAGTTCAATTCAGTCACTCAGTCATGTCCGACCCTTTGCAACTCCATGGATTGCAGCACGCCAGGCGTCCCTGTCCATCACCAACTCCCAGAGCTTGCTCAAACTCATGTCTATAGAGTCAGTGATGCCATCCAACCATCTCAACCTCTGTCATCCCCTTCTCCTGTTTTCATTCTTTCCCAGCATCAGGGGCTTTTCCAATGAGTCAGCTCTTCCCAGCAGGTGGCCAAAGTATTGGAGTTTCAGCATCAGTCCTTCCAATGAATATTCAGGACTGATCTCCTTTAGGATGGACTGGTTGGATCTCCTTGCAGTCCAAGGGTCTCTCAAGAGTCTTCAACACCACAGTTCAAAAGCATTAATTCTTCAGCACTCAGCTTTCTTTATGGTCCAACTCTCACATCCATACATGACTACTGGAAAAACCATAGCTTTGATTAGACGGACCTTTGTTGGCAAAGTAATGTCTCCACTTTTAAATATGCTGTCTAGGATGGTCATAACTTTTCTTCCAAGGAGAAAGTGTCTTTTAATTTCATGGCTGCAGTCACCATCTGCAGTGATTTTGGAGCCCCAAAAATAAAGTCTGTCACTGTTTCCACTGTTTCCCCATCTATTTGCCATGAAATGATGGGACCAGATGCCATGATCTCAGTTTTCTGAATGTTGAGCTTTAAGCCAACATTTTCACTCTCCTCTTTCACTTTCACCAAGAGGCTCTTTAGTTCTTCACTTTCTGCCATAAGGGTGGTGTCATCTGCATATCTGAGGTTATTGATACTTCTCCCGGAAATCTTGATTCCAGCTTGTGCTTCATCCGGCCTGGCATTTTGCATGATGTACTTTGCATATAAGTTAAATAAGCAGGGTGACAATATACAGCCTTGACGTACTTCTTTCCCAATTTGGAACCAGTCTGTTGTTCCATGTCCAGTTCTAACTGTTGCTTCCTGACCTGCATACAGATTTCTCAGGAGGCAGGTCAGGTGGCCTGGTATTCCCATCTCTTGAAGAATTTTCCACAGTTTGTTGCAATCCACACAGTCAAAGGCTTTGGCAAAGTAAAAAAATAAAGCAGAAGTAGATGTTTTTCTGGAACTCTTTTGCTTTTTTGATGATCCAGCAGATGTTGCCAATTTGATCTCTGGTTCCTCTTGCCTTTTCTAAAACCAGCTTGAACATCTGGAAGTTCATGGTTCACATACTGTTGAAGTCTGGTTTGGAGAATTTTGAGCATTATTTTGCTAGCATGTGAGATGAGTACAATTGTGCAGTAGTTTGAACATTTTTTGGCGTTGCCTTTCTTTGGGATTGGAATGAAAATTGACCTTTTCCAGTCCTGTGGCCACTGCTGAGTTTTCCAAATTTGCTGAGATACTGAGTGCAGCACTTTCACAGCATCATCTTTCAGGATTTGAGATAGCTTAACTGGAAATCCATCACCTCCACTAGCTTTGTTCATAGTGATGCTTTCTAAGGCCCATTTGACTTCACATTCCAGGATGTCTGGCTCTAGGTGAGTGATCACACCATTATGGTTATCTAGGTCATGTATAGTTCTTCTGTGTATTCTTGCCACCTCTTCTTAATATCTACTGCTCTTTAGGTCTATATCATTTCTGTTCTTTATTGTGTCCATCTTTGCATGAAATGTGCCCTTGATATCTCTGATTTTCTTGAAGAAATCTCTAGTCTTTCCCATTCTATTGTTTTCCTCTATTTCTTTGCATTGATCACTGAGGAAGGCTTTCTTATCTCTCTTCTGGGGTGGATGTTCTTTGTTTTATGTAAAGTCTTTATTGATTTTGCTACATTATCACCTCTATTGTTTATGTTTCTGGCTTTTTGGTCACCAGGCACGTGGGATCTTAGTTCCCCCAGCTTGGACTGAACCCACTCCCTCTGTTCTGTAAGGCACAGTCTTAACCACTGGACTACCAGGGAAGCCCCTGGGGTGAACGTTCTTAATCTGGCATCTCCGACTCCCAAGGGACCTCTGGAGGGTGATCAGGGGAACCAAGACGCTACTAACGTCGGGTGTGAAAATGAACGTGTATTCTCTATGAAGTTCTTATTGTCGTCATTGTCGTTGTTGTTCAATCGCTCAGTCGTGGCTGACTCTTTGTGGCCCCATGGACTGCAGCACACCAGCCTCCCCTGTCCTTCACTATCTCAGGAGTTTGCTCAAACTCCTGTCCATTGAGTTGGTGATGCTCTCTAACGTTTTTAGCTTTCATCAGATACTCAAAGGTGGTGTGTAAGCCAAGAAAGATCTCATATGTCTGATTTCTGGAAGGATAAAAACTGACTGTCACTTGACTTTCTTCAGATGTCTCCCATCTACTAGACTTCATTCTGCAGGCCAGCACCAGAGGCAGGGGCTCACTGAGAATACAAGCTACAGAGGCAGCCTCTGAAGGACACATGGGTCCCCCTGGATACATCATACCTTGAAGAATTGTGAAAGGTGGACCAGGAGCCCAAAACACTTTGGAAATTTTTCTAGTCTGCATCTTCTATCCCTGGTGTTCCCACTAATGCCCACAGACGCAACCACAGCTCTAGGTATGTGGATCTGAAGCCTAGGTCCCCATTCTTCATATGGTCTGAACTGCATTTGAACTTGACCCTTTCTCTCAAACTCAGTGTGAATTAGGTAGAGCAGGAAACACCCAAGCCTGTCCCATTGGAGGCCTGACTGTATCCCTTGGTAACTAATAATCCCAGGCAAACCCTGAATCTTTCTAAGCTTCCACTCCCTCACCGGTAATGCAGCTGGGGAGACCCACCTTGTAGGCTGGTGTGAGAATTCGAGTCTGAGGCCAACACTTTGCTCAAAATTGACATCAATCTTTCACCTCCAAATTAGATGCTGTCCAGTGTCCTTCTTTGTAAAAGTCCTGTTTCTCTTCACTGTTGTTGCTGTTCAGTCACTATGTTCATATCTGACTCTGCAACCCCATGGGCTGCAGCATGCCAGGCTTCCATATCCTTGACCATCTCCTGGAGTTTGCTCAAATTCATGTCCATAGAGTCAGTGGTGCCATCCAACCATCTCATCCTCTGCTGCCTCCTTCTCCTCTGACCCTCAATCTTTCCCAGCATCAGGATATTTTTCAATGAATCAGCTCTTCATATTAGGTGGCCAAAGTATTGGAGCTTCAGCATCAGTCCTTCCAATGAGTATTCAGGGTTGATTTCCTTTGCTGCTGCTGCTGCTGCTGAGTCACTTCAGTCGTGTCCGACTCTGTGTGACCCCATAGACGGCAGCCCACCAGGATGCCCCGTCCCTGGGATTCTCCAGGCAAGAACACTGGAGTGGGTTGCCATTTCCTTCTCCAATGCATAAAGTGAAAAGTGAAAGTGAAGTCGCTCAGTCATGTCCGACCCTCAGCGACCCCATGGACTGCAGCCTTCCAGGCTCCTCCATCCATGGGATTTTCCAGGCAAGAGTACTGGAGTGGGGTGCCATTGACTACTCCGTGATTTCCTTTAGGATTGACTGATTTGACCTCCTGGCAAACCAAGGGACTCTCAAGAGTCTTCTCCAACACCACAGTTCAAAAGCATCAATTCTTCGGTGCTCAGCCTTCTTTATGGTCCAACTCTCACATCCGTTCATGACCACTGGACAGACCATAGCTTTGACTAGACATTTACTCTAAAAAAGAGTCCGAGAGTGCCTGCTGTGCTCCAAGCTCCACAGGAGGTGCTGTGAACTGGTGTTGGACGTGACGGCGTGGGTCCCCTGGTCGGTCTTCACCTGCGACAGGAGAGCGAGAGTGACAACGAGGAGACAGACTCCCAGTGAAATAGCGCCCCCGAGTGGCGGGGAATGATTTGAAGGGAACAAGGGGCTAAAGTGAGGGATCCCAGAGCGCACCTCCCAGACAGCGCTGGCTGCGGGTCTCTCCCGAGCACGGCATCAAAGCTGAGATCTGGAGAATGGAGACAGGCAGCCATTGGGAGAGGAAGTGAGGGACGTTCCAGAGGAAATGGCATGGACCATCTGGGCAGCGAGAAGAAAGGAGCACGTGTAAGGAACCGAGAAAGGGGAAGCGCCGTGAGATGGAGCGGGAGGGAGGAGGCACAGCATGCCAGGCTGCCTCTAGGCCCAGAAGGACAGCCTGCAGGGAGCCCAGGGACGTGAGGAGATGTGGGGTTTTTTCAGTCCCCTCTGGCTTCCGGGCTGGGTGGGAAATGATTGGCTTAGGCCAGTGTGACAGCAGGGAGATGCGCTACAGACAGGTGCTGGGGTCCAGGTGACAAACAGGGCCAGCCCAGGATGGGGAAGGCCAGCCAGGTGAGGCCAGGCAGAAACCACACTTCCCATCCCCCGTCCTCCCCCACATCTCGTCACTCTTCCTTTGACAGCCTCTCCCCAGGCCCACACCTACCAACTTGCTCCCATACAGGGCAGAGAGAGAAAGACACAGAGAGGAGGAGGCAGGGAGGGAGGGAAATGCTGTGGGGAGCAGGATCTGATTTTCTAAGAAATCAATGCCAGGGTTTCTTGCACCCGCTGCCATGAGATCTGACTGCAGGGCAGGGCCAAAGTGCCCTGCCCAAAGATGACCCTAGCAAACCTTCTTTTCCAGGCCTCCAGTGAATCTTGCTGTCAATCTCAATCTCTCTCTCCCCACCTCTTGATTGTATGGTGAAACCAATAAACACATATTCAAGGGCAAATTGGAGCACTTTTAAGAGAAGATTTAGTGTCTAATCATCTCTGGCAGGTGTCATTTGTTAATGATAATTGATTAGGCAGGATACATGTGCAAGAGGGACAGTGTTTTCAAAAGATGGTGTATGCATTAAAACTCAATTTTAAATCAATTTAAGGAAGATTCCCCCCACCCTCAGGTGATATTTACATGGTATCTTTCAACCATGTGTCATTTGTTGACAGCATCACTGTTATCTCCAGGGGTTTGGGGGAGAAGTGAAAAGGATTTCTTTCCTTCTTTTTAATTTTGCATTGTTTTTTGCAGTCTGAAGCACTGAGATATTATATCACAGAGGAAAAAGGAACAGAACCGCTCGCTTGTTCCTAGTGTGGAAACCTGTGAATAAAAGAGAAATCTCTCAGTTCTACAGCAGGAAACAACAGGAGGAAATGTCAGCCTTGTTAGCTGAGGCCATCTCTCCTCGGCCTAGAACTATGAAGCTTTAAAAGATTTTACATTCCATAGAAACCTCTTTTAGCTTTCAAAAGAAACATAATACTCTGACTTGTCAGTTTAGCACGGTGGACAAACACTCTCTTGTATTGCAATCGTGTTCATTTTGTCAAAAACTTAGGCTCAAACAAAATGACATGCTCCTTTTTTTAAAAAATCTATCTTCTTTAAAAATATTCGTTTATTTATTTGGCTGCACTGGGTCTTATTTGAGGCACGTAAGATCTTCCACCTTAGTTGCAGCAGGCAGGATATTTTAGCTGTAGCAATTGGGGTCTTTAGTTGTGAGATGCGGGATCCAGTTTCCTAACCAGGGGTCGAACCCAGGCCCCCTGCATTGGGAGTGCAGAGTCTTAGTTCCCATCTTCCCATGTTCTTAATCAGGAAATGTTTCAGGAGACTCTCCAAAAATAATTCTTCTAGATTTAGGTATTTTTAAAATACTATCTCCTAACCCAGTTTTTCCCCTCAATCCACATTTTCTGATGTTCTAGCAAAACACCAATTTATAATTTAAAAAATTGGTCAACTAATTAAATATTATTAGCCAACTAATTTAACTGTAATAATATAGTAAATTAGGTTAAACGTGAAGTTTTCCAGAGTTTGTGCCTTCCTGCCTTCTTGGATACAAAGGTCCGCTCTCACTTGCAAATGGGCATTCTTGTTTAACTCCATTAGCTGTCCTGCCAAACACTGGGCTCCGTCCATTATTCAAAAATTAACTTTGGCTTCTATTGAGGAAAGCAAAAAGGAATTCATAAAGAGTGACTATATGCTTCCCAAACTCAGATGAAGTTTATGTTAAATAAGTAGGGCTCCATCAGCTCCATCTGAGAGTGCTGGCCAGGACAACAGAGGGCTGGGGCTCTGTGTGCTCCATTAGCAGATGCAGAACAATCTCCATGACAACCCTTCCCTTTAGCTTGATGAAGACTGGCCCTGGAGCTGTGGACTTCTGCCCTGTTGCCTTTGCTGGTCAGCAGCAGTCATCTTTCCAATGCTCAGCATCTGTCTGCCAAGGATCTGTGAACAGCTGCCATGAGGTCTTTTACTGAACTCAGGTTCAACTGCTCGCCTCTCAAAAGTCTACACTCGAGAGACAAGTGTTAGCAGGCAAGAAAAGATTGCTTTATCCAGGAGGTCAGCCACTTGGAGAGAAGGCAGGCTCATCTCCAAAAGCCAGTTCCCCACTGCCAATCATGGGCAAGAGCTTCTAAAGGGGAGTTTCAGGGGTGTGTAGGAAGAGAGAGAGGGCTACATGCAGAGCAGCACGGTGAGCTCAGATAATCATCTTGAAATAGGTCATGTGGTGGTCTGATCAGCGCCATCTTGATTGTTTTAAGTACAATTAATCTTCAACTCTAGGGCTGGTTTATTCCCATTTCTTTGAGGCCAGTTCTCAGAATTGAGCAAGATGGAGCAGTCTTTGTCATGACTACAATCTGGACATCATGTAGTTAACTTCTTCCACCTGATAGGGTTTTAGTATCTGCAAAACATCTCAAAAGATATGGTTCAGAATTTTATCTATAGCCCTGGAGGAGGAACTAAAGGTCTTTGACTTTGTTTAATGGCTAAATCAGCCAACCCTAAATGAAATTAACCCTGAATATTCATTGGACGGACTGATGCCTGAAGCTCCAATACTTTGGCCACCTGATGTGAGGAGCTGACTCATTGGAAAAGACCCTGATGCTAGGAAAGATTGAGGGCAGGAGGAAAAAGAGGCAAGAGGATGAGATGGTTGGATGGCGTCACCGACTCAATGGATATGAGTCTGAGCAAACTCAGGGAGATAAGTGAAGGACAGGGAAGCCTGGCTTGCTGCTGTCCATGGGGTCACACAGAGTCGGACACGACAGAGCGACTGAACAACAAATCATTTTTTTTGTCTTGCTTGACTGTTTTCCTTCACGTTTTTATTTTCTCATTTCTCTGATGAAATTTATCCTTTGGCTAAAGTTTTTCTATAGACAAGAGGCAGCCTGAGAGCATGGCAGGGTCGGGGCGGGGGAGGGGGGCGGTGGTGCGCTGGTGTCTGTCCTGGGAAGGCTCCATAGGGTCCTGCTCAGCCTGACTCTGGTTCCCTTAGCAGAGGAGTGGGGATCAGATACTGCTTTCCGGTTTGTCCCGTCAGAGCTGGTGCCTTTCATGCTGTCGAAGCTGCTGGCAGGATTTGCCAAGAGTGGCTTGAATCACAAGGGTCCAGAAGAGGAGTAGTCCTCAGCGGCTGTGGTGTGCTGGAGACAGATTTTAACAGCTCACAAGATCCAATTAGTAAATCTTCCGGAATTTTGCAAGCAAGTTGTTAAACTCTTGGTAATTTGAAATCAGCCACAGTGGGAACGTTTACACCAGGGAAATGGGCAAATGTTAAAAACCCAAGCTTTGGGTTTGTTTTTTTTCTCCGTAGAGCTAGTTATTAAATATTTATCCACATACACGTGGGGCTGGGTCATCTCTTGGCAGCCAGGAGAATCAGGCATGTGGTTCCTAATTGCTTTCCCAAGCTGCTGGAGAGCCCAAGAAGATGGTGCTGTGGGGGATCTGATTTCCCAGAAGAAAGTGTGACTGAAGCCAGAGGTTATATCAGAGATACTGTTCCATTTAGCCTTGAAAACATGAGTCACTACAGTTGCCTTTCACAGACTCAAACTGCATAATAAATGTCTGAGACAACTCAAAAGACCACATCGTGGTTTTCTTTCATTTTCAATATTGCTTCTCTGGGAATCTGCAGGATGACCTTGAATGAAAAGGTGAAGTTGAAGTAAGTGGCTAATAAGACTACTCTATATTCCATTTCCTGGGAAAGAGGTGGATTTCTGAGTGAATGCTTAAATGACATCCAAGGTTAATTGCAGGACAGAACGATGATAGAAGCGCATTAAAGGTAAACATGCCGTCAGATAGAAATGTCACTGTGGCAGATGCCGTTGCTGCCCTCAGTGGCCTTGAGTTGCATCTTTGAAATGAAGGTATGCCCACCCCACTCTCAGCCCAGCATCTGCACCTCCTTGCCTGAGGATTTTGTGCTGGAGAATTCAAGCTCCCAGAAAGCAACTCTCAACAAAAGGTGGAATCAGTTTGGAAATTCCCCAGCGCCTGGGTTGGGACACGCATTCTGTATTTTCACCCAAAGCTCCTTGCAGTTTAAGGTCCAGGGCCCCACGTGGCAGCTGGCTTGATAAGGCAGTCTTTGTCAGGTTTCCTGCCTTTCACATCTCATTTCTCCATTTTCCACGAGGCTTCCTAGGATTACCTCCCAAGGAAACTCCTGGAGCTGCGATTCTTGTCCCACCCAGAGCCTCCATTCAAAGAATATGGTCTAAGATGGTGCCTTTCACTGACCCCTCACTCACCCAGGACTCGATCATATGTGCACCCCGGTCTCCAAAAGGGGCCAGACCTGTGCCGAGACACAGTGATAGTATATTTCAACCAGAGTTATTCTCCCTACACTTCACCTACAGCTGGACATGTGTCACATCATGCTGCTTGTAATTAAACCCATCTGAGGCTCCATCTCATTCTCAAGCCCTCAACCAATGTCCCACGGGGTTCTGAGGACTGAATTAAGAATGAGGACTTTTTAAAGTTTTATTATGTAAATTTTCAAGCGCACACAGAATTAGAGCTAACAGTATAATGAATCCTTGTTCTCATTACCCAACTTCAGTATTATCAACATATGGCTATTCCCTTTATGCTTGTACCCTAGATTCTATTTTTTCTGGATTATTTAAAAGCAAAAAAAAAAAAAAAGTATTACCTCATTTCATCTGTAAATATTTCAAAGTCTCATAAAAAATAAGAGCAATTTCTAAAACATATTACTAACATCACACTAAATAATGAAGCAAAGAAAAACTCCTCCCTAACATCAGAACGAGACAAGGATGACCCTCCTGTTGCTTCTTTTGAAGATTGTACTGGAGGTTCTGGCCAGGGCAATTAGGCAAGAAAAAGAAATAAAAGCCATACCAATTTGAAAAGAAGAAGTAAAAGTATCTTTATTTGTAGATGACATGATCTTGTATATAGAAAATCCTAAAGAAATCCATTCTAAAGGAGATCAGTCCTGGGTGTTCACTGGAAGGACTGATGTTGAAGCTGAAACTCCAGTATTTTGGCCACCTGATGCGGAGAGCTGACTCATTAGAAAAGACCCTGATGCTGGGAGGGATTGGGGGCAGGAGGAGAAGGGGACAACAGAGGATGAGATGGTTGGATGGCATCACCGACTCAATGGACATGGGTTTGAGTGAACTCCAGGAGTTGGTGATGGACAGGGAGGCCTGGTGGGCTGTGGTTCATGGGGTTGCAAAGAGTCAGACACTACTAAGCGATGAACTGAACTGAAAGAATTATTAGAAATAATAAATGAGTTCACCAAAGTTTCAGGATAAAATATTGACATTAAAAATCAATTATTTTTCTCTATACTAGCAATTTTAAAATGATGTTTTAGAAAGCAATCCCATTTACAATAATATCAAAAAATAAAATACTCAGAAATAAATTTAACAAAAGAAATGGAAGAATTGAACATTGATAACTATAAAATAGCATTGCAAGAAATTAAACAGAAAGACATCCTATGTTCATGGATTAGAAGACTTAACGTTGTTTAGATGGTAAAACTCCCCCAAACAACCTACAGATTCAGTGCAATCCCTATCAAAATCCCAACTTTATTTCTTATAGAAATAGACAAATTAATCCTAAAATTCATAAGGAAGTGTAAGAAAAGCCAAGACAAATTTTTTTAAGTAGGGACAAAGTTGGAGAACTCACATATTCCTCTTTTAAAATTTACTGCAAAGTAATAGCAATCAAACATAAAGATCACACATCTACGGTCCACTGATTTTTGCAAGGGTGCCAAGACAGCACAGCAGGTAAAGAGTGGTCTTTTCTACAAATGGTGCTGGGACACTGGGCATCTGCATGCAAAAGAATGACCTCAGACTCCTGTCTCATAACACATGCAAAAATGAACTCAGATGAAGCACAGACATTAATGTAAGAGCTAAAGCGATAAAACACGTAGAAGAAAGGTTACCAGTAAATCTGTGTGGCTTTCAGTTAGGCTGAATCTTCTTAGATAGAACACAAAAGCAAAGGGAACCAAAGGGACAAAAAAACAGATAAATTGGATTTTACCAAACTTAAAAATTTTCATACTTCAAAGGATGCTATCAAGAAGGAAAATACATCTACAGACTATGACAAAGTACCTGCAAATCAAGTATCTGGTAAGGGTCTAGTATACACAACATATAAAGAACCCTTACAACTCAATAAAAATTCAGTTTTTAAATAGACAAAGAATTTGAATAGACAATTCTCCAAAAAAGATATACAAATGACCAATCAGCACATGAAAAGTACTATTAGTCAATAAGGAAAAGCCTATCAAACATGAAATACCACTTCACATCCACTAAATGGCTGCAATTAAAAACGATGGGTAATAACAACTGTTGGGGAAATTGGAGCCCTTATACACTGCTGAAGAGAATATAAAATGGTGCAGCTGCTGTGAAAACAGTTTGGAAATTTTTTTATCAAGTTCAACAGAGAGTTTCCGTTTGATTCAGCAATTCCATTCCTAAGTATATATGAAAGACAAATGCAAACATATGTCCACACAAAAACTTGTACACAGGTTACTCATAACAGCCACAAAGTAGAAACAACTCAAATGTCCATCAACTAATAAACAGATTAACAACACGTGGTATATCCTTACAATGGAATATTATTCAGCTGCAAAAAACAGTGACATACTGACAGATGCAACAGCACAAGTGAGCTTTTTTATGGTAAGTGAAAGAAAGCAATCGCAAGAGACCATATCTTACGTAACTCCATCTATATGAAATGTCCAGAAGAGACAAATCCTTAGAAACAGAAGGTTGACTAGTTGGAACTAGGGGAAATCAAGAGTGACTGATAATGAAGTATGGGGTGTCTTTGGTTGGGGAGGGTGACAAACATGTTCTAAAATCAGACCATGATACTAGTAGTCACACAATTATGTGAATGTATTAAAACTACTAAGTTATACACCAAATAGTATGTGAGTTATATATCAATAAAACTGTTTTTAAAAGAAGGCATTAGGCTCTTTCTGGGAAGAAGAGTTAAAACATGAGAGAGATTTGTGGCTGGCTTTGAAGATGGAGAGGGGGCCATCTGAGGAAGAATGGGGACAATTTCCAGGGGCAGAAATCAGGCATCGAGGAAATGGGGATCTCAGTCCTACAACCACATGGAGCTAAATTCAGGCAGCAACCCGAATGAGCCTAGAGGCCGAGTCTTGTCCAGAACCTTCGAAACAGAGTCCTAACAGCACCCCGATTTCTGCCATCCAAGACCCTGAGCAGAGGACCAGCCCTGCCTCTCCCAGACTGCTTTTCTGCAGAACTAGGAGCTGATAAATAAGCTCTCTTTTAAGCTGCTAAGTTTGTGGTAAATTCATTGGCATGCAGCAAAAACCAATACAGCCTGCTGTTAATGGTATGGATTTTCTCTCACTCTTCAAACCATGTTGCCACTCTCTGCCTGCAAACTTGTCTAACAGGAATTTTTAGAAATAGTGAAGCAGGAGACCTCAAATACATGAAATTTGTGAGGGGTTATCTGTAACATTCAGCACTCTGAAAAGATGTAAAAGGACACTGAAGAGAAGTAAAATAAAAATTGATTTAAAAAGTAAAGGTATGACAAAAGATAAAATGTTTTATCATTAAGTATTAAAGGGCAAGGGATTAAAATGCAATCTAAACATTTTATGCCACTATAAAAATAGTAAACCTCCAAAGTGATGAGAATCCAAAAGGAAATCTACTAAATATTAAAGTCACAAACTAAAAGGCAATTTGCGTCTTCCAGTTTATTGAGATATAGCTGATGTGCAGCACTGTATAAGTTCAGGGTGTACGGCACAGTGATTTGACTTACGTGAAATGACTACTGAAAGGCAACTTTAGAAGTTAAAGATTATTTTAAAACTTTTTAGAGATTAATTTTTAAGAACACAGATTTCAAAAATTGAAAGTAGAACCATTTTCAAGAAAAGAATAGAAATTCTAAAGCTTCTTAATTAAAAAAGAATTAGAAGTTAAATAAGCAGGACCTTATAATCAATGGCACACCACTCCAGTACTGTTGCCTGGAAAATCCCATGGACGGAGGAACCTGGTAGGCTGCAGTCCATGGGGTTGCTGAGTCGGACACGACTGAGCGACTTCACTTTCACTTTTCACTTTCATGCATTGGAGAAGGAAATGCAACCCTCTCCAGTGTTCTTGCCTGGAGAATCCCAGGGACGGGGGAGCCTGGTGGGCTGCCGTCTATGGGGTCGCACAGAGTCAGACACGACTGAAGCAACTTAACAGCAGCAGCCTAATCAAAATCATTGTTTCAATACAATAATCCAACACTCCCCAGAGGCAAGGTCATCAACACCTGAGATCCCAAGAAGGTAGGGAAAACACGAAGCACTGGGGCAAGGTGGGCGCCTGACAGGGTGTGCCAGCCCTCGGTCTCAGGGGCTAGTGGCTACTTAGGGCCAGAACGACCCTGTGTCCCAAATCCTGTCCATTTCACTCTCTGGCCGATGATGCAGACTGCTGTCCGGGGAGCTGGTGCATTCAGAAGCCTTCAAAGCTTTCAGAGTACAGCTTTGTCCAGACCATGCTCACCCCTGCCTCCACCCAGAATCCAGGGCTCCTGTCTTCTGCTGGGGGCCTGTGCCCTGCATGGAGGGTTAGCTCCCCTGGGCCTGCGGAGGCCTACCATCCTCTGGAAGCTGCCCTCAGCCCCTCATCTCTCTCAAGGCATCTATCAGGTGCATTCTGCTCCACAAAAAGCCTGCCCTGGTATCGAAATTCTCCTATAGAAGCTTGGATCCCTTGGACACAAAACTCCCATTGTTGACCATGACCTAACCCTGACCCCAGGAAAACTCAGGCCACGCCCTCCACAGACACCCATGGAGGAAACCCAAAGACCTAAGGTGGCCCAGAAACCTCTAAAGAAGCTGAACATGGTTAGTCTCCAGGGGTAGGACAGGACAACGCCTGTCCACAAGCCCTTAGTTCACTGTGGCTAAAGCAATCACTATGGGACTCAAGACGCACAAGCCCCACGTGAAAACCAGCACACATGCTGTTTCCCTCCTGACTCAGAGGCCCAGGTCTGAAGCATCACCAAGGGGTTCACCGTGCTTGCTCGCCACCCGCCCACTGTGGAGGGGTGCCCAGAATACACCCCTCTCCTCCTGGCTCTCATATAATTATCCCGTGGTTCCTCTTTGTAAATATCATGATGCACGGGGGGCCTGCTGCAGAGGAAGTGGAGGAGCCACACTGCAAGGTCTCCAGGTCACACCCAGAGAGGAGCTCAGCCTCTCCTGCAAAGGTGCTGGGATCTTTGCCCAGAGCTCATTAAAAAAGAGCCTGGGTCTTTCAGAATACGGCAATCACCCAGCTCCCAGGCGTCAAATTCCTCTGTTTCTCAGGAGCGCACTAGTGAGGTCCCACCAATCTCCGAGTCAAAGGAACATATAACTGCCCTCCAAGAGAAGGTTGGGATAAAGGCATGGCTCTTCTCTAGCTGAATGTCAGCCTTTCTTCCAGGAGAGGTGGATGGTGAAAGTGCAGTAACCCTCAAAGAGGGACAGCACACAAAGCCCAAGCCTTTGAAGGCAGCAGTATTCCCAGGAGAGGGCAGAAACGAACAAGAACAGGGAGAAGACAAACACGACAAGCGCCTGCACTAACAGGGGTACATGTCTAAATGCATATGATTTAGAAGCGCTTCCCTGGTGCCTCAGTCGGTACAGAATCTGCCTGCAATGAAGGAGACCTGGGTCTGATCCCTGGGTCAGGAAGATCCCTTGGGGAAGGGGATGGAAACCCACTCCAGTATTCTTGCCTGGAGAATTCCATGGACAGAGGAGCCTGGTGGGCTACAGTCCATAGGACTGCAAAGAGTCAGATAGGACCAAGCGAATCTCACAAAGGCAGGGGTCCCCATCTCAGGATCTTGCTGCCAACCCCCACAGGTCAATTCCTGTTTGCTTTCAGAATCATCTCCCTAGCTTGTCAAATAAATAGAAACCTGGTTAAGACCTCTTTCTGAGAGATGTTTACTCCATATCACTGTATCGTAAGGAGAGAGACGTCACCATATTCATGATGGGTCCACATGGGCCTAATGGATCTTGGACGCAGGGCAGAGACGAAAGGCAATCTGGTGCATTGAACAAGGTTATCGTGCCCTACAGTGAATGAAACCACAGTGGCTGTACCAGCCAGCATCCTGGCAGGACACAGATGTTTCCTGGGAACACAGGGAAAGAATGAAGAGGTGTGGGCGGGATAAGTGGACACACAGAGGATGCTGTGGCTCCCAGAGCCCTGCAGGGATGTGCATTGTCGTTGCCATCACCACCCAAGGTGGAAGGGGTGGAAATGGCCCAAGAAAAGCCCAGTGAGAGTGGCAGCCGTGGGGATGGGGCTGCCTGCAAGGAACCAGAGTCGTACAGGGATCCAGCTTCTGCCAGAGGAAGGCAGCCCAGAGCGGAGCAGGAGAGGCAAGGATCCACCCAGCTCCCTCTCTCTGCTCCAGCTGTCAGCTACTGCCTCCCGAACGCCAAAGCCAGTGGGAAGCCAGCCAATAAGGAAGACAGCAGTGCAGACTGTAGGAGTGAGCCTCCTGGTTGCAGAGCAGAGAAGGGTGTGGGATGGATGGGAGGAATGTGGCAGAGAGTAACCATGCAGTGATCACTGATATTTAACTAAGAAAGTGCCGGGAAAATACCCTGATGCTGGGAAAGATTGAAGGCAGGAGGAGAAGGGGACAACAGAGGATGAGATGGTTGGGTGGCATCACCAACTCAATGCACATGAGTTTGAGCAAGCTCTGGGAGATAGTGATGGACAGGGAGGCCTGGCGTGCTGCAGTCCATGGGGTCACAAAGAGTCGGACACGACTGAGTGACTGAGCTGAACTGAAGACAGTGCCGCTCCTGTAGGACCGAGTTTCTCCACTATGACACGGTCAGCGTGGGGGCAGAGCCCTCTTTGCTGTCCTGGGCAACATGAGATGTGCTAACAGCATCCCTGGACTCTGCTCACTAGATGCCAGGAACAGCCCCCCAGTTGTGGCACCAAAACAGTCTCCAGACATTGCCAATTGTTCCCTGGAGCAGCGGGCAAATGCAAAATGCAGCCCCAGCTGAGAACCACTGCTGTAGTAAGAGTATGTGACCACAGACGAGAAGGTCAGGCTTCATATGAGTGCGTGCATGCTCAGTCTGTCCGACTCTTTGTGACACCATGGACGATAGTCCACCGGGCTCCTCTGTTCATGGGATTCTCCAGGCCAGAACACTGGAGTGGGTTGCCATTTTCTCCTCCAGGGGATCTTCCCAACCCAGGAATTGAACCCAGGTCTCCCGAATTGCAGGCAGATTCTTTACTCTCTGAGCCACATAACAAAAGCGTCAACAGTAAGAAAAAAAGCTTTTGTGAAGCCCCACACTGCACCTTCCCTAGTGACTGCCCCAGTTCAGAGAGAGATGACGTGGACAATGAACTAAAGAGACTTGTAAGGTAGACAACAAAATCAATGTGAAAACCCTCCTACTAGAAATGTGGGGAAATACAGCTAAAAAGAAAAAAATAATGCATGAACTAGAGGCCACGTGGTAGGCGTGTGGACTGCCCTGCACAGCGCTGGAGCAGGAGAGGGGGCTCACACAAACCAGGAAGCAGAGGACAAGTTTTGCAGGAGGCTTTGGAGGAGTGAAATCTCAGGAGACTGAGATGCACATACAAAGTCAGGGCTCTTAATGTAGTGGCTGGGAAAAAATGTCCTAGCCAGGCCAAGGAAAGGACAGGAAGTAGATGACTCGCTAGACTCTGGGAGGGGAAAATGCCTTCCTTAGCCTTCTTCATTTGATGCCATAGTTAGAGGAACCTTTAAGCTGAGACGTTAGTGGGAGAAAACCAAAAACATTGTACAGGAGCAAAAGCCCAGCCTAGGTGCTGACTGAGTTAAACAGAAAACCCCATGGATTCCACTAAGGAAGAAAATGCCCTGGCAATGAACTTGAAATAAAATATAGAACACTCGACTTTGATGGAAACTCAGCAGACGAGCATTAAATATCCTACATCAGACAGCAGAAACTACAGACAACAAGAGGAGTCAAAATCACACAAAAAGAGCAAGACTCTAGAAATTAAAAAGGACAGGTTTGAAAAGAGAAATGAACTACTAGAATTTTAAAATGTTGTTGCTGCTGTTGTTATTCAGTCGCTTGGTCGTATCCAACTCTTGAAAAGCAAAACTCCATGGAAGAGTTTTAAGATTAGAAGCAGCAGAATTGCACTTCTGAGCCAATTATAAGACGTCAAAGTGAGGGGCTGTCTGATTTTACCATTGAAATAATATCATAGCAACTAAAGGATCATCAATCCTTAAGGAAATCAACCTTGAATATTCACTGGAAGAGCTGATGCTGAAGCTGAAGCTCCAATTCTTTGGCCACCTGATGTGAAGAACTGACTCATTTGAAAAGACCTTGATGCCGGGAAAGATTGAAGGGGGGAGGAGAAGGGGATGACAGAGGATGAGATGGTTGCATGGCATCGCTGACACAATGGATGTGTTTGAGCAAATTGCAGGAGATAATGAAGACAGGGAAGCCTGGTGTGCTGCAGTCCATGGGGTCACAAAGCATCAGACATGACTGAACGACTGAACAACAGCAACAACTAAAGGCTACTTCCTGTGAGGTTAGTGACAACTATGCAGAAATGAATCCTAAGGCCAAACTTGAGGAACTACGGGTTGCATACTGCCCACTGCACAGTAGAAGACCTTACTGATAGGAAAATGGATCAGTTCATCCATGCAATAGACTAACTCACAGTATGAAGTTGTGTTTAATGTAATTTCTTAATGAGGACTCCTTTGCAGAGTTATTTCCTTGCATCCCTATCTCACTTCTTTCTGGAACAAGCCACAAATTTACAGAATCAGAAAGGTGGTAAGGACTTCACTGCCTGTGAATCAATGTCATGTGATGTTTTCTGAGAAACTCCCACCAGCATTTATTCATTCCACAAATGCTTATTGAGTATCTACCATATACTGTCTATTCTGATGGAGGAGGAGGAAGGAGAGGAGGGATCAGGGAGAGGAAGAACAGGAGAAGAAGAAGAAGGGGAAGGCGATGAGGAAAAAGAAGTAAATTACATTGTATGTTGACAGTGGTAAAGGTTTTGATGAAAAGAAATAGAAATATGGGCCCCTTACCCCAGCGTACGTGTTGGCAAGGCAACCATGACCAACTCTTCGTTATTGTAAATTTCCCATAAATAAGCAGACATTTTTCTACTGCTTTTCTTGCTGGCTTTCATGTTCTCCAAGCTATCAGTGTGATATAAACTAAAACCTAGGCACATGGTCATCTTTCTTTCTTGTTGCTGCTTAAGTCACACACACAGAGACTGCCTGAGGTGGACTGCTCAGCCTGGGACAGCCCTCCTGAGTAAGGCATGGAGAAGCAGGACAGTCATCAGCCTGTCAGGTAATGCTACAGCCCACCCTTCGCCCAGGTCAACAATCAGAAGCATTAATGAAGTCTGAAACCGAACTGAAAGCCCAGGGGTTGCTCTGCAGCCAAGAGGACCCCCAGGTCTCTGGACAGCAAAATCCACAGCTAGCTGGCTCCCAGGGGAGACGCGTTTGTCCTCGTGGGAACTCACTGAATGGCAGGGAATAGTCCCTTGGGATGGTGCATGCTTAATAGAGACCGCTGACATTTCTGCACAGTAACCCAGCCCCTCCCTCCCCACACATGGAAAAGGCCGCTCAGGATGAGCAGGGAAAGATGGATGAGAGAGGGGAAAGAACCAACCATAACGTGGATTTCAGGTTAGGGTGACAACAGACGCGGGTCCTCCACTGAGGCACCTGCTGGAAGGGAGCGTGAGCTGGAACAGACAAGAAAAGAGTTCCAGCATCAGCCTCCAGGAGACAACTCTGCCGTGAGACCCATTTTCAGACTTCTGGGTGGCAGCAACGTAGAATAATAAATCTGTGTTGTTTGAAGCCACTCCGCTTTCTGTCCTTTGTCAGAACCCAGCACAGGAAACTAGCACAGGCACCTTCAGAGCATTGCACTCCGCAGCGACTCGCCTGGGCACATCTGTCCCCTCCACCAGTGCTCACTGCCATGGGAGACGGCCACGGACCAAACACACGCGTCCCCGCCACTGTGAGCTCACAACCTACAGGGGAAGACCTACAGAAAGCAAGATAGTTTCCACTTATTTCCTGAAAACCCCTAAAGGGAAGCAGAGTGACCCCCGCCCCCACCCAGGGGCTGTGGAGGGGCGGGCATAGTCAGGGAGGGCCTCTCTGAGGTGGTGACATTCGGGTTGAACTCAGAAGGAGGTGAGTGAACTGGGTATGGAAGAGCCAGAGAGCCCGTTCCAGGCAGAGGACACAGTGAGTGGAGGCCAGAGGGGCAGTGAGCTCCAGGTAGAGGAAGAAGACCCTCGTAGACAGACAGAGAGGCAAGTGCTACTACTTTAGGGGGGAAGAGATTGCATGAGGGGCCAGACGACTTGCAGGGTCAGATCACAGGATTACTCAGTAAACGTAAAATGAAGGAGATCTGGGTGAAACCTTACATCCACGTGAGATGTCCTAGGGGCTGGTTCTCTGAAGAACCCACACTCTGCTCCCATTCATAACTGATACACACAACTCATCCTTCCCACTGGAATAAAAAAGTTGTTGCATATCAAGACCAATTTAAAATACTAACATGGGGCTTCCCCGGTGGCTCAGTGGCAAAGAATCTGCCTGCCAATGCAGGAGACACGGGTTCTGTCCCTGGTCTGGGAAGATCCCGCATGCAGCGGAGCAGCTAAGCCCGTGAGCCACAGCTATTGAGCCTGAGCTCTAGAGCCCGGGAACTGCAAGTACTGAGCCCCCGAGCCACAGCTGCCGAGGCCCGCGCACCCAGAGCCCCTGCTCCACAACAAGAGGAGCCACTGCAGTGAGGAGCTCGTGCGCGGCAACTAGAGAAGAGACCCCGCTCTCCACACCCAGAGAAAAGCCTGCACAGCAGCATAGACCTAGCGCAGTCAAAACTAAGTGAGCTACTGTGCTCAGTCGCTTCATTCATGTCTGACCCATGGACTGTAGCCCACCAGCCTCCTCCGTTCCTGGGGTTCTCCAGGCAAGAACACTGGAATGGGTTGCCATGCCCTCCTCCAGGGGATCTTCTCCGCCCAGGGACTGAATCTGCATCTCCTCCATCTCCTACATTGCAGGAAGATTCTTGACCACTGAGTCACCTGGGAAGCCTGGAGTCTCAGCAACGGAGAATTCAATAAATTAAAACATTTTTTTAAAATATTAACATTGTGTTAGGTTGACCTATGAATTAACTTGGTATAAGCCAGGCTAAGTTGTAGATGAATGGAATAAAGGACCATCTGGAAAAAGAACTGAATAAAGAAAAAAAACTTATTTTGGAAAATAGGAAGTGAGAAATCTAATAATCCCTTGCAGAGTTAGAGGGGCTGTGAATGAAGGCAGATCTGAGTATCAGCCGCAGTAGTATTCTGTTTTTGATGGTGATGAATATATTTTCCTATGTAAACTGAGGTGCCATTCCTGTGGAACTCAAACACCCTTTCACTTGACTATTTTGAACTTTATTTAACTCCCACTATGCATTAAAAAAAAAGTGTCTCAAAAATTCCAATTCTAGGAATGTTGTCTAAGTGGTCAGCACAAAGATTTACCCATAAAGAGATTCATGATATCATTTTCACAGTGGCAAAGATACAGAAACACAAAATTCACAGATGGGTAAAATAATTTATAGAACATTCAGAGAGTGGATTATTATGCAGCTATTAAGTTTTGTGTTGAAAGAAAAATTACTATGCTGCTGCTGCTGCTAAGTTGCTTCAGTCGTGTCCAACTCTGTGCGACCTCATAGACGGCAGCCCACTAGGCTCCTCTGTCCCTGGGATTCTCCAGGCAAGAATACTGGAGTGGGTTGCCATTTCCTTCTCCAATGCATGAAAGTGAAAAGTGAAAGTGAAGTCGCTCAGTCATGCCCGACTCTTAGCAACCCCATGGACTGCAGCCTACCAGGCTCCTCCATGCATGGGTTCCAGGCAAGAGTACTGGAGTGGGTTGCCATTGCCTTCTCCGAAAATCTTAAAGCAGAGCCTAGCATATCTAGAATTTATTGAGCCCTGCCTTGTAAAATCTTAAAGGAGAGCCCAGTATATCAGCTCATTTAAACTCCACGATGACCCTACGAAATATACTCTAGTATTATACTTCTCTTTTCAGACGAGAACATAAGGTACAGAGATGTCAAGTAGCTTGCCTAAGGATAAACACATTGCTAGTAATTCTGAGAGGAGGTCAGAAAGCCAAAGAAATTAACTAGCAATTTCTAAAATGAATCCACTATCAAAAAATAAATCATAAACAAAAGCATTGAAAGCTCACCGATACTTTTTAACAAATCAGTGTCCGTGTTTGTACAACTTTCTGAGGTGTTACAGTCCCCAGGACAGGTAACACTCCATGACTGCCCAGCAGATTGTGACAAAGTGGCGATGTGTCTTGGGATAATGGGTCCTTAGAGCGCTGTTTCCAATATCAAGTTTCAGATGGGCGGCTCTAGACAGAAGGGCTTAACTGATGTGAAGGGAGAAAGGAGGAAGTGAGTAACTCTGAGTGGCAGACCTCAGCTTCTTACCCTCCGTGAAACCCACAGCCCTCTGAGGTTTCACTGAGTCACGATGACTTCCCCCCCGACCCCAGTCTGACACTGAGGTTTCATCCAAGAATGTCAGCACTGGAGAAGGGTCTTGGGGGGGCATCTTGTCCAGCCCACACATCCTGAACACATTCCAGAAAAGCATGCTCTTCTTTCCACGATGGAATTGCCCTTCCCTGAGCAAAGATATGCCTCAGACTCAGGAAATCTTCTCCATCATGTCAAGCATTGTCATTTGTAGAGATGAAGCAGTCTCCCTGGTTGGAAGGTCCGCAGTAGACTAGAGATGACCACAGATTTTTGAACACTTGTCCCATTGAGAAAGGAAATGAAAATCAGATCTGTGTCCCCTCCCATATATCTAGGTGGACTCCACGACTGCCCAGTAGATTGTGACAAAGTGGTGATGTGCCCTTCTCTAGCTCAAGCCTTGAGAGACTTGTCGACTAAAAAGATGAACAGCGTGAGAGTTGGGAGTTAAGTTTTATTTGGGGCAAAATGAGGCCTGCAGCCCAGGAGACAGCACCTCAGGTGGCCCTGAGAGCCTGCTCCAAAGACATAGAGGGGGAAGGTCAGTATATAAGATTTTGGTGAAAGGGGGAGTTCAGTGCAATCAAGGACTTACTTTACAAAAGGCTTTCTGCTAGTCATGGATGAAGGAGCCTGCTAGCCTACAGTCCATGGGGTCGCAAAGAGTCGGACACGACTGAGCTACTTTCTTTTCTTTCTTTTCTTTCTGCTAGTCACAAGGAGCTGATGTCATCATGGACGGATTTAGTGAGTTTCTAAATATGAAGAGATGCAAGGACTGGGATCATGAAATCAGTTCCTGAAAATACCTAACTATCTAAAGACCCTTTCCACCAGTTTCTCTGAAGCACAGAGTGCCTCACTCTCCTCCCTGAACAGCCTTCAGGGCATGAGAAAGGTCAGCAGCTGCAGCAGCACAGGGGTCAGTCTCCGCAGAGGCGGACAGCAAATGCCCTTGGCAAGCACCAGTTTGTAGTCGACAGGGGCAGCTTCCACTTCTGGTCTTTACAACACTTGCTGTTGGGTTCCAGCCACCTGACTGGGAGAAGCCCAAGCCACACGAAGAGGCTGTACATAGACGTTCTGGTCAACAGACCCCGCTGAGCTCCCAGCTGACAACCAGCACCACCGCCAGGCATGCAAGTGCGCCATCTTGGATGGCAAGTCCAGTGGAGCCTTGAAATAATTGCAGCCCCCGCCATGCAGACCACAGCTGCATGAAGCAGCCCACATAAGAACTGCTCAGGTGAGCCCAGCCCACCCAACAGAACCATGGAAGATAATAACGAGTTGGTATTTAAGCCACTGAACAAAGTCTGGTTCACACACCCTGCATCCTGGAAAGTCAGTGTCCAAAAAAGAAAAGAATGAGGAGCCTTTATTTCATTTGATAAATACCTATTGAGTCTTCTCTGTGGTCTAAGAAATGTTCAGGATGCAACAAACAGAATAAAAGTGGTTCCCGTCCTCATGGAATCTACAGTCTAACATGGAGCAGCGTACTGTGCCCAGTAGCTCAGTCGTGTCCGTCTCTCTGCAACCTCACAGACTGTAGCCTGCCAGACTCCTCTCTCCATGGGATTTCCCAGGCAAGAATACTGGAGTGGGTTGCCATTTTCCTGTCCAGGGGATCTTCATAACCCAGGGATCGAACTTACCTCTCTTGTGTCTCCTGCATTGACAGGTGAATTCTTTACCACTGCGCTACCTGGGAAGCCCAAAACATGGAGTAGAGGAAGGGAGACAATGTCAGGTAATGATACAGGCCATAAGGAGAATTTAAATACAGAAATAAATGTGACTTGGAACCATATAGATATTAATATTGCTACTTTCTAGCTGCAAGCAACTAGCTTCTTTCTATTAATTTTACCCAGTGTACCTTTTTCCACCTGTTTAATTTCAACCCTTTTGTGTGATCTTACATTTTACTCTTGTAAACAAGGTATAGTCTGGATTATATACCTTCGGATAGACTTTTTTCAGGCCTCATCATGCGGCACTCAGGATCTTAGTTCTCTGACCAGGGATCAAACCTGTACCCCCTGCATTGGGAGCATGGAGTCTTAACCGCTGGACCGCCAGGGAAGTCCCTGGATTATGCATCTTCTAATGGTTGCACTCGTGCGTTCGTGTTTGTTGTAATAAGTAACTACAACATTTATTCTTCCATATTGTTTTCTATTTTTCACACTGTGCTTTAGTGCTTCTTCTCAATCATTAACTCTCGTTTACAGCGTCTCCTCCAAGTTTCTCTCCAGGGCCAGCTTCTGTTCAAACATCTCACACCTCTGATGTGTCTGTTAGACACTGTCTCGGTAAATAACAGAACTCCCCATTAAGCCCCACCCAGTGGTCTTCGTGTCACACCCACACAGAGCAAGTCCCATCTGTCTTGGATCTAACTGCATTGCAAATACTCTGATTAGTCCCTCATGCTCGTGCCGTCCCAAGTCCTCTCCCAGTAACACCCTCTGTCGTCTCAGGTGGCACCTTTCCCAGGACATTATTCCATTTTGCTATCACCGCCTTCAAATGTGGTGGCCACATCTGAAAGAACTGGCCATAGAGTACTCTGAGCTCTTTCAAGAAACATGAGACTATTTCCTCCCTCGTTTAGACAAACACCACCATCGCAGGGTCTAAGCTCACACTGGCTCTGGGTGCGCATGGCTGCCTCCCAGCAAACTCCCTGTCAGCCAAAGTCTCTACATCACGTCCCTGCCACCACGCAATCTCTTTTCCGCCTTGGAGGTTCCAGCCAACTTGTCTTAAGGCAAGGACCAGGCTGCACAATTATCCCAATCAGACTTCATCTCGTCAGAGTCAGTCCACGGCTCCAGGATGTCAGCGTATTTTGGGATCTCTTCCCACAGCATGTCACCCACAAAAGTAGATGTTTCCTTTGTCCAAGTTTCTCTCCCTGTGATTTCCATGGCCCTGGTCCAATCATTCTTTACATTTTTTTGTCTTACTGACTGGAAACACAGTCACACCTGTTGGCACTGTGCGGAGGGTGGCTGCAGGAAAGGGACTCCCAGAGAATTTGCACATAAAGCCTCTCTCGGCCTAAGTAGCAAAACTCTCACCTAATGGGTGTGATTGGCCATCTGAGGGACCCAGCCGACGGGTGGCCAATGCGGGACAGGAAAGTTTGAGGACATCCAAAAGACCAACCGAGAGAAACCTCAGGAAGGCTGGGCTGGGCTGTGATTGGCATGCAATGAGCAGAGATATGCCCATGTGTATCACAGCCCATGTGTATGAGGGGTGGCTCGTTAATGCCAACCAATGTTTCCCTAAAGAAAAGAGAGAGACTCTCAGAAGCAAACATTCTTGGCGTCCTAGATTTGACCATATTACAAACTGAACTGTCTCCCCTCAACAACTCCTGTGTTGAAGAACTAACCCCCAGTATCTCAGCACCAGTATGTGGAGACAGGGTCTGTGAGGAGGTAATTAAGCTGAAATGAGGTCATTAGGGTGGAACCTAGTCCACTATGACCAGCACCCTTATTAGAAGAGAAGAGTAGGACACAGACACATGCAGCAAAGACCATGTGAAAACACAGGAAGAAGTCGGCCGTCCCCAAGCCGAGGAGAGAGGCCTCAGAAGAAACCTAGCCTGTGAGAGCCTTGATCTTGGACTTCCAGCCTCCAGAGTCATGAGAGAATAAACACCTGTTGCATCAGCCGCCCTGTCTGTGGCACTTTCTCACGGCAGCAGGGCAAAACACTGCCACTGCAGACGCTAGCTTGCACTAGCTCAGACCATGAGGACTCGTCTGGCAAGGCCACCTCTGAGAGGCAGTGACTCAGACCCCCTTTCTGAGGTTGGGCAACTTCCTTTGTGCTGACTGCGGGCTCCCAGGAAACCACCTTTTCCATGCCTTTTCTTGAGGTCAGGCTGTCTCCAGCACTTACTTCTCTGGCCTGTTTCTCCTGAAATCTGGCAGATGTGTTCCATGCGTGTGCATGTGTGTATACACACACATTAGTGAGCACGCCTACAAGCATCCGTGCTCGGTGATGACAGCCCCAGGTAGACAGGTGCACCAGCCTGGGGCAGATGGGCAGATCTACAGGCTAAGGTAAAACTGGCAAAATAGAGCTTGTGACGATGCGAAGTTGAAAGCCAGATGCTGAACATTAGTGAATGATAGTGAATGAGCCCTGATTAGGCCGTTTATGGTACTAACAGTCTGGGTAGCCAGAGAGTGAGGCTCAAACACTTTGCTATCTGGTTCCCTGTGTTCTTGGAAACTCAACAACACTAATGCAGTCTAGAGACGGTGGCTGTTTGCTTTGCAAAAAGAAGAACCGACTTATAAATTCAGTCTGGCCTAATGGAAGCTGAGAGGGAGGGGCTGTGATACGTGCACCAGGAGGAGATACATCTGTCTAGATAGCCAGCCCCTCTTGCATCCTGCCTAGAGCTGCACATAACTGGCCCAGCGCAGGTCTCCTGGTCAAAGGAGTTCTGGGGATGGGGATGGGGGACGAGGGGTCTCAGACACTTGGTACTTTTTCATTTCATGCAATGAGTTACTGACACATTTGAGAGCAGCATGGAGGTTCAACATTTTCCCAGCAGCTTCTCTCGGCCTCTGGCTGCTAGCAAGAAAGGACCCGTAACCAGCGGGGGCCTCTCCCGGCCCAGGCCTGGTCTCAGGGCCTCCAAGAATCTGAGCGCTCTGTCTGAAACACTGAGGTCCTCACTGGCTCCTTCTTTCCTCTCATCCTTCCAGGGAAACGGCAGATTGAATCCCATCATTCTCCCTACCTACCAGCTCTGCTGAGACTCACCCCACAACCATTCAAGGGTCTCAACTTCCCTGCACATCTCCAGGGCCCCCACCTCGCCTCCCAGGGCTCGCCCTGCAGACTGGCAGCCACCTCGGACCCCTCCTCATCAGGGTCCACCCCAGCCTCCTCCTCGGGCAACTCCTCCTTCCCCACGAAGCCATCCCCGTGAGGCCTGGAGCCGCATCAAGTGCTCAGGTAGAACCCAGGCTCCCTTCCATCAGAGCCCACTCAGTCTGTTCAAACCCTCCGTGGGGCACAGGTAAGTGACCGGCTCCCCCACCAGACGGTGAGAAGAGAGACAAAAGCAGGGTCTCCCTCCATCAGTACCCTCCCCGGGGGCCCTGGAATAAATCAGTTAGAAGCAGCCATTTCCCACTTACTTTGGACAGACTCCACACACAAAGGCATATTTTCTTTTCTTTTTTTTTACCTCTGTGGTTAGAAGCATCAAACTAACCATCTAACAGAGGGATTAGGGTATTTCGAGGCAGGTGTAAGTGACAGCTGCAAGAATCAATGCTCCCAGCCAGAAAGTAAGAAAAAAAAAAATTAAAACAACTCAATAGGTTCAGAATGGGGAACACATGTACACCCATGGCTGATTCATGTCAATGTATGGCAAAAACCACTACAATATTGTAAAGTAATTAGCCTCCCATTAAATAAATTTTTAAAAAACAACTCAATAAAAGACAAAATAATTCTCTTGATGGCTTAAGATTATCCTGTCAACACAGCATATCAAGATCCCCTCTGGACTCTGGTGGGGGTGAAGATGCTTTTTCATGCTGAAGCCAGTGGCTGCGCCCCCTTTTTTTTGAAAGTCAATGACTGTCCTTGTATTCTCATCTTAAGGACAAAGGCAACATGTGCAGTGCATCCTGGGTGGATCTCCACCTCCGGGCATCACTGTGTTTTGCCACTTCTGTGAGGGAAGGCAGGAACTGGCAGACTTTCTCTGCAGACTGAACAATCTCTGTCATGATAACTCAGCTCTGCCATTGTAACATGAAAATAGCCTTAAACAAATGAGCATAGCTGTGTTCCAATAAAACTTTATTTATAAAATCTGGTGGTGGGCCAGATGTGGGCCTTGACTATAGTTTTCCAACCTATACCCAAGACATTCTTACGATGATCTCCAGGCTGTTGTTCAGTCACTCAGTGGTGTCCAATGCTCTGCGACCCCATGGATTGTACCATGCCAGGCCTCCCTGTCCATCACCAACTCCTGGAGTTTACTCAAATTCATGTCCATTGAGTTAGAGATGCAATCCAACCATCTCATCCTCTGTCATCCCCTTCTCTCACCTTCAATCTTTCCCAGCAGCAGGGTCTTTTCCAGTGAGTCTGTTCTTCGCATCAGGTGGCCAAAGTATTAGAGCTTCAGCTTCAGCATCAGTCCTTCCAATGAATAATCAGGGTTGATTTCCTTTAGGATTGACTGGTTTGATCTCCTTGCTGTCCAAGGGACTCTCAGGAGTCTTCTCCAGCACCACAGTTCAAAAGCATCCATTCTTCGGCACTCAGCCTTCTTTATGGTCCAACTCTCACGTCCATACATGATTACTGAGAAAACTGTAGCCTTGACTAGATGGACCTTTGTCAGCAAAGTCGTGTCTCTGCTTTTTAATACGCTGTCTAGGTTTGATGCTGAGCTCCTTACTCATCATCAGTATCAGATGAGGGAGTGAAGAGACGTCTCTGCCTGGGGATTTCCAGGCCCTGAATGTCTTAGCTGTCATCTCTCCACGTCTTGGGCTGGCTTCTTAGCCTGTGCACCCTGCCAGAGCTGGAGGTGAACTCTACAGATGTCCCTCTGGGCCCTGGACCTCATACCAGGTCCAGAACTACCAGGCCATTGTAGGGTCTTCACGAGTCAGTCATTGCATATCATCCCCACCTCCAGGAGGAAACACCACGATAATGAATGGTGTTATTAACGAGTCTCTCTCCTTGATAAAGAGCCCTCTTTAAAAACTGCTCAATAAAACTAATACCCTTAGTCAAACAAAAGAAGTTTGTTTTGCCACTTTATTCTAACCATGGGCATTAATTTAAGTGAAGCGCCCTGGTACAGAAGTCATGATACAAAACTCGCCTGCGTAAATTCTTCCTATTTGCCTTTGCCCCTCCTCCAGCTGTTTCTGTCATTTGTCTGAGTAAGCCCTCCTCCTCTTCCTTTCCCTCACTCCTCTTTAAACGTCAGGCATCACTGCCAAGACTAAGCTTAACCCCAAAGCTAATTAACCATAAATTAATTGCCACCTTAAAGAGTCAGTCCTGGAAATGACTCCCGTGGCCATTCAAGTGAGACTTCATTGAGGCTCTTCAAAGGTTGTGTTTATGAGAGGATCAGAGGGCGAGAGACTGCAGCTATGAGCACCCTAGAGCGGCCAGGCCCCACTCCCCTCTCAACTGCCAGCCCAAAGATGCCATGAAGCAGCTTGAGCTGTAACAACAGAGAGAACACGACCCAGAGAAAACTGCAAGGAGAAGTGATTTTCTCTTCAGGAACAAGAGCCATAGCTTTGGAATTCAGGAACAGCTGGGCCAATGAGGCCTCCTTGGATTTCGATTTCTGGGCAGTTCATTTTGGTCTAGGTTTCCCCGAATATCTGTATTTCCAAGACCTATTTAGAAAAGAAAAGAAGAGCTGCTTTAGGTAATAAGGGGAAGGGCCCAGAGGAGGACAATTTCAGATGCTTGTTAAACAGATTTCATCAGGATGAGGCAAAAAAATGGGTCAAGTCGACAGGTTTGACAGAAATTTAGGGTCATTCAAAAGCCTTTAATTACAAGGTTAAAAGTGCTACAAATTTAAAAATTAAAGGCAATTACGAGGGCTTCTCTTCAGCACAAATACTCAGAGGACTTGCAAAACAGAAGCTACTCTGGCAGCTCCATTAGCCCCAGCATCAAATTTGGGAAGAAATCAAGATTTCTTTTTTCAGAAGTCTTTGGAAGAAAACCCCAAAGGAAGACTACAGTTGAATAAGAGGAGAAATGTGGTGTTCTGCTTTCACCTGGGATGTAGAAAGCTGGAAAAACCACTATTTCCACCGTCATGATGAGAGGAAGCAGGATCAATTACAAAGTCATAACCTATGTTGATCTATCAGAGATCTGAGGCTGCAGAACAACCAACTATCCTGAAATCCAAAGATGGAAAGGGAGCTCCAAGGTAAGGTACCAGCAGCTGCTCACCTGTGGCATAGCATGTGAGGAGAGGAGGTTAAGACCTTATAAAGAGGCAAGAAGAATTCAGCCACAGCTCTAAGGGACTACAAAAGGTTAGATATGGGCTTGCTTGAGAGTGTAGCCTCAGCAGACATCAAGGGAGTTAGCACCCACTTGCAGGTTCTTTTCCACAGTCTTCCAGCAAATGCATACAAGAATGGTCAAGGGTTGGGGAGGAGACTGGAAATAGCTTCCTCAGTGGTGCAGGCGTGGAGAAAGGGAGAAGGTGCAGATGCAGGAAAGACACGGAGCTCCCCTGGTCCTAAACAACACTAAAACCGGGAACTGAAGTCTTAAACCACTCAGGCAGTAGTCTACAGCCTTTTAGGCACCAGGGACTGATTTCGTGGAAGACAATTTCTCCATGAATCAGGGATGGGGGAGATGGCTCAGGATGATTCAAGTGCATTACCATGTTTGTGCACTATATTTCTAACCTGACACCACTGGTGATCTGACAGGGGCGCTGATCCACAGCCCAGACTTTGGGAATCCCTGATCTAGAGGAAGAACAGTGAGCCCATTCTCCCACAGAGAACAAGAGAAGAACCACTGAGGGCTACACGTGTGCGTGCTCAATCATGTTCAACTCTTTGCAACACTATGGAGTGTATAGCCCACCAGGCTCCTCTGTCCATGGGATTCTTCAGGCAGGAATACTGGAGTGGATTGCCATTTCCTCCTCCAGGAGAATCTTCCCAACCCAGGGATCAAACCTGCATCTCTTGCATTGGCAGGTGGATTCTTTACCACTGAGTCACCAGGGAAGTCCCTACTGAAGGCTAGAGAAAGATAAAAATAAAAACCCTCCACTTCTGAGGTTGGAAAGTGAATGGTACAGGTCTGTGAAGGTTTTGCATACGTCTTCCTTTCATTTCCCCTGATCCCCACCTTGCCATTATAAACCACAACCAACCCAACAATCTCACTCTGATATAGCTGTTGAGAAAAGCAAATATTAAATATGTAAAGAGATCATCAATAAACCAAATTTCTAGGCAATTTTGCCTATCTAAACCTGTCACTCAATTAGTTTTGTGTTTCCTCACTGTCAAATAAAATAAAACGCATGAACTGACAGTTAATATCTACATCACCACCACTGAATCATTTGCAAGAATGTACAAGTGCCAGGTGGCTACACGTTAAGTAAAACTCATCAAAGCAGTGCCTCCAGGATGCCAAGCAAGCAGCTGTAAGCTGAAGGCTCGAGTCTATTTGCTTGGTTGGACTTCACCATGCAAATGCTTTGATGGCTTCTGCAGAATCAATAGCATGTTCTGTCAGGATCAATTAACCAGAAACCCCTCCCAGGCCAGTGGTACCCAGTACACCCTTTGTGGCTCCCACAGAGCAAGCAGGAAAACCGAGCACTCCGCGTGGAATTACAAGGTCTGCCACTAATGAGCCATATGTCCTGGGCGGGTTACTTCCCTTCACTCAGGCTGCAATTCCTCATCTGTAAAACTAGGAGGTTGGAATAAACCTCCTGGTACCTGCCATCTGCCACAGGCTACATTCTTGGTAAGTGGCCACTAGTCATTTGGAAATGTGTATTCATTCTGGGTTAGCTCAGGACCAGGCAATGAAATGAGAGAACTTGGCTCTGAGCTCTGTGTGTGCTTTCAGCGACTCCTCCAGCCTCCACCTCAGAACCTCTTTCTCCATCTTTCCCTCCATAACTTTGCTCAGATCATCCCCACCAAAGTTAAAGCCCTGGCAACAAGTGAAACCCCTATCCAAACTCAGGCCTGAAAAGGAGAGAACGGGAAGACTCTCGAGCAGTGAGATGAGATGGGTTTGGAAGTCACACCTGCCGGTTCACACCCTGCTTCTCCCAGCTGTGTGACCCAGGCAGATCGCACACACCTACTGCCTGGGATTTTCTTGGGGACTCGTTGAGAAAATGTCTGCAGAGTCCACAGAACTGTGGCTGACGTTTAATAAGGATGCAACAGGGACTTCCCTGGTGGTGTGGTTAAGACTCCGCCTTCCAGTGTAGGGGACGTGGGTTTGAGCCCTAGCCCGGGAACAAAGATCCCACCTGCTGCAGGGCAAGTGAGCCCACGGGCCTCAACAAAGGCTCTGTGTACCGCAACCAAGGCCCGGTGCGGCCAAGCATGTGAGTAAATACTGTAAAAAGTAAGCCTGTGCTTACTCGTGTGAAAAGACCCTGATGCTGGGAAAGACTGAGGGCAGGAGGAGAAGGGGACGACGGAGGATGAGACGGCTGGATGGCATCACCGACTCCGTGGACATGAGTTTGGGTGGACTCTGGGAGTTGGTGATGGACAGGGAGGCCTGGCGTGCTGCAGTCCATGGGGTCGCAAAGAGTCGCACACAACTGAGCAACTGAACTGAAGTATTTTATTTGTGAACAAATGTTTAAAAAGACTCAACAGATGTTAAATATTGCCGTTGTTATCCCTTTTAAGAAAAAAAAAATGATCAAAATCTGAAGATAGTAGAATTGAGGTATTTGATAGTTTGAATTGTAGTTCAGAAAATATTCATTCTTTCCCTTTCTATTCCTGGATGGAATATACCACCTTACCTCATTCAGATTGAGTTTGGCCCTGTGACTTCTTCTGGCCAGGGAAATTTCAGTGGCTGTGATGCAGGCAGAAGCTGTACACATCCGTCCATAGTCTGGCTTGTTCTCTGGAATCTTCTGACCTCTGCTGGGAGAGGAATGTGCCCTAAGCTCATGGCCCATTCAGCCTGGAAGCCAGAAGGAGAAACGTGGAACTTGAGTTCAACTTGAAGCCCAGCTGTACTGCAGTGACCCTGAGTGTAAGGGTAAAGGATTGTTGTTCTAAACTTCTGGGCTCTGGGCGGTTTGTTACACAGCATTGTTATAGAAATAGCTGACTGATACATGTTACAATGACGCTATTGCGGGCCAGTGCCTGGAAATGAGGGAAGCTTTCCAGGTGTCAGTCATGTTCCCCATCCTGCCTGGTTTCTACGCCTCCTCTTCCTTTCTACCACTCCGTGCTTGGGTTTTTCCCCCAGAAAATCTTTATTGACTACCTCTCTGCTGGGTTCTAGGAGTATAATGCAAACAAAACATTATCTTTACCTTCTTGTTGCTCGGTGAGAGCCATGAATAACAAAAAAAAAAAGTAACAATTCAGAAGGTTAGGAACTAGAATAGAAAAATGTCAGACTGCCATGGGACCAAACAAAGGGTCCCTGACCCAGGTTATGGGGTGAGAGGAGGTGGCAGGTATAAACCGAGATGTGCAGAATGCGTAGGGGTGACTGGGCAAAGAGCGGAAGGGGGCCTCTCACCCTGAAAATGAAGTAACAAGGTACGTGCCAGCCAAAGCCCATCTTTTAACATGGAGTTCCTGCTCCAAATGCCTGCTTTCCTCCCCTGGTGAGCTGGGTTAAACCACAGAGAACCCTCAAGATAGATTAGTGTTCATTGCACCCTCCCTTGGGGAGCTGCTTGGAAATACCCTGGCTGGGCTCGCTTCTGGAAATTCTGAGTTAGCGCATCCTGGAAGTGGCTCAGGCGATGTGCTTTGTAAAAAAGCTCTCAGATGATGCTAATGCTCACCCAGTTTGGGAATCACTGGTGAGATGTTTCCCTTACCTTTCCTCTTTCCTGGGTACCGCCCTTCTCCTATGAGCCAGGACGCCTCGAGGAGCATCCCTTAAGCCCATCACCCTAAACCAGCTCCAGGGAAAGAGAGAGCCTCCTGGGGGTCCACCAGGGGAGTGGACAGTGACCCCTCACTCTTCCCACTGAAAACTCCCAGCCTCAGTGACTGGACGGTTCCCCATCCTCCAGACAACTGATAGTCAGGGCTCTGTGCCCCACACGCAGAAGGCAGCAACAGAGAGTCTGAATAGGAAAGAGCTTGGTTTGGGCTGGAAGGTGCAGGAAAAGTGTAAATCTGGAAATCTGATATCGTGTTCCTTCTGAGCTTTTAAACAAAGATGGTCAAAGTGAAAGTGGATGCGGCAATTGACTCAAACATATTCCTGGAAACCAAAGAGTTTAACTAAATCATTCATGAAGCTGACTTACTCAGCCCTGTTCCCACACGTGTGGTTCCTGTCTCCCCCCACCACTGTCATCTGGCCACACACTCACACAGTCACACACATACACACACTCACACACAAACATTCATACACACACTCTCACACAGACACACACACCTCACACAGACATACACTCATATAGACACACACCCTTACACACATTCACACAGATACACACACACATTCACATACACACTCACATAGATGCACACTCACACACACACACACTCTCAGACACATACATTCACACAGACACACATACTTACACAAGCAGTCATGCACACCCTCTAACGCACACACATTCACACCATTTCACTGATAAACTCTCACACTCACACACACTCAGCTGCTTAACCAGAGGAAGAGGTAAAGGTCAAAGGCATCACTGAACGAACGCAGCATCAGTTCACACTTGAGTGCCATCAAAACGGGGTGCCTAGTTAGGGCAGCACGAGGCGCTTGTGAATTTACGATCTGCAGCAGCTCAGACGGCTTCCTCCAGCATCTTCTCTCTGGAAGAAAAATCATTTGACTCTGTGGAAAATCGAATTTCCTGTCAAGCAGCCTGACCTCAGGGAGCGAGGGAGGCAGTGCGGGGGGTGGTTGCATGTGGCGAGCTGGGCGCTGTGTAGCGTGTGTGTGGCACACACGTATGTGCTGTGGGGTGTGTGTAAGCTATACGGCATGTGTGTGAGTGGTGTAGTGTGTGTTGTATGTGGGGTGATAGTGGTGGTGGGGTGTGTGTGTGTGGAGAGTATGGTATGAGGCATGCGTGTGTGGTTGTGTGTGTATGTTTGGTGATATGTGTATCTCTGTGTGCATGTTGCATGTGGCATGAGGGGTTGTGTGTGCATGGTCATGCATGTGTGTGGTTGTATGCATGGTTTTGTGTGTCTGTGTGTATGTGATGAGTATGGTATGAGATATGTGTGTGTGTTGTGGCGAGTACAGTAGAGTTTGTGTGTGCGGTTGTGTGTGTGTGTGGTGAGTGTGGTATAAGGTATATATGTGTGTGTTGTGACAAATACAGTACAGTGTGTGTGTGTGTGGTTGTGTGTGTCACACACAAAGACAACAGCACCCACTCCGGGAGGCTGAGCGATGACTGAGGAGTTTCTCCCTAATGCCCTATTTACCAGGTTTTCCCCTTTTTTTTTTTTTGAGCATTCCTTCTGAATGTCATTTTTGCAGCTTGGACCTAACTCAAAGGTGAGTTTCTTTTCTGGAAATAGAAATTATCTAATCAATACACTTTTGAGCAACATCAGCAAAGGCAATGTAAGGGCAGATTAAAGTTCAAAATTTTCCATCAGTTTCTACAAACGCACTGGGTTTTGAAATGTCAGAAGAGCTCCCCTCCCAGCCAGCCGCTCCTCGTTTTCCCGGGGCGGGCTCTCCCCCACGGGCCCGCCGGGTGGCTGCGAACATCAGAAACTCTTCCACGGGACCCTCCTGCAGCTCCAAGAGCCCGGGCAGAATCTCACTTCTCAAACCAAGCTCTGGTTTTCCCTGTCATGTGTGTCTCTCGAGACCCACATTCAGAATACTTTGCGAAGGAAAGTCCAGGGATGGACTTCATATCCCGGGGGCAGCAGGCTCTTCCCCGACTGCTGACAGTGGAGGACAGAAGGTGGTACCATGGGACCAGGGGGCGGGGGAGCATCAGCACTTCACCTTGAATGTCACGTCATGCCAGCTTCCTCCCTAGCCTGGGCAGACTCATGGAGGGAACGAAGGGGTAAGCGGGGCTGATGGCAGCCTGTTTACTCTGGGGCTCTTTCGACAAAGAAAAAGCAGAGCTGTCTGTCCCTGTGCAAAACATTCAAGCAAGTGGCCCCAGATGGTGGGTAATGGTCACCCCAAAAGTAGCCCAGCTCTGCTTCAACCCCTCAGCCCCAGTCTGCTCCCCAGATCCACCAGCTACCTTTCCCTCAGCCACTTTCTGCTCCCGGTGGCCAGTGTGGACCACCTCCCCTGGGGCTATGGGCTTTTGGGATTTGGGGGGCCAGCCCTGGGGAGTCCAGGCAGGAGGTGGGAAGGTTACGGGGTTCCCCCTGCTCCCCTGGGTGAGGTCGCCATTGGCGGGCTGCCTACCTTCACTGACCTAAGATCTGAGATTAGAGAAGGGGTCCTGGCCCACTGCTGTCCTCTGTCCCTCTGGGGGCACAGGGGAAATAGCAACACCCCAACAGGCACTGCTAGTTCCAGGATGGTGCCCTGCCCCTGGCACCTTCTCTCACCTTTGTGAGTAGCCCTTCATCAAAGCCTCCTGGAATGGTCCAACCTGCACACCCCACCTCTGTCTTGTCAGGGCCCACTGATACACCTAGGTCACACAACACTTCCCCTTTCATTCTCCCCCCTTTAAATTGTCATTTCATCCAAGCTTCAGGAAGAGCATGCTCAGTGAACCAATTCATGCATGTACCCTGTTAACCTTCAAGGCACCTTGTACCCCACACCACTCACCTTGGCTGTGCCCGCCCCAATGCCAGCATCTCCGGCCAACTCTGCCCCTGAGTCCCCCTCCTCTTTCTGCTCTGGCCTCACTCTGCCAGCCACCATCCTCCTTCACCTCTCTGCTCTGCCTTTTGGAACCCCCATTCCTTTGGAAACCTATGCTCCAACTTCACCAGATGCTCTCAGAAGGCTCCTCCCAGCCCCTGGCTCGTCATCAAAGACATCGTTTTACCGGTAACACGCTCTGGGCTGTTTGTCATCCCCAGGGTCCACGAGCCCCCAGCTAGACCAGGAGCACTGATAGTTTGGGATCTGCTTTGCAGCTTCCCAACCACAGCACTCCCACGCTCACAGAGAACTCTTCACAAGGGACCTAGAGGATCCTGAGCAGAGTCTAAATGTCCCCTTGGAACTTAAGGCCAACCTTCTAGCAGTCTCCTTAACTCTACACGTTCTTTGCAATTAATCCTCACTTTCCACTGATTTTTCACAAACCTGATGCCTGTTGTGTCCTGAGGGTGATAAGTTCCCACCCCTTCAAACCTAACCAGGTCCTGTGACTCAGAAACCCCAGTCAGGGAGCTCCAAAGAGACTGGTCACTCACCTTTCAGAGGACCAACAAGAAAAAAGCGATCTCTGTGACGTCCCATATACGTGGCATCTGAAAAGAGATGGATGTGAGAGTTGGACTATAAAGAAAGCTGACCACCGAAGAATTGATGCTTTTGAACTGTGGTTTTGGAGAAGACTCTTGAGAGTCCCTTGGACTGAAAGGAGATCCAACCAGTCTATCCTAAAGGAAATCAGTCCTGAATATTCATTGGAAGGACTGATTCTGAGGCTGAAACTCCAATACTTTGGCCACCTGATGCAAAGAACTGACTCATTTGAAAAGACCCTGATGCTGGGAAAGATTGAAGGCAGGAGGAGAAGGGGACGACAGAGGATGAGATGGATGGCATCACCGACGCGATGGACATGAGTTTGAGCAAATTTCAGGAGATGGTGATGGACAGGGAGGCCTGGTGTGCTGCAGTCCATAGGCTGAGGGACTGAACTGAACTGAACAATACAAAAAGCTTTTTTTCTTTCTTTAAGGAAAAAAAAAACATCTCATCCATGCACTTTGTACAACGTGCCCAAGAAGAGGAAAGGATACACATGAAAGTTTGTGAGAGATTGGTCATTTCAGTGAATACTGAAATACTGTTTTACCAATTCTAAACAGTCATTTAGAATCTTATTTAAAGGGGATGCCTTTCTTTTTATTAGAGATGATGCTGTATCTAACAGTATCTAAAAATAAGATAAAAGAACACAAGTTTCTGGCTTTAGTTCCATGACTGGAGCCTACTATGATTTATTGTGGTATTATTTGTTAAATGTATGACCTATTCTAGTTTTTTATATTTTATTTATTTATCTGACTCTGCGGGGTCTTAGTTGCGGCAAATGGGATCTTCGATCTTCATTGCAACATGCAGGGTCTTGGTTGCAGCATGTGGAATCTAGTTCCCCGAGAAGAAATCCAACCAGGGCCCCCTGCCTTAGGAGCTCACAATCTTAGCCAGTGGACCACCAGAGAAGCCCAATATTGTGATATTATTGATAAAGCAATGCCTTTCCCTAGGAGAGAGAAGTTTCTCCTTTTTCTTAGAATGGTGACATCTAGGAAGAGAACGTTATACAGTAGGTAAATGCAGAAGAGAAAGAAGTCTCCAGAGCTGGCTTCAGCCCCTGATGACCTAGTGTTGGTCATCAGAAAATCACTGATCTGCCCAAACAGGGCAGACGTGAGCTTAAGATCACGTGGCATGTGTTAGAAGCTCCAGCCTGGAAGGGCTCTCAGAGATCAGAATGGGTGCTGAGAACATGGATGGACCTAGGGATGATCATACTGTGTGAAGTAAGTCAGAAAGAAAGACAATTACCATGTGATACCACTTACATGAGGGTTTCTCCAATGGGTCAGTGGTAAAGAATCCACCTGCCATGAGGAGATGCAGGAGACACGGGTTCAATATCTGGGTTGGGAAGATCCCCTGGAGGAGGAATGGCAGCCCACTCCAGTATCCTCGCCTGGAGAATCCCATGGACAGGGGAGTCTGGCGGGCTACAGTCGATAGGGTCGCAAAGAATCGGACATGACCGAGCGACTGAGTACACACGTGCATTTAGTTCCCCTTCACTTTCTGCCATAAGGGTGGTATCATCTTCATATCTGATGTTATCGATATTTCTTCCAGCAATCTTGATTCCAGCTTGTGCTTCATCCAGCCTGGAATTTCACACGATGCACTCTGCATATAAGTTAAATAAGCAGGGTGACAATATACAGCCGTGATGTACTCCTTTCCCGATTTGGAACCAATCCATTGTTCCGTGTCCAGTTCTAACTGTTGCATCCTGACCTGCATACAGATTTATCAGGAGGCAGGTAAGGTAGTCTGGTATTCCCATCTCTTGAAGAATTTTCCACAGTTTGTTGTGATCCACACAGTCAAAGGCTTTGGCATAGTCAATAAAGCAGAAATAGATGGTTTTCTGGAACTCTCTTGCTTTTTCAATGACCCAACAGATGTTGGCAATTTGATCTCTGGTTCCTCTTGCCTTTTCTAAAACCAGCTTGAACATCTGGAAGTTCACAGTTCACATACAGTTGAAGCTTGGCTTGGAGAATTTTGAGCATTACTTTGCTGGTGTGTGAGATGAGTGCAATTGTGCGGTAGTTTGAACATTCTTTGGCATTGCCTTTCTTTGGGATTGGAATGAAAACTGACCTTTTACAGTCCTGTGACCACTGCTGAGTTTTCCAAATGTGCTGGCATATTGAGTGCAGCACTTTCATAGCATCATCTTTCAGGATTTGAAATAGCTCAACTGGAATTCCATCACCTCCACTAGCTTTGTTCATAGTGATGCTTCCTAAGGCCCTCTTGACTTCACATTTCAGGTTGTCTGGCTCTAGGTGAGTGATCACACCATTGTGGTTATCTGGGTCATTAAGATCTTTTTTGTACAGTTCTTCTGTGTATTCTTGCCACCTCTTCTTAATATCATCTGCTTCTGTTAGGTCCATACCATTTCTGTCCTTTATTGTGCCCATCTTTGTGTAATATGTTCCCTTGGTATCATTAATTTTCTTGAAGAGATCTCTAGTCTTTCCCATTCTATTATTTTCCTCTTTTTCTTTGCATTGATGACTGAGGAAGGCTTTCTTATCTCTCTTTGGAACTCTGCATTCAGATGGGTATATCTCTCCTTTTCTCCTTTACCTTTGGCCTCTCCTCTTTTCTCAGCTATTTGTACAAGGCCTCCTCAATCAAACATTTTGCCTTTTTGCATTTCTTTTTCTTGGGGATGGTCTTGATCACTGCTTCCTGTACAATGTCACGAACCTCCATCCATAGTTCTTCAGGAACTCTATCAGCTCTAATCCCTTGAATCTATTTGTCACTTCCACTGTATTAATCTTAAGGAAAATATTAAAAGGTATATATATATATATATATATATATATATATATATATTACTCACTTTGCTGTACAGCAGAAAGTAACACACATTGTAAGTCAACCATACTTCAATAAAATTTTAAAAAAGAGTGGATTGCTGAGTTGGTCTGCTCCCCAGGGAGGCACTTCCATCTCCACACAGCCTGGACCTAACTTCTGCTCAACTTCAGATAGTCCTGCAGGGCTACAAAGGTTCAGGGCTTGTGAATAATTGGGCATCCAGGCAAGGACTGGGGGCCCTGAAAAGCAGGTGCAGCAGCCTGACCGCCTGCCCAGCACTGGCTTCTCAGCTCCCCTTCTTTCTCTGCTCATCACTGGATGCAGGTCTGAAGGGTCACTTGTTTTACTGGTTTTGTGTTTGCATGGAAATAAACCACAGTAGTATTTACAGTTGGGCTTCCCCGATGGCTCAGTGGTAAAGAATCCACCTGCAATGCAAGAGACACTGGTTCAATCCCTGGGTTGGAAAAATCCCCTGGAGGAGGACACGGCAACCCACTCCAGTATTCTTTCCTAGAGAATCCTGTGGACAGAAGAGCCTGGCGGGCTATAGTCCACATGGTTGCAAAGAGTCACACAACTGAAGCAGTTTAGCACGCACGTAATATTGACAGTGAGCATTTATTGAGCCTTGCTACAGGACAAATGCTGGGGCAAGGGCCTGCAAGCCTCATCTCACAAAACTCTGTGTGAGATGTTCTTTCTAGGGAGCTGATGCTCAGAGAGATTAACTCTAGCAAGATCATGTAGCTAAACACACAGCTGGTACCAAAATCCCAACCTGTCACCCTGTAAACTCCTTGCTCTTAACTACAGCTCTTAGCCACTTGACGTTCTCAAGACACAATCCTCACCAATGTCAGCAGTGCCCTGTAGCAGTTATTTGATCACTGTTCATCAGACAAACATATCTTTGCACCCTGCACTCTGTAACGTACGATGCACATAAATTCAACGAGTGAGGAAGCAGGCTTTGGGGCAGAATGGTGTGTGTGTGAATACCTGGAAGAAAGGAAGTGGAGCAGGGAGGTGGGATGTAGACATTCAAAGTCAGGGCGTCAGGCATCCCAGATGGAGGGCACCCTGGGAGGTGTGGACTCATGCAGGGCACATCCAGGAACCTCCAGGTCCCAGTCCATCAGTGTGGGCAGAACAGAACACCCTTTAGTGGACTTGGAAGGACAAACCCTCAGGGCATCCCTTCTGAGCTAGGAAACGGGGATTTCATTTGCCCAGCAAGAAACTCTTGAGCAGAGGAAATGACATGATCTGAGCTGTGATTTAAGCCTTGGTGTGCAAGTTAGATTGGAGGGTGGCCGAAGCGGGGGCAGGTAGACGGGTTATAAGAAGACGCGATCACCCAGCAGAGAAGCACTGAGGCTCTGAACCATGGTCACAGTAGGGAAATCAAAAAGGAGGGAAGAATGTGCATCGGAAAGAGAAGACATGGAATGAAATGGAAGCAGAAGAGAGGCAAAAGGGGGGTGAACTGAGCCCAGCTGGGTTTAAGGGTTTGGAGGGAGGGACACCAAGAAGAGAGAATTGCAGACTAAGAAGGTAGAAAAACCTTTCCCCAACACGTGGCCTCCAGTGGCGGGTGTGGGCTCCAGCAATGGCAGAAACAGACAGGTGAATGGAAGGTCGAGAGAAGGGAATAAAGAGAGAGCACAGAGGATTAACAATGGGACAATGAGGACCCAATGCTGAGGAAGCAGGAGATGGTCAAGGGCTCCAAGAAGATGACACGTTGGAGATGACACAGCTGCACATGGTCACAGGGTCAAGGGGAAGGGAGGAGGTCAATAAAAGCATCCAGGAGGCTGAGGTAAGTGCTGGGGATGGAGCCGAGCAGATGGGACCCAAACAGGCTGGCAGCTTCGGCAAGACCTACCTTCTGCACCAACCAGATCCAGGTTTCTGAGTCTGGAGACAGTGTTACTCTCCTGGGTACCCTGCAATGCACAAGACGCAACTTACACAGGGGAGTTACTAAGCAACCTGAGATGCAGAATCAAGACATCAGTACCCACTCGCTTATAGTCTCCCTCCCACCAGCATTAACGGAAGACACACTGACACACGGCTGGAAGTGAAAAGGGCTCCAAAATGCTTTCCTGGAAAGTCGAGGAGCTTGCACAGCCCACGGTGTACCTGAGAGTGAAGGAGGCAGGGCAGGGGTGGGGGAGGGTGCTCACCTGCCTCCATGCAGAATGTAGGGTGGGCAAGTCTGGGCAAAATCTCACTTCCGCACGCTTATCCTAGAAAGTCACTCAAATTACTTGGACCTGAGTAAGGAGGACTATGGGCTTCGAGGTGGCTCAGCAGTAAAGAATCCGCCTGCAGTGCAGGAGTCACAGGAGATGCAGGTTTGATCCCTGGGTTGGGAAGATCGTCTGGAGGAGGGATTGGCAACCCACTCCAGTATTCTTGCCTGGAAAATCCTATGGACAGAGGAGCCTGACTGTCTGCAGTTCATAGGGTTGCAAAGAGTCGGACACGACTGAAGCGAATGACAAGGAGGAATAAGGGCGGATCCACAGTTGAAGGTGGAAAGACTGCAAAATGAGGACATGTTGGTTCAGCCCTGTATGCTAACCTGAGAGCCTGGAAAACAGCCTGAAGCCTGCTCCCTGGGGCTGCAAGAGGCAGGGATGACCCTCATGCTCTGAGCAGAGCAGAGATGTGGTGGAGGGGACCCATGTGCCACTGCTAGAGGAGGCAAGCTCAGCCTGCTGGGAGGGCAGGCTCCCCACAGCACAGTTGGCAGGCTCTCCTACAGCTCTGCCCCCTGCTTAGGAAAAACGGCTGGTTGTTTAAACAGTCAAGGTGAAATACAACCAACCTAAACCTTTCCCTCTTGACAGTGCCTAAAAGATGAGAGCCGTGACCTATACAGTCTCTGATGGAGCCCATCTCAGCCACTAAGCCCCAACAAGTGTCAACAGAGAGAAGACGATTACTGAGCATATTAAGAGATTTGCCAGTTCCAAAGGGACAACCATGTCAGTCAGAGTTAAGCCCAGTAAAAGAATTGCTGCAAGGAGAAGAACACATTTTTTTAAAACTCTACTATATTCTCAGCAGGGTTTTCTTAGTGGCTCAGACAGTAAAGAATCTGCCTGCAATGCAGGAGCCACAGATTTGATCCCTGGTTCAGGAAGATCCCATGGAGAAGGGAATGGACACCCACTCCAGTATTCTTGCCTGGAGAATTCCACGGACAGAGGAGCCTGGTGGGCTCGTCCATGGGATTGCAAAGAGTTGGACATGACTGAGCAATTAACACACACATATTCTCAGTATGGTTTGAAAAGACCCTACCATTAAAATCAAAGCAGGCTATCTTGGAAAAAAAAGAGCTACTTCAAATTTAAAGGAGACCTATGTGAAAAAATATATATGCTTAGATATGCAGTACATGTATATCCTCAGATATAAAAATGTACATATATTATATATACATATACATGTATACATACATATACATATATGCATACATACATATATATGTATATACATATAAAGTATGTATATCCTCAGATACGCAAGTGATACCACCCTTACGGCAGAAATAAAAGAGGAACCGAAGAGCCTCTTGATGAAAATGAAAGGGCAGAGTGAAAAAGTTGGCTTAAAACTCAACATTCAAAAAACTGAGATCATGGTATCCAGTCTCATCACTTCATGGCAAATAGATGGGGAAACAATGAAAACAGTGACAGACTTTATTTTCTTGCACTTCAAAATCACTGCAGATGGTGACTGCAACCATGAAATTAAAAGACGCTTGCTCCTTCAACGAAAAGCTATGACCAAACTAGACAGCATATTAAAAAGCAGAGACATTACTTTACCAACAAAGGTCCATCTAGTCAAAGCTATGGTTTTTCCAGTAGTCATGTATGGATGTGAAAGTTGGACCATAAAAAGCTGAGCGCCAAAGAACTGATACTTTTGAACTGTGGTGTTTGGAGAAGATTCTTGAGAGTTCCTTGAACTGCAAGGAGATCCAACCAGTCCATCCTAAAGGAGATCAGTCCTGAATATTCATTGGAAGGACTGATGCTGAAGCTGAAACTCCAATACTTTGGCCTCCTGATGGCAAAGAAATAACTCACTGGAAAAGACCCTGATGCTGGGAAAGATTGAAAGCAGGAGGAGAAGGGGACAACAGAGGATGAGATGGTTGGATGGCATCAGAGACTTGCCATGAGTTTGAGTAAGCTCCGGGAGTTGGTGATGGACAGGGAAACCTGGTGTGCTACATTCCGTGGGGTCACAAAGAGTCAGACACGACTGAGCAACTGAACTGACTGATGTGGGAAACAGGATGACTGAACATTTTCACTTAACAGTGGCAATGGTGTTTGCTGTGTGCCGTGCACAGTCCCTCAGTCGTGTCCGACTCCTTGCGACCCCATGGACTGTAGCCCACCAGGGTCCTCTGCCCATGGGATTCTCCAGGCAAGGATACTGGAGTGGGTGTCCATTCCCTTCTAAAGGGGATCTTCCAGAACCAGGGATTGAACCCAAGTCTCTTGGGCCTCCTTCATTGGCAGGTGGATTCTTTACCACTGCACAACCTGGAAATCTCAAAACAGTTTATGGTGCATTGAGAAAAGCAAACACTAACCTAATCGAGCAGATGGGAAAATGCTTCCAGGACTATAAGGAAAAAGATAAGATGGCAATTGAAGAAAAAATGCGAGTTTAATTCCATCATGTACATTCATGCACCAAATACTCTTGGAGAGCCTGTTGGGTTCCAGACTGCTGGGTGTTGTGACGTGTCGGGGAGCAAAAGAGACAAAGATCCCAGCTCAGCTCACATTGTGGCTGGAGCCACAGACCACACACTGAGGCTACAGCTATGAGAGGACAGTGAGGGTGGCAGAAAAGGGGGAAAGTGAGACAGGTAAAGGAGGTCCCAGGATGAGGGGGAAAGGGTCAGGTGCCAATAAGGTGGTCTGAGTGGATCAAGGTAACAAGATGCTATTTGAGCAAAGACTGGCAGGGGTATGGGGGCAGGGTCCTAGCATGGGGTCATTTGGGCAAAAGCATCTCATGCGAGGAACGAGCACAGAGCCCTGGGATGAGAGGGCCTGGCATGGCCAAGGAATAACAAGGCACCTTGGGTTGCCATGAGTGATGGGGGGAGTGGCCACTGATGAGGCCAAGCAGCAATGGGAGTGAAAGTGAAGTGAAAGTCACTCAGTCACGTCCAACTCTTTGCAACCCCATGGCCTATACAGTCCATGGAATTCTCCAGGCCAGAATACTGGAGTGGGTAGCCTTTCCTTTCTCCAGGGGATTTTCCCAACCCAGGGATCGAACCCAGGTCTCCCACATTGCCGGTGGATTCTTTACCAGCTGAGCCACAATGGGGGTGGGGGAGACACAATGGCCTTAGTTATGGCTTCTATTCTAATGAGACAGGAAAACATCCCTGAGAGATTATTTTTGAACAGAGGAGTGACCTGCTTATATTTAATTTTAAAAGAATCATTCTGTCGACTGTGTTGAAAAAAGATTGGGGTCAGAGAGAAGACAGGGTACAGGGATGAGAAGAGGGAGGCCAGTTCAGTAATAGGAGAAATTTAGCAATAATGTGACACTGGGATGCAGCAATGGGGTGCTGGAAGTTGGTCAGTCTCTGGATAAGTTCAGAAGGCAATGCGGTGCTAAAAAGATTTCTTTGCGGTTTTGATGTGGGGAGAGACACAGAGGAATGCGGAAGGTTTCCAAATTTTCTGGCAGGAGTTACTGGAAGTCTGAAGGTGCCATCACCTGAGACAGGAGGATGCTGGCAGGCAGGTCAAGGGACTGAATCAGGAAGTCAGTTTTAAACTTAATAGGCTGGGATAGTCTGTTGGGCATCCAAGTGGGAAAGTCAAGTTGAAAGTCTGGAATTCTGGACAGAGGTCAGCACTAAAGATGTCAATTCTAGACTCTCAGCCTCAGGATATACCTCAGCACACTCACACCTGGACTAGATCATGGAGGTGCACTCTGAGCCCTGCTATGGGAATATGTTCTACTGAATCACAGCATGTGCTGTGCTGTGGGCTAAGTCGCTCAGTTGTGTCAGACTCTTTGCGACTCAATGGACTGTAGCCTGCCAGGCTCCTCTGTCCATGGGATTCTCCAGGCAAGAATCCCCTTTTTCCTTCTCTTTCTCCAAGGGCTCTTCCCAGATCAGGGATCAAACCCGTGTCTCTTACGTCTCCTGCACTGGCAGCAGGTTCTTTACCACTAGCGCCACCTGGGAAGCCTCAGCAAGGTCCTGGAGATAAATTAATTCTTTTTGTAACTGAATCCAAGCCTTAACAAGCAGGCCAATAAGTCAAGAGATGAGTTGTTGAGGCAAGAAATAGATGCATTATTTAGATAGCCAGCAGACCAAGAAGATGGTGAACTACTGTCCCAAAGAACCATCTCACCCATGTTTAAAATTCAGACTTCTTGGATACTAAAAGGGGAGGGATGTAGTTGGTTATTGTAAACTTCTTGGGACCAGAACCCTTTGTTCTTACAGCTGTCCATGTAGGTATGATCACAAAGTGCTCCTATAAACCTCTAACAAGACAAATGTTACTCTCTGTTCTGCCACTTTTTATTTCTATATAATGGAAAAGTGTTATACCCTTAAACAGAGCCCTGAGAATGGATTATTCTGTATATTCCAGGCTACAGGTAACATTCTTAGCTGGTGACAAAAACAATAGAATACAAAGGCTAAACTAAAAGTTCTTGTTGTTCAGTCGCAGAGTGTCCCACTCTTTGTAACCCCAAGAACCGCAGCATGCCAGGCTCCTCTGTCCTCCTGTAACTCCCAGAGTTTGCTCATGTCCATTGAGTCCATGATACTATCAAACCATCTCATCCTTTGTCTGTCCTTTGCCTTCAGTCTTTCCCAGCATCAAGGTCTTTCTCAGTAAGTCAGCTCTTTGCATCAGGTGGCCAAAGTATTGGAGCTTCAGCTTCAGCATCAGTCCTTCCAATGAATATTCAGGGTTGATTTCCTTTAGGATGGACTGGTTTGACCTCCTTGCTGCCCAAGGGACTCTCAAGAGTCTTCTCCAGCATCCCATTTTGAGAGAATTAATTCTTCAGCACTCAGCCTTCCTTATGGTCCAACTCTCACATCCATACATGACTACTGGGAAAACCATAGCCTTGACTATATGGACCTTTGTCAGCAAAGTTATATCTCTGCTTTTTAATACACTGTCTAGGTTTGTCATAGCATCCATTCCAAGGAGCAAGCATCTTCTGATTTCATGGTTGCTGTCACTGTCCCAGTGATTTTTGGAGCCCAAGAAAATAAAGTCTGTCACTGCTTCCACTTCAAAGTAAAAGAGGCAGAGTCATCCAATATGAATTCAGATTTCTTCTTCTCTGTTACAGTTGTAGCCAACCAGCCAACTACCAACATTGCAAAAGACAACTTTAGAAGAAACCTGTTAGCCAGTTGGTCATTAAAAGAATTGCAAGAATGTCAGTTAGTGGGAAAGAAGGTAGTAAAGGAAGATACCCATCAAGTTATACAAATAGACATGATATTTGCTGAGTGGTTTTTGCCCAAGACTGGAAGTCCTTAAGTCCCTCTACTTGTGCATAAGGATGGGCACTGGTGAGAGTGGTCTAGAGGGGCATGACCGCTGCTGAGTGAGAACTCAGGATGGAATTTACCATCAGTCTTTGTGGATGGACCAGTCTCTGAGTTCTCACCATGCGCCAGGCACTGGTGGGAGGGGGCAGCTACAGACAGGAGATAAAACACAGCCCCCTTTCTTTTCTCCCCCCCCAACCCCCTCTCCACCCCCAGCTGACCTTTTAGTCCAGGAAGATTGAGGGCAACTTCTCCAAGAAGCATTCCATGAATCCCACGTTACCCTTTCCAATGGGGAGAAAAGAAAATTACGCACACCCTCCTTCTGTCCTTGGTCCTTCCTTCTCCCACTTCTCCTGTGTAAATCCTGCAAAAAGAGAACTATTGGATTGGCCTAATTGATGGTGAAACCTGCTCATTCTCAGGGGAAAGTAAGGGAGGGTGTCCTCCAAGAGCATTGCAAGCCATAACGACAAAGCAGGGGATCTGAACTCCCCTCGGCTCTGCCAGGAACATTTGACACATTCGGCAACATCCGGAGATGTTTTCCATGATCTCAACTGGGCCAAGGGAGCGCTACTAGTCGTGGGTAGGTACTAGTCGTGGTAGCAGTGGGTGCATCTGGTCGGTGCATAGAGACCAGGAAGGTCAGTAAACCTCCTGTAGTGCAGAGGACAGCCCAAAAGCTGGACCCAGCCCAGAGAAGGGTGAAGAAGGACTCAGCTCAGAATGTCAGTAGTGCTGAAGGTGAGAAACCGTGGTCCAAAGAGATGAAGCCAGGTATACAGAGAGATCAGGGCAAATTCTTCAGTATCCCTGCGGAAAATTCTAAACAAATGCTTTATTTGCTGATAGTGTCATCAGCAGCATTACTTACACGTTTTCTTCCCTTCCATCTTGATGCTATGACACTGGTAACGCAGAGGTTACTGTGAGGGCACAAATGAGAGGCTGGCAAGCCACAGGCAGGTTTTTCTTAACCTAACCACACGACTGCACTCAATTCTTATAGTGACCTTTTGACTCATCAACTTCTTCATCATCTCATGGAGTGTTGGAACTAGAAATGGTTCTGTTACCAGATCACAAACATTGATCTACCTAGAGGGTATTAAAAGGGGAAAGGTAATGAAAGCTGGCCAATGAAACTCTTTAAAGGATGCCTAAAGATACAGACTCACATCCTACAGACTAATGGGTAAAGACATTGGTTGGACGTCTTAATCAGATGTCAAACCTGATCTTTTGGGGAGCATTTTATCACTTCCTTAATAAATGGAAATCTAAATTAAAATAGATACAAAGTCAGAGTTGATTTTTACATTAAAACTGCTTTATATGTTCAAAGGGTAGCTTTCTGAAGGCTCCTGCCTTTTCAAGCTTTAAATAATGTAGTAAAATATTAAGACAGCCTTTGATTGTGGAAGTGATTTCTGCTCTCTTCCTCTTGCTGTTATTTCAGTAGTTCAGGCCCACGGTTCAGACACTAAGGGTTGTACCACATGCTGGTGGTTTAAGGTTTTTTTTTATGGTGTGTTGGGTTGTATGGGTTAGGTTTTGTCTGTTGATTCTTACCAGCTGTGGAAAATCACATAAGTAGAGACACAAAAGGAAATGATTTCCTCCAGTGTTTTTGGTACCATGTCTCCAGGAGGCTTTATACAATGTACTTGCTAACCAAATGCAAGTTCCTGTGTCCCACGCACAGTGAAGCAAACAAAATGAAATGTTGGCATTTGGAGCACAGAAAGGTTTATTGCAGGGCCAGGCAAGGAGAATGGGTGACTTGTGCCCCCCAAAACCCAACCTCCCCAAAGGTTTTCAGCAAAGTGCTTTTATTTTTTTAATTATTTTCCACTATAGTTTATTACAAGATATTGAATCCCATTCCACATGCTATACAGTAGTATCTTATTGTTTATTTTATACACAGTAGCTTGCATCTGCCAATCCCAAACTCCTGATTTATCTCCCACTTCACTTTCCCCTTTTACCTGGTGGGCTACAGTCCGTGGGATCACAAAGAGTTGGACATGACTGAGCAACACATACTCTCCCTTCACTCACTTTCCCCTTTGGTCGCCGTAAGTTTATTTTCTGTCTTTGAGTCTGTTTCTGTTTTGTAAATAAGTTCATTTGTATCCTATGTTAAGTTCCACATCTAAGTGCCATCATCTATCATCTTTCTCTGTCTGACTTACTTCATTTGGTGTGATCATCTCTACGTCTATCCATGTTGTGGCAAATGGCATCATTTCACACTCTTTAATGGCTGAGTAGTATTCCTATATATATATATGTGTGTGTATACACACCACATCTTCTTTACCCATTCGTCTGTCAATGGACATTTAAGTTGCTTCCATGTCTTGATTATTGTAAATTGTGCTGCTTTAAACATTAGGGTCCATGCATCTTTTTGAATTAGCATTTTCTCCAGATAGTTGTTCAGGAGTGGGATCAGCAAAGTGTTTTTAAAGGCAAGGTGAGGGAGGGGCATGATTGGTTGTTGCAAACTTCTTGGTGTCGGAATCCTTTGTTCTTGCAGCTGTCCACACGGGTCAGTTTACAATGCTCCTGTAAATCTCCAACAAGACAACTGTTATTCTCTGTTCTGTACTTATTAATCTCCATATGAAAGGGACAGTGTCATACCCTTAAAGGTCAGAGCCTTGAGAATCAGCTATCCTACGTATTTCCTGGAGAAGGAAATGGCAACCCACCCCAGTATTCTTGCCTGGAAAATCCCATGGACAGGGGAGCCTGGCAGGCTACAGACCATGGGGTTGCAAAGAGTCAGACACAACCGAATGACTAGCACTCACACTATCCTATATGTTTCAGGCTACAGGCAACATCGATTACAAAGGTTAAAGTAAAAGAAACAGATTAAATATGGGGTCACATTTGTTCTTTTATTGCAAACTTATCTTCTGTGGCTTTGGTTTTACCAAAGGGTAGCATCTCTTTCATGGAAGCTGCAATAATGTCCTCCAAGGAGTCCCCTTCAACATCATTCAGGCATTTAGAGTTATACCACCTGAGATACAAAGCAGAAAGATATTTTCAGAAGAGAGGACAGCCCACTGAGATCATGCAGTCAGCTACCAGAAGCTGCTTCATCTGCACTTGTGTCTCTGATTCACTGAGTCACTGACCTGCTCCACTTCGCTTTACACCGCCAGGGCTGACACAGGCCCAGGAAATCAGCAGGACATCAGGAAGACGAACAGACTGACAATGACTCTCTCACTGGTTACAGGTGGCTCAGAAGGATGCTTCAAAGACTGAAATTTTGCTAATAAAAGTCCTAATTCCAAATGCCTGGGACCAATTTATTTAATGTAATGTTTTCCTGTGATTTGCCTTCAGTTCAGTTCAGTCACTCAGTCGTGTTTGTTTGCGACCCCATGGACTGCAGCACGCCAAGCCTCCCTGTCCATCACCAACTCCTGGAGCTTGCTCAAACTCATCTCCATCGAGTCAGTGATGCCATCCAACTATCTCATCCTCTGTCATCCCCTTCTCCCCTGCCTTCAATCTTCCCAGCATCAGGGTCTTTTCCAGTGAGTCAGTTCTTTGCATCAGGTGGCCAGAGTATTGGAGAAAGGGCTAATAATATGTTAGCAAGGGAAGTGACAAGGGGACTCAGCATCTCCTACTTGGTAGAGTGGGAATTCCCTGAGGGAAAAGAAGGAGAAAGAATCACTCTTGTGCCCATTATGTGCAGATCCTATAGAAGCCTCACAGAAGGTCCCCCTACCACCCTGAGGGGTGGCTCTGTCAGGAATTATAGTCACGAGACTCGGAGAGATTGGGCAACCTGTACAGAGTCAGAGCAAGGACGTGGTGGGGAAGGGAGCTGATCTCAGGCTGCCTCAAGTCAAGTTTCTTTCCCAAGCCCATCCCATGTTGTTTGAGATTTTCCCACACAAAGCCTGTCCAGTGTCTCCAGCAGCCCAGCCTTCCACGGGTGGGACTCACCCTGGAGACCCCCTTCCCTGCACGTCTCGTTGCACACGTGTGAGGTTGAGTGGCCCATGGCATTGTGCCCTCAGTCACAAGGAAGAAGGAGAAAGAGACCAGGGATGCAGGAGAAAGGTGAGTGCTCTGGGTCTTACCTGCCTGCAGCCCAAGGGACCTGGAACAGCCACTACAACAGGCCCCTTGGCCAGGCCGGCAGGGAACCACACCCCAGGACTGCAGCCTGACTCATGCTGCAGGAGCATGCCAGCTGTGTCCTGGCTGCTTCCACATGGCCCTTTCACCATGACTTTACTCCACACCTGGGGAGTGGGTGTGCAACTCTGCCAGCTCCAAAGCCCAGTCGCACATCAGGGGTTGGACCATAACCACAGAGTGGTATGCAGGTCCGCAGACCTGCCGTGAGCTCACCTAGATTGGAAACTGCACGAGGGGCACGCTTCCTGCTGTGACTGCAGACAGAACCACCTACTCATGGTTCTTGACTTTCACATCAGCTCCCAGGACTGCTGGGACCATCCTCACAAACTGGATGACTCAAAACAACAGGAATCTGCTATCTCAAAGCTGTGGAGGCTTGGAGTCCAAAATCAAGATGTCAGCAGGGCCTCGTTGTCCCCTGGAGCCTCGTCCCAGCCTCCGGTGATTGTTGGCAGTCCTTGACTGGGGGCCACATCACTCCAGGCTCTGCCTCACACCTGAAATGAGCTTCCTCCCCATGACTGCGTCTCCCCCGTGTGTCTATGTCCATATCTCCTCTTCTTATAAGGACACCAGTCACTGGATTTAGGGTCCACCCTGATCCAATACTAATTCCTCTTAACTGGATTATATGTGCAAAGACCCTATTTCCCAGGTCACATTCAAGGATGACCACACAGGGAGTTGGGACTTCCATGAAGCTTTCTGGGGGACACGTGTCAACACACGACTTTTTTTCATATTGATTGATATATCTATTTGGCTACATCAGGTCTTAGCTGTGGCATGCAGGATTGGCAACAGGCTTCTCTCTAGTCATGGCGCAGGGGCTCTAGATTGCATGGGTTCAGTAGCTGCAGTGCCTGGGCTTAGTTGCCCCGCAGCATGAAACACAACTTTTTATCCTAGTTCTCTGTGCATTTCATTTACCCCTGAGGAAACCCTCATCCATCTAGTCATCATCAATAGATCCCTGAGCCTCATTGCCTTCCCACTGACCATCAGCCTTACCCATCACTGAGTTTACCTTCAGCAATCTCTGCTGGTAAGTGTCCAGAACTCCATCCCTGCCAGAGAGCCAACTCTGCAGGGGTCTCACTTAGTCACTTCCACCCTCAGATCCTACATAACAGATCCATCTTAACACCCCACCTCTAACAAACCTATACAGTGTATTAAAAAGCAGAGATATCACTTTGCCAACAAAGGTCCATGTAGTCAAAGCTATGGCTTTTCCAGTAGTCATGTACAGAGGTGAGAGTTGTACTGTAAAGAAGGCTGATCACCAAAGAATTGATGTTTTCAAACTGTGGTGCTGGAGAAGACTCTTGAGAGTCCTTTGGACACCAAGGGGATCAAACCAGTCAATGCTAAAGGAAATCAACCCTGAATGTTCATTGGAAGGACTGATGCTGAAGCTGAAGCTCCAGTACTTTGGCCACCTGATTGGAAAAGACTCTGATGTTGGGAAAGATTGAGGGCAGGAGGAGAAAGGGGTGACAGAGGATGAGATGGTTGGATGGCATCACTGACTCAATGGACATGAGTCTGAGCAAACTCGGGAGATAGTGAAGGACAGGGAAGCCTGGCGTGCTGCAATCCATCGGGTGGCAAAGAGTCAGACACGACTGAGTGACTGAACAACAGTCAGCAACCTTCTGCCCCACTCCTCAATGCTAGGTCTTTGCCAGGTCGTGCAGGCCTGGGTGCCTTCCAGGTCCCGTGGGATCCTGCATCTCCATGGCAACAAGGAAGCCCAGGGCTGGAGACCAGCAGCTGGTGGCACAGACACGAGGGGAGAGTGTCAGGCCCTGCCCACCACAGGTCAAGGGACCAGGATGAGTAGTGATTGCAAGAGCTTCTTACAACCTGGCCCCTAACCATTAGCCAGGGAGGGGGTCCTCAGGCCAGAAAGCAAAGGAAAGGTGTGGATGTGGAGGGTCCCATCCAGAGCTGGGAACATGCACAGTAAGGCATGGACTCTACCCAGCAGCTCTCTGAAGGGTGGAAGGGGCTTTTGGGGGTAAAAAGAATGGGGCATTGGCCCAGGAGGCAGTAGGCAGGGATTCCATCCAGCTACAGACAAGGAGGCTTACTGGCTCCATCAGCTGCCAGAGCGGACTCCCTTCTGTGGGGTTGGCCACACGGCCCATTAGCACCCACTGGCAGAAAAGCAGAGGCATGCACCAAGCTTTAACTCACAACCTTCAAAAGCGCTTACAACCAGAAAAGTACCATCCATTGACGTCATGCTTTCTGGAAAGTGGGAGGAGACTGACAATCGTTCCCTCCTACAGCACAAGCCCTCAGCCCTGCTCAGATGCAGACCTGTCCGGTGGATAAGCATCCACCTACCAATGCAGTGGACGTGAGTTCGATCCCTGGTCTGGGGAGATACCACATGATGCAGGGCAACTAAGCCCGAGCACCACAACTATTGATCCTGTGCCCTGGGGCCTGAGCATCACAACTACTGAAGCCCACTGCTGCTGCTGCTGCTGCTGAGTCACTTCAGTCGTGTCCGACTCTGTGCGACCCCAGAGACAGCAGCCCGTCAGGCTCCCCCATCCCTGGGATTCTCCAGGCAAGAACACTGGAGTGGGTTGCCATTTCCTTCTCCAATGCATGAAAGTGAAAAGGGAAGGTGAAGTCGCTCAGTCGCGTCCGACTCCTAGCGATCCCATGGACTGCAGCCAACCAGGCTCCTCCGTTCATGGGATTTTCCAGGCAAAAGTACTGGAGTGGGGTGCCATTGCCTTCTCCAACTGAAGCCCACACACTGCAGTAAAGACACGTCCCTGCTCGCCACCACTAGAGAAAGTCTGTGTGCACCAATGAGGAATCAGTGCAGCTGAAAATTAATTCTATATTGATCACATTTGAAATAATCATATTTTTATATGTCATGTATAATCGTATATGTACTACATACATTTTATAATACTTAGACTGTTACTACTTAATATAATTTATGTAATACAGTATTAAAATTTCACTTGTTTAATCTACCCAAAAAAGCATGCAGAGTAATGATAGTAAAGATGATGCAAGATTTCCTGAGAATATGAGTCCCAGCAGGTGTTCTCCACCGGAAGTTCTCCTTCATCGGATAAGCTTAGGAAGTGCCATATATTTCCTCCCTCCTTCGAAAATACACATTTGCACACAATTAAGGAACCTGGTCTTGGGCTTCCCTGGTAGCTCAGCCAGTAAAGGGTCTGTCTGCAGTACAGGAGACCCAGGTTCAATCCCTGGGTTGGGAAGATCCCTGGGAGAAGGAAATGGCAACCCACTCTAGTACTCTTGCCTGGAGAATCCCATGGACGGAGGAACCTGGCAGGCTGCAGTCCATGGGGTCGCAAAGAGTCGGACACGACTGATCGAGGCTACCATACCATACACAGGAACCTAGTTACATAACGAACCGGCATTTCCCCCCAAATGGTATTTTTTCCATTCTGTCCATTTACATCCCACGGAACCTACTTTGAGAAATGCTTTGCCAACATACAGAGAGCACCTGCAACCACCAGAGAGGCTGTAGGTGCAGCATGAATGCCACGTGCAGAACACCCCAGGCTCAGCGGGAAACAGCCGAAAAGAAACAGTGCTCCCCGGAAACAGCGCATTCCATTTCCGGGTCAGTAACCCTCAAGATCAGAGTCGATGTCTTCGAAGGGCTGATGGGAGCAGGCCAGGCAGCAACCTCATCGGCCACGGAATGAATCACCTTCAGGTCTAAATCACAGCCTGTTTCGCACAGGCAAGACAATTACCTTGGGAGGGAAGGAGCGTAATAAGCATTAAATACCGTGTGCTGCAAACACCCACCTCCGGGGTCACAGGGCGTGCAGTTGGGAATGTTTCCACTACTTAGTAAAAAAAAAAAAACAACAACAACAATTTGCAAGGCTTCCCTAGTGGCTCAGTGTGTAAGAATCTGCCTACCAATGCAGGGAAGATGGGTTCGATCCCTGATCCAGGAAGATCCCACGTGCCCTGGAGTAACTAAGACCAAGCACCACAACTACAGAGCCTGTGCACTACAGCCCGGGAGCTTCAACTACTGAGCCCACGTGCCTCAGCTACTGGAGTCTCAATTCTCTAGAGCTGTTGCTTCCCCAGCAAGAGGAGCCGCTGCCATCAGAAGCCCAAGCGACACCGCTAGAGTAGCCCCTGCTCGCCACAAGTAGAGAAAGCCCATGCACAGCAAGGAAGACCCAGAACAGCCAAATAAATAAATGAAACTATTTAAAAATAAAACCTCTTTTCCTCCAGAGGCCAAGGATTTTCCATTCGAAAGGCGTGTCTCTGTCAAATTGTCAACCAGCTGTAGGATCTTAACAATATTCCATTCTCCGCTGTCTTTACTTTTGGGCGGGGGGACTGTTAGCAAGAGGAGGTTTGACAGCGATCAGCAAGTAGCCTCCATTAGCACCACCAGCTCTTTGTCTGACTTGGGGATGGGAGAGACCTCACTGTCCTGGGAAGAATCACTGGCATGGCCTCCCTTGTACCTTGGAAGTAATGTCACTAACTAGCCATGGCCTTGGGGAAGGGGTGGCAGGCCTCTGATGGTTTGAAAGGTCCTGAGATCTGACTTCTTCTCCCTGTCACAATGGACCATGGTCTGGCCCAGCGTCCACTCGACCAGGGGCTGAGTTCTCTCTGAAAGACCAGTCATTCTGATGATGTTGATTTCAGGATAACAGCCTTTTGGGACCCCATGGACGGAAGCCAGGTAAAGGATTTTCTCTGCTTGCCATCTCCTGTCAAGCGTAGCGTCACGCTCCTTCCAGAAGCTGTCATACCACCCCAACCTCTCCCTAAGGATGGAAACCTTCAACACTGGAGCAGCCTGAGACCCAGAGCATCTCCCAAGAAGCCACAAAGGTCACCACTTGGCAAGGCCAGAAGGGATCATGAGGGTTTCTTTCTGCCCATGGGTGGGACGGGGAAGGGTCTGAAGTTTTCTATCCACACCCTGGAACAAAAAGTCATGAAACCTTAGCCAAAGTCCAGTTTTGACTTCCTTCTCCCTCTTCAAGTTGCGAAAGATAAGCTTCTTCATAACCTGTCCATGGAGCAGGCATGCTTGCTAAATCACTTCAGTCGTGTCTGACTCTTTGCCACCCCATGGACTGTGGCCCTCCAGGCTCCTCTGTCCATGGGATTCTCCAGGCAAGAATACTGGAGTGGGTTGCCATTTCCTCCTCCAGGGGATCTTCCTGAGCCAGGAATCAAACCCGCCTGCATTGGCAGGTGGGTTCTTTACCACTAGCTCCACCTGGAAACATCCACATAGAAGGAAAAAAGGAACATGGGGGGAGAAGGAGGACAGCAGAAAGGCTAAATCGATGTTCCTACTTGAAGTGCCCACTTCTGGGATGCACTAGTTTGCCATCTGTGAGGGTCTACAGCTTAGTGTCCAGAAAAACAAAGCAAGCATGACGTCACTTGCTTAAGAGTCATGTTCCTCATCTGTTAGGTTCATCTGTCCCATTAGAAGGTGAACACAGGTACTCCAGCGGCGTCCTAAGGGTCTCCCTTAGCTCCCACCTGAGGCTCACTGGCAGGAAAAGGATCCAAGTGACTGGAGGGGGGTCGCTGTGGGGAAGGGGTCTACAAGGGAGGGCTGCCAGGCCTGGCAGGGAAGAGCAATGCCAGGAGATGCCCCACTCCAGTCCCAGGGCCAGAGCCCAGGAGGTAAAGTAAAGCATGCTGGACCAACAAGCTGGGCAGGGACCTGTGACTCGGAGGGCACCCTGGCAGCAGGCCCAGACACCGGGCAGGGGTCAGGCCCCTTCCTCCAGTGACACCAGAGGGAACCGCGCTGGCGGCCAAAACCAGAATGGGCTTGGAGAGCTGGGGTTCGCCTGCTTTCCTCCCCAAGAAGTTTCCAAAGCAGAGCTGGCTGCCCAGCAAAGCAGGACTCCCAAACAACACGAGCAGAGGCAGAGGTTCCCCTTTCCCTTGCAGGAGAAGAATTTCTCAACTTTATCTTCAAGGCAAGGAGGACTATAATTATTTAGCGTTAATTATGTCAATTCTCCAAGTAAGATACTGGAGTGAGTTGCCATGCCCTCCTCCAGGGGATCTTCCCAAACCAGGGATCAAACCCAGGTCTCCTGCATTGCAGGCAGATTCTTTACCACGTGAGCTACCAGGGGAGCCCGTATTTATTTTGTTTATTTTACGCCCCTGGGCAGATTTAATAGTGAAGTTTCTTTTAATCCAGGGAAGAGTTCCCCCAGAAGGGTGGGACCATGGCCACTTTCTTCCGCAAACATTCTCTTTTCCTGCTGTCCATTAGCCATCCACCTATCCCGTGAGAGCCAGGAGATCTTGGCGATGCAGAAGCAGCAACATTTTCCTCTTAAATCACAGTCCTGTGGGCCAAGCTACCCAGGTTGACAAAGTCCAAAGGGATGGAGTGATTGAGGAGTTGGCCAAGCTGCTCAAGGGGAGTCGAACTTGAGCACTTGGGGTCACCAGCACCCCCCATCAAGGTGCACCTGGCATTCACAACTGTATCCTTCCCAGCCCTTCCCAGCCTGGCACTGAGGAAACCACCCATAACGTACTTCGGGACACCTTGCATTGGAACAAGATGGGAGAGAGACTGAAGGCATGAATGCGGGAAACCAGCCCCGAGCTCCCTGTTTGGTCTCATTAGAAAGTGATGGTGGGGGTGGGGGAGGACCAGGGCAGGGGCTGGATGAGCCAGGCATGCCCGCACCCCGACATCTGTCTCCTCTCCCTCTCAACCCGTCTCCCTCACCCCTCTCTGCCCACACTCACCCTTGCAACTCCCAGCACCCAGAATGTCCAAGCATCTTCCCGCTCCCCAGTAAGGACAGCTTCCCGACCATCCAGCCTGAAACAGATTGGGGACAGGGGCCATCTGCGGCCCAAGAAGCCGTCAGCAGGAAGGCGATGGAGGGCTGGACCTGGCTTGGCAAACCCAGGGCTCTGCACACCCCTGTGCACATTACCAGCATCTCAGCATTTCCTCACCTGGGAACCCACCTCGCTGAGGGAGGAAACACATAAATCAAACCATTAAGGGGCACGGATGAGCTAATTAGCTGGCAAAGCGCTGGGCAAGGGCTTGGCAGTGTTGTTATTTTTAGTCAGGGGTTTTGAATCGGGACATGAGGCATCATTAACCGCTGCTGTGTCAGCTTTAACGAGGCACTCATTTAAGTCCAAGGATGCACGCTAGCACCTGCCCTAGGTCAAGTTTCCGTGGGCATGAGCCATACGGATCCCCAGAGGAGACGAGCAGTAGGCTGGGCAGGGGTGGGATCTCAAAACTGTTCTAACGTGCCCAGTTACCTCTGGACCCCGAGTCTGCCCTTGACCCATGGCTCTTGGTAGCAAAGCTCTTCAAAAGACGTGTCCACACACACACGTCTAGGTTCTTACTCTCCGTTCATTCACTTCATTCCATCCAATCCACCTGCTCGAGGTCACCAATGACTTCCCACTGAAAATGGCCAACTGACCCCCTAAAGTGACAGACTTTATTTTTGTGGGGCTCCAAAATCACTGCAGATGGTGATTGCAGTCATGAAATTAAAAGATGCTTGCTCCTTGGAAGAAAAGTTATGACCAACCTAGATAGCTTATTAAAAAGCAGAGACATTACTTTGCCAACAAAGGTCAGTCTAGTCAAAGCCGTGGTTTTTCCAGTAGTCATGTATGGCTGTGAGAGTTGGGCTATAAAGAAAGCTGAGTACCGAAGAATTGATGGTTTTGAAGTGTGGTGTTGGAGAAGACTCTTGAGAGTCCCTTGGACTGCAAGGAGATCCAACCAGTCCATCCTAGGGGAAATCAGTCCTGAATATTTCATTGGAAGGACTGATATTGAAGCTGAAACTCCAATCCTTTGGCCACCTGATGCAAAGAACTGACTCTTTGGAAAGACCCTGATGCTGGGAAAGATCAAAGGCAGGAGGAGAAGGGGGTGACAGAGGATGAGATGGCTGGATGGCATCACCGACTCAATGGACATGAGTTTGAGTAAACTCCAGGAGTTGGTGATGGACAGGGAGGCCTGGCGTGCTGCAGGCCATGGGGTCACAAAGAGTAGGACATGACTGAGCAACTGAAATGAACTGAACTGACCCCTAAATGCATTCGTCCTGCCCCGGTCTCATCCCTGGGCAGCCTACTCTCCTCTGCCTGGGTGTCACATAAGCATCTTGAACACAAGTGTGCAAAGAGAACTTCCATTAGAGCACTTCACACCCACTCCTCTGCCAGCAACCAGAGCAGTGAGGGGCAAAGCCATCCAATACTGACCAGACCAAAGCAATGGCCCACTTCTTGACTCTCCTATCAGGGGTCACCCACCCTGGGGCCATGGACCAGCACCAGTCCTCAGCCTGTTAGGAATGAGGCCATCCAGCAGGTGAGAGGAGGCGAGCAAATGAAGCTTCCTCTGTATTTACAGCTGCTCTCCCTCACTCATGTCACCACCTGAGCTCCACCTCTTGTGAAACCAGCAGCAGTGTTACTTTCTCACAAAGAAAGAAAGCGAAGTCGCTCAGTCACGTCCGACTCTTTGTAGCCCCATGGACTCTAGCCCACCAGCCTCCTCCATCCATGGGATTTTCCAGGCAAGAATACTGGAGTGGGTTGCCATTTCCTTCTCCAGGAGATCTGCCCGACCCAGGGATTGAACCAGGTCTCCTGTATTGTAGGCAGAGATGCTTTACCATCTGAGCCACCACTTTCTCACAGGAACTGAGTAAATGCAATGCACTTGACTCCTTGGAAAGAAAGTTATGACCAACCTAGACAGCATATTAAAACGCAGAGACATTACTTTGCCAACAAAGGTCAACAATAGTCAAGGCTATGGTTTTTCCAGTGGTCATGTATGGATGTGAGGGTTGGACTGTGAAGAAAGCTGAGTGCCGAAGAACTGATGCTTTTGAACTGTGATGTTGGAGAAGACTTGAGAGTCCCTTGGACTGCAGAGAGATCCAACCAATCCAACCTAAAGGAGATCAGTCCTGAGTGTTCATTGGAAGGACTGATGCTGAAGCTGAAACTCCAATGCTTTGGCCACCTGATGGGAAGAGCTGACTCATTTGAAAAGACCCTGATGCTGGAAAAGATTGAAGGCAGGAGGAGAAGGGGACAACAGAGGATGAGATGGTTGGATGGCATCACCGACTCAATGGACATGGGTTTGGGTAGACTCCTGGAGTTGGTGATGGACAGGGAGGCCTGGCCTGCTTTGGTCCCTGGGGTTGCAAAGAGCTGGACACAACTGAGTGACTGAACTGAACTGAACTGAAGCATCCAGAAACCATTCCCCCAACCCCTGGTTCCGTGGGAAAACTGTCTTCCATGAAACTGGTCCCTGGTGCCAGAAAAGTTAGGGACCACAGTCTCCTCTTTTCTCTCACTCCCCTCATCCTATCGGTTCCACCCTTAGAACATACCCAGAACACCACAACACTCACCCTGCGGCCGGCACACCAGCCCAAAGCTGCCTTACCTCCTCCCCCAGAGCAGCACACATCCAGAGCGGCTCTCTCTGTGCCCTGTCCTGCACAATCTCTTTTCAGCTTGAACTAGATCATGTAGTTTCATGCTCAAAAGCATCAGATTTGAGAACCCTCACCTATAAAAAGGCTTTGTTCTATGTCAGCTTTGAAAACTCTTTTTTTTTTTAGCCACTCATGGCATGCGGGATCCCCACCAGGGACTGAACCCATCCCCTGCAGTGGAAGCTCAGAATGTTAACCCCTGGACCACCAGGGAAGTCCTGCTCTGAAAACTCAAGCTTGGCATCCTGTGCTTACATTCTTCTCCTCCAACAGTGAGGGGTGAGAGCAGGCTGCTGAGGCGATAACACAGGGACATAAAGATCCTTGCGTCTCAGCTTGATGTACCATTAACAGGACCGCAATGAGCGTGGAGACACTTGGGTGCTGGCTGCTGATACAAATCCACTGAGATGTCTGAGCAAGGATGTGGTCAGAGAGGAAAGAAGCAGGTCCACTGGGGACCTGTGTCCTTTGTGTATGTCTGCTAGAAAGCCAGGCAGGCCAAGAGAGCTGACCTGCTGGTAATGGACTGGAATCCTTATTTACCACCTGGGAAGTGACTCGGCGTAAGGAAAGGGATAGTGTTACTTGCTCCGTTGTGTCTGACTCCTTGCGACCCCATGGACCAGAGCCCTCCAGGCTCCTCTGTCCATGGAATTCTCCAGGCAAGAATACTGGAGTGGGTAGGCATTCCCTTCTCCAGGGGATCTTCCTGGACCCAGGGATCAAAGCCAAGCTTCCCGCATTGCAGGCAGATTCTTTACTATCTGAGCCACAAGGGAAGCCAAAAAATTCTGCCTGCAATGCTGGAGACACAGGTTCGATCCCTGTTTTGGGAAGACCCCCTGGAGAAGGAAATGGCTACCCACTCCAGTATTCTCGTCTAGAGAATCTATAGACAGAGGAATTTGATGGGCTACAGTCCATGGAATTGCAAAGAGTTGGACACGACTGAATGACTAACACTTTTTGGGGGGAGGTAAGGAGAGTGACTAAGGAAATCATGCGTTATTACACGTCAGAGAAATACCTCAGGGAAATCTAACAAACACTGCAAGGAAGAGCATCTGTCAATAGCCACAGTTAAAGTGGAAAATACTGTTTCAATTTTTGGAGCTCCACAGTAGTTTATTTTGAAGGCTTAATCCCCAGCTGTACGCTTTAGTTTTTGCAAAGAAAAGGGGCAGCAAGCAATCGGTAAGAATCTGCATCAAAGCAAGAGGAGACAAGTTTCACTAACATAGGTCCTTGCTCATTTTACCAGCGAGGACGACAGTGTTACCGTGAAGAGAGCCAGAACCGTGGTTTTAACACACCCGAACTCAAAACATGGGCTCCAAGCAAAACGAATTATCGCATTTTTAAGAGTCATCCCCACTGGGAAGCAAAGGGAGGCTGATACAAGTGCAAATCGTTTAGAATGAACAACCTGCCTCTTTATGCGAGTTTCTAAATCAAATAGGGAAATAAAATCCAGCTGTGCCCTTTCACAAGCTGGCAGTGCTCAAGGGCAGAGAGACCTGGAACCGAGTCCACGAGCGCTTGTAATCAGCATGGGAAAAGTAGGAAACGTGGGCCAACTTGCCTTTATGAAAGCCAGTCTTACCCATGCCCGGACCCTCTCCATTCTCCTCGTCTTCCTCTGCTGACATCTCCCAAAGGGCAACTTCTCCCACCAGGTCTTGGGCAAGCATCGACAGCTGCTGTAGAGGTGGCCCTGCCCAGCAAAGAGGGAGGTCACGTCCCTTCAGCAGAAGAGCTCAGCCCATGCTGGAGCGAAGGTGAAGCAGCGAGATGGGGAGGAGGAACAGTCAGGATGCAAGGCCGGTTGGAAGAAGGGAAGGGAAAGTTCCATTCTGTGGCTGGGAGGCAGGAGGGTGGCTTAGAGCCGATGATGACATTTGGCTCAGGCAGTGAAGGACTGTGAATCTCAGAAATAAACAGGGGTTCCTGAAGAGCCAGGTGGGCAGGCACCAAGTCAAAGACCATGGTCAGGGGACAGCGATTGTCTGGCCCGGCTCCTGGGCGGAGAGAGGAGCAGAACAAAGAGGAAGGGAGGAGTCTGGAGCAAACCTGGACCTGGGCAGGGGACATCTTGAGTGGCACGCTTGAACTTGATTCAGAAACAGAAGACCTTGTCCTCCTGGAGTTGGCTATCGTAGCATCACAGTGCGGCTCTCCCCAGAGAGGGAGACTCTGTGATGCCGGAAAACCCCACCTTCTGGCCACACTCTGAACTCAGCCTGACCACAGCCCAGGGGCACAGGGCTGTTTCTTTGGCAAGACACGAATTTTGGCCACCTGATGCGAAGAGCTGACTCATTGGAAAAGACCCTGATGCTGGGAAAGATTGAAGGTGGGAGAAGGGGGTCACTGACTCGATGGACATGAGTTTGACCAAGCTCTGGGAGATGGTGAAAGACAGGCAGGCGTGCTGTGCTGCAGTCCACGAGGTCACAAAGAGTCAGACACGACTGAGCGACTGAAGAACAAACTAAGCAGAAATGGCCTCTCTCCTCCCAAGACAGTAAGCCCACCACATTTCAAGAGTCCAGCAAATCCTTTGATCTTTTTATGTCTAAGCTTCTGACTCGATGGAAGCCATGGGCCCTCACCCTCGTCAGTCACTGCACTTTCACAGAAGTGTGGGCCCCCAGCCACAGACACCCTGCATAGACGGTCTGCCTCAGGAATGGGGTGGATACAGCCTTAAGTGACTCATCTTCCCCAATAGCAAACTGCTAGGTTATACTCAGCACACCTGGGGTACTGGATCAACATAATCAAGTAAAGTAAAAATAATTATTCAGAGATTCTGTTGTGATAGCATTAATGATGCATTTGCTATCCTTATAATTGGCACTTATATGAAAGCCAGAGGCAAAAAGCAGTCCCAGAGCATGGCGTGGTAGAGACAGCCAGTTCCCGGGGGCTGTGACACGTTGGTGTGATGTCAGGGCCACCAGGCAGGTCCCCATGCCCTGCTCACCCCCTCTATTCTAGCCTGGACTCTGGGCCCTGTCACTTCCAAACTTGTTGGCAAAGCAGTTCCCTCTCTCACTCATGTTCCTGCACCAGGATGGGAGGTCAAGATCAGATCAGATCAGATCAGTCGCTCAGTTGTGTCTGACTCTTTGTGACCCCATGAACCGCAGCACACCAGGCCTCCCTGTCCATTACCAACTCCCGGAGTTCACTCAGACTCATGTCCATCGAGTCAGTGATGCCATTCAGCCATCTCATCCTCTGTCGTCCCCTTCTCCTCTTGCCCCCAATCCCTCCCAGCATCAGAGTCTTTTCCAATGAGTCAGCTCTTTGCATGAGGTGGCCAAAGTACTGGAGTTTCAGCTTTAGCATCATTCCTTCCAAAGAAATCCCAGGGCTGATCTCCTTCAGAATGGACTGGTTGGCTCTCCTTGCAGTCCAAGGGACTCTCAGGAGTCTTCTCCAACACCACAGTTCAAAAGCATCAATTCTTCAGTGCTCAGCCTTCTTCAAAGTCCAACTCTCACATCCATACATGACCACAGGAAAAACTATAGCCTTGACTAGACGGACCTTTGTTGGCAAAGTAATGTCTCTGCTTTTCAATATGCTATCTAGGTTGGTCACAACTTTCCTTCCAAGGAGTAAGTGTCTTTTAATTTCATGGCTGCAGTCACCATCTGCAGTGATTTTGGAGCCCAGAAAAATAAGGTCTGACACTGTTTCCACTGTTTCCCCATCTATTTCCCATGAAGTGATGGGACTGGATGCCATGATCTTCATTTTCTGAATGTTGAGCTTTAAGCCAACTTTTTCACTCTCCTCTTTCACTTTCATCAAGAGGCTTTTGAGTTCCTCTTCACTTTCTGCCATAAGGGTAGTGTCATCTGCATATCTGAGGTTACTGATATTTCTCCGGGCAATCTTGATTCCAGCTTGTGTTTCTTCCAGTCCAGCATTGGACCAACCCCACGTCCAAAGAGCCATGGCTGCGCGGGCACAGGAGGGCCTAGAGGAGCTATCCCACATTGAAGGTCAGGAAGGGCAGTGGTGAGGAGATACCCCTCGTCCAAGGTCAGGAGCAATGGCTGCGCTTTACTGGAGCAGCTGTGAAGAGATACCCCACCCCCAAGGTAAGAGAAACCCAAGTAAGACGGTAGGTGTTGCAAGAGGGCATCAGAGGGCAAACACACTGAAACCATACTCACAGAAAACTAGTCAATCTAATCACACTAGGACCACAGCCTTGTCTAACTCAGTGAAACTAAGCCATGCCCGTGGGGCAACCCAAGATGGGTGGGTCATGGTGGAGAGATCTGACAGAATGTGGTCCACTGGAGAAGGGAATGGCAAACCACTTCACTATTCCTGCCTCGAGAACCCCATGAACAGTATGAAAAGGCAAAATGATAGGATACTGAAAGAGAAACTCCCCAGGTCAGTAGGTGCCCAATATGCTACTGGGAGGTCAAAGTGTTAGTCAATTAGTTGTATTCGACTCTTTGCGACCCCATGGACTGTAGCCCACCAGGCTCCTCTATCCATGGGATTCTCCAGGCAAGAATACAGGAGCAGGTCTGCCATTCCCTCCTCCAGGGGATCTTTCCAACCCAGGGATCGAACCCAGGTCTCCTGCATTGCAGGCAGATTCTTTACCAACTGAACCGGATGGGAAGATCCCCCTCAATGTCTTGGCTCCAGCAGAAAGCCAATATTGTTTCCCCAGTCCTGCCTTCTTTGAAACCCTCTTCCCAGAGGCACAGAGCTCAAACAGCTCACCTGCACCCCCTCCCACAGACTCTGAATAATCACCCAACAGACCTGCAGATTCCTCCCTCCACTTCCTCCATCCCCGGCCAGCTCCGTGCAGCCCCTGCTCTGCCCGGGGCTCCCCAGACGCAGCTCTGGACTCCGAATTGGTTCTGCTGCAGCAGCATTCTCACCTGTGGAAGGAGTTTAAAATGCAGATTTCCTGGAAATTCCCTGGCAGTCTCAAGGTTAGGACTGGCTGCTTTCACGGCTGTGGCCCAGGTTCAATCCCTGGTCAGGGAACTAAGATTCCAGAAGCTCCACAGTGCAGCCAAAAAATAAAAAACCATATTTCTAGGCTCATACATAGTATGTCTTGAAGCCTGGAAGTCATTCGTTCTGGGAGCATCCCTGCCAGTTCTGACCACGGTCAAGTCTCAACACCGGCCAGCCTACGGACCCTGGCTTCCCCACTCTGGGCCCTCTGGCCTTGCTACAAAACTGCAGTACCACTTCCATCCTTAAGGTCTTCTGCACGCATGTCCTGAGCACTTTCTGTGGGCTGGGTACTGTGCTCGGTGCAGAGGGGTTTAGGGAGGGAATTGATGAGAAATTTGTAAGACAGAATCCTTGCCATGGAAGAGCTCATTGTCAATTACAAACACGAGTTCAGTTCAGTTCAGTGGCTCAGTCGTGTCCAACTCTTTGCGACCCCATGAACCACAGCACGCCAGGCCTCCCTGTCCATTACCAACTCCCGGAGTTTACCCAAACTCATGTCCATTGAGTTGGTGATGCCATCCAACCATCTCATCCTCTGTCGTCCCCTTCTCCTCCTGCCCTCAATCTTTCCCAGCATCAGGGTCTTTTCAAATGAGTCAGCTCTTCACATCAGGTGGCCAAAGTATTGGAGTTTCAGCTTCATCATCAGTTCTTCCAATGAACACCCAGGACTGATCTCCTTTAGGATGGATTGGCTGGATCTCCTTGCAGTCCAAGGGATTCTCAAGAGTCTTCTCCAACACCACAGTTCAAAAGCATCAATTCTGCCAATAGGCATAAATCACTGCCACACATGGTGAACAGGTCTCCATTAAAACAGTCGGCGAAGTTCCAACAGAACTCAGTCAGCAAAAGAGAGGCGGCCTGCCTGGAAGCCCAAGGGGGCTGCCACACGTCCTGCAGAGCTGGTCCTGGACACACTAACCCAACGGGGGTGGGGGGTCACTCACCAAGCCAGGTGACTTCCTCCTATACCGTCATTTCTCAGCTGCTGCTGCTGCTGCTAATTCGCTTCAGTCATGTCCGACTCTGTGCGACCCCATAGACGGCAGCCCACCAGGCTCAGCCATCCCTGGGATTCTCCAGGCAAGAACATTGGAGTGGGCTGCCATTTCCTTCTCCAGTGCATGAAAGTGAAAAGTGAAAGTGAAGTCGCTCAGTCGTGTCTGACTCTTAGTGACCCCATGGACTGCAGCCCACCAGGCTTCTCCGTCCATGAGATTTTCCAGGCAAGTGTACTGGAGTGGGGTGCCATTGCCTTCTCCATCATTTCTCAGGGTTGCAGTCTACTCCATAATCTATAAAATCCATCTCCTGTTACTGAACATTCCGTTGTTCTTGATTTTACCCCATCCTAAACATATTGTGATCCTATGGAATTAAAAATAATATTCCCCTCAGAAAAATTCCACAGTCTGGTGAGAATACTGGATTTTAACACTTATTATTTTCTTAATCTTCATCCTTTTGAAAGGCCAAAATTTGATTATTACTTTCATTTCTATTCCTAAGAATATTAATGAAGAGATACTTTTTAAAATATTTATTGGCAATTTTTAATTCTTCCTTTGAGAATTTTCCATCTTTTGATCATTTGTCTAATGCAGCGTTTGTAAAAGAAGCTGATTTCAAATAACGTGTTAATCTTATGAAGATACTGACTTTTCATTACATACATGCATATGCAGTACATATTTAAAATTCTTTAAATTGTTGTTCACCTTTTATTTTTCATATGATGTCAAGTCTTCTTTTGCAAAGTAATATCTACCAATATTTTGCTTTGTGATTTCTGCTTTGGGTGACAGTATCTCATTACCAAACTCTGTTTTAAATTGATGTGTATGTAACAGCTTCTGCTATGTTGTCCTATATTCTATGTTCTACGAGTATGTTTTGTAATTAAATACTGATGGAGTCTACTTTTAAGATGCACTATTAAACATTTTGTCACTGTGTAAGAAGCAGTAGTTGCTCATAGGAATCAATTATCCTGCAAATATGAGAAACCTGCTTCTATGCTATGGAAAGGTTCAAATCAAATGTTCCCTGCAGCAACTACGACAAGTATCACTAAAGAACACGTGCCTACACTAGTCGGTGTGGCAGACGTCTTTTCTTCCGTCATCATGATGTCTTGTGAAAGTTCTGTCACCATTCGGGTCAAAGTAGTAACCAAGAAAACATAACGAAACAGAGCAAGAGTTCTTAATTCATATCTAACCTCATGCCTCCTGGTCATCAGATCTGCCTTTCCTTTGCTTCTTAAAGGAGAATTCATTTCTTTCCACTCTCAAATCCCAGACCTTTCCCAGTGACCATACCTAGGCAACACTTGCCTGCCCTGTGTGACAGACTTTTGAATTCTGCAGCCCCGTCCCCCATTTCCCTGAGATTTCCCCCCATTTGGATTTGGGAATCTGCTCTGATTTACCCCTGGCCCTACTATTCCTCTTTGAAGGCCCTCTTCGCCCGTTTCCCCTTTTTTTTTTTAAGAATTCCTAGCTCAGCTTTCTTTGCTCAACCCCAGCTGTTCTCACAGTGTGCTCCCTGGACCCGCAGCATCCCCAGGAGCTTGCTAAGAAATGCAGATCCCCAGGGCCCACCCCAAACCTGCTGAATCTGAAATTCTGGAGTTGGAGCCCAAGCGCACTGGAGTTTGAAAACCATCACTGTCCATATCACATCAAAATTTCCCAACCGTTTGCTCCAGGCCAACGTTCCTTGTGAGCACTAGACCCGCACTCTAAACCGCCCTGTGAGACGTCTCCTTTCCTGATGTCCACCAGGGCCCTGAACTCCACATGCAGTGCCTGCATGTTGTTGCTTCAGTCATGTCTGACTCTCCGCAACCCCATAGACTGTAGCCCCCCAGGCTCCTCTGTCTATGGGATTCTCCAGGCAAGAATACTGGACTGCGTTGCTGTTTCTTTCTCCAGGGCATCTTCCTGACCCAGGGATCGAACCCACATCTCCTGCACTGGCAGGCGAATTCTTTACCACTAGTGCCACCTGAGAAGCGTCACTTAGAAATATCATCATTCATCCCCCACCCGCCTCCACTGAATTGCACATGAGAAGTACCTTTCTCTGTGAATTGCATCTCCAGGTGCCCCACTTCCTTTGAGGCTCTGCTCACATTCCCCACTTCTCACGAGTCCTGCCCATCACCATTTCTAAAACTGCAACCCACCACCCACCCGCTCTCTTCCAATCCCCCTTCCCCTGCCTGCTCTTTATTCCATAGAGCACTTACCACCATCTACATATGTACCTATTCATTATGTTTACTGTTTATTGTCTGTTCAGAACAGAAGCTCCATATGGGAGGGATCATTGAATGTTTTGTTCACCAAATGTCCCAAGCATTCAGATTAATGCCTGACATACAAGAAGCACTCATTAAGTAGTCAGATGAATGAATGAGTCTGTCCAATTCAGTCCACTTCCGCCAAGTTTTTACTAAGTCAGCAGTACTTTGGCAGACGATGAGATGGTTGGATGGCATCACTCACTCAATGGACATGAGTTTGAGTAAACTCTGGGAGTTGGTGATGGACAGGGAGGCCTGGTGTGCTGCAGTCCATGGGGTTGCAAAGAGTCGGACACGACTGAGTGACTGAACTAGATGACTAAGGCATGACTTCATGAGTTTCACAATACACTGCTGAGTGGAAAATGATTGCAGAGCTTAGCACGATGACCTTATTTGCAATTATGTATGTAGATGCTACACGTAGGTAGCCACAGAGCAAGGTCCAGGAGGAGAGTCAGGAAGACGTCGGAAGTGATTATCGCTGGTGACCTCAGTCACGCCTCCACCTCGCGCGTACGCATGGATCTCTACCCGTCAGTTGCAGATGGAATAGTTGTTATTTCAAGACTCTCAGCTGCTTGCTCTTGTCTCCTCGTGGGAACTCTGCACACTCTTGGTTTTTGCAGTATCATCTTTCTTGGTCCTCTTCCTTTTCCCTGGTTTTCATTCCTTTGCTTCGCTCTCCCTCTGACCCTTACCCACCCTCATCACCTGCCCACTCACTACAGCAGCCTCCAAGTCTGGTTTTCCTGAGTCTTCAACCCATTCCATACACCTTCCTGGAAAAGCCCATCCGCTCCCTCCAGTGAAAGGCCAGGCGCCCTCCTAGACTTATCCCACCCCGATGCGTCACTGGGGACTTCTGGACTACAGCCTTGCGTATCATATATCCAGCTGTGCATTTCTACTTGGCCTCTCAAACCCACAAGCACTTAAAAAAAACATCACTGAGATGAAAATGCTCATGTTCAGTGTTCTCCTAACTATTCTTGCTTGATCATTCTTCCCAATGTACTTTATAATTAACTAGTCTAATTCCGGGGGGGGGGGGGATTGTGGGTATTTTTATTCAGATTACATTATGTATAAATTAATATGTAAAATTTGCATCTTTTAAGTTGTTGGGTTTTCTGCCCAAACACATGTATGTCCTTCCATTTTTTCAAGTTCTACCTGTGCTTTTCAAGAGGGTCTTATGGTCTTCTTTAAGCAGGTTTAAGGCATTTCTTACATCTATTCTAGCTATTTTATTTTCCCTTCCCTTATTTTATGCATTAACTTCATGACTGGTAATTTCTCTAAGCTCTCTTTTTTAATAGCCTTTTCATCATTTACTTGGGTTTTCCAGATACATTTAAAAATAGGGATAGTTTTAGTTTTTCTTTCCAGTACTAATGCCTTTTATTGCTTTCCCTTGTCAAATGCAAGGGTTCATAATCCCAACATATTGTTAAATTATAGTAAAAATAGTGAACATATTTTCTTCATTTAATGAGAAATCCTCAAGTGGTTTCTGACTAAGTAAAGTGCTAGTTTGGGAGCATAAAATATGTGTGTGTTTACTTTTGGCATATTAGTAAAGTACCCATCATCTTATTTTATTGAGTGAGTATTGCCTTTTGTCAAAAGCTTTGTTTTTGCTTTTTTTTTTTTTTTTGTATCTTTGGAGATGGCTTTTAAAATTTTTGTCCTTGTCTCTGTTAGTATGATGAATTATATTAATGGGTCTCCTGATATCTATCCAACTTTTCTGTATTTGTTTTCTATTCAGTTCAGTTCATGTCCGACTCTTTGTGACCCCATGGACTGCAGCACGCCAGGCCTCCCTGTCCATCACCAACTCCCAGAGTTTACTCAAACTCATGTTCATTGAGTCAGTGATGCCATCCAACCATCTCATCCTCTGTCATCCCCTTCTCCTCTTGCCCTCAATCTTTCCTAGCATCAGGGTCTTTTCAAATGAGTCAGCTCTTTGCATCAGGTGGCCAAAGTATTGGAGTTTCAGCCTCAACATCAGTCCTTCCAATGAACATTCAGGGTTGATTTCCTTTAGGATGGACTGGTTGGACTGCTGCATAACAAGTCATCCCCAAACTGAACGGCTTAGAATAACAATAAACATGTATTTTCTCACATTGTTTCAAAGGATCAGGAATTTGGGAGCAGGTTGTCTGGGTTAACTAGACATTGACCAACAAGTATTAACATCACACACACACAGAGGCAACTGGGTGTTGTGTGTCTTCTGATGGGAGAACATACCATCACCTATGAAGTATTCTTGTTAAAAAAAAAATTCAACTCAGATTTGATCAAGTCTTGACCCAACTACCAATTAATTTATGAAAATACAGAGGGTAGGAGAGCATGTAAAATACATCATAGGGAAGCAGTACAATCCAGGCCACAGGAGATTCTGTGTGAAAATAACCTAATTTCCCAACATGTAAATTACAAAGGAGAGAGAAGGGGATTTAAGATAAAAACAGATTTAAGAGACAGAGTATTCAGTCACAGTAATTGTATCTTATATGTATCCAAAAAGAAATAATAAGAAAATTATTTCCAAAGAAATAATAAGAAAAAATTATGAGACAATTAGAAGTGTCATCACTGGCTGACAACCTGATCATATTAAGAAATCATTGTTAACTTTTTTGTTGTATTAATGGTACTTTGAGAGTTCATCAAAAAAATTCCTCATCTTTTAGAGAAACATCCTGAACCATTAATGGATGATGGAGTGTGATATCTGGTATTTATTTCAAAATAGTAGGTGAGTGGGAGGTGGAGGGCACAGATGACACTGTTGGCCCTGACTGGCCATTGTCATAGGTGAGCATTGGCTACACTGGGTCTCATTAACCTGCTCTGTGATTTCTGTATATATTTGATATTTTACCACATACATAGCTTTTTAATCATCTGAACACATCCTTTTATCCCATTCTGAGCTGTTCCTTCTCTTGAAAGCCTTATTTCAGTTAATAAGTAAGACCTCTACACAAAGGCCTCAACCAGAAATCTAACACAGCCAATTCTCCCTCCCTCTCACCACGTCACAATGCCCATCAAGTCCTGCGTCCTGAGGTTTTCTTTATCTCCTATTTTTTATTAAGATGAAAGTCACATAACATACAGTTAGCCATTTGGAGGTGTGCCCTTCAGTGGCATTCGGTGCACTCACAAACGTTGTGCAACCAACATGTTCTTTAGCTTCTAAGCCTTTTCATCAAGCCAGAAAAACTCCCTGCACCAATTTCCCCATCCTCCCATCCCCTGGTGATGTGCTCCTCCTCTCCCTGGATTTCCCCAGCCTGCAGATAACATAGCAAAAGAATCATGCAGGGCTTCCTTAGTGGTCCAGCAGTGAAGACTCTGTGCTTACACTGCAAGGGGCAAGGGTTCCACCCCGGGTCAGGGAACTAAGATCCCACAAGCTACATGGTGAGGCAAAAAGAAAAAGGAACCGTGCCACCTGGGGACTTCAGTGACTGGCTTCTTTCACTGAGTGCAGGGTTTTCAAGGTCCATCCAGATTGCAGTGTGTGTCGGCACCTGTAAATGTTTGGTTATTTGTATTTATTTCCTTGGCTGTGCCAGGTCTTCATTGCGGCACAAGGGCCTCTTTGTTGCAGCTTGCAGGCTTCTCTAGCTGTGGCACTCGAGATAAGTTGTCCTTTGGTATGCGGGATCTTATTTCCCTGACCAGAGATCGAATCCACATCCCCTCCATTGCAAGGCAGAGTCTCAACCACTGGATCACCAGGAAAGACCCTGTAACTGTTTATTAATTGTTCTCTTTCTTTCCAGCTACTTACCAACTCTGCTCAACTTCAGGCCTTTCCTCTCTCTTCCCTGGACTGTTTGAGCAGTGATCCTCCTGCCTTCCGACCCAACCTGCCTCCTGCAGCCAAAGTGATCGTGTCTTTTACCATCACACCCCACTACCCACACGAGCCCACCGTCCCCAACCCACCCAAACTGAAACACCATCCTCCATTGTTCTCTCTTCACTCTCTCACTTCCTTGATCACGCTCATTCTAATTATTCTAATATTTGAAACACTCTTTGTCCCTTTTTTTAAATTTTCTTTATTTTTTATTGAAGAATAATTGCTTTACAGAGTTTTGTTGTTTTCTGTCAAGCATCAACATGAATCAGCCATAGGTATATATAGGTATCCCCCGCCTTCTGAACCTCCCTCCCATCTCCTGCCCCACGTTTGTCACATTTATTACAGCGTGGCTTTCATTAGCCAAACACCAGGAACAACCCAAAGCTCATCTATAGAGGCAGGGTTGGAGCAATTATATTATATCCGCAGGATGGAATGTAATTATTATCCAGTTGTTAAAAGGAATGAGGCTGAAAGAGACTGACATCAGGAGCTTCCTGGTGGGATCTACTGGGTAGAACACAGCATCACTAACCCAGCGTTCCTGCCCAAAGCGAATGGCCTGACCCTAATAACGAGGTGACAATCAGACAAACTCAGATTGAGGGCATTCTACCGAACAGCTGGCCTGTCTGTTTCGTCTCGGTGTCATGAAACATGGAGAGAGACGGATGAGCCACAGTCACAGGTTGAAAAGTTCAAAAAGACGTGACAAGCAAATGAAATGCGTGACCCTGGATTGGATCCTGAATCAGGAAAAATAATAAATTGCGATTAAGGACATGAAGGAGACAACTGATGAGATTTGAATATGGAGTGTATATTAGACAGTGGTATTGTATGGATATTCAGTTCAGTTCAGTCACTCAGTCGTGTCCGACTCTTTGCGACCCCATGAATCACAGCACCCCAGGCCTCCCTGTCCATCACCAACTCCTGGAGTTCACTCAGACTCACGTCCATCGACTCAGTGATGCCATCCAGCCATCTCATCCTCTGTCGTCCCCTTCTCCTCCTGCCCCCAATCCCTCCCAGCATCAGAGTCCTTTCCACTGAGTCAACTCTTCACATGAGGTGGCCAAAGGACTGGAGTTTCAGCTTTAGCATCATTCCTTCCAAAGAAATCCCAGGGCTGATCTCCTTCAGAATGGATTGGTTGGATCTCCTTGACTCTCAAGAGTCTTCTCCAACACCACAGTTCAAAAGCATCAATTCTTTGGTGCTCAGCTTTTTTCACAGTCCAACTCTCACATCCATACATGACCACTGGAAAAACCATAGCCTTGACTAGACGGACCTTTGTTGGCAAAGTAATGTCTCTGCTTTTGAATATGCTATCTAGGTTGGTCATACCTTTCCTTCCAAGGAGTAAGCGTCTTTTAATTTCATGGCTGCAGTCACCATCTGCAGTGATTTTGGAGCCCAGAAAAATAAAGTCTGACACTGTTTCCACTGTTTCCCCATCTATTTCCCATGAAGTGATGGGACCAGATGCCATGACCTTCGTTTTTTTAATGTTGAGCTTTAAGCCAACTTTTTCACTCTCCACTTTCGCTTTCATCAAGAGGCTCTTTAGTTCCTCTTCCCTTTCTGCCATAAGGGTGGTGTCATCTGCATATCTGAGGTTATTGAGATTTCTCCCGGCAATCTTGATTTCAGCTTGTGCTTCTTCCAGCCCAGCATTTCTCATGATGTACTCTGCATAGAAGCTAAATAACCAGGGTGACAATATACAGCCTTGACGTACTCCTTTTCCTATTTGGAACCAGTCTGTTGTTCCATGTCCAGTTCTAACGTTGCTTCCTGACCTGCATACAGGTTTCTCAAGAGGCAGATCAGGTGGTCTGGTATTCCCATCTCTTTCAGAATTTTCCACAGTTGATTGTGATCCACACAGTCAAAGGCTTTGGCATAGTCAATAAAGCAGAAATAGATGTTTTTCTGAAACTCTCTTGCTTTTTCAATGATCCAGCGGATGTTGGCAATGTGATCTCTGGTTCCTCTGCCTTTTCTAAAACCAGCTTGAACACCTGGAAGTTCACGGTTCACGTATTGCTGAAGCCTGGCTTGGAGAATTTTGAGCATTACTTTACTAGCATGTGAGATGAGTGCAATTGTACGGTAGTTTGAACATTCTTTGGCATTGCCTTTATTTGGGATTGGAATGAAAACTGACCTTTTCCATTCCTGTGGCCACTGCTGAGTATGGATATTAAGTTCCCTGAAAATGACATGTACCCTGTGTGGGTAAAGGAATATGCTTGTTCTCGAGACACACATGGAAGAATCCAGTGGTAAAAGACGGTGGTGTCCCTAACTCACTCCCAAATGACTCTGTAATAAGAACAATCACTACAGGACTTCCCTGGTGGTGCAGTGGATAGGAATCCACCTGCCAGTACAAGGGACGCAGGTCCAATCCCTAGTCCAAGAAGACTCACGTGCCACGGAGCAATTAAAAGCCCCGAGGCCACAACCACTGCGTCCTCATGGTGCCCCTACTGAAGCCTGGGCACCTGGAGCCCATGCTCTGCAGCAAGAGAAGCCCCCACAATGAGAAGCCCAGTCACCACGAGTAGAGGAAGCTTTCCCACAGCAGCAAAGACCCAGTGCAACCAAAAAGAAAGCAACAGATTTTTAAAAGGAAACATTTTTTTAAATAACAATCATTACATATATAGAAAGAGCAAAATACAGCAGAATGTTAACAAAATGGCAAAACTGTAATGGGAATATAGAAATGCATTACCTCATTCTTATAATCTTTCTACAAGCTTGAAATTTTTCAAAGGAAAAAATGAAGTAAATCACTATCTGCTGGCATGGAAAGATGTCTCCCTAATAGCTTGTCAAGTTTCAGAACACAGTGACAAACTCCATGCAGCACAAAACCCACGAGCTATTCCCAGCAGCTGCTGCCCGGGGCAGTCCTGGCTCCCACTGCTTGTCCTGAGGTACAACATCTTCTCTCGTGAGTGCCTGTTTATAGATGATGAATCACATGGTCCATGAGCTACAGGAATGGGTTGATGAGCATAGAGGATGTTACTTTTTACTTCCTCCCAATCTTTAGAGCTTTTTTTTTTTTTATTGGTAAGGATCCATTACTTTCTACTGAAATACTCTCTTAAAAAGTCTCCAAAGAAGACACACAGATGGCTAACAAACACATGAAAAGATGCTCAGCATCACTCAGTATCAGCAAAATGCAAATCAAAACCACAGTGAGGTACCATCTCACGCCAATCAGAACGGCTGCTATCAAAAAGTCTACAAACAATAAATGCTGGAGAGGGTGTAGAGAAAAAGGAACCCTCTCACACTGTTGGTGGGAATGCAAACTAGTACAGCCACTATGGAGAACAGTGCGGAGATTCCTTAAAAAACTGGAAATAGAACTGCCATATGACCCAGCAATCCCACTGCTGGGCATACACACTGAGGAAACCAGAAGGGAAAGAGACACGTGTACCCCAATGTTCATCACAGCACTGTTTATAATAGCCAGGACATGGAAGCAACCTAGATGTCCATCAGCAGATGAATGGATAAGAAAGCTGTGGTACATATACACAATGAAGTATTACTCAGCCATTAAAAATAATGCCTTTGAATCAGTTCTAATGAGGTGGAGGAAACTGGAGCCTCTTACACAGAGTGACGTAAGTCAGAAAGAAAAACACCAATACAGTATACTAACGCATATATATGGAATTTAGAAAGATGGTAATGATGACCCTATATGAGAGATAGCAAAAGAAACACAGATGTAAAGAACAGTCTTTTGGACTCTGTGGGAGGGATGATTTGAGAGGGTAGCATTGAAATGTGTATATTATCATATGTGAAGTGGATCGTTGGTTCTCATGAGACAGGTGCTCAGGGCTGGTGCACTGGGATGACCCTGGGGGATGGGATGGGGAGGGAGGTGGGAGGGGGGTTCAGGATGGGGAACATGTGTGCGCCCGTGGCGGATTCATGTCAATGTATGGCAAAACCCACCACAATATTGTAAAGTAATTAGCCTCCAATTAAAATAAATAAATTAATCTTTTAAAATACCAAAAAAAAGTCTAAACTATTCCTCTTACAAATTCTATCTAATCTATAGGTGTGGGCTTTAAGTTACTCATCAAAAAATACTGTAAAAACCTGTAAGATATGCTCAGCCTCAATAATGATTAGAACAGCATGGGGTCATTTTCTCAACCAACCTGGCTAAAATGGGGTAAATTTAGCTTTAGCGAAAGTAAGAGAAGGAAGGTTGGCCTCCTCACACACTGCTGGAGAGAAAAATAAATTAGCTCAGCCTTTTGGAGAGTATTTTGTAACACTTATTATAATGGAAACTGCACCACAATGCAGCAATCTAACTTTTAGATCTACATCCTTGAAAAACTCTATACACAGAGTGATAAGTTCCAGTGTTCATTGTAGCTTTGTCTGCAATAGAGGAAACTGAAAGTCAACATCCACCAGCAGGGGTGGGCAAATAAAACAAAGGTACACCTACGAGTTTTGACCGTTAAAACAAACGCACCAGGACGTCCCTGGCGGTCCAGCGGTTAAGACTCTGCGCTTCTACTCCAGTGGGCACGGGTTCAACTCCTGGTCAGGAAACTAGGACCCCACACGCCACACAAGGCAGCCAGAAATTTTAAAAATAAAAAAGTTAAAAGAGATGCACTAAATCCATACATGGCAACTTGCAAAGATTTAAAAACTTAAAAAAGACAAGATACAGAATAATACGTGCCACTTATGTATAAAGATTTTTAACACAAAAACAATATTTTATATACTATTTATATACAAATACATATTTATATTATTTTTAAGTGGAACACAGGGATATGTAACAACCTCGTGAGAGAGATTGTTGTTGTTCAGTCGCTCATTCGTGTCCGACTCTGCGACCCCAGGGACTGCAGCACGCCAGGCTTCCCTGTCCTTCTCCATCTCCAGGAGCTTGCTCAAACTCATGACCATTGAGTCGGTGATGCCATCCAACCATCTCATCCTCTGTGGTCTCCTTCTCCTCCTATCCTCAATCTTTCCCAGCATCAGGGTCTTTTCTAATGAGTCAGTTCTTTGTATCAGGTGGCCAAAGTATTGGAGCTTCAGCTTCAGCTTCAGCACCAGTCTTTCCAGTGAATATTCAGGGTTGATTTCCTTTAGGATTGACTGGTTTGGTCTCCTTGCTGTCCAAGGGACTCTTCCAGGCGTCTTCTCCAGCACCACAGTTCAAAAGCATCAGTTCTTCGGCATTAGGCCTTCTTTATGGTCCAGCTCTCACATCTGTACATGATTACTGGAAAAACAATAGCTTTGACTATACAGACCTTTGTCAGCAAAGAGATGTCTCTGATTTTTAATACACTGTCTAGGTTTGTCATAACTTTTGGCTGACTTTGAGAAAAGAAAAGAATGTAGAATTATAGTGGGGAGAGGACCAATCTGACAGGTAGAAGATAATGGCTTCAATTTTAAATTAAAAATTAAGGGAGAAAATTTGTCAAAATATTAACAGTTGTTAATTCTTGGTGGTACAAATACGAGTAAATATTTCTAAATTTTTCTCTTTTTCAAAATAAATATGAAGATTTTAAAGTACATGAAAGAAAAAGTATTTTCATAATATTCTTTCATCATCCAGAGGTTGGGGTCCTTGACAACATAAAATAAAGCTCATGTCCCGGAAATAGCCAAATCAATAGCTTGACTGCAACTTGATTCTAAGGAATAAAATATAACCAGAACATTGAAGGGGCTAAACGGAGCAGCACACAGGCATGTGGATCAAAACTAGCCAGAGATACGACCCACACGTGGGACGGATCCCATCTGTAACTTTATACCTGCCGACGCAACATGTTCTGGGGAGAAATCATGGCAGCCGCTCTCAAATGCATCTCTTTTCTTTTTTTTTTTTTTTTTTTTGCGATTTCCTCTTGAAGTTAGTGAATAATGAAGTGGGAAGGGAGGACTAAGTCTTTTCTTTGTGATATAAAAGCGAATCTACTCATTTCAAAATGTGAAGGTCAGGATCCAAAAGAAATCTCCTACCTGCAGCACATCAAAGGTCTAGGTGCACTCAGCATACACGGGGCAGCAGTCATCAAGTGGTTCACATCAGAACCGCCTGGGAAACTCACTAAAAATTCAAATTCCTCGGCGCCACACTCAGCAATTTTGACCCAACAGGGATGAGATGGGGCTGAGCATTCTGTGTCTTTAGCAAATGCTTCAGATATATACCGTCAGTAGAACACAGTTTGATAAAGAATTTTGTTTATTTTATATATTTATTTTTAGTTGCACTGGGTCTTGATTTCTGTGTGGGGGCTTTCTCTAGTTGCAGCAAGTGGAGGCTACTCTTCCTTGCAGTACACGGGCTTCTCACTGCGGTGGCTTTTTCTGTTGCGGAGAACAGGCTCAGTAATTGTGGCTCTCGGACTCTAGCCCAGGCTCAGGAGTTGCAGCTCATAGGCGCTGTTGCTCTGCAGCACATGGAGTCTTCCTGGACCAAGGACTGAACTCGTGTCCCCTGCATTGGCAGGCAAAATCCTACCTATTGCACCAGCTGGAAGTAAAAAGAAATCTTCAAAAATTACCCATTAGGGAATTAGTACTTTTCATTCAATAGCAACTTCGGTTGTGTTGGTTGGCTGGGCGGTTGGTTGGGGGGGTGGGTGGGTTGGTTGGTTCTTGATTGGTTGGTAGGTGGTTAGCTGATTGTTTAGTGATTGGCTGGTTGGCTGGTTGGTTAGTTGGTTGGTGGTTGGCTGGTTGGTTGGTTCTTGATTGGTTGGTAGGTGGTTAGCTGATTGTTTAGTGATTGGCTGGTTGGCTGGTTGGTTGGTTGGTTGGTGGTTGGCTGGTTGGTTGGTTCTTGATTGGTTGGTAGGTGGTTAGCTGATTGTTTAGTGATTGGCTGCTTGGTTGTTTGGTGGTTGGCTGGTTGGTTGGTTCTTGATTGGTTGGTAGGTGGTTAGCTGATTGTTTAGTGATTGGCTGGTTGGCTGGTTGGTTGGTTCTTGATTGGTTGGTTGGTTCTTGATTGGTTGGTAGGTGGTTAGTTGATTGGTTAGTAGTTGACTGGTTGGCTGGTTGATCGTTATGTTAGGTGGTTGGCTAAACTGCTTTCTAAAAACTATGGACAGAACTTCTGCCCATTCTCTCCCATTTGGCTCCTGCTCTCCACATAAGAAATTTGAAGTTTTTGGTATTCATCCCACCCTTGTCTTTCACATCAGAATAAGTCTTGGGTGGTTAACACAGGAGGAGCACTCTGGAGTCAAACATTTTCTCAAGTCCTTCTGTTCTAGAAACCTGTACTGAGCCATCTTAGGACAAAAAATAAGCCTAGTGCTTCAGTCTTTGCCTTGTGTGTGATGGTCTTCATAACTTACTAGAAAGTTAATGAGTGTAATTGCAGGATAAAGTATACTTCTTAGGTAAAGTCACTGTGATGTGCCAAAGTGCCCCCACATTTGGTCAAACATTCTGAGTGTGTCTGTGTTTCTGGACGAGATTAACATTTGAATCAGTAAGCTGTGTAAAGCAATTGCCCTCTTTAATGTGGGTGAATCCTAGCCAATCAGTTAAAGGTCTGAACAGAACAAAAGTCTGACCCTTCCATGAGCAAGGGGAGATTCCTGCCGCCTGACTGCCTTTGAGGTGGGACACTGAGTTTTTCCTGCCTTTGAACTCGAACTAAAACACTGGCTTTTCATGAGTCTCAAGCATGTCAGGCTTGGGACCAGAACCACACCATCAGTTATGCTGGGTTTCCAGCTTGCCATGGCAGATGTGGGGGCTTGTCAGCCTCCACAAACATGTGAGCTGATTTCTTGTGATAAATCTCTTTATATGTATATAAGTACAATACAGGCATGCACACATGCATACACAAACACACACACATAATCTCTTGGTCTATTTCTCTGGAGAACTCTGACTGATACAAGGAGCAATAGGAAGTGAATACACTTATTTTACAAAAAGCGACGTGTGGTCCAGAGGAATGCAGTGAACTTAACAAAGCTCACGTCAACTGTGTCAGGACCAGGACTCACCGTCTCCTCCAACACACCATGCACTTCCCACCTCTGTGCTTGGCCACCACGCCACACTGCTGTCACACGCTTATCTGCTCATTCACCTTGCCAGAAGATAATGATGGAAAATGATGAACTAAAGGGGTCAACAGACCCAGGGGGAGTGTGTTGAGTTCTTTAATGGCACAAGGTACCCCACACATACCTGGAGATGCTCTGATGCTCCAGGGGGCAGTGGCTTCTGACACTTGGCAGAAACCTCACTCCTCATGCCTGGTGTCAGCCATGGGCACAGCCCAGTGTGTGCAACTCTGGGACTTCTGGAAAGCAGATGCCAGCTTACTTCCTGTCTTAAGTCAACACCTGGTCCTTGTGTTCTCTGCTATAGAGTGAATCTGTGACGTCCTTCTGTTGTTCAATTACCGCTTGACAGTAACTCTCATGCACTCAGATATTTAGTTAATAAAGAAAAGGGCCTCAAGTCTTGATGAGGAACTGGAAATCTACCACGTGGGTCTCTGCAAGACACATCATGTTAAAGTCAGAAAGAAGACCAGCACCCGGAGTTGCTGTTCCGAGACCCACACTCTGCCATGTGCCGAGGAAAGCCCCTAGGGCTCCCACGATGAGGACGCTAGCATTTGTCCTCCGAGGGTGTGGGCTGCAAGAACACACAGCTGATGGTTGAATCCCATGGCCAGGGTTGCACACCTGCCTAAATGGACTGACCAGTGCTGGCTCTCGAGCAGGGGGTACTCATATCGTTTCAAATCAGGCCAAAGGAGAAATGACAGGTCACAAAGAGGAGCTACAGCTCGGTAGAAAGCTGAGCTGCCCCAGGGAGAGGGATGGTGGAAGGGACCCGGCCAGGCTGAGTGCTGGGCTGGCACCAGAGAGTAAAGAGAGAAGGCACTGCTCTCACGCTGGGCTTGGGGCGAGATCGAGCTCTCCAGAAGGAGAAGAGTTTCCAGCTGGGTAAACACTAGGGATGTTGACTCACGGGAAGAATCATTCAACTTGGAGATAAAGGATCTGCCAAGTAAGGCAACTTTGTGAACACATTACCTGAACTATCCAGGTTTCAATTTCTTCATCTGTGAAATGGGCTAATGGTGCTCGTCCACATTGCGGTTGTCAGAATGAAATTAGAGCGCTTGTGTAAACTCTCATGGCATTGTATTCACCAGCGCTAAGATCTAATTGTCTGTAATTGTCACAGACGTAGAGAACAGACATGTAACTGCCCAGCAGGGTGTGGGAGAGGGTGGGAGAGGCAGGGAAGGATTGGGAATTGGGAGCCTGGTGGGCTTCTGTCTATGGGGTCGCACAGAGTCAGACATGACTGAAGTGACTTAGCAGCAGCAGCAGCAGAGGCAAACTATATAATATATAGTTATATGTAGGATGGATAAACAACAAGTTCCTATGATAGAACACAAGGAACTATATTCAATATCCTGTGATAAACCATACTGGAAAAGATTAGGAAAAAGAAGATAAACGAGTGTAATTGAGTTACTCTGTTGTACAACAGAAATTAACACAACATTGTAAATCAACTATGCGTGCATATGTGCTAAGTCGCTTCAGTCGTGTCCAACTCTTTGCAACCCCATGGACTGTAGCCCACCAGGCTCCTCTGTCTACGAGATTGTCCAGGCAAGAATACTGGAGCGGGTTGTCATGCCCTTCTTCAGGGGATCTTTCCAACCCAGGGACTGAACCTGTATCTCCCTGCGGCTCCTGCACTGCAGGCAGATTTTTTACCAGGGAAGCCACCAGGAAAGCTTCCCACTAGGGAAGCCCCAAATCAACTATGTGTGGGTGCTAGGTGGCTTCAGTCGTGCCGGACTCTTTGCAACCCCATGGACAGTAGCCCACCAAGCTCCTTTGTCCATGGGATTCTCCAGGCAAGAATATTGGACAGGGTTGCCATTTTCTCCTCCAGGGGATCTTCCCAAACCCAGAGATCGAATCTGTGTCTCTTAAGTCTCCTGCATTGGCAGGAGGGTTCTTTACCACTATACATCAGTGACTTTTTTTTTTAAGATTTAATTGTCTGACCCATGGTAGAGTGCTTTGGAAGAGTTTGTTGATTCCTAACTTTTACTTTATTCTGGGGGGCTCCAAAATCACTGCAGATGGTGATTGCAGCCATGAAATTAAAAGATGCTTACTCCTTGGAAGGAAAGTTATGACCAACCTAGATAGCATATTGAAAAGCCGAGGTATTATTTTGCCAACAAAGGTCCGTCTAGTCAAGGCTATGGTGTTTCCAGTGGTCATGTATGGATGTGAGAGTTGGACTGTGAAGAAAGCTGAGCGCCGAAGAATTGATGCTTTTGAACTGTGGTGTTGGGGAAGACTTTTAAGAGTCCCTTGGACTGCAAGGAGATCCAACCAGTCCATCCTAAAGGAGATCAGTCCTGGGTGTTCATTGGAAGGACTGATGCTGAAGCTGAAACTCCAATACTTTGGCCACCTCATGCGAAGAGCTGACTCATTGGAAAAGACTCTGATGCTGGAGGAGAAGGGGACAACAGAGGATGAGTTGGCTGGATGGCATCACCGACTCGATGGACATGAGTCTGAGTGAACTCCGGGAGTTGGTGGGGGACAGGGAGGCCTGGCGTGCTGTGCTTCATGGGGTTGTCAGACACGACTGAGTGAGTGAACTGAACTGAACTGAACTTTTACTTTGTAATTGAACCCTGTGGTCACCCTAGGAGGAGGATATCCTAGTTTCTGGTTATGGTGGAAGCTTCTCTGGGACCTTGGGGAAGGTATCCATGTGAACTCGGGTCCCCACCAGGACACAACCAGTGCTGGGGACCCCTGTGCCCACTCAGCAATCACTCCTCACTACCTGCCCTTTCCTATCTCCACCTCCTCCCTGGGGAGGGGAGAGAGGACACCAGCCCCCACCCCAGTGATATCCACGCACAGAGGGGTGTTTGTGCCCAGCCACGGCGGGGCATGACCAATGTGGCAATCAGGGCCCTGGATGTGGGCTCACACTCTCCCAGTCTCTTCTCTTGCCCCCTCTTGGCCAGAGATGACCCAAGCTGCTTCCTCTGTTTTCCCAGCCTTTGTCCCAGGCCTGGCGGAAGAGAGCCTTCCCAAGCTCCCCACCATACTGGAATCTGTAATGAAGTCACTAGCCTGCGGAAGAAAAGGCCTCTGTCTCTATGGCTGGTGGGGCTCGATGCCGGGATGTGTGTGATGCAGCTCAGATCCCCAGAAATAAAGCAGTGACTGTTAAGGGCATGTCATCTGGCCTGGCAGCCCTGAGCGGGGACATTGCGTTTCTACCCTGTGAGTCCCCCTCTGACCACATGATGGCTGTTGATTTTCTGCCAGGCTGGTATGTGCCACCCAGACAGAAGAGCCCCAGTCTGTACTTCCCCTGCTCCCAGGGCCGTGCAAACCACGCAGTGTCTGCCGTGTACAGAGGGGCTCCTGGAGGCTACCTGGGCCTATGGTGACTCTCAGGCTGGGACCAGGTGATGTGCCCCCACTTGCAGTGAAGGCCAGAGGGGTCACCTTGTCTCGGTTCCTGAGGATGGAGCTGCAGGTATCAAGCTGGAGTGTAGCCATCATGAAAACCAGTGAGGCAAGGAGTCAGGGGCCAGGGCCATGTGCAGCCTGGGGCCAGACCGGGGCCATCTGATTAGCATAGAGCAGATGGCAGATCCTGGGGGGCAAGGGTGACCAAGAATCCACAGGCCAGATGGAGGCCAACCCCCGCAGCACTTGGCAAGGAGAGGAAGCACGTGAGCCAGGGATGATGAGTCTTGCTAAATTCCTAAAGTGGCCCATTGGCCACATCTGTATGAATCACAGAGCTAGGCTATTCATTCAGAATCCTGGTTCCTACCCCAAACCGATCCAAAAACAAACCCCAAAGATCTGGCCCAGACCTGCATTGTGGAAGGGCTCTCAAGGAGCCACTTGAGTTCATTAAAATAGAGTCTACACAGGGTCTACAGAGGAGAGTGAAAAAGTTGGCTTAAAACTCAACATTCAAAAAACAAATATCGTGGCATCCGGTCCCATCACTTCATGGCAAATAGATGGGAAAACAATGGAAACAGTGACAGACTTTATTTTCTTGGGCTCCAAAATCACTGCAGATGGTGACTGCAGCCATGAAATTAAAAGACGCTTGCTTCTTGAAAGAAAAGCTATGACAAACCTAGACAGCTTTTTAGCAGAGGCACTGCTTTGCCAACAAAGGTCTGTCTAGTCAAAGCTATGGTTTTTCCAGTAGTCATGCATGGATGTGAGAGTTGGACCATAAGGAAGGCTGAATGCCAAAGAATCAATGCTTTGGAGCTGTGGTGTTGGAGAAGACTCTTGAGAGTCCCTTGGACTGCAAGGAGATCCAACCAGTCCATCCTAAAGGAAATCAGTCCTGAATCCTCATTGGAAGGCCTGATACTGAGGCTCAAACTCCAATCCTTTAGCCACCTAATGCAAAAGGTGACTCATTGGAGAAGACCCTGAGGCTGGTTAAGATTGAAGGTGGGAGAAGGGGACGACAGAGAATGAGATGGTTGGATGGCTTTACTGACTCGATGGACATGAGTTTGAGCAAGCTCCAGGACATGGTGAAGGACAGGGAAGCCTGGCATGCTGCAGTCCATGGGGTCACAAAGAGTCGAACACGACTGAGCGACTGAACACCACCACCACCACAGGGTCAGGACAAGGTCACAGGTGGCTTTTTCTGGGAAGTGGGGAGAACAAAACCTTATAGATCATTGTTTACATTACCTCCTTCCTCTTATTTGACTATTTTGTCCCATTTTACACTATTTCAACCATCCGCATCAAAGCAGCCTTGCCAATGGGTTAGTAAATACCTTCTTTAATTGAGATGTGTCTTTCAAAAGAGCCTATTGCTTGCCGTAGAAAGGTATTTTTCACTTTTATAAAGAGGGTTGCCTCGCATAGATGCTTCTTAAGTTTTCACTCCGCACTTGAGATGCATCTTTGCTGCTAAGTGAGCATTTCCTCCATCATTTTAAGTCCTGCACAGATTCCATGGCCTGTGTGTCTACCATATTCTCTTTCTCAGCTCCCAGTGGTGGGCGCTGAAGTTGGCTTCATCTACACCATCACAGATGCTTTTGAACTGTGATGTTGGAGAAGACTCTTGAGAGTCCCTTGGACTGCAAGGAGATCCAACCAGTCCATTCTAAAGGAGATCAGCCCTGAGTGTTCTTTGGAAGGAATGATGCTAAAGCTGAAACTCCAGTATTTTGGCCACCTCATGTGAAGAGTTGACTCATTGGAAAAGACCCTGATGCTGGGAGGGATTGGGGGCAGGAGGAGAAGGGGACGACAGAGGATGAGATGGCTGTCCGGCATCACCAACTTGATGGACATGAGTTTGAGTGAACTCTGGGAGTTGGTGATGGACAGGGAGGCCTGGTGTGCTGCAATTCATGGGGTCACAAAGGGTCGGACACGACTGAGCAACTGAACTGAACTGAACTGAACACCATCACACACACACACGCACACACTCTTTTAACATTATAATTTATCTTTCACATTTAGGTCCAAGCCGGTCCCATCTTTGCTGGGTGGTAATCTAGCTTCGTCCTTCTCCATTTTGTTGGCCAGTTTCCCCAGCACCTTCAAAGCAGCCTGTCTTTCCCCAGTGCCACTCTCGTCATATATTAGATCTGCACGTGTACCTACACCTGCTCTGAGCTCCTTATCTCCTTCCTTTAGCCCACTCTGTCCCTTCAGTCTATTTGTCTGTTTTGGCCCCAGTTCCACACTGTTTTAAACAGCCAGCCTCTTGCGAAGCCCCATTTCATAGAAGCCTCTCTCAGCCTTGAGATACAATCCTCTGATCTCTGGAAAGTTCACTCTCTTCTCCACCTGTGCCTCTATCATTGTATGCTGGGAGGTTCTGTAGGACTTTATTTTTACCATTCTTTTTTTATTTAATTGTCTGCACTGGGTCTTAGTCTCAGCGCAGGAACTCTTAGTTACAGCATGCCAACTCTTACTTGCAGCTCATGGGATCTAGTTCCCTGAACAGGGATCACACCGGGCCCTCTGCATTGGGAGCTCAGAGTCTTAGCCACTAGACCACCAGGGAAGTCCATCCTGTAGGACTTTGATCACTGTGTTGCTCTCCAGTTTCCTAGTCAACCCAAAAGCCAAGGTGAAACAGCTGAGAGTTTATGGTTTGTTGTTGTTCAATCACTCAGTCGTGTCTGACTCTTTGTGACCCCATGGACTGCAGCACGCCAGGCTTCCCTGTCATTCACCATCTCTCAGAGTGTGTTCAAACTCATGTCCATTGAGTCAGTGATGCCATCCAACCATCTCATTCTCTGTCATCCCCTTCTCCTTCTGCATTCAATCTTTCCCAGCATCGGGGTCTTTTCTAATGAATCGGCTCTTCCCGTCAGGTGGCCAAAGTATTGGAGCTTCAGCTTCAGCATCAGTCCTTCCAATTCCAGCTTATGGTCAGGCCCTTTGACTGGGCTAACTATTTTAAAAAGCCAAATCTGCTTTCAAATAGGCAGGGTCCAAAGTCATTTTTTAGGGCTTCTCTAAAGCATGACTTTAAGGATTAGTGTCTGGAAATGGCAGCTCTGGTTTCATCATCACAAACATCCGTGCCTCCCATCCACCTGGGGTCCTGGGTGTCCCCAAGTTCAGTATAACACCACCCCTCAAGCCTCTAGCTTATAAAAAAAATACTGCACTCTATAATTGTCTAACACTCTACAATTCTGGAAGAGCATTACTTATTGCATTAGAACCTGAGAACTTTCTGATGAAGTGTTCAAGGCCCCACGCTGTTAGCTTCATTTTAAAAGTGAAGAGGGACTTCCCTGGCTGTCCAGTGGTTAGGAGTCTGAGCTCTCAATGCAGAGGCCACAGGTTTGATCTCTGGTTGGGGAACAAAGATCTTGCGAGTCATGCAGTGAAGCCAAAAATTTCTTTTTTAGTTAAAAACACACACAGACCTAAAAGTGGAGAGCCTGAGCTGCAGAGGTAATGTACGACCACCTGTGATCCCCAGCCAGGAGTGACAGACGGAACCTGGGAAAGGCCTGGCTTTTCTCACCTACGCTGTGTAACTGCGTTAGTCGCCTAGGGCTGCTGTAACAAAACAGCGCAGGTTGTGTGGCTGAAATAACAAAACATATTTCTTGTCGTTCTAGAGGCTGGACATCCCAGATTCAGGTCCAGTGGGGCTGAGTTCCTGATGAAAGCACTCTTCCTGACAGGCCACATTCTCTGAAAAGCCTTTCTTCTGAGAGTGCAAGGAGAGCGCACACATGCACACTCTGGTGTCTCTTCTTACAAGGACACATCCTGCTGGACCAGGACTCCACCCGCGTGACCTCATTCAACCTAAATTACCTTCTAAAGATTCTATCTCCAAATATAGTTACCCTGGGAGTTAGGGCCTTAAGATAGGAATTTGGGTGGAGATGCCATTCGGTCCACAGCGCTGCTGTAACAAGTCACTACAAACCCTAGCAGCTTTAGACAACACACACCTACCACCTCGCGGTTCCGGAGGCCAAGTGTAAAATCAACAGGGCCGTGATCTTTCTGGAGGCATCACAGAAGGACCCTCTTCCTTGCCTTTTCAAGTTCTGGGATCTGCCTGTGTTCCACGGTTCAGGCTTCTCTCTCTCACGTCATTCCAACCCCTCCTTCCATCACCACATCTCCTATGACTCCCTCTGAGCCCCTGCCTCCCTCATGCAAGACCCCCATGATCACATTGAGCCCACTCAGATAATCCAGGATAATGTTCCCAGGTCCTTAACTTGATTGCAGCTGTCAAGTCCCTTTTGCCAGGTAAGGTGACACAGTCACAGCTACCAAGGAGTAGGGAGTGGACCTCTTTGGGGCCCTTATCCATTCTCCTCCATTCACTTAACTCCTCTGGACCTCAGATGTCTCTTCTGTAAAATGAGGAAGTGGAATGAGATTTCTACAACCCTCACAGACCATCTCCTGCTGGGGCTATGGACAACCCTGTTCAGGCAGGCGTGTGCACGTCATCTACCTGCCGAGCTTTCCTGGTGCACAGTACCGATCGGGTCACCTCTCTGTTAAGTCATGGTGATTTTCTTTGGACAATCTTTGTGATTTCTTTTTTATTTTTAATTTTTGTTGGAATATAGCTGCTTTAGAATGCTGTGTTAGTTTCTGCTGTACATTGAAGTGAATCAGCTATACGTGTACATTAACCGCCCGCTTCTGAACCTCCTTCCCACACTCCATCCCATCCCACCCATCTAGGTTATCACAGAGCACTGAGCACCTGTGCTACACGGCAGGTTGCCATTAACTACTTATTTTACATATTGCTGTTGTTATTCAGTAACAACAATCTTTCCCAGCATCAGAGACTTTTCCAATGAGCTGTCTATTTGCATCTGATGACCAAAATACTGGAGCTTCAGCTTCAGCATCAGTCCTTCCAGTGAATATTCAGGGTTGATTTCCCTTAAGATTGACCGGTTTTATCTCCTTACTGTCCAAGGGACTTTCAGGAGTCTTCTGCAGAGCCACAGTTCAAAGGCATCAATTCCTTGACACTCTGCCTTCTTTATGGTCCAGCTCTCACAACTCTACATGACGACTGGGAAGACCAGAGCCTTGACATTTTACAATGGGTAGCATGTATATGTCAATCCCAATCTCCCAGTTCACCCCACTCCCCCTCCTCACCATGTCAGGATGCCCTTTCTCTGTGTCTGCGCCTCTAGTCCTGACTTGCAGATAGGTACATCTGTACCATTTTTCTAGATTCCACATGGTGCCAGTTGTCAGTCTCTCAGCTGTGTCTGACTCTCTGTGGCCCTATGGACTGTAGCCTGCCAGGATCCTCTGTCCATGGAGTTTTCCAGGCAAGAATATTGGAGCAGGTTGCCATTTACTACTCCAAGGGATCTTCCCAACCCAGGGATTGAATCCACATCTATATTGCATCTCTCGGCAGGCAGATTCTTTACCTCTAGTGCCATCTGGGAAGCCTACCTAGATTCCACATATATGTGTTAATATAAGATATTTGTTTTTGTCTTTCTGACTTACTTCACTCTATATGAAAGACACATCCGCATCTTTACAAATGACCCAATGTCGTTCCTTTTTATGGCTAAGATCCCATTATATATATGTGCCTCAACTTATTTACCCATTCATCTGTTGATGGACACTTAGGCGGCTCCATGTCCTGGCTACTACAGATAAAGCACCCTTACACCAGCACTTTTGTTCACCAACATTACTTTCCAATTTTAGGGAAACTTCAAAATGAATACATTTTGCTCAAATATGAGACACCATCCCATTTTTTCTAGTTTTTCTGCAGGCATTGATTAGAGCACATGTGCATTCATTAAGTCATTCCTCAAATGTTTGCTCACATTGGTATGCCAAGCTCTGTGATAGAGCCTATAGCCAAGATGTCCACACCAGTCAACATGAGGGAGTACATCATGAGAAACGCTGGACTAGAAGAAGCACAAGCTGGAATCAAGATTGCTGGGAGAAATATCAATAACCTCAGATACGCAGATGACACCACCCTTATGGCAGAAAGGGAAGAGGAACTAAAAAGCCTCTTGATGAAAGTGAAAGTGGAGAGTGAAAAAGTTGGCTTAAAGCTCAACATTCAGAAAACGAAGATCATGGCATCTGGTCCCATCACTTCATGGGAAATAGATGGGGAAACAGTGGAAACAGTGTCAGACTTTAGTTTTGGGGGCTCCAAAATCACTGCAGATGGTGACTGCAGCCATGAAATTAAAAGATGCTTACTCCTTGGAAGGAAAGGTATGACCAACCTAGACAGCATATTCAAAAGCAGAGACATTACTTTGCCAACAAAGGTCTGTCTAGTCAAGGCTACAGTTTTTCCTGTGGTCATGTATGGATGTGAGAGTTGGACTGTGAAGAAGGCTGAGCACCGAAGAATTGATGCTTCTGAAGTGTGGTGTTGGAGAAGACTCTTGAGAGTCCCTTGGACTGCAAGGAGATCCAACCAGTCCATTCTGAAGGAGATCAGCCCTGGGATTTCTTTGGAAGGAATGATGCTAAAGCTGAAACTCCAGTCCTTTGGCCACCTCATGTGAAGAGTTGACTCATTGGAAAAGACTCTGATGCTGGGAGGGATTGGGGGCAGGAGGAGAAGGGGACGACAGAGGATGAGATGGCTGGATGGCATCACTGACTCAATGGACGTGAGTCTGAGTGAACTCTGGGAGCTGGTGATGGACAGGGAGGTCTGGTGTGCTGCGATTCATGGGGTCGCAAAGAGTCAGACACAACTGAGTGACTGAACTGAACTGAAGAAAGACCTGGGTGAGGATTCACAACACATGGTGTATCTATCCATCGGGGATCTGGCAGGAAACACAGTCCAGATGGAAAGACTCTGGTGAAAGGACCCCTGGACTCGCGCAGAGGTGTGAGCAGGGCAGAGGGACCACCCAAGAGATGGTGGGGAACCCAGCCACATGCCACAGAGGGCAGTATCACCATCCCAGGGCCAAAAGCATGACCGAAGACCGGTGAGAGCTGGAAGCATGCACGAGGACGCAGTCATGGAAGATGGGCCAGAGCTACCACCGGAGACAGGATGGCCAAACAGGGAGCACCGGCAGGAGTGTCCCAGCCTCTCTCTCTTCCTGCCCCTCCCTCATCTAATGCCAGGGTACCTCCCAATGGTCAAACCCAAGCAGAAGCCAGCCAGGGAGGGAAATGCAACTAGAGGGCTTAGTCGCCAAGGGCGCTCAGAGGGCAGAGAAGCAGACAATGAATGCTGCCGGGGGTGGGGAGCAAGAGACGAGGGCGACAGCCTTCATGCCTTCTGGCCTGGCTCTGTTACCAAGCAGCTCTGCCGCCTTGAGCAAGCTATCTACTTTCTCCAGGTTTTTGCTTTTCTCACCTTAAAATGAAGTGTAGAACTGAAATCTATGAGGTCAAGGATGATCTCTATCCTCTATTTCCATTTCAATCATCTATGGTTTGAGATATAGACATAAAAAATAGGAATATATATATATATATATATGTAATTTATATCCAACACATCACCAAGCCATATGTTTGTTTTCCATAAATAAATGAATTACCGTAAAGACAAGGCTTCCCAGGCATCCTGAAGTATAAATATATCAGCTGGGTGTCCCTTGGTACACATAATTCAAAGCGGATATCCACAGAGTTAAGAGGCATATCAACAGATCAGAGTACATTATAGCACTTGGTCTGGCCTGACTTCTTTGGTGGGGTGGCGGGTATGACTGTTCAGACTTCCTTGGGATTTTCATCTTTCCACGGACAGCTGTCATAAAAACAGCAAAGCTTCGTGAAGCAAACAGTGCCCTAACGACAGCCTTCCCTGCTCACAAGCTATAAATTCATGGTTGAGACAGCAATGTGCACTCGAGGACAAGCTCTGTAGAGAGCAAGGGGTGGGTAAGTACTTCCTTCCAACCTCGTAGGCGAAGATGAAACCAAGCGATGGTGTCCCAGAGATGGCAGTGTTGTCTGACAGCCCCCAGCACAACGCTATCTCAGTCTGGGGGCTAATCTAGCAATACCTTTGAACAGGAAGAGACAGCCATCAGCAGCAAAGAAAAATACAGTGATGCATTTGAAGAGCAACTCCGAGGCCAGCTTCCCACTGGCCTTGGATGACATCCTCAGGTGGGCACCCCCTGGCCTTGGCTGGGAGCCACTGCCACGGCCAGATGTCGCCTTCTGGACTCGTGCCATTGACATGCTTCCTTCCTTGTCACTGCAGCAGCGGGTTCTTCACCCTTCCCCTGGGGCCACGGCCGGGTTTGGAGGTTGAGTCACTGGAGAAAAATAACAATAAGTGCTTGGAAAAGGTGGGTCGTTGATTCAAGAATGGGTACATGCCTGGAAGTTTCTGGAATGCAATGGTGCATCCCCTTGGGAAATGGCAGGAGTCCTTCTGGGAAGGAAAATCAAGCTCCTGGGGTAGGAGTAATTTTATCTTCATTATCCATCCTTTAGCTCTTTCTATGTTTGTGATGTGTGTGCATAACTTTTTTAACTGAAAAAAAAACGCTCTTCTGAGACATTCGCCCATTCTATGAGCTCTGATCTGCAGGTTTTCAGCAAGAAGGTATTTGCCACAGAAGGGCTTGCAGAGGACCTGTGACGCGTCCACACACAACCCAGTGAAGGTGTGATGAATGAGCTTACTTAGAATTCATAGAATCATATTAAATAAAAGCAAAAGGCTATAAAACATCCAAAGAAGGGCCATTTCTGAGTGTGCTGACAGGCTGTCAGATGGTGCAGGCTGCAGCAACAGCGGGTGACATCCAGAGTGGCGGGTCCCGCAAGCCTAGTTGAGCGAGAAGGTGGAAGTCTCTTTGCAGGAGAGGATACCGTTGCGGGGGGCGGGGGGGCGTGGCCACTGCCAGCTATACCTCTTCATGCGACATTTCTGCTGGCGGATTCCTTGTGGTTTCAGGGCCTCCCATCAGCCCCTGAATTTTTCCCAAAGAGCAGAAAAAGGGCAGAGGCCACCTCTGAGAGCTTGTACCAGCCTGGGGTTTGAATACTGTCAGGAACTCAGTCCCGCATCTTATGGCTCTCTATGAGAAGGAATTTATGGTCTCTAAAAATCATGATTTTGGAAGGACTCCACCGTGACTACATACACTCCAGACCCAAGCCGGTGATGTCCTCTGCTCTGAGGTTGCTCATTAGTTTCGGGTCCTGATGGCCACCCCTGTCTCCAGTCCCGTTCCAACACCCTCACTCTACCCTCTTTTCCAAGCTCTCCCACTCCAAATCCTGTCCTAACTCTAAAATTCAACCAAGTCTTCTCCCCAGCTGCAGCTGCTACCACTCGGAGCAAAAAGTCTAGGTCACCTGTGTTCTCACCAACATTCACACTATCGTGTTCTTTCATCGGATTAAAACTGTTATCTCCACCCAACGGTCACATTGCTGGTTCGTTTGCCAAAATGCTTACAGGCACATGGTTTGCAGCTACATCCTTTGCTACCCTGACCCTCAGGCAAATCTACACCCCACTTCGTCATGTCACCCTGTCACCTGGGAGAGTGCCTCTCCCACCAAACCTACCTCCACACCCACCCCTTCCCGCCACGAAGCACCCTCTGAGGTCAGACATGAAACAGTAATTAGGGAAAGTCCATTCTTTGTGGGAGAATCTGAAGGCCACTTGATAAGGCGTGGAAGACTTCCACCAACTCTTGGCCAATGAACACCACTAGCTAAAGGACCATGCGAATGTAAAAGCTGGAAAGTACCCCTTCCGGCCCCATCTCCGCCCACCCTGCCTCCAGCTACCATAAAACACCCGAGTCCCTTCTTCTGTGATCACCAGCCTCCTGCTCCTCTCCTCCCGCCCCGTAATAAAACTCCATGGGAGTCTCTGCTAAGCTCTGCTACACCCAGACTCCATCCTAGCCCTCTGTTCAGTGAATTACTCAGTTTTTCTCATTAACTCTCTCCTCTCTGGCTGTATGATACTGACGATGGCCATGGAGAGACCACAGCACACAGGATCTACCCTCTTGTGAGTCTCCCATAGGACAGCTTCATCCTCCAAAGCTTTTCTCAATCCGAGGGACAGGTCCCAGGCATTATAACTTGGTGCAGACAAGCGTGCCTTCCACCTGAATTATCTTGCACATGAAGACTTCGATATTGTGGGGTGGGCCAAGGTATATTAGCTCCCCAAATATCCCTAAAAGGATTTCCAGGTGTCTCAATGGTAAAGAATCCACCTGCCTATGTAGGAGACATGGGTTCGATTCCTGGAGGAGGAAATGGCAACCTACTCCAGTATTCTTGCCTGGGAAATGCCATGAACAGAACAGCCTGGTAGCTACAGTCCATAGGGTTGCAAAGAGTCTGACATGACTGAAGCAACTGAACATGCAGGCAATAATTGGGGAGACTTAGTTTGGGAAGAAGGGTCAAAATCACAGGCAAAAGAGAAGGAAAAATAAAGGGTCTCTGTTCACTTCAGCAACGTCCGTGCCTTGAACTAGTTTTGAGGCTCCATATTTAGAAGGCTTGGGCTGGGAGCTAATAGAATTGCTTTTATAAAAGAACCATGTGAGCCTCTGGACACAACAGAGCCTTGAGGGATCACGTGACAGTGTGGCACTGAACTGCAGGAAAGGCTCATCTTCTTACCTTTGAGCCAGTTCCACTCTTGATACACGACGAGCCATCAGCTTTGGAGACCTCTGGCGGCTGCAGCCTTGGCACATACGAGATTCACTGGAGCAGCAGCTAAGAGGTGGAAGCCAGAGGAGAGCAGGAAATAAATAAGGTGGATCCATTCACAAAATACTGCAAACAATTTTAGGAGGTTCCCACAGAGCCTTTCCATGATTCCAATCCAAGAATCCAGGTTAACCACCACTGGAAGCATATCTTGCTTGCATTTCCCCATTAATCTGCTCATCCCAATAGGCTGTAAGCGCCGGTAGGAAAGCTCCAATACTTTGGCCGCCTGATGCAAAGAGCCAACTCTTTGAAAAAGACCATGAAGACTGAGGGCAGGGGGAGAAGGGGACGACAGAGAATGAAATGGTTGAACGGCATCACCGACTCTATGGACATGAGTTTGAGCAATCTTCAGGAGATAGTGAAGGACAGGGAAGCCTGGTGTGCTGCAGTCCATGGGGTCACAAAGAGTCAGACACGACTCAGCGACTGCACAATGAAATGACAACCAGCAGGAAAACGAAAGCCGTGGGCACACTCAGATGCCCATGGCACTCACCCTGACTTTCTTTGCTTCCTATGACCCTGATCTCATGCAGAACTCTAGCTTCTTTCTTTCTTTCTTTCTTTTTTTTGGCCATGCTTGCCAGAATCTTAGTTCCCTGACCGGGGACTGAACCCAGGCCACGTCAGTGAAAGTGCCAAACCCTAACCACTAGGCCACTAGGGAACTCCTTGAACTCTACACTCTTGAGGTCACTATTCTGATTTCTTGTGATTGCATGCATGCATGCTATGTTACTTCAGTAGTGTCCAAGTCTTTGCAGCCCTATGGACTGTGGCCTGCCAGGCTCCTCTGTCCATGGGATTCTCCAGGCAAGAATACCGGAGTGATCACTGGGAATCCTTCTCTAGGATTCTTCCTGACCCGGGAATTGAACCCATGTCTCTTGCGTCTCCTGCATTGGCGGGTGGGTTCTTTACCACTAGCGCCATAAGAAATTCAATTACCATGAAGGACAGGGAAGCCTGGCATGCTGCAGTCTGTGGGACTGCAGAGTCGGATGCAATTTAGAGACTGAACAACAATAATCCTGACTTCAGTGCTGTCTCATGCCATGAATGCCTGGAGTTCAAGCCCTCGACCACCCTACCATGTGAGCCAGCTTTCTCAAGCACTGCCTCACCTCCCTCCAACCCAGTACAATTTCCTGTCCTCAGATACCTGATGGGCACCCAGTCAAGCAAGCCCAGCTCCCCTATAAAACAGGCATTTGGAATCAGCAGTGGGCTTTGACCCAGGTGCTGGCCACTACCTCATTTCCAGAGGTTACTGGAGAAAATTTCCCCCAAATTCCAAACAGCCCTCTCCTTTTCTCATTCTCCAATAATGATTACAAGTATAAAAATGTCTGATTTTAATTTGGTCCGTTCATCAGTATTTCTAAATCAGCATAAACCAATTCCAACTCTTTCTTGCAGAGACATGGATTAAAATCTATCTCTGTAATTTACAGCAGTTAATCCTTCCTTGAATTTGATGCTCCGAAGCTAAACTTGGCTTTGGGGGATATCAGAACCGATTAATGACAATAAGTTAATGCTTGCTGAGTATGAACAGTTCAGTCCATTTCTCCAGCTGTTCTCCTTTGCCGTTTTTATCGGAAGTCATCTCCCAATGATTTCCCATTTTGGTGGTGAGACTCAACAATACGTGAGTGTCTACATCAGCCCAGGTTATGTGTCACAGGCATTGCCATGTGGCTCGCAGTTTATTTCCACCTCTATCAGCACTCACTCTGCTCACTGGCTTTCCAGAAGGCAAAGCTGACATTGTCTCTGGCACAGTCACCATGAACTCAGCCTGGATCCCTTCCAATCAGAAGGCAAGAATGTTCTCCTACCCGTTGGAGGAAGACAGCATTTTCTTTCACCCATCCATCACTGCTAGTAGATTTCCATTAGAACTTGATGCTCCTTAGCAACTCCCTAGCAACGGAAGCTTACCTGAAATTTTATAAGGCTTTCCAGAAATTGTTTTTTAAAGGCCTCGTTCCCTCCCAAACACTTCTACCCTCAAGGAAATAATTTCTCTTTATTGCTTTTTCTGATCACCAAAGTATTGCAAACTTGCTTTAGAAAGCTCAAGCAATATACAGATATGAAAGTAAAAATTCCCAGCCGTCATGACTCCCCAGTTCCCTGTGCTCCACTCCCACCCCCGCCAAGGAAAATCTCCCAACAAATATTATTAAACGAAATTGTTCTGTTGTTTTTCCTGCTATTTTTAAGTAGAGTTTAAGTTATCTTTAGGGACAATAAGTAACAAAAGTATTTTTCCGTGTCAAAACTAGAAAATGACTTCCCTTTCCCTTTTACTAAAGGGATGTGTGAATTCTACACCTCTTTAAAGTTGTTCTCTTTTCTTTCCTAGACAATAGATGTTCCCTTTATCCTGAATTTCAAATTTTTACCCACGAGAAATTGTATTCAGTGAGAACAGGTCAGTATAAGACTCAGGAAAGTATAGACTAGGTTGAAAGAATTCGAGGAAGTTGGCCAGTCCAATAAAGTGTGTGATATGCCATTTATAAAGGCTGAAATGAATTGATGTAAAGAACAAAGATGAGCCGTTACTCAGAAGCTATCACACCAAAAAGATGAGCCGGAATCTTCTGTTCCTGAAAACAACAAAGCTGCTTTTTGAACCTGACTGAGGGTCTAACCTTATGTCATTAAAGTTGGAAGGAAAAATAAGTTCTCTCCACTCCACATACATCCTAAAACAGTCCAGACTGTTCTCTTTCTAACTAGGAATCTGGCCTCTGTCTTTAGAAAAGTTTAGCATCCCAACTGCTATTCTCCATATCTGAAATAAGTCAATATTAGAGATCATGTAAGATTGAGGGAGTTCCGTGGTGGCTCAGACAGTAAAGCGTCTGTCTAGAATGTGGGAGACCCAGGTTCCATCCCTGGGTCAGGAAGATCCCCTGGAGAAGGAAATGGCAATCCACTCCAGTACTATTGCCTGGAAAATCCCATGGACAGAGGAGCCTGGTAGGCTACAGTCCATGAGGTTGCAAAGAGTCAGACATGACTGAGCGACTTCACTTTCACTTCACTTTCACAAGATTGAGGACAGGAGAAGAAGGGGACAACAGAGGATGAGATGGTTGGATGGCATCACCAACTCAATGGACATGAGTTTGAGTAAACTCCAGAAGCTGGTGATGGACAGGGAGGCCTGGCATGCTGCGGTTCATGGGGTCGCAAAGAGTCAGACACGACTGAGCAACTGAACTGTACTGATCCTACATGGATATAGACTCGATTGCATAATGTAAAAATTGTCATTGATTTCTCACAGGAAAGAAAAAGGTTACATTCTTATAGTCATTCATTCACTCAAGAAGTGTTATTAAGAATGAACTTTTGTATCAAACTTGTCACCAAGATGTGTGAGGGTAATCTGTTCATAAAACATGGATCTTGCTTAAAAAAGAAAACAGATACATTTTTGATCAGACTCTTTGCTAGACTTTGAAGATTCCAAGACAAAGAAGAAGATACTGGTAAACAAATTATATTCCCATAAAATGCATGGTGCAGGCACTGAGAGTGTTTGCAAGGGCAGTGGTTATATACATACTAAAATGAGCCCTAAAATATAAAATATACCAGAAGAACGTACCAAACTCAAAAACTTTCTCACTAGGAAGAGCTACAAGTCCCTCCTCATATTACCCACTTAACAATTTTTTATTATGCATTTTTAATTGGAGGGTAATTGCTTTACAATGTTGTGTTGGTTTCTGCCATACATCAACATGAATCAGCCATAGGTATACATATATCCCCTCGCTCTGGAACCTCCCTCCCACCTCCCACCCCATACCACCCCTCTAGGTTGTCACAGAGCCCCAGTTTGAGCTCCCTGTGTCACACAGCGAATTTCCACGGCTATCTAACTTTTCATACGGTGATGTATGTTTCCCTGCTGCTCTCTCCATTCGCCCCCCGCCTCCTCCCCTCACTGTGCCCACAAGTCTGTTCTCTGTCTGCATCTCCCCTGCTGCCCTGCAGATAGGTCTGTCAGTACCAGCTTTCTAGATCCCATATATATATGTTCATATATGATATTTGTCTTTCTCTTCCTGACATACTTCATTCTGTATAACAGGCTCTAGGTTCATCCGCCTCATTAGAACTGACTCAGATGTGTGCCTTTTTATGGCTGAGTCATGTTTCATTGTATATATGTACCGCACGATTTTTAATTAAAAAAAAGAAAAGTTGTATGTCAGCTTCCTGTGGCTGCTGTTGCAAATGACCATCAACCGCATGACTTAAAACAACAGAAATCTATTTCTTCACAGCTCTTGAGGCTGGGAGTCCAAGAGCAAGGTGTCATCAGGGCCGGGCTCTCTCTGAAGGCTCTTGGGGAGAATCCTGCCTTGCCTTTTCTAGTTTATTTTTTTATTTTTTATTTTTTGGGGGCTTCATTGAGTCTTCATTGCGGTGCATGGGCTTCTCTTGCTGCAACTAGAAAGCTTAGTTGCCCCACAGCTGTGGGATCTTAAGTTTCCTGACCAGATATTGAACTTGAATCCCCTACATTGGAAGGTGGACTCTTAACCCCTGGGCCACCAGGGAAGTCTCGCCTCTTCCAACTTCTGGTGGGTGCTGGCAACCCTGGCACCCTTCAGCTTACAGCCGTGTCACTCCAGTCTCTGTCTTCATGTGGGTTTCTCTCCTTTTGTCTCTGTGTCCATATTCCCCTCTTCTTATAAGGACACTGGTCATAGTGGATTTGTGTGTGTGTGCGTGCGTGCGTGCTCAATCACGTCCAACTCTTTGCAACCCCATGTTCTGTAGCCCACCAGGCTCTTCTGTCCAGGGAATTTTCCAAACAAGAGTACTGGAGTGCATTGCCATTTCTTACTCCAGGGGATCTTCCCGACCCAGAGATCGAATCCAAGTCTCTCGTGTCTCCTGCATTGGAAGGCAAGTTCTTTACCACTGTGCCACCTGGGAAGCTCTATGGTGGATTTAGAGTCCACCTTAATTCACTATGGGCTTCCCTTGTGGCTCAGCTGGTAAAGAATCTGCCTGCAATACAGGAGACTTGGGTTAGATCCCTGGGTTGGGAAGATCCCCTGGAGAAGGGAAGGGCTACCCACTCCAGTGTTCTGGCCTGGAGATTTCCATGGACTGTATAGTTCGTGGGGTCGCAAAGAGTCAGACACGACTAAGCGACTTACACTTTCCACTTAATTCAGTTTAACCTCATTTTAGCTTGATTACATCTGCAAGAGCCTGTTGCCAAATAAGTCACATTCGCAGGTTCCAGTGGACATTAACTGAGGGGGGAGACACTATTATTATCATTAGTGTTAAGAATATTTAGCATTAGGGTCTTTCTTGATGGTCCAGTGGTTACGACTCTGTGCTTCCAATGCAGGGGGCATGGGTTCGATACCTGATCAGGCAACTAAGATCCAACATGCAGTGTGGAATGGCCAAAAAATAAATAGAATAATGGTAAGAATAATAAAATAATTTTTAAAAAGAAAAATAACTACTTAAAAAACAACACTCAACATCAGATGTACTCTACCCCCTTAGACAATTGTGGGAAGGCTTCCCAGGTGGTACTAGTGGTAACGAATCCACCTGCCAGTGCTGGAGACCTGAGAGACACAGGTTTGATCCCTGAATTGGAAAGATCTCTGGAAGAGGAAATGGCAACCCACTCCAGTATTCTTGCCTGGAAAATCCCATGGACAGAGGAGCCTGGTGGGAAATAGTCCATGGGGTTAGAAAGAGTCAGACATGACTGAAGGGACTTGGCACACATGCAGACAACTGTAAATATGCCGTAGGGTGAATTGCAAGCTAAATAGAAAGTCCTCATGCAAATGCCCTTAGGAGGAGGAAGCCCTTTGATTGTAAACTGCAGACCTAGGGTACAATTTGCCCGGAGTTCAATTCTACAAAGAGCCCCAAGGGAAGAAGAGACAAAAAGAGACACAGAGGGCCTGAGACACAAAATGTTTAGATCAAGTGCAGACTCTATCTTCCAAAGCTTATAAACGCAGGTCTGGTCTTGTTCAAGCAGGCGGAAGAGTGTGTCGATCCCGGTGTGCAGGGGCATAAATAGCATTTTTTACAAATCTCAGCTCCGGGCTCTGACATTCATTTTCTATTTTGGTGCTGGTAAGTCACTAAATCTCTCTGGACCTCAGTTTCCTCAGCTGTAAAAAGAAAAAGAATCTGTTTCTCCTGAAATCACAGGGTCCGTCTGAAGTATATTAAGTACGGTGAGTCTCGAAAGCAGTTTAAATACAATGTATTATTATGAGGACGGCATAGAGAAAACATTATTTACTCCGAAGCCAGCCGGCAGCACAGTCAGGATGGGTTATCGGCTCCATGACTTAAGAAATCCAATTTCACCGCTTCCCGCCTGCATCACAGTTCTGAAAGTGTAGCTTCCTTCTCCCGATGAAAAGAATCCTCCTAATATCTACATCACGTTTAAGATTTTCTTCACATGTGGCTTTGTATTAAAAAAGAAATACACTGTATGTGGTTATTATAAAAATTCCAGGTAGGAAAGAATACGATAGTTACCAAAAATAAAAATAGTTATCTTCCCTAATTCTCAGCGCTTGTTGCTGTTGTTTAGTCTCTAAGTCGTATCCGACTCTTCTGCAACCCCATGGACTGTAGCCCTCCAGGCTCTTCTGTCCATGAGATTTCTCAGACCAGAATACTGGAGTGGGTTACTATTTCCGTCTCCAGGGGATCTTCCCAATCCAGGGCTTGTACCCTTGTCTCCTGCTTCGCAGATGTATTCTTTACCACTGAGCCACCCAGGAACCACACCCAAACTATCTTCTGACTCTTAATAAGCATATATTTATTGCCAACTCTAGAAATTTTTTAAGTAATGCGCAGAAATCCTTCTCTGAGGATCTGCTGAAAGGCTTCCTCTAACTGCCCTCATGTTTGGGGAGCTGAAGTGTGGACGTGTGAGTGAAAGTCGCTCAGTCATGTCCAACTCTTTGTGACCCCATGGACTATATGGTCCATGGAATTCTCCAGGCCAGAATACTGGAGTGGGTAGCCTTTCCCTTCTCCAGGGCATCTTCCCAACCTAGCGATCAAACCCAGATCTCCCTCATTGCAGGTGGATTCTTTACCAGCTGAGCCACTAGGAAAGCCCAAGAATCCTGGAGTGAGTAGCCTATCCCTTCCCCAGCGGAATTTCCCAACCCAGGAATCAAACTGGGGTCTCATGCATTGCAGGCAGATTCTTTACCAACTGAGCTATCAGGGAAGTGGATGTGAAATCACACACAATTTTGCACGAACTCTCTGGGTTCTGTTGCCTTTCCTGCAGGTCATGGCAGCAAGAGGTGGAGCCATGGTCCTCAATGCAGACAAGAGAGTCCACGTGACCAGTAACAGGCTGGACTGGAGACTCGTTACTCTCTAGGGAACAGAGCGGGGCGGCTGGCGCATCCTCCCGGGGCTCTAAGCACAGCTGTGTGTTTATGCTGAAACTGTGTAGAAACCAATGTTGGACCCCTAATTACTCAGAAGTCGTCACTTCACAAAGGAAGATCAAGGATGACAGCCTTGAAACCCTGTACAAATACTTTATCCCAGTCTCCAGAAGGAAAAAGCAGTGCCCTCAAATGGAGCAAACACCAGTGTGAAACGGAGTATTTCCTGCCATATGAATAAACAAGGATGTCACGGCCATCAGCGACTCGGCCCTGTGAGTTTCTGACCCAGAGTGTGCCCAGGAAAAAACAATGCCTGCAGCTGTCAAGCTGTGCCACTCTCTCAGGGAGCGAGGAACTAAGTAAGGATGTGAAAAATCAAATCACAGGACGCTGGGCCCAGATAACTGAGATGCCTATGAAAGTAGTGACTTCATTAAGTCCAGACTCTTGCATCTTCCTCGACATAGAAACGCGCTAAATTCCTTAATTTGATATACTTCGTTTTCCTTAATGAATGGTAATCTTTTATCATTCAGACTACCTGCCCCTTGCTGCAAACTTCTGTATAACCTGGCTCCTTCCCTCCACCCCCTCACTCCCCCTACCCCCACCCTCCTCAGGACAGTTCTTCAGGGTCACTTGAGATTCTATTTCCCGAGCTTGAAGTTCTAAAAATCCTCCCCCCTCAAATAAAACATAACTCTCAACTTATAGGTTGTGACTATTTTTTTTCAAAGTCGACACCAGCCTCCTCCCAAGTGGTCCTGCGTCTCAGAGGAGCAAGGTCATGGAGGCCACCTCTGAGTTGGTGGTTCTTACACCCTAGAGAAAAAGTGTTCCCACTCTCGCCTCCCCTCCACATGTGCCCTTGGTCACCTTTGGTTCGGATTCCTTCTGGGATGAATTAAACTTATATCACCTTTGCAGATTTAGGTCATAACTGTCAACTAAATAGAGGCACAACATGAGAGCTGTGAGTTAAGTTTTATTTGGGGTAAAATGAGGACTGCAGCCCAGGAGACAGCACCTCAGGTAGCTCTGAGAGCCTGCTCCAAAGAGCGGTAGGGGAAGGTCAGTAGATAAGATTTTGGTGAAGGGGAAAGTCAGTGCAATTAAGCACTCATTTTATAAAAGGTCACCATGCAGGGATTTAGTGCTTTTCTAGATAGGAGGAAATGTAAGGATTCGGATCATGAAATCAGTTCCTGAAAATAGCTATCTAAAGACCTATGGTGCTAGAGAAGACTCTTGAGAGTCCCTTGGACAGCAAGGAGAGCAAACTATTCAATCCCAAAGGAAATCAATCCTGAATATCCATTGGAAGGACTGAAGCTGAAGCTCCAATACTTTGGCCACCTGATGTGAAGAGCTGACTCATTAGTAAAGACCCTGATGCTGGGAAAGATTGAAGGCAGGAGGAGAAGGGGATGACAGAGGATGAGATCACGGGCTCAATGGTCATGAGTTTGAGGCGATGACAGAGGATGAGATCACGGACTCAATGGTCATGAGTTTGAGCAAGCTCCCGCAGATAGTGAAGGACAGGGTAAGTTGAAGTGCTATAGTCCATGGGGTTGCAAAGAGTCAGACACAACTTAGAGACTGAACAACAGCAACAATCTAAAAACCTGTTCCACCAGTTTCCCAGGAGCACAGAGTGCCTCACTCTCCACCCTGAATTCCCTCAGGGGGTGTCAAAGGTCAGCACCTGCAGCAGCACAGGCAGATGATAAATGTCCTTGTTGTCATTCAGTTGCTGGCAAACGCTCTTGGCAAGTCTCAATTTGTAGTTGACATAACCAAGAGGTCCCTGGAGGAGGAAACGGCAACCCACTCTAGTATTCTTCCTGGAAAATACCATGGAAGGAGGAGCCTTGTGGGTTACACTCCATGGGATCACAAAGAGTCGGACACGACTGAGCAACTAACACACTTAACCAAGAGGTTACAGCTGAAAACTAACAAAGCCAATTGCTCTTTGTTGACACCCAGGAGACAAAATTTTCACACTGCTAACTGGGCCTCTAGACCTCTAATCCCTACATGGCTCCCCTATCCCAGAGCCTGGAAAGAGTGAGAACCAGGGGTGCCATTGGGAACCAAGTCCTCTAGGAAACTGCTCTCAATGTTACTGAATCCAAATGCCAATAGTCAAGAGACAACTGTGTTGGCTGGAAAAGAAAAGTTGCCTTATTCAGGAGGCCAGCAACCCAAGGATAAGACGAACTCATGTCCAAAAATCAACTCCAAATATTCTGTTTGACAGTGAAAGTTTTTAAAAGGAGAATCATTTAGGAAGGAGATCAGTCTTCAGTGTCTTCCACCACGTGCAGACTTTCTTCTGATTGGCTGGTGAGGAGGCAGCAAGACGGTGCCTCAAGGACCTTGTGCTCAGCCTGGAGTCACCATCCTCCACCTGATTGGGGGCCTTAGTTCCTAAAGACTACCTCAAAGGTACTGTGGTGAGTATTCCTTGAAGAGGAGCCAGGACCCAAGGGTGCACTCCTATCTCCTGGAGGCTCTTCTCTTGTATTCTCATCCCATCCCTTCTCTCATTGTTGCCATTGAATTGCTAAGTCATTTCCGACTGTGACCCCACGGACTACAACACGCCAGGCTTTCCTGTCCTTCACTATCTCCAGGAGTCTGTCAAACTCATCTCAGTGATGCGATCCAACCATCTCATCCTCTGTCATCCCCTTCTCCTCCTATCCTCAGTCTTTCCCAGCATCAGGGTCTTTTCCAATCAGGAAAAGAGTCAGCTTTTCCCATCAGGGGGCCAAAGTATTGGCACTTCAGCATCAGTACTTCCAATGAATATGCAAGGGTGATTTCCTTTAGGATTGACTGGTTTGATTTCCTTGCTGTCCCAGGGACTGTCAAGAATCTTCTCCAGCACCACAATTTAAAAGCATCAGTTCTTCAGCACTCAGCCTTCCTTATGGTCCAACTCTCACATCCATACATGACTACTGGAAAAACCATAGCTTTGACTAGATGGATCTTTGTCAGCAAAGTGATATCTCTGATTTTTAATAAACTGTCTAGGTTTGTGATATAAAAAAGAACTTAATGACCCAGACAATCATGATGGTGTGAACACTCATCTAGAGCCAGACGTCTATGAATGTGAAGTCAAGTGGGCCTTAGGAAGCATCACTATAAACAAAGTCAGTGGAGGTGGTGAAATTCCAGCTGAGCTATTTCAAATCCTAAAGATGATGCTGTGAAAGCGCTGCAGTCAATATACCAGCAAATTTGGAAAGCTCAGCAGTGGCCACAGGACTGGAAAAGGTCAGGTTTCACTCCAATCCCGAAGACAGGCAATGCCAAAGAATGTTCAAACTACCAAACAATTACACTCATTTCACATGCTAGCAAAGTAATGCTCAAAATTCTCCAAGCTAGGCTTCAACAGTACATGAACAGAAAACTTCCAGATGTTAAAGCTGGATTTAGAAAAGGCAGAAGAACCAGAAATCAAATTGCCAACATCCTTTGGATCATAGAAAAAGCAAAAGAATTACAGAAAAACATCTACTTCTGCTTCATTGACTACACTAAAGCCCTTGACTATGTGGATCACAATAAACTGTGGCAAATTCTTAAAAAGATGGAAATATCAGACCACCTGCCTCCTGAGAAACCTGAATGCAGGTCAAGAAGCAACAGAACCAGACATGAAACAATGGACTGGTTCCAAATTGGGAAAGGAGTATGTCAAGTCTGTATACTGTCATCCTGTTTATTTAAGTTACATGCAGAATACATCATGCAAAATGCTGGGCTGGATGAAACACAAGCTGGAATCAAGATTGCTGAGAGAAATAGCAATAACCTCAATATGCAGATGACACCACTCTTATGGCAGAAAGCAAAGAATAACTAAAGAGCCTCTTGAGGAAAGTGAAGGAGGAGAGTGAAAAAGCTGGCTTAAACTCAACATTCAAAAAACTAAGATCATGGCATCTAGTCCCATCACTTAGTGGTAAATAGATGGGGAAAAACTGGAAACAGTGACAAACTTCATTTTCTTGGGTTCCAAAATCACTGCAGATGGTGACTGCAGCCGTGAAATTAAAAGACACTTGCTCCTTAGAAGAAAAGCTATGACAAAACTAGACAGTGTATTAAAAAGCAGAGACAGTACTTTGCCAACTAAGATCCGTACAGTCAAACCTATGATTTTTCCAGTAGTCATGTATGCATGTGAGAGTTGGACCATAAAGAAAGCTGAGTACCAAAGAATCAATGCTTTTGAGCTGTGGTGTTGGATAAGACTCTTGAGAGTCCCTTGGGCAGCAAGAAGATCAAACCAGTCAATCCTAGGGAAGTCAAATCTGAATATTCATTGGAAGGCCTGAAGCTGAAACTGAAGCTCCAATACTTTGGCCATCTAACGGGAAAAGACAACTCATTAGAAAAGACCCTGATGCTGGGAAAGATTGAAGGCAGGAGGAGAATGGAATGACAGAGGATGAGATGGTTGGATGGCATCATTGACTCAATGGACATGAGTTTGAGCAAGCTCTGGGAGATGGTGAAGGACAGGGAAGCCTGGCATGCTGCAGTCCGTGGGGTCACAAAGAGTCAGACATGATTGAGCGACTGAACAACAAAAGACATGTCATAACTTTCCTTCCAAGGAGCGAGCATCTTTGAATTTCATGGCTGCAGTCACCATCTGCAGTGATTTTGGAGCCCAAGAAAATGAAGACTATTTGCCATGAAATGATGGGACCAGATGCCATGATCTTGGTTTTTTAAATGTTGAGTTTTAAGCCAGCTTTTTCACTCTCCTCTTTCACCTTCATCAAGAGGCTCTTTAGTTCTTCTTTGCTTTCTGCCAAAAGAGTGGTGTCATCTGCATATCTGAGGTTATGGATATTTCTCCCAGCAATCTTGATTCCAGGGGTTTCCCTGGTGGCTCAGATGGTAAAGAATCTGCCTGCAATGCAGGAGACCCAGGTTCAACCTCTGGATTGGGAAGATCCCTTGGAGTAGGAAATGACAACCCACTCCAGCATTCTTGACTGGAAAATTCCAGGGACACAGGGCCTGGCAGGCCACAGTCCATGGGGTTGCAAAGAGTCAGACACGACTGAGCACACACACAATCTTGATTCCAGCTTGTGATTCATCCAGCCCAGAGTTTCTCATGATGTACTCTGCATATAAGTTAAATAAGCAGGGTGACAATGTACAGCCTTGATGTACTCCTTTTCCAATTTTGAACCAGTCCGTTGTTCCATGTCCAGTTCTAAGCATTGCTTCTTGACCTGCATACAGGTGAGCAACTGTTTGAATCTGCCCTTTGGATATCAGGGAAGGTATGGGAGGCTGAATGAAGTTTATGTCCTACAAACCAGAAACAGAGAACACAGGAAGGGCTTGTACCCAGGAGCGCCCAGAGAGTCCTGCTCTGTTTCATCAAGGACTCTAAGGAAGAGAGGGAGAAGGTAAGGAGCACGGTTGTGAGGGGCTCTCCTGAGACCCAAGGTTGGTGAGCACTTTCTCAGGAGACCCAAGGTTGGTGAGCACTTTCTCAGGAGACCCCTCCCAACCAGGAGCAGACAGTGCAGGAGGCACCATCCATAAACCTCTTGGAGGAACCCAGTGTCCTTCTGGCCTGTGGCCAGGGCTCTGAAAGCAACTCCATGGGTGTTTAACTCCTGGAACTTTGAACAGAAGTAATGATCTTTCCTTAGTTCAAGAATGTTGCCCAGGGCCACAAGCTGAGACTTATCATTCAAAATAAAACTTCAAAGGCATCTTTCAAAATTCACCCTACTTGCTCCTGCATGTTCTTATCTTAAAATGGAAAAAAAAAAAAACAAAAGACAATCCATTTTTTTTAATGGGCAAAAGTCTTGAATAAACAGCTCTCCAAAAAAATATACGAATAGCCAAGAAACAAATGAAAGTGTTAAACATCACCAATCCGTAGGGAAATGCAAATCAAAACCACAGTGAACTGCCAGCTCACAACCATTAGGATGGCTGCTATCAAAGAAAAACAGAGAAGAGAAAACGCTGGGGTGGATGTGGTGGAATTGCAATGCCTGTGCACTCTTGGTGGGAAGGTAAATGGTGCAGCCACTGAGGAAAAGAGCATGGTGTTTCCTCGAAAAATTAACATAGAATTACAATCTGATCCAGCAATCCCACTCCTTGGTATACACCCAAAAGACCTGAAAGCAGGGTCTCCGTGTGATATTTGTACACCTGTGTTCACAACAGCATTATTCACAAAAGCCAAAGGTAGAAGTGAAGAGCCAACTCACTGGAAAAGACCCTGATGATGGGGAAGATTGAGCGAAGGAGGAGAAGGGGACAGCAGAGGATGAGATGGTTGGATGGCATTGGATGACTCAATGGACGTGAGCTTGAGTAAACTCTGGGAGTTGGTGATGGACAGGGAGGCCTGGCATGCTGCAGTCCATGGGGTCGTGATGAGTCGGACATGACTGAGCGACTGAACAAGAACAACAAGAAGCAGTCCAGGTTCCACTGACAGTGAACGGATAAGCAATACTTAATTTAGTATAGCACCAAACGGAATATTATTCAGCCTTCGAAAGGAAGAGAATGCTGTTACAGGCTACAATATGGATGAACCTTGAATACATTACACTAGGTGATGTTGTGAAGTGATATAAGGCAGCTACAATAGACAGATACCCTGTGATTTCATTTCTATGCTATCCCCAGAGCAGACATATTCACAGGGACAGAAAGCAGAATGGCAGTGGCCAGGGCTGTGGGAGGAGGGAATGGGATGTTGTTCTTTAATGGGAGCAGAGTTTCAGTTTGGGAAGATGAAAGAGTTCTAGAGATCGATGTGAATATATTTAACACGACCGAATTGTATACTTAAAAATAGTTAAGATGGTACATTTAATGTTACGTGTTTCACTGCAATTAAAGCTTTTAAATCTTTTCCAAAAAAATTCAAAGTCTAAACATTATATAAAGGCACAATAATTTACCAAAAAAAAGGGAATAAAGTTGGCAACAGTTGGTCCTATTTAATAAAGAAGGCTAAATAGAAAAATGGAAGGTTAAATTGTACCTAGGGACACAGAATCAGAGGGAATTAATATGAACCAAAGGGGGAAAAGGAAGAAAAACAGGCCATAGAGAGTTTTTTGTTAGTTTTTGAGAGGTTAAAATATGGTGTGCCAGATGGTCATTCTTGCAAGCAATGTAAGGCGACGCCCCCAAAGTAGATATTACCAGCTACTCTATGCTCACAGTCCCCACACCTTTTTCTTATCACAGTTATCAAAGCAAATAAAATAATTCACATCTATCTCCTCACCACATTGTCATCCCCACTAGAGCAGGAGTTGTCTCTATTTCCCTCAACATGGTACCCACTTCACCACCTAACACGTAGAAGACAACTCAATAAATACTTTGTTGACTGGGTGATTGATTAATTGAATGTGTGCATGCATGAATGAATACATAAATTGCACTGATAGACCCTTCTTAGGAGTGTAAATTGGTGTTGCATTCTGGAAGCACAATTTAGCGAAATCTCTCAGCATTTCTAAAACACATACCCTGTGACTCAGAAACTGTCTTTCCAAAAATTTATCCTGTAGAGAAACTCCCACAAATGTGCAATAATATAAACATGGATGCGTGATTTGCAATTGAAAAATCCTGAAAACCATATAAATGCTAAAATAAATTATCGTGTATTCGCATGATAGAGCACTGTGTAGTCATCTACTTTAAAACTGAAAAGGCAAATTGTTGAAGAGTATACTTAGGAGGGGGCTTCCCTGGTGGCTCAGAGGGTGAAGAATCTGTCTGCAGTGCAGGAGACCCAGGTTCAATTCCTGGGGCAGGAAGATCCCCTGGAGAAGGGAATGGCAACCCACTCCAGTATTCTTGCCTAAAGAATTCCATGGACAGAGAAGACTGGCAGGTCCAGGCTTCACAAAGTCCAGGGCGTCACAAAGAGTCAGGCAAGACTGAGCAACTTTCACTTCACTTCATACTTAGGAGAATTCTGTGATTTTTTTTTTTTTAATGTTTACACTTAAAGAGAAGTTCTATGAGAAAAGCTATCTCAGGGACAGGACTGTGTTTAAGAGGGAAAAGTAACTTCTACCTTTCAGGTGATGTCTATCTGTGCTTAGATTTTTTTTTTTTTTAACCATAACAAGGCATTAATTTTATAATAAAACCATTAGTATAAAGCAACTCTCTAGCCTGAAACATTAAACTGTAGAAAATATATCCACTGAAAGTTGGGATGCTGAACAAATGTATATGACATGCTTGCTCAAATAGTTCTCTGTAAGCAAGAAGCCAGTTCAGTATCGTCTGAATGCCAAAACAGCCAGATGGTGAAAACACCCTTTTGATACTGACCATCAGCACTTCAAGGTCATGTCAATGAAATGTTACATGAAGGGTTTAAATTCTTCATTTTATTGTAGATTATGTCTTATTTGGGAGGAAAGGGTTTGGAATGGGGGTGTTGTTGTTATTTAGTCGCTAAGTTATATCTGACTCTTTTAACGACACCATAGACAGTAGCCCACAAGGCTTCTCTGTCCTTGGGATTTTCCAGACAAGAATATTGGAATGGGTTTCCAGCTTCTCCTCCAGGGAATCTTCCCAACCCAGGGATCAAGCTTGAGTCTCCTGGATTAGCAGGTGAATTCTTTATCACTGAGCCACCAGGGTAGATAAAACTTGAGAAATTTCACAGTGCCTGAATTTGTCAGGATAGTCTTCACATAAGCTGCAAAAACAAAGAAATCCTCAATCAAGGCTGATTTCTCACAATGCAGGTTGGTCAGACCACTTTCTTCTATGGCTTCCAAGGTCACTGTAGCAGGGGAAGAGATCTTGTGTTAAGTAAGACGCTGAGATGACCCATCTGCGGCAGAGGAAAGACTGAGAAAGAAACCCAGGGACAAATAAACCAGAGTCCTTGAGAGTGGTCTCCTTGAGGGTCCCAACAAGTTCTAGGGCTTGGTTCCATTCCACCCTGAAACTCCGTAGCCTCCAGACTTTGGGTTCATAGAGGATCCTTATGCCTTTAAGACAAACTTCCCATCTTATTTAGGGGCTTCCCTTGTGGCTTAGATGGTAAAGAGTCTGCCTGCAATGCAGGAGACCTGGGTTCAATCCCTGGGTCAGGAAGATCCCCTGGAGAAGGAAATGGCAGCCCACTCCAGTATTCTTGCCTGGAAAACCCCACGGATGGAGGAGCCTGGCGGGATACAGCCCCTGGGGTTGCAACGACTCGGACAAGACTGAGTGACTTCACTTTCACTTTTTTGCCTTTCCCTTCTTATTTAAACAGCTCACATGACTTTCTGGGCTTTGCAACCAAAATTCCTATGTAATACAAGCTGTAATTGATCAATTAGGAATCAGAATTTTCCATCAATATTGTCAAGAGCCTTTAAAGAGTTTATCCACATGGTAAACAGATTCATTTGGCAGCTTAGCAGCAATTATTTATCTTCCTTGAAATTATTTACTATTCTGACCAAGCTTTCTCAGAATTGGCAAGTAAATTATTAAATGAAGTCAATTTTGTTTATGGTACACACGGCGAAATAGCCCTCTAGTACAAGGCAGGTTGCTATTTTTAAGGTGATTGCCTTTGACATTTTTGGCACTCGGAATTTCTAGCAGAATCTGCCAGCCTTTCTCAGCCCTAAGTAGCCTGTGTCTCCGGTTTCTTGAATTTCAAAATCTGGCTTGTTGGGTTTTTTTTTTTTAACCACAATGGGAATGTGTATACCTGACTGCTTGCCCGAAATTGAACAAGGAGGAGGAAATTGGCTGAAGAGACATTCAGTGACTCCGCCTTGGCCTTTCCCCAGGGATGTGTGTTTCTGGAAGGTGTCTGTGCGGGCATGTGCAGTTTGTTGTGCAAGCATCCACCTTGCCCCTGCCGTCTGCCAGGCCCCATGCCAGCTGCTGGGTACTCACAGAGAGATGGGACAGGGTCCCAGCCCCCCAGGAGGGCCGTCAGGGCCACCAGGAAGATGGACAGGTAGCCAGGAACCACGATATCACGTGATGTGTCTAAAAGGAGCACAGCCTTCAGGCCCAGAGAAAGGGTAAGGCAACTTGGCAGGTTGATCCGGGCAAACTGCAGAGAAGAGTGGGTGTGGGGAGCAGGGACCTGATGGTGGAACAGTAGGCCTGCCAAGCAGCCAAGCAGATGGGCGAGGGGAGAGCATTCCAGGAGAGGAGGAGGGATAGAGTCACGGTGTTAGGAAGGCGTCTGAAGGACTCAGAACACTGAGAGCGGCGAGAGGCGGGGGGTGGTCCCTGAATGACCCCATACCCTGCAAGGACAGGAGGGAAATACTTTCCTTCCTTCCTTCCTTCCATCCTTTTGTTTGTGTGTATGTGTGCGCTGTCCCTCAGCCATATCTGACTCTTTGTGACCCCATGGACTGTAGCCCACCAGACTTCTCTGTCCATGGGATTCTCCAGGCAAGAATACTGGAGTGGGTTACCATTCCCTTCTCCTGGGGGACCTTCCCGACCCAGGGATCAAACCCCAGTCTCCTGCATTGGCAGGCGTATTCTTTACCATTAGCGTCACCTGAGAAGATGTTTGTTTGTCTAATAATATTGAAATACAACCTACATACCATACAATTCAACTATTTAAGGGCACAATTCAACAGTTTCCAGTACACTCACAGTATTGCACAACCATCTCCACTACGTAATTTTTAGATATTCCGTCACCCCGAAGAAGAAATTAGCAGTTGCTCCCTCTCCTCCCAGCCCTCGGAAACCGCTTGTCTACTGCTTGCTTATTTGCCTATTTTGGACATTTCACATAAATGAAATTATTCAATATGGGGACTTGCCTGGCAGTCCTGTGGTTAAGACTCCATGGTTTCATTGCAGGGGCTGTGGGTTCAGTCTCTGGTTGGGAACTAAGATCTCACATGCCACCACATGTGGCAAAAATAAATGTTGTACAATATGTGGTTTTGGGTGACTAGCTTGTTCACTTGGCGTAATTCTTTCCAAGTTCACCCATGTTGTAGCCTGAAGCTATTCTTCGTTCTTTTTTTTTTTTTCAAATAATATTCCACTGTATATGAATAAACAACATTTTATTTATCCATTCATCCACTGCTGGCCACTCAGGTGCTTTTCACTTTGGGGCTGTTATAGCAATAACTCTATGGACATTCACGCCCGAGTCTTTGTGCAGACCTGTGTTTTTTATTTCTCTTGGGTATACACCTCAAGTGGAACTGAACGGTTCAGTTCAGTTCAGTTCAATCACTCAGTCATGTCCAACTCTTCTCGACCCCATGGACTGCAGCACCCCAGGCTTCCCTGTCTACTACCAACTCCCGCAGCTTTGTGCAAACTCACGTGCATCGAATCGGTGATGCCATCCAACCATCTCATCCTCTGTCATCCCCTTCTCCTCCAAGTTAAATGCACTAGTTCACATTCTCACCAGCCATAGAATGTGTACTTCTAATTTCTCTGTACATTTGCCTACACTTACTATTTTCTATCTTTGGTCAGCGCTATCCTACTGAGTAGGAAGTGATAACTCACTGTGGCTGTTTCATTTCCCTGATAATTTGTAATAGCGAGCGTCCCTTCATGAGCTCTTTGTTTCTGTTTTAAAGTTCCTCCTTACAGCTCAACAAATGCCCAACTTCTTGACTTAAGAAGTGACAAGGGACTTCCCTTGGTGGTCCAGTGTCTAAGACTCTACACTTTTAATGCAGAGGACCCAGGTTCTATCCCTGGTCAGGGAACTAGATCCCACATGCCAAAACTAAGACCCAGTCCAGCCAGACAAATAAATATTATTTTAAAAAAGAAGTGACAAAAAGGAGGTGAGCACCACCATTTCAGATTCAACAGCTAATGTATTAGGAGACCCAGAAAGGGCACAGGTGTTGGTCACAGCTACTGAGTTGGGCAAAGACCCCCTGCACTGTCAGGGGGAGAAGCTCTGAGGTCTGTGTTTAATCCCTGATGTTAAAGAGGAATCTGAGATTTACCATGATCAATATACCTAAATATGTATAGTACACTGGAAGGTTCATTAATATAAGAAAAAAGCATAGATTTAGAAGTCAGACAAGTCCAAGTTTTCTTCCCTAGCCTATCGCTTGTTAACTGTGTGGCTTTGGGCAGATTGCATAATCTCCAGAAAGCCCAGCTTCCTCATCTGTACTACAGGAAACCAAATACCTAATTCATCAGCTTATTGTGAAGATTAAATTAAACAGTATATGAAAAAAGCCTGTCACTTGGTGCTCACTTCTAAACTTTGATTCCTTTCTCTTCCTCTTGATACTTGCCTGGGAACGGTTTTACAGTAGCATGCTGTCATGAATTTGTTAACTGCTAATGTTTCATAACAATGACAATATGCCCCCTGGGCCTAGGAGAGAACTTTCCAACTGCATTTGCTTTGCTTTTGGCAAGAACTAAGGGCTGAGGGCCTGATGCAATCAGCAAACATTCCTGCGCCTCTTCCTAGCCTGGTTCTGGGAAGCTGGGCAAGTTCAAAGAGGAATCTGACTGTACTTTCGGCTGACCAGAGGGACCTCAAAATCTCACTGTTGATGCACGGGGACTCTGTGACGGTTCACATGGTACAGAGAATATGTGCTGTGTGGTCATGGAGAAGTTGGTCCCCAGTCAAGGGCAGGAAGAGGAGGGGGAATCAGATGGTTAAAGGGCATCATTGTCCCCCAAAGAGAAAATGACACATGAGCTGGGTCTCACCATGTGAAGTGTCTGGGGCTTGTGTGTGTGCTCAGTCACTCAGTTGTGTCCAGCTCCTTCTGGTCCCATGGACTGTAGCCCACCAGACTCCTCTGTCCACGGGATTTCCCAGGCAAGGATATTGGAGTGGGTTGCCATTTCCTTCTCCCAGCCCAGGGATCAATCCCATGTCTCCTGCATTGACAGGTGGATTCTTTAACACTGAGCCACTTGGGAAGCCCAGATATATATTATATGTGATATAAACTGAATGGGTGTGTTCCTCTCCCAAGTTCAAATCCCCAGTGGGATGGTATTTGGAGATGAGACTTTTGGGAGACCATTAGAGTCAAATAAGGTCATGAGGGTAAAGCCCCACTCATGGGGCTACAGACTCCAAGTTCACAATCTCTTCCCAGTTACGTACAAGGACAAGGCTGAGTGAGCACACAGTGAGGTGGGGGCTCCCCATAAGCTAAGAGCAGGGGCTTCGTATGAAACTTACCTCGCTGGCACCTTGACCTTGGACTTCCAGTCTCCATTTCTGTTGTTTAAAAGCACCCTGTCTGTGGTATTCTTTGCCAAGGCTAAGACAGTACATACACAAAACATTTGTTCGGGGACTTCCCTGGTGGTTCCGACAGTAAAGAGTCTGTCTGCGATGCGGGAGACCGGGGTTTGATCCCTGATTCAGAAAGATCCCCTGGTTGAAGGGAATGGCAACCCACCCCAGTATTCTAGCCTGGTGTATCCCATGGACGGAGGAGCCTGGTGGGCTGCAGTCCAAGGGTTGCGAAGAGTGGGACACAACTGAGCAACCAGCACTTTCACTTTATTTTTTCACATTATTCTTAAAGTAGGGTCATTATAGTTGGGACAAAAAAAAAAAAAAGAACATTTCTCTTTATAAATAGTTTATCAGTTAATAACAATTAGCAACAATTCATTTTTTCAAGTTGCTTTTGAAGAAATCCATCTACTGTACGATAGAGACATCTCCTGCGACCACAATACACAGTGAGTTAATTACACTTTATCACCATAGCTCCTTGTTTCTGGAGCTTCCAGGGTCTCTATCTTAGAGAGAACGCACATGCCTTCTAACGTTTTTGAGCTTTGACTCTGCACAAAACACTGTGCTCGTTCTTATTTACATGGAAGAGTACTTCAATGTTCAGTATTTTTGGTTTCGTTACCCACAGAGTTTACATGTTGTTTTTTTCAAGGCACAGTTGCTCTTGGGAGATGTGTCTGTTCTGAGCTGTGCGATGTGTGAGTGTGTGTGTGTGTGTTAAGTTGCTTCAGTCATGTCTTACTCTTTGCAACTCCATGGACTGTAGCCCGCCAGGCTCCTCTGTCCATGGCATTCTCCAGGCAAGCATATGGAGTGGGTAGCCATGCCCTTCTCCAGGGATCCTCCTGACCCAGGGGTTGAACCTCCAGCCAGGTTCTTTACCACTAGGGCTGCCTGGGAAGCCCTATCTGTACAATACTGAACCTCAACAGAAACGCCTTTGGCCTAATTGTTTGCATGAGAAGATATATTCATAAATGCCCTCAATATGGCAACCCACTCCAGTGTTCTTGCCTGGAGAATCTCAGGGACGGGGGAGCCTGGCAGGCTGCCCTCTATGGGGTGGCACAGAGTCGGACACGACTGAAGTGACTTAGCAGCAGCAGCAGCTACATTAATGGGAAACTGGAAAAATTAGATATTTAAGCACTCTGGTGACTTGTGAATTTTAGAGTGCTGGGGGACTGGTCAGATCTGCATTAGCACATCCAAGCTGTGTCAAGAGTCTCACTAATGCCCCTTGACCCCAGTCATGTTGGGGCCTCCACCAACTATGCTTAACTTCAGAGTCTGTCCTGTTCCACTCTGTTCTGCCCTCTGAACCAGAGAATGTTAGAGCCCAAAGGACATCACAGGCTCAAAAGTGTCAGTGAGGAAGGGGAGCTCTGGGGTCACTCACCCAACCCTTTCATAGAGGAAGATGGAAGTGTTAGTTGCTCAGTCGTGTCTGACTCTTTGTGACCCCATGGACTGTGGCCTGCCAGGCTCCTCTGTCCATAGGATTCTCCAGGCAAGAACACTGGAGTGGGTTGCCATTTCCTCCTCCAGAGGATCTTCCTCACCCAAGGATTGAGCCTAGGTCTCTTGCAGTATAGGCAGATTCTTTACTTTCTATAGATGAGGATATTGGAATACAAAGGTGTGATCTGCCAAAGTCATTGAGCGACTTAGAGGCTGAATTCTGGGTGAGGGGTATCCCTTGGTCTCTTGAATTCCAAGCTACAGTCCTTCCTCCATCCCCAGAGGTGCACAGGCCGGGGCATCCACTGCGCCAAGCTCCATTTAGCCAATGACTGTCTGAGTCACTTAATTAAACGGGAGGACACAGCCACCACCCTCGCCCTTCAATTATTTCAATGCATCCTGTTCCTGTGGTGTTTTAACACCTCGTCCCTCCCCCTGCTCCACCCAACACCCACACCCACCTCCCCAGCAAGGAATTCATGTATACATGGAAGCTATTTTCCATTGAGAAGGCAAGTTTCAGAATAGGAGGTGCAGTTATTTAAAAATTAAAACAAAAAACTTCCCCTGCTTCGGAAGAGCCAGAGCTGACACAGACTCATCAGACTCATGCTCCATGGAGACAACCGTGGTGGAGCTCTCGGTGGAGATTTAGAAAGAGAAACAGTCCGTTGTGGGAAGGAAGAACATTCCCCTTGGACTTTCCAGCTCCACTGAACAGTCAACCAGTACCCACTGTGTGCCCGTGCCCAGCTGTGATGGGCAATAAAAGACGAAGGTGTGTTTCCTTAGCCTTCAAATGTGGGTGTGGTTTTGAAGAGCAAGAAAGCATACATCTAAATTAAGTGTGTATATTAATGGAAGGCAGGAAAGATTCTCCTGCAGACCGGTGGCAGAGCTTGTGTGTCATCTGCAGAATGGAGTTCCATGTCTGCTGAGCAGGACAATGCCCTGAATCCTTGGAAACACACAATCAGCTGCGAGAGCTGCCCTGAGAGCAGTGCCTCCCACTGAATGTTCAGTCACAGCTTGGGTAGAAACTTGAATTCTCCTTTGGTGTCCAATTCAGGGATTCTGGGGTGTCCTGAAGCCCTTTTGCATCAGTTCAATCCAGCTCAGTCACTCAGTCAAGCCTAACTCTTTGGGACCCCATGGACTGCAGCATGCCAGGCTTTCCTGTCCATCACCAGCTCCCGGAGTTTACTCAAACTCATGTCCATCCAGTCGGTGATGCCATCCAATCATCTCATCCTCTGTCATCCCCTTCTCCTCCTGCCTTCAGTCTTTTCCAGCATCAGCATCTTTTCCAATGAGTCAGCCCTTTTGCATAGGGTGCCCTAAATTGTATGTAAAGTGTCTTCAGGAAGGGTTTGGGGCTCCAATTACATTTAACACTTGAATTTGTTTGATTTAACATCTGCATTTTAGGTTAAGACAATCCAAGTCTGAAGAGGGAAACTTCCTACACTGTTGGTGGGAATGTAAATTGGTGCAGCCACTATGAAAAACAGTATAGAGGTTCCTTAAAAAACTAAAGACAGAGTTACCATATGATCCAGCAATCCCAGTCCTGGGCATGTATCTGGACAAAACTGTAGTTCAAAAAGATACATGCACCCCTGTGTTCATAGCAGCACTGTCCACGATAGCCAAGACATGGAAGCAACCTAAATGTCCATCAACAGGTGATGGGATAAAGAAGACGTGGCACATGTGTGCAACGGAATATTACTCAGCCACAGAAGAGAATGAAATAATGCCATTTATAGCAAGATGGATGGACATAGAGATGATGATAGTGGTGAAGTAAGTCAGACAGAGACGAACATCAGATATCATTTACACGTGGAGTCTAAAGCGTGGCACAAATGAGCCTGTCTATGAAAGAGACTCACAGACATCGAGATTTGTGGTTGCCAAGGGGCAGGGCAGGGGGGAGGGGTGGCTTGGGAGTCTGGGATTAGCAGATGCGAACGACTTTTTATACACTGGATAAACACCAAGGTCCTACTGTAGAGCACAGGGAACTATATTCCATATCCCATAATAAACCATAATGGAAAAGGACAAGAAAGACTCCAGGAACCAACAGGAGGAGAGGGGCACCGCCAGCCAGGCTGGGGCAGGACACTTGCAGTAAGTAGGGGACTGATTCTGAGAGGAGGAGCAGTCCAAGAGGCTCCTCCACCCCTGTTCCTGAGAGGCAGGGCCTGCCGGCTTACTGGCCTCTGGGCTGTTTCCATCTAAGATGCCCAGTGTCGCTCTGGAGTGGGCCCCCTCTGCCCATCACAGAACCCATCCTTGCCCCTCCTGGGTTGACTTGCACGTACATCAAACTCACTCCAAGCTCTCCCAAAGTCAGCCTGGTGACTCACTATCTGCACGCTGCCTCCTCTTCTCCTAATCCCACTCCTGGAGCCTTCCAGCCTCAGTCAACATTCCCCCTGGGGTAGCCCCCGGGCCACCACCGGGTAGCTCTCACCCAATCTGGTCCAGGACCCAGGGTCCCCAGTCTCTAAAAACACTCATCTGGCTCGAGCCCTGCAGAATCAGCAGCAGCCCAGAGTGGCCAGCTAGAGCTGGACAAGAGAAGCCATGGTAGCTGCCAGCCAGGTGTGGAGACCACAGAGTCCTGGAAGAAGAGCCGTGGCTGTGTCCTCGGGGGCAGGGCAGAGGTGATGGGTCTGGGACTGGACCCGCCCAGAGGAGGACAGCTGCCAACCAGCCTGCCTGCCTCTGTCCTGAGCGGGAGGGGAGGGCAGTCAGAACATCCCGGGAGGGGACAGGGTGACCCCAGGGTGACTCCTCTAGACACATCTACACCCACCTCTGCAGCCGGTAACCCCAGCACAAGATGAAGACAGAGATTTCAGGGCTTTTCCAGACCAGTATTTTTCGATTGTTGTTCTTGTCCAGGACGCACAGTAAAATATCCATTTTCCATAGTAATCCATTATGTCCACACATTCACACATACACATCTATGTGCACACAGACACACAAACATACGTAAATGAAGCAAGTTTGATAATACGTTACTCTTCCTTAGTAAGTGTTAGTGCTTCAGTCATGTCCAGCCTTTGTGACCCCAAGGACTGTAGACCACCAGGCTCCTCTTTCCGTGGAATTCTCCAGGCAACACTAGAATTGCCATGCCCTCCTCCAGGGGATCTTCCTGACCCAGGGATTGAACCCGTGTCTCCTGCATGGCTCCTGCATTGCTGGCAGATTATTTACCACTGGGCTACTGGGAAGCTCACTCTTCCTTAGTACAATGCACTAAGTAATTCTCTACTATATCTCATTTTTTTTGATGCACATCATAACCCTCCAAATGGATTGCATGAATCCCAGAGGGTCATGACCCTTGATAGGAAAGACACAGGTCTAGGTATCAGGTACCTTCTAGGGAGGAGGGCAAATGATTGGCGGCCAGGAGGGAAACTTTGAGGGGTAGTGGGGGACAGGCCATGCTCAGCTCTCACTGTCTGTGGGCTCTTGATGGTTCAGAAAGGATGGAGCTCTAAACCAAGGCTTCTAGCTATTCCTTCAGGGTTCCCACCTGTAGTAAAAGTGAAAGACAGAGGAGAGTGAGTCACCATTGTTACCAAATGAGAGGAGGACACGTGCTCTTCCCCAGGACTCTCCTATGAACTAATGGCCCATGAACGAAAACCAGCCGAGAGATTTTATTACAAATCCCTTCTGAGGGTGTTGCAAAGTATTTAAACATCACAAATTCCTGAATACTCAGCAAATATTCAGATGAGTGGTTACCTGGAGGGGTGGGGGTGGAGAATGACGGCAAAGAGGCACCATGGAACTTTCTGGAGTGCTGGAAATATTCTACATTTTGCTGAGGTGGTGGTTATATGGATAATACATGTCAAAACTCACCAAATTGTACATAGAAAATGGATGCATTTTATTGTATGCAAATTACACCTTAATAAAGTTGGGTTTTGATCACTAAAACTAATCACTATGTTCAGTTGAAGGCAGCATGAAAAACATACTGATTTAAAAAAAAAAAAAAAAAAACCAAACTGCCCCTAAATAAGAACCTTGATGACACACACAGCACAGGCTTGGCAGGAAATCGGCAGCCAGTTCATCCAGAATCCAACTAAACAGATCTTGGTGTACGCTAGTACCCAATCAACTGTGGTTTAGAATACTCCATTTTAGAAGCTGTTGGTGACTATTAGTAAGAGTGCCAGGTCATAAGTAACATAAGTAACGTACAAATCCTTGGTTATTAGGCATCTCAGCCCGCAAGACAGAAAAAGTAACCTGACCCAGGCATCCTTGTGAGGCCCAGCAGGGGGACCTCAGCATCCAGCACTCACAAAGCACACTTCAGAACTAGCGTGGTACCCTCGCCTCCACCCACATCAGGACCCTGAAGACGACTCACACCGGTCAGCCTCCAGGACAGTGACAAGCGCCATCTCTTCCCCTGTCTCCCACCCAGCAGAGCAAGCTTGTGGTTTCCTGTGAGGTCTCTTCCTGCGTCTCGAGTCCATGCTGGTCTGCTGTCTCCAGAAACCCATCACCCAACTTGTGACCTGCCCTTGTGTAAACCGGTGGATGCCCACTTTCTGTCTCACCTGAAGGTCATCCGCCTCGCTCCATGGAGGATGGCAGGGGACCAGATCTCCAGCTGGAGCCGTCTCCCAGGCAGTTCTGCCCTCCCCTTTCTCCATTGGGAAGTCACAGTCCAGACTCTGACAGTCACAGAGCCGGCCCCTGCCCCTGTTCTCTCTAAAGAGAAAGGCAAGTGATAATCTCTGGATCACAGCGAAGGTTGGACTGGGTGTGCCAAGTCTGCCCAGTCAGACAGAGACAGGGAATTAGGGGGAAGATGGACAATCAGGCCCTAAATAATTACAAGTGATGCATCAAGTTGCATTTACAGTCTGGCCCCACCCCTTGCACCCAGACCCTTCTGTTTCTTCCCCCAGAATTGACCTGGTGACCCAGAAGCTAAAGCAGCCCTAAGTAACAGCACAGATCAGCAGGGCTGAGCCCAGAACTCCTAGATGATGACTGACCCTATCCAGCCCCACCCGGGGACCATCTTCCCCACTATCTCTGGATTTCCTGCTGGTTCCAAGGGATTCCTGAACAAAGACAGTCAGGTGTGAGGAGAGTACAGTGATCTGGAGAGCCTGTCTGCCTGGATACCACCTTAGGGGGCTGGGGGGAGCTGACTTGGCACAAAAGCAGCCCCTCTTTCTCTGTGTGATTCGGAGGGGCAAGATGTGTGGAGAGGAGAAGCCAGCAGTGGGAGAGAGAGCCGCCACCACCACGCATCTCCTGTGAAGGCGGAAGAGGTGGTCCTTTTCTGATGGACCCTGTTGCCCAGGAAGAAGGACAGGGAGATGGGAGGATGCCTGCAGTCTCCTGAGGCTGAGGGACCTCTGTTGGTGGAGCGGGCTCAGCTGCCAGGGGAGCACCAACCATTCTGGAATCGGTATTATCAAAAAATGGAAGTTAGAAATATGAGCACATGTTTAACTGTCCAGCAGGTCCTTGTCTAGGAAACCACTGTTCTTTTCTGGGGGACTTTCCTGGGGCTTCAAATCAAAGAAGTGTGTCTCCCTACTCCCAAGGATGGTATGAGACTCCAGACTCAATGCAAAGTCTCCCTCATGACTTTTTCCAGGGCTATCAGGAAAAACTCAGTTGCAATCTCTATGGACATGATAAGCCAAGAGTTGATGGTGTTCCTTTTAAACAGCACTTTGAGAATTCTCACTTGAAAAACCAAGCCCAGACAGAGAAGAGCAGGGAAATGACAGAAGAGCCAGAGCCACCGCCCTGATAACAATGTTGAAGCCCTGGATCCAGCTTTTTCTGAAACTAACCCCACACCTTTGACCTACCCCTCAGTTAAGTGAGCCAATTTATTTTCTTTCTTTCTCTCTTTCTCTCTCTCTCTTTTTTTTTTGCATTGTGCTGTTGTGAGTTAAATTTCTTTCACTTATAACCAAAGAGTTCTGATGTACATTCATTGTTCCAAAAATACCATCTCTAAATAATATACCCTAACTGGAAGGACTGATGCTGAAGTTGAAGCTCCAACACTTTGCACTTCCAATACTTCGCACCTGATACAAACAGCCGACTCATTGGAAAAGACCCTGATGCTGGGAAAGATTGAGGGCAGGAGAAGAAGGGGATGACAGGATGAGCTGGTTGGATGGCATCACTGACTCAATGGACATGAGTTTGAGCGAGCTCCGGGAGATAGTGAAGGACAGGGAAGCCTGGTGTGCTGCAGTCCATGATATCTCAAAGAGTTAGACATGACTTAGCGACTATAACAGCAGCAAAGATACAGTTAATCAAGAAAGGGTGAGAAATTATTTATTACACAAGATTCTGAAAGACAAAACCATAATGGGGAAAGTCAATGATTTTAAATCAACCGAAAGGCAAAGATTTCAATTCTGAGATAATCAACACAGAACTGATTGGAAGATGATACTTTAGCACATGTAATTAAAAATTAACTCTGATATTTCTTTTTTTCCCCTTGGTTGTGCCATGTGGCATGTGGGGTCTTAGTTCACCGATCAGGGATAGAACCCATGCCCTTGCAGTGGAAGCACTGAATCTTAACCACTGGACCACCAGCAAAGTCCCTCTAAGTTTTTATATATAAGGAAAGATGAAAATATATATACATACACACACACATATAGAAAACATAGAAAATGAGAAAAGGCTATGAATAGTTTATTCTCAAATTGGGAAAAAACAGCTACAAAACATAGAATGAAATAGGCTGATTAATAATCATAAATTCAATCAATAAAAATTATCATTTGTTCCTATCAGAGTGGCCCAAATTTTAGAAGGAGATAATATTGGGGAAGATAAGAGACAGGAATCCTCACAAACCATTAGAAAGCATAAAAACTGGCAAAGCTCTTTGGGAGAGTAAATTGAAAATATCTAGTGAAAATTACATACAATATTACCCCAGAAGTCCCACTCTAGGACCCAGGACAAAACTTTCACTAAAAAACACATACGAAGATGTTCCTTGCAGTGTTGTTTATGACAACACAGAGTCGGGGATAACCTAAAAGGTCAGAACCAGGAACAAACAGACACACAACGGTGGGTGCCCACCGTGAGCACCCTCCAGAAAGGGGGGAACAAGAGCTACATATATCCAGGAGAGAAAAGCTCAGTCCATAATGCTGAATGAAGATTAAGGAGTGCAAAGTTTAAAACACATAAGGTAGAATACGCGTCATCAAATTACACACGTGTGTAAATCAAAGTTTAAAAATATTGGGTTGGCCAAAATTGGAAAACCCAAGTGAATTTTTTGGCCAAACCAACAGATCAGAAGGACACATGTAAAATACTCAAAAGTAGGATCTATAAGGGAAAAGATGGAATGAGACTTGGGCTGGGGTGAAGAAGAAACCAGAATAAAAATTACGAAATATTTTTAGTGGATGAGTAAAGATAAGAGCATCCTGAGCTGGAGGCAACGCACAATCCAGCTCTGGGCACTAAGATAGAAAACAAACTAAAAACGTCGAATGCACACAACTTCTGTTACAGGAAGAGTTGTGAGAGACTAGAAGCTACTCAGCTATTAAAGAATTAAGGGACTAATCAAATAAGTTACGGTGTATTCACTGGATAAAGTAATACACAGTCATTAAAAATTATACTGCAGTGTGATATTGTGACTTATAAGAAATATATATGTTGGAACACTCTTAGAATTTCCTGTAAGGACAGCAATAAAGTTGCCTTTTGTGTTATGATAATGAAAGGCTTTGGGAAAACCCCAAAGTCACCTAAGGATGGAGGCTCGTTGCCAGGGAACTAACCAATGTTTGCAGAGAGCTGGGACTTGCAGCTCCACTCCCTAACCTCAGGGCAGCGAAAGAGGGATTTGAGATCAAGGTCAACCACTTATAGCCAATGATTTAATCCATCATGCCTGTGTGATGAAGTCTCCACAAAACCCCAACAGGCAAGGTTCAGAGAGCTCCTGGGATGGCAAACACGTGGATATTCGGGAAGAGTGGCTGGTTCAGAAACCGTGTCCTTTCCCCATATCTTGTCCTATGCATCTCTTCCATCTGACTGTTCCTGAGTTACACCCTCGTGTAATAAACCAGTGACCTAGTAAGAAGAATGTTACCCTAAATACAGCAAGCTCCTACAGCAAAATAATCAAACCATTGATCTATAGCCAGCAGGTCAAAGGCACAAGTAACCATCAACCTGGACTTATGATTGGCATCTGAAGTGTGGGGAGGGGCAGTCTTGTGGGACGGAGCCCTCGACCTACGGAATTTGATGTCATCTCCAGGTAAAGAACCCACTTGCCAATGCAGGAAAGACAGGAAACGTGGGTTAGATTCCTGGATCAGGAAGGGTCCCTAAAGGAGGGAATGGCAACCCACTCCAGTATTCTTGCCCAGGAAGGCCCAGGGACAGCGGAGTCTGGTGGGTTACAGTCCACGGGTCAAAAAGAATTGGATGTGACTGAGCAGAGCACACACGCACATACACACAAACCAGGGAAACAGTCAAACTGAATTAAGCTGTAGGACCCCTGCCTTGTATCCCAGAATTACTTGGATGGGTAGGGGCGGTAGTTTGAACATTCTTTGGCTTTGCCTTTCTTTGGGATTGGAATGAAAACTGACCTTTTCCTGTCCTGCAGCCACTGCTGTTTTTCAAATTTGCTGGCATATTGAATATAGCACTTTCACAGCATCATCTTATAGGATTTGAAATAGTTCAGCTGGAATTCCATCACCCCTCTAGCTTTGTTTATAGTGATGCTTCCTAAGGCCCACTTGAATTTGCATTCCACGATGTCTGGCTCTAGGTGAGTGATCACACCATCATGGTTATCTGGGTCATGAAGATCTTTTTTGTATATTTCCTTCGTATATTCTTGCCACCTCTTCTTAATATCCTGTGCTTCTGTTAGGTCCATACCATTTCTGTCTTTTATTGAGCCAATCTTGCATGAAACGTTCCCTTGGTATCTCTAATTTTCTTGAAGAGATCTCTAGTCTCCCATTCAAACTACCATACAATTGCACTCATCGCACATGCTAGCAAAGTAATGCCCAAAATTCATCAAGCCAAGATTCAACAGTATGTGAACCATGAAATTCCAGATGTTCAAGCTGGATTCAGAAAAGGCAGAGGAACCAGAGACCAAATTGCCAACATCCGTTGGATCATTGAAAAAGCAAGAGAGTTCCAGAAAAACATCTATTTCTGCTTTATTGACCAGGTCAAAACCTTTGACTGTGTAGATCACAACAAATTGTGGAAAATTCTGAAAGAGATGGGAATACCATCTCTTACCTGTCTCCTGAGAAATCTGTATGAAGGTCAAGAAGCAACAGTTAGAACTGGACAGGGAACAAAAGACTGGTTCCAAATTGGAAAGGAGTACATCAAAGCTGTATATTGTCACCCTGCTTACTTAACTTCTATGCAGAGTACATCATGTAAAATGCAGGGCTGGATGAAGCACAAGCTAGACTCAAGATTGCCGAGAGAAGTATCAATAACCTCAGATATGCAGATGACACCACCCTTATAGCAGAAAGGGAAGAACTAAAGAGCCTCATGATAAAAGTGAAAGAGGAGAGTGAAAAGTTGGCTTAAAGCTCAACATTCAGAAAACTAAGATCATGGCATCCGGACCTATCACTTCATGGCAAATAGATGGGGAAAACAAGCGAAACAGTGACAGACTGTATTTTGGGAAGCTCCAAAATCAGGGCAGATGGTGACTGCAGATGAAATTAAAAGATGCTTTCTCCTTGGAAAGAAAGTTATGACCAACCTAGACAGCATATTACAAAGCAGAGACATTACTTTGGCCAACAAAGGTCCGTCCAGTCAAAGCTATGGTTTTTCCAGTAGTCGTGTATGAGAATTGGACTATAAAGAAAGCTGAGCATTGAAGAATTAATGCTTTTGAACTGTGGTGTTGGAGAAAACTCTTGAGAGTTCCTTGGACATCAAGGAGATCCAACCAGTCCATCCTAAAGGAAATCAGTCCTGAATATTCATTGGAAGGACTGATGCTGAAGCTGAAGCTCCAATACTTTGGCCACCTGATATGAAGAACTGACTCGTTTGAAAAGACCCTGATGCTGGGAAAGATTGAAAGTAGGAGGAGAAGGGGACAACAAAGAATGAGATAGTTGGATGGCATCATCGACTCAATGGACATGAGTTTGAGTAAGCTCTGGGAGTTGGTGAAGGACAGGGAGGCCTGGTGTGCTACAGTCCACGGGGTCTCAAAAGAGTCAGACATGACTGAGTGCCTGAACAGAGCTGAACTGTAGTGGGGTGGGGGGTGGGGAGAGAACCCACACATTGGCAGTGGAACCAGAATCATACTGGCAGAAATTAATTCACTGATATAGAAAGTCATTCATCATGTATTAAAAGAAAAAAAGTACATTATAAAATGGTGTGCATCATTGATACATACAAAATATAGAAAATATTCTAAAAGGATGAACAGCAAATGCTTAAGCGTGGTTACGTCTGGTATCACAAGTATTTTTCCCACTTTTCCTCCTGGTTTATCTGTAGCTTCTGATAGCTCAGCAGTGAATAAATATAATTTTTAAAAATCCACACTTTTGAAAATAAGCTTTTGCTGGGTAAGAAATAATGCATTCATGAGTCAATTCCCAAGCGTTGACTCTTCTTAGGTCCCTTAACATATTTCAGTGGTTGTGAGCATCACACTATTTTTGTGTCGTTGTAACATATCAACACCTAGACGTGTTGATTTTTGGAGGAAAAATAGTCAGCACCTTGAGATAGCACGTGCATGACCTGCAGGTGTTTCCCTCAGCGAAGGAAAAGCCTAAATATAGACAATGCAAGCGTGAGAATGAACTCGCCCTGTTCCGTGCTGGGAACGTGAGCAGGTTTTCTTCCTGTTTGTTGCTCAGGCCACTGAGGGGAGTGTGTGGCTGTCTGGTGAATGCCAGGATGGAAGGTAGTTTTCCACTCTGCACTCAGCTCACTGCCTCTTTCTGGGTCATTTGGCACCTGTGTGCCCACTGCATCCTGTTGGAAGGGACCCAAGGGAAAGACCACAGTGGTTAAGGGCACAGAAGCTGGCCACGGCCAAGAAAAACACTGACTTCGCAGGACGAGGCTGGACCCTGGGAGGTGGGCTCTCTCCCCTGGTGAAGGTCACACACGAGACAAGTCCAGCTTGCCCACCACCACTTCCTGGGACATAGAAAAATAGCTTCCAAAGTCAGAAGGGACGTTACTTCCGCTGTGCATCCTGGTCCCATTTAAAATCCACATTGCAGCTCAGTGCATCAGCTCCAATGCAACTTTAAATAAAATGCTTCCTGTGGGACTCCCTGGTGGTCCAGTGGTTAAGAGTCTGCCTGCCAATGCAGGGGACCTGGGTTCAATTCCCAGCCCCGGAAGGTCCCACATGCCCGTGCACCACGATACTGAGCCACGGCCTCTAGAGCCCCTGCTCAATGATAAGAGAAGCCACAGCAATGAGAAGCGCCCGCGTCGCAACTAGAGAAAGCCCGGGTGCAGCAAGAAAGACCCAGCACGGCCGAAAATGAAGAAATGATTTTAAAAAAATGCTTCCCTGTACATTCATGATCTTTTTACAGGTTAAAACATTACAAGGGAAGTAATTTTGGAATTGTCAAAATGGTTGAGGTTCAGCTCATAATTGAAAGCAATTATACTCCAATTAAAGAAAAAAAAAAAGAAAAGAAAGAATTATTGGGACTTGCCTAGCAGTCTAGTGGATAAGACTCTGCATTTCCTTGCAGGGGGAACTAAGATCCCACAAGCTTCATGGTACATAAAAAAAAAGAATTCTCATTTTTTATCCTAAGGATATCTGTTCTGAACTTTCCTTAAATCCTGTTGGCTGAATTAGGCAGAATTGGGAGCCCCTAGATGTGCCTATGGCAGAGAAGGCAATGGCACCCACTCCAGTACTCTTGCCTGGAGAATCCCATGGATGGAGGAGCCTGGTAGGCTGCAGTCCATGGGGTCGCTAAGAGTCCGGCACAACTGAGTGACTTCACTTTCACTTTTCACTTTCATGCATTGGAGAAGGAAATGGCAACCCACTCCGTGTTCTTGCCTGGAGAATCCCAGGGACAGAGGAGCCTGTTGGGCTGCCGTCTATGGGGTCGCACAGAGTCGGACACTACTGAAGCAACTTAGCAGCAGCAGCAGCAGCAGATGTGCCTACGGAGGAGGAGAAACCAGTTTAGGGAAGAGAGGAGTGAGGGGAAGAAGACTGATCAGGCAACAGAAACCTCCCCCCAGAACCATCCTAAGGAGGCAGAAAGTGTGGCCTTTCAGAGGACGGATGTGATTCCACCCTAAACCTAAGTCATCGTACGTCAAAGAATCTGTTATGAAAACCAAGTTGGTGTGAAGGACATGGAGGAGCTTGGCGTCCATGGGATGTTTCATTTGGCTAAAAGAAGAGCCTCTAAAGGAGAAGGAAATGGCAACCCGCTCTAGTATTCTTGCCTAAAAAATCTCAAGGACACAGAAGCCTGGAGGACTACAGTCCATGGGGTCGCAAAGAATCAGACATGACTGAGCGACTAAGCACAGCACACAGACTCTAAAGCCTCTTAGCCAGTTTTAATAACAAATTGACTACTAAGAAGGCCACCAAGGCTATAAGAAGAACTGGCACTGCTGGGAACAGGCTGAGCAACAAGGAAGCGCCATTGAGTGCTGTGGCCACGATGGAACTTGGGAGACAGGCCACCTTGGTGTTCGTGAGGACCAAGAAGGGGAGAGTGGGCAAGGCCAGGTTCACGGCTGATCTGAGCTAAGGAACTGTGTTTAAGACAAACATTCCAAAGAGTAGGTCCCTGGAAATAAGTAAGGGGCTTCAAGTTCTTTTAATGTTGACCAACACAAGAAACCATCCTTTATGCTGACATGGGTCAATTTATCAACATTCTGTGGATACAGGTGTTCAACAGCTGTGTGTGATTGTATGAATCAGAATCCATCACACATTGTGAGTTCCTAACAGTGATGTTATGAAGACTTTAGAAACTTTCCAGGCAAGTCCCTGGGATTCCATGACCTACTCATCTGCTCCTCCAATCTCCCTACCAGCAAAAGGCTTGTTGTAAGAACAGCATGTGGGACTTGCTAGTGGTCTAGTGGTTAAGACTCTGCCTTCCTATGCAGGGGACCTGGGTTCGATCCCTATTTGAGGAACAAAGATCCAACAAGCTGCAGATCAACTAGGCAGCTAATGAGTCTGCACACCACAAAGAAAATCCAGCACAGCCAAAAATTAAAAGAAAAACATTTTTTAAAAAGAATAGCATGACCCATGAAGTGGACACATGCGGCTTCCTAATGACTGCCTCACAAACAACTCTTTATTATGATCTTAAGATTTTCAGGAAACACACCAAATTTTCTATAGTCATAATCCCAGGGACAGAGGAGCCTGGCGGGCTACAGTCCACAGGGTCACACAGAGTTGGACACAACTGCAGTGACTCAGCTCCCACGTATTCCTTCCTTCTCTTTCCATTATCAAATGTTTTTATGTCCTACCGTCTTGGATCCTCAGGCACATGCCTGATTTTTATGATCACCACCAGGGTTTGCCAGGCAGTTCACCTCTGCCAGTTATTTCAATGCTGTGCCACGCAACTCAACTTTATTCTGTATAATTAGTCACTTCCATAAACATTTGATGGGGACAGACTATGCTTCAGCTAAGCTGAAGCTTGGAGATGCCTTCCTTACCTACTTCTGCGTCTTTGATCAAAATGTCACCTCTCAGGGAAGCCTTTTCTGACCCCCGAAAGCCTCGCACCCTGCCCATCGGGAGCTGCTGCCCCCGGCCTGCTTTACTTCCTCTGCAACACTGTCGGCCTCTGACACGCCAGCGTTTGTTTGCTGCGTGTCCCACTAGTTCCCCCGGGGGCGGGGATTTTATGTGCTCCTGGATGTTTTGGCAGTACCTCCATTTGTGTGTGGAGTGCACGTGGCAGATATTCAGTAAACATCTGTTTAGTTGTCAAGTTAATTAACTGATTAATCAATATTCTTCATCCTTCCTCTGTCCTTCAGTGGAGTCATTGGTCATGTCCTTCGTCTCTAGATTTTAGGTTCACCAAAGCAGGCTCTAAGGGCGAACATTGGATTCCCTAAGTACAAACATATCGATGAATGAATGAGTGAACGAACAGGTGGATGGACGGACAGATGGATGCATGAACAAAGAAGCAAGCCACTTGGGGCCCGAAGGACAAATGGTGCACTGCAAGAAGGGGACACCGTTAGGAAGAGTCTGAACGGGAGCTCAGAATTTCTTCTTGTAGTAAGAACCCAAACCTATGTCTATACTGCTTGTGAAGCAATAGGCCCAGTTAAAAGAAATTATATATGTATAATGTTTATTTATTCAATACAATTCAGAGTTTTTCAAATTGAGTGAAAATTCTTTAAGAAAATTTTTCCAGAGTCAAATAACCTTTAAAAAAATCTCTATGCTTAGCAGTTTTAAATAGACTTCTTTATGTCAGCACTTATACATGCCTTTAAAATGCTAATATTCATTCTACATGAATCACGCATATTCATAAATCCTTTTACCAATTGTTTTAAATCACAGGGTGCTCTGCCCATGGAATAGCCACGGACACCTGCCAGTGTTCCATAGAAGAATGTTTGGGAAAGGCCGTTTCAACTTATAGCTTAGAAATTAGCACTGAAACTACTCCCTGGCAGCCCGATCGCTCAGATCACTACGATAACCTTTCTGTTTGCAAAACAACTGATATGGAAAGTAAAGACAAACAGTAATCACGACCTCTGTTAGACTGTCAGGAAGGATCCAGTATTATTTAAATAACAATAACAGCAAACTTTTAAAAAATCTGTAGGTTTCAAGGTAAGGAGGAAGTGAAGAGAGGACAGGAAGCCTGACCACCCCCCTCTGCATGTACAAGCAGGTGGGAGTTAGAAAGAAACAAGTCTCCATTGAGGGTATAGCTCATCTTAAGATAACGAGTGTGTGCTCAGCCATGTCCAACTCTTCCTGACCCTGTGGACTGTAGCCCGCCAGGCTCCTCTATCCATGGAATTTTCCAGGCAAGAATGCTGAAGTAGTTTGCCATTTCCTCCTGCAGGGGATCTTCCTAACCCAGGGATGGAACCCACGTCTCCTGAGTCTCCTTCATTGGCAGGTGGGTTCTTTACCGCTGAACCACCTAGGAAGTCTGATTTACATGTTGGGAGGTGTCTTTCTCACTTTTTTTCAGCTGAGGTAAAGAGCAAACTTCATGCCCAGTGGCATGGAAAGTGCTTCAAAACCCATCTGTGCCAGTCTTCAGAGCCCACTAGAGTAACTTTTCATACATTGGGCAACCCCCACCCTGGCACAGGTGGTCAAGCCTGGAGTCACATCATGATGGCAGAAGATCAAAAGGAGGAAGAGATCCTAGCAAAGGTCTTTTTCCTTCCAACTTAGCGTTAACAAAGGGAGAGAGGAACTAAGGTTCAATGCCACTGGACGCCTGGTCTAATTTCCCTGAAGAAAGTTTGCTTGCAGAAGTCTGTTTCACTTCTGGCACGTGGTGTGACTCTGGCACCACCTTCCTGCTTCTTCCCAGAGGGGCTTGGAAAACATCAAAGGCTGCTGCCTCTGTTGGGGAAAGGATGCTTGGCTGAGCTTTTCTATGGAAAGCTCTAGTCAGGATAATGCATTGGAGTCACATAAGCATAAAGTGCTAGAGGAAGACAATAGAGTTTAGAGAAAGTGAAATGCTTGCTGTGTCTTGCAGCAAGTTTAAAGCCCTCTTACTGACATACGTACACTATGGTGGTGCTAGTGGTAAAGAGTCCAGCTGCCAATGCAGGAGATGGGGGTTCAATCCCGGGGACGGGAAATTCCCTGGAGAAGGAAATGGCAACCCACTCCAGTATTCTTGCCTGGGAAGTCCCAGGGACAGAGGAACCTGGTGGGCGACCGTCCATGGGGTGGCAAAGAGTCGGACACGACTGAGCGGCTAAGCGCACACGTACTATTGATACTATGTATAAATGATACATGGGCATGATAAAGCAGTGACATGGACATGAATCTGAGCAAACTCCAGTAGGTAGTGAAGGACAGAGGAGCCTGGCGTGCTGCAGCTCAGGGGTCACAAAGAGTCAGACACGAGTTAACAACTGAACACGATAAAGTAGATAATAACGAGAACCTGCTGTACAGCACAAATCCAGTGCTCTGCGGCCATCTGAAGGGGAAGGAAATCCAACAAATGAGGCAGTATATGTGCGCATATAGTGATTCACTTTGCTGTACAGCAGAAACTAGCACAACACTGTAAAGTAACTATACAAACTTAAACTATATTTAAACTTAAAAAAAAAAAATGTTTAAAGCCCTTTGGTGGGGAGGGCTTATCATCAGCAACAGAAACAGAGGTGTGTCTGACACAAAGGGCCACCCTGGCTGCTTATAGAGGGGGCGAGAGAAAGTGAGAAAGGCAGACAGAAGCCAAATCACTAGATGTGAGCTGTTAGGCTGAGAAGTTTGGTTCTGAAATTTCCCCTTCTCTCCACACTTTGTACATGTCAACATCCGTAGATTGCTTTTGTATTTAGGGAGAAAAGAAAATCAGTTTTATGAAAAACTGGGAGGCACAGTCATTTCTGCTAGAATAGGATAATATTCTCAAACTAGTTAGAAGTTCAGTTCAATAATTTCTGTTCATCTTGTCTGGCAGCAAGGGCCTCATTGGACAGAGCTGCCTGCCTGGAGAGGAGGCTCCCACAGAGGTGGCTGTGAGGTATGTGATCAAGGGCAGAATCAAGGCTGCAGGAGGTCAAGCCGGGGGCTGGAGAACTGAGCCGCGGAGAGGCCTGCAGTCAGACAGCCCCCAGCACTCATCTGTGCCCGGGAGAGCCGGCAGGTGGATGCACACAGCAACCTGGGCTGGACCAGGTGAGCAAAGACCCAGGCAGCCTCCCCCTCCCTCCTCTCAGCCCCAGACCCTGGGGCACAGGAACGTTCTTCTGGTTCCTGTTCTGCTCTCAACATTAGGCTTTTTCTGCCAACATCGAGGTTTTTGTTTGTTTGTGTTTGCACCTAATGGTGAAGTGCTGTATTTTGCATCAGGGTATCTTGAAAATGAAGCTGCATCTGGGACACATTACAGATGAGGAACGGTCCGTCTGTGCTGAGTACAAAACTCAAGTACAGAATCATTTCCTGGTATAACCGGATACTCCATTATCAATGCTTGCCTGTGTGCCTGCTAAGTTGCTTCCGTCAAGTTGGACTCTGCGCGACCCCACGGACTGTAGCTCGCCAGGCTCCTCTGTCCAAGGAATTGCACAGGCGAGAATACCGGAGTGTGTTACCATGCCCTCCTCCAGTGGCTTTTCCCAACCCAGGGACCGAACCTGCGTCTCTTGCGTCTCCAGCCTTGGCAGGCGGGTTCTTTACCGCTACTGCGCCTGGGAAGCCCTTACTAATGCTTAACTGAAAGGAAATCATGACTTGCCACGCTAGAAAGTTGACAGAATTTAAACAGGCAGATATAAATGTAGCATTAATCTGTATTTTTATTTAAGTTGGAAAAAATCTCTTCTCTTTCCAGCCCTACCTGTCCCCACCCCTCCCTGACCTCCTCGGAGAGCCTCTCTTTGTTTATCGTGTTTTTGAGCCTGGGAGAGCAAGCACTAACCTCTGGTGTCCTGGTTCATCTTCTGTCTCTCGGGCAGGCCTGGCTCCCTGGGTCTGGGTCCTCTGTTCCTCTCTGCCTCCCCCTGGAGAAGATTTCTTATGTTCTAGGCCCAGGATGGTTTCTATTCTGTTGCCTTCCTCTGACACAATGGCTGTGGATCTGAGCCCTGGGCAGGGGCAACAGGGTTTGCCCACTTGGGCTCCTGCCTCCTGGGTGAGAGGGTCCTGGCCGAGCTGCCCTCGCCCAGCCCATACCTGTGGAGGTTTCTCCTCTCTCCCACCCCTCCCATCTTTTCCAGCAGCCTGGTCTGTGGAGAAGAACCACCAACAGGGGGGTGGGGAGAGACTCTCTGGGGTACCCCGCTCCTGGGACTCCACGCTCTCAGAAGGGCCCACGTTGAGCTTGTGACGACGAGGTAACACTCTGAGCTGAGATCGTCCCACCTGCTGTGTGTCGGCCCATCTTTTCCTGGGTGGGACCAAAGCAGGGGCTCCAGCCCCAGCCCTTCCAGAGTCCGGAGTCGCTCCCTAGACGTCACGCTGGTTTTTGGTCTTTCTTGTTGGGGGGAGCACACCTATTCCGACCTTCCTACGTCATAAACAGAGCCTGGGCCTCCCCCACCTTTATGCTTTTTCTGAAAAGAAGAAGAAGTTTTATTGAAGGCTTAAACTACATACATTTCTGTGGGCTCCCTCTGGGTTAATTTTTGTTTTGTTTCTGGTGACTGTAGCATTTGATGGTTGAATGGTTTCACATGCTACTTTTACATACATCAAACAAAATGTATGAGTCGTGTTTTATCATTGACAAAAGCCTCTCCCTTGACACTTTATCTAATCGATGGTCACGGCAACCCGAGGCTCCCATAACCACCATAGGCTGACACCTGCGAGGGGCAGAGAGCTAAGATGCCAACCCGGCTCTCAGGGCCGAATCTCACAGCTATTTTCTCTGTAACATGCCTATCCTTGTAACAAGCCTGACCTAGACCAGCCAGAAGCTACTTTTCTCATGTTATTTTCATTAAACGGCAGCTTAGGTGCCAAGCGATCAGGGTCCTTGCTCAAAGCACAGCCCTGAGCCCTTCCATTCCAGGCTGGCCCCTGGGTCTCACTCTTCAGTCAACGATGTCCTGCAAGGGTATGAAAAAGTGGCGGTCTCTTGGTGCCATAGGGGAGCGCGACAAGAACCCCAGTCTCGCGCAGATATTGGCAGCACAAACCACAACCACTCTCCTCTGAGACAGGGGTTGAGAGGCTTCCTGCTGGCTTATAAGTGGCTCAAACTCTTCTCTCTAAAGAGGGTTCACAGCCACGACTGTAGCTCTATGAGGACTTGAAAGACATTGGTGGGTGTTGGTGTTAAAAATGCAGTGTTTTCTCTTGCCACAAATAAGTATAATAAGCAAAATTTTAAACATCTCCTAAAAAAAAAAAAAAAAAAAGAATGACATCCTGTGTGCCCTGTGCCAGGCATCGGATTAGATTTCGAATTAGTGCTCACGGAGATCGACCTTTAAGTTGACACAGCTAGGCTGTTTCATCATCATCCTATTTTATTCTTAAAACAGCACTACAAGAGAAAGCCCATTATATCCATTGAAACATAGTTTTGTTGCTTTTTTAATTTCTAAACTAATGCACACTCATTTTTTTAAAATCAAACTATTGAAACATATAAAATGATCTCATCCTCCCCACCCCCAACACTTAAATGCTCCGTAAATATTGAGTTGGCCAAAAGGTTTGTTCAGATTTTTCGCATAATGTTATGGCCCAGTGAACTTCGTGGCCAACCCACTAATAACAACTAGGTTAGCTATCTTGTATAGGTCTCTAATATAACTTCCAGATGATGTCTATACCAACAGAAGCAGACCCATACACTAATGCATTTGTAATACATAGCTTTTTCCATCTAAATGGGCTACTACTATTTTGTCACTTGACTTTTTACTATAGATAGATGATAGAGATAGATAGATAGATAGCTAATAGGTAGATACAGATTTAGATCTGAGACGTCTCTCCCTCTCAGTAAATAAGTAAGCGTCTAGGATACTCTTCCAACCAGCTGTTCAGTATTCCGTTAAATGACTGTTCTAAAATTTGTTTAGCCAGTTCCCTAATTGATATCAATGTGAATTATCTCTAGATGCTATGATTACATACAGATCTAAGATAAACTAGCTTTGTGTCTGCTGGGCAGGATAATTCATGTCTCTATCTCAATATTTTCATTTATATAATGTGAATAAAAATTCTACTTCCCAAAAGGTTATTGTAAAGATGAAAAGAGATAATAATGGAAAACATTTAGAACAGTGCCTGGCATATTATGAAGACTCAGTGACTATTGAATATCATTGTTATGAGCCTTTGCAAGAATAAAAAGTACATTTCTGCAAGTAAAATTAATGTGTAAAAGAGTACAGACATTTAGAGTTTTGATAAACAAATTGCCCTGCTAAACAATACTCTAAAAGTGTTCAATCTCACCCACAAACAAATGAGTCAAAACAGCAATGCAGTGGGGAAAAGCCAACACTGCGGCTCCGTCTCCCAGCCGCCTTCCTGGCACAGCTTGAACAGCTGCAAGACCAACAGTACTGATGAGACTCTGGGGAAGACATTCTCATACTAAGTGGCAGCACGTGTGAGAGTGTCCTTTGCTGATTTTGTCAGGCTGTTCTTGGCATATCTACAGTTCGTGATTTTGTCTTTGTTGTTGTTAACAATTTTGCTAAGTCCAGTTTGGGCTTCAGTGACCCAGAGGTTGAGCAGTTGTGGGTCTCATCCCTCTGGTGGGAAAGGCTCTCCCAGGAGCTGCGAACTGGCTCCTGGACACATGTGGTTCCCAGTGGGAGGCTCTCACCGTCTCTCAGCTCCTTTAAGGCGTGGACTGAGCATTCCAGCTGCACTTAGGTCCATGAACAGCACCAAAAGGGCGCTTCCCAGGTGGCACTAGTGGTAAAGAGCCCACCTGCCAATGCAGGAGACATAAGAGACGCAGGTTCGATTCCTGGGTCAGGAGGATCTCCTGGAGAAAGGGAGGGCAACCCACTCCAGGATTCTTGCCTGGGGAATCCCATGGACAGAGGAGCCTGGAGGGCTACAGTCCTTAGGGTCGCAAAGGGTCGGGCATGACTGAAGCAACTTCACACACCATACAGCACCAGCAACAGACAGAATGAACAACAATGGCCAGAGGCTAGAGACTCTTCAATTTAGAGGCTCTGAGGCCAATGATTGAGACCAGGTATGGACTCCTGCCTTCACGAGCTACCACCATGTGAGCCTGGGCAAGTTACTTAACATTTCTCAACCTCTTTCTCACCTCAGCCAAATAAAGACATCATTTCCTATCTCCATGGTTGGTGTTCAGCTGTTAGCACCAGAAGGCCATAAAATGCTGAAACAGCCCTGTTTCAGCTGGTGTATAGCCACTGTCCTCAGCTCTTGCCTGAACCACTCCAAGTCAACTCTTTCCACCCTTTGTCCAGGATCCTCCCCCAATTCTCCCTTAATTAAAGGCTTTACACCTCTGAGACCACTTTATTACAGTGGCCAAATCTGCTTTTGATCATCATTGTTCAAGCCCTACTACGGTTGAGTAACTGAGAGTACCACTCTCTCCCATCTCAAGGAGTCATGGAGTCTCATGGAGATAAAGCACAGGCATCACCCAGCACTGCGTACAATCTAGCCGCCATTAACAGATGATGGTTATGGTAGAAGGGCTTCCTTGGTGGCTCAGCTGGTAAAGAATCCACCTGCAATGCACGAGACCTGGGTTCAATCCCTCGGCTGGGAAGATCCCCTGGAGAAGGGATTCAGTATTCTGGCCTGGAGAATTCCATGGACTGTATAGTCCATGGGGTCACAAGAGTCAGACACGACTGAGCGACTTTCACTTTCACATGGTAAAAACCCAACTATCAGCATGAAACAGAGACAAGAAATCATAGCACAGGATCATGCTCATCTTCCCCATGTCTCCAGGTTCCTCCGGGAAAGGATTCGTGTTCATGGCACTTTTTTTTGTTTGTTTTTTGTTTTGTTTTGTTTTGGCCTGCACCACGTGGCACGTGGGATTTTAGTTCCCCAACGAGGGATCAAACCCACAGCCCCTGCATTGGAAGTGCAGGGTCTTGACCCCTGGACTGCCAGGGAAGTCCTTGTGGCATCTTAAAGAGAACAGAGGAAGCCAAAGAGACAAAGGCAGCCCCATCATGTGGGACTAGGAAAGGGGGACATGGGAAACAGAGACAGGACAGGCTTGTTGGCCAAACGTCTGCAAGGTGCTGGTTTGCAAACCAGGGACAGAAAGTGGGAGGAAGGTAAGCTTCAGGAAACGTCAGTTTTCCCCTGAGGCGGATAACCGAGGCTGACTCAGGGTGAAGCCGGCGAGCTGCAAGCTTTGGGGCCATTGGCTTACAAGGGCCCTTCCAAGATTCTAGGAAGGGCTGAGTAATGCACGGACACAGTCATACATGTTTTTGAAAGCTGCAAAAATAAGATGCTTTAATGGCAGTTGGTTACCATCTCTGTTTCTCCACTCTTATTCCCCTCAGTCAGCTTCTCACATCCACAGCACTGGAATTCACTGGGGGCTTACTGGATATATTTTTCTAGTTTACAGCATTTCTAGCCATCTCAGCAGAGGGATGGGTGCCAGGAATAACCTGATCACCTGTTCCAGGACTCTATGATGTGCTGATGGCTACTTTGGTTTTTGTGTGTTTGTTTGTTACTTTTTATTTTATGTAAGAGTACAGCCGATTAACAATGTTGTGATCATTTCAGGTGCTCAGCAAAGTGACTCAGCCATATAGATACATGTATCTATTCTCCCGCAACGTTGGCCACTTGGTAGCATGAAGGTATCTTTAGGTGCCCAGATCACAGATATATGAGTAGAGGAGTGAAAGTAAGTTTAAAGTAAGAAGACAATAGCTGGTCTATGAAAACCTTCCAATCATTACACATTAATATTATAAGCTGAGGATTTAGTTCTCGTGGACGTCCAGCTAAAGTAGAAATTCTTTCCCATCAGGAGTATTCCTACAATGCCACATATACAGTTACAGACGGACCATATGGTTCTCTTTGTCCAAGAGAGCTGTGTCAATAGAATTTCTATGAAAGTTGTACAGACCTGCGGCACTAATGCAAACAGTAGGCACATCTGTGTATAAAGATGTGTATTTTACCCACCCCAACTTTTAGTCCGTCCTAAAGGAAATCAGTCCTGAATATTCATTGGAAGGACTGATGCTGAAGCTGAAACTCCAATACTTTGGCCACCTGATGTGAAGAACTGACTCATCAGAAAAGACCTTGATGCTGGGAAAGATGGAGAGCAGGAGGAGAAGGGGACGACAAAGGATGAGATGGTTGGATGGCATCACCGACTCGATGGACATGAGTCTGAGTAAACTCCAGGAGTTGGTGATGGACAGGGAGGCCCGGAGTGCTGCAGTCCACGGGTCGCAAAGAGTCGGACACGACCGAGTGACTGAACTGAAATGAACTTTTTGACCATGTGTCCCCATAGCTCACATCTCTTGTCCTTACAAAGTCTGATGGTTCTAGATGAAACAGCATGCCAAGTTGCCACCTAGCAGCAACATGGCAAAAGCAAACAAGGTTCTTATCAAAAACAATATTTTTCTATACATCAGTTTTTGTAGTGTGAGAGCAACTCAATTACCAAATTACATGTGTCACAAAACCTACTGCACTTTCTTTACTCTTTATAAATACTCATTTTGTGCCTTATTTTATATTTATCATTTTGCATTCTTAATTAGGCCCTCCAAAATTGTACAAGTTTCAAGCCCCACAAAATCTGGATCTGCCCCTCTCTTTAAACTCCATATTTCGAATTAATTTTAGACAAAAATACAGTTGTTGTCGTTGTTGCTGTTGTTCAGTCACCAAATCGTGTCTAACTGTTTGCTACCCCATGGACTGCAGCACGCCAGGCTTCCCTGTCCTTCACTACGTCCCGAGGTTAGGTCAAACTCAAGTACCCTGAGTCGGTGATGCCATCCAACCATCTCATCCTCTGTCATCTGCTTCTCCTCCTGCCCTCAATCTTTCCCAGCATCAGGGTCTTTTCTGATGAGTCAGCTCTTCGCATCAGGTGGCCAAAGTATTGGAGCTTCAGCTTCAGCATCAGTCCTTCCAATGAGTATTCAGGGTTGATTTCCTTTAGGATTAACTGGTTTGATATCCTTGCTGTCCAAGGGACTCTCAAGAGTCTTCTTCAGCACCACAACTAAATTTAGACACAAAAACAGCTGTAGAAGTCACATACCCTGCTTCCAGCTCCTGTTAACACACCCACAGTTTAATCAAGAACTGGAAATTAACACTGCTGTGAAATTATTAACTAAACTGTGACCTTGTTAGAGTCTGAGATTTTTCCTATCATGTCCTTTCTCTGTTCCCAGGTCCCATCCAGGATCCCATATTGCATTTCATTGTCGGGTCACACTGGTCTCCTCCAGTCTATGACGGATCCGTAGTCTTTTCCTGTCTTTCATGACCTTGATACTTTGGGAGAATATTGATTGGTTATTTTGTAAGATGTTCCTCAGTAAAGGCTTGGCCAACATTTATTCATGACTAGAGAAAAAAGAGGCTAAATGACATCATACCCTTTCAGTGCATCTTATCAAGGGGTTCACGATGCCAAGATGTATTGTTAGCTGTGACATTTACCTGGATCATTTGGTTAAGTTACTGTTGGCTGGGTTTCTCCGTTGTGAAGTCACTCTTTCTCTTTTTTGTAGTGGATAAGAATGCTGAGGGAGATACTTGGAGAACCCTACTTCTTCTCAAACTTTCTCACGTTAATTTTAGCATTGAAGGATCTTGACTGCAACAGTTAACACTGAGATGCTTGCTTACTGATTATTCTCTATTTCCCTCTTTTTGTCTCTACTTAACAACTGATATTCTGCTCTAAGGAACCGCTCTCTCTTCTCTTCTATTTGTTTACTTCACTATTCAATTATTTATACCAATACGAACTCATGATGGCTTTTAACTTTGTGCTATATGTTAAAATCCAACAGCATCATCACCTGCTCTGTTGACCAAATGTTTGCACTCTGGCCATGAGGGCTTCCTTCACGTTGGCTCTTGTATTGCTTTGATAAGCTGCCTGCTTTTCTTGGGCATTTTCTTATTTTGGCACCACAAGCTTCATCTTGCATTTTGCTTGCCCCAGCACTGGGATGAACCACTTTCTCCTGATTCCATTTTTTGGACAATGGTGTTTAGAGACCGGGATCTGGGAAGCAGTCATGCTTATTGTTACTGGGGTATCATTGCTTCCAGGCTCTCAGAGACAGAGCTAAGACATATAGGCATGTGTGTATGCACAGTAACCCATCTTAGACACACATCCATATTTCTCTGTCTCTATCCAATCGTGAGTTTATACTAATACCTCAGATCCCAGGTCAGCACCACAGGGTTCATTCTGGCCTATTCTGTGAGTACACGGGGCAAGGCTACCAGTTGACATGGAAACAACAGTAACACCCATGCTCCAGAAACCTCCTGTCCATCCTACAGCCCTGGGGTCTCATGGGCATCCCGCAGGGCTCCACATCATTCAAGCTTCTCCTCTAAGGCCGCAACTGAAAATAGATCACCTTTGTCCTGTGTTTTGATCACAAAGCCAAGGACACAAAAGAGAAAGCGATCAAATTACAATCATCAGTTCTCCAAATGTTATGACTGGCCAGGATTCAGATAAATTAAGATGCATCTATTATGCTGAATTTTGTTTCTAAAATTATACTTTATTGACTTTGGAGCTGTGCCAGCCCATGGCAACTAATTACATTTCAGGTGGAAGCGTCACCTATTGTTTGAGTTAACATTTCAATAGGGTGGTTGAAGGGGCTTCCCCAGTGGCTCCACCGTAAAGAATCTGCCTGCAGTGCGGTAGACACAGGTTGGATCCCTGGGTCAGCAAGCTCCCCTGGAGGAGGAAATGGCAACCCAGTCCAGTATTCTTGCTTGGAGAATCCCATGAACAGAGGAGCCCAGGGGGCTACAGTCCATCCCGTCACAGAGAGTTGGACAGGACTGAAGCGAGTGAGCACACATGCACAGGGTGATTGAAATCCTGAGGCTTACATGGTCATGCAATGTGATGCCTACTGTATTCTGCAAGCTAACCTAAGACTTATCAGTAATAACCTCCCAACAGTGCTAACATTTCCAAAGGCAGGGAGCTCCCCCTCCTTAATAACAGAATAATGCTATTAATAGCATTTACACTGGTTTCCATGAGAGAAATTTTTCCCTAAACACTCAGACTGCTTGTCCTGTCTCTTACTTTTCTCTAGGGAGCTGGGGTCCCTGATCTGATTGGAAAGTCAGGGAAAGAGAACAGGCATGCTCAGCCAGCCCATCCTCCTCCAGCCATCAGAGAGTAGACTTTCTGATCTGCTTCTCCCAGCCCCAAGCCTTCCTGGCCCAGAATCACACATGCGGTTGGCAAGCTGCAAGATAACTGAAGCTTTAGGTAAGACAGAACTCAAAGATTGTGGATATTGACAATTTCATGCAGATTTAAGCCTAAGATCCTGATGCTGGGAAAGATTGAGGGTGGGAGGAGAAAGGGGTGACAGAGGTTGAGGTGGTTGGATGGCATCATCAACTCAAAGGACATGAGTTTGCGCAAACTCCAAGAGATGGTGAAGAACAGGGAAGGCTGGTGTGCTGCAGCCCATGGGGTCACAAAGAGTCTGACATGACTGAGCGACTGACCAACAATGATGAAAGTGAGATTTGACCTTGTTGAGTCACTGCAGCTTTGAGCAGTTTTGTTTTTCAAAAGGAAGGGCAACAGCCTCTGACCTTGACCCAGTCCAGGCTACGGACACTTAGCAGATGCTCCCTGTCTGTGACAGCCTTAGCAAACCCGGGCGGTGAATGGAGGACACGGAGCCCAAGCCTTAGCGAAGACGTGTGCCTCTGGGAACCAAGCAGATGCTTTTTAGCCAAATATGAGCTGTGTGGGTGGTGGTCATGCCAGCTGCTACAGCTTGACCTTGAGCTATGCAGACACAGCTGACATTTAAATATACACACCAGTACGCCAGGTGAGGCTGAGGCTGGAGGAGATCCTCCTTGACCTTGACCTTGGTGGGTGGAACAGGGTCTGCTTTTAGACTGGAAGGCAGCTGAGCTCTGCGTTTGTTGCAGAGTTAGTTGTAGCTCTAGAATGTGGGTGCTGAGCCTGGGGAGACAGAGAGCGTTAGATTGGCCGCTGATTTCCTTCTGCACGCACAACCAAAGAAAACAATGGAGGGACTAAAGTCTAATCAAGGCTTCCCCACAGGGTCTCGAGTTGGCTCTGGGTGCCTTCATTATGAAAGCTCTGACTCTGGCTTTTGAATAGAGAACCAAACCAACTCACCTGCAGGAAGTGGTAGATTTTCAGTAACAAATAAAAAGAACCAGGATCTCTTCTGAAACTAATGGCTGTCATTTTGTATGAAGGCAGAGAATCGCTGCAAATCTGAAAGCTAGAAAGGCCAGTGCCTCTAAGAATCTTATTTGCTCAGACAATCAAGGAGAAATCAGAGTGACATTAATCAAACAAATAAAACTGGTTTAGGCTTATAGTCAGGACAGGAAAAGTAACAATAAAATAAGGCAGACTGGGAGCATTCAGCTGGAGAGAGATTAAGAGCTAGGAGAAAGAGTGGGATTTTAGCAACAGCCAAAGCAGTACTGAAGGAATAACTGAGATCTCGGAGCCAGGAAAGGATACCAACGGGGTAGGAGATGTACCACCAGGTCTAACGGGAATAGGGGGCTTGTTGTTAATATGATCTTGGTTGTTAACAGGTCAGAAAGAGTGGAATTGAATAAAATCTGACATCTCTGCCCTCATCCGCTGGGAGGACCACCTTGTAGGGGAGAAGGTGCTTAGCATCAGAGTCTATGATAAGAGCAACTGTGAACCACCATTGACGTTGGGTGGATATTCCAAGTGGTTACAGAAAGTCTGAACGGATTCGAGAGATGCTCACTCTGACCAGCGTGAAACACTCAAAGCAGCCTCCTTAGGTGCTTTTCAAGGGGACACTGTCACTGGGACCAGGACATCCTGCCCTGTGAGGACAAGCTCAGGAACAAGGGCTCTACGAGAAGGTACAGCCAAGACGCCCTGAGCCAGGACAGAAACGCTATCAGGCCCAGCCTGGCTGAGATGCTCATCCTCGGGGAGCCTGTCCCCCGGTGGAATGACGCGCTTGGGAATGGAGTCGTAAGGAGATGAAACTCTGAACCGTGGGTGGCTGTCGAAGACCTGGAATCTTTTTATTTCCTTTTGGTCACTCAGCAGCTGACAAGGCAGAGGATGGAGGAATATGTTAGAACCAAAGCCAGGAGGAACTAGAAGGAGAGAAGGCACTCAGGGTTCGAACCCGATGTGTGTGGGGCAAGGAGAGGGTGCCATTTGGAAAGTAGTTTCAACTGCTGGAGGCTCAAGAGGAAGAGGACAGTGGAGGGAAACCCAGGCCACTCTGCACTGGAGGGTGGACCCCCAAAGGGAGCTGAGCTTCTGAGCAGAGAAGCACAGCAAGCGCTCAAAGTACCAAGGCACGCAAACCAGAGATCTCCTTATGCAGAGGGGGGCCGAGACTGCAAACACGCCCCGGGATGGGCCTTAGGCTACAGGTGGCGAAGTTTCTGCAAGAAGGCAGCTGTGTCCCATGCAAACAGGTGGATTCTCCCCAGGTGAGATGAACACACGCCGTAACAATGCCTCCAGGCCTACAGATGGCCAACAGACGCGTGAAACGATGTCCAACATGGAGAATTAGTAGACAAATGCAAATCAAACTGCAAGGAGGCACCACCTCACACCGGTCAGAATGGCCATCATCAGAAAGCCTACAAATTATATACATGTGTATTTCCTGGTGGCTCAGAAGGTAAAGAATCTGCCTGCAATGCAGGAGACTCAGGTTCAATCCCTGGGCCTGGAAGATCGCCTTGGAGAAGGGGATGGCTGCCCACTCCAGTATTCTTGCCCAGAGAATCCGATGGACAGAGGAGCCTGATGGGCTAAATCCACTGGGTTGCAAAGAGTTGGAGACGACTGAGCGACTAACACTTTCACTTTCTCTTATAATTGAATCACTTGCTGTATGCCAGAGACTAGCACAGCACTGTAATTTAACTATACTTCAAATTCAAAAGCAAATAATGTCTCAATGGCAGATTTCTTTCAGTTGACTGTAACTCAGACGTCAAGGACTTGAGCCAATGCTCATGGACTGACAGGCAGCCCGTGGGGTGGGGTGGGCGGGGAGCAAGGCTCTCTCCATCCCCACCCTTTGTTCAAGTGCCCCGGGCTCCCTGCAAGGCCGAGCGCTGGTCTGCCTCACTCGGGTGGCGGGTATGACATGCGTACACTTTTATTCCAGCCCGTTAACACCTGGTGTCTCTAAAAAAAGACTCCCTCGGCCTGCCAAGACCTAAGTGAGCTTCTCAACTGTGGCTGCACATCAGAATCAGATGGGAAGCCTTGAAAAGGACCCAGCACCTGGTCCCAGCCCAGAGGCCCTGAGTCAACAGGTGAGGGATGCAGCCTGGGCGCTGGGAGTTGTACGCAATCCGCAGCTGTATCCAGAACCTCAGAATGTGACCTCGCCTGGAAATACGGGCTTTGCAGATGTAATTAGTTTACAATCAAGGTGGGAGCACGCTGACTTGGGGTGGGGTGTGGTGGTACATCAGTGAGAGCGTCCTGCATAAGAGACAGAAAGGGACGCAGAGAAACACAGAAGTTGGTGTGCAGACAGAAGCAAGGCTGGAGGAACGGGCCCACAGCCAAGGAACAACAAGGATTCCAGCAACTCCCGGAAGCTGGCAAAGCAGGGGATGGTTTCTTGCTCAGAGCTTCTGGAAGGAACTGGCCCTGACAGCGTCTTGGTTTTGAACTTCTAGCCTCCCCGGCTCTGAGAAAATAAATGTCTGCCCTCTTAAGCCCCTCGGTTTGTGGCACTAGATTATGGCAGCCCCCGGAAACAAATGCACCAGCTGACCACCCCGCGTGGCCAAGCTGGCAACCCCTGCCTTTCTGAAGGAAGAGACCCCCCCCCAACACCTGCCCATCTGGGGGTCTGCCTGTCATCCCGGCAAGAAGGTCCCTGGCAGAGCCGACAGGAATTAGAAGTCAGGAGCGTGACTTTTGGTCTTTCAGTTCTTTGACTTTTAACTCACAAGGACAAAAAGTTTAATTCCAACTCTGATTCCATGAGATTTCCACTTCTTTGAAGTTTGGCTCGCAAGGGGACTTAATCTTCCGGTTTTATGTTATCCCCAGGGACTTCTTAATGAAGAGAGGGTTTATGTTCAAACTGGAGGTGATTTATTTAATTTTTGGAGTATCTTGAGGATGTCACTTGATCACACTGCAGGATCTCTGATAGGAATGTCAAACATGGGGCTAGACCTAACTGAGCACGTGACCTTGAGGGGGAAGTGACCTGGAGCTGACTGAACTCAGCTGCCTTCTGAGCTATTCGGAGGCGGAGGCTGCGCTGCTAAGTTCCCAAGTGTGTGCTAGTCACTCAGTCATGTCCAGCTTTTCACAACTGGACTGTAGTCCAGTCCCTTTTCACAAAGGGACTGTAGCCCGCCAGGCTCCTCTGTCCATGGAATTCTCCAGGCAAGAATACTGCAGTGGGTTGTCGTTCCCTTCTCCAGGGGTCTTCCTGACTCCTGCATTGCAGGCAGAGTCGTTAGCATCTGAGCCACCAGGGAAGCCAGGGAAGCCCTCCTAAAGTTCCTAAAAGAACCCACAAAAAGAATAGCGCCTGATGCAGGGGGAACAGACCTGCCCTGATGGATTGCTGGTCCCCCCTTCCCGGAGATGGGGCTTGCCCTCCACTGCCCATTGCCCACTGGCCCAGCAGGTGCAGAGGACAGTCGGCTGGGGGGAACCCCTCTGGTTTTCCAGAGAAGGGGCTCTCCCAGAGCCCTCCAGACCTCCTGCCCCACCCCGCCCCACTCCCAGCAGGACAGCAAGGCCAGTAAGCAACATGCCAGCAGCCAGCACCAGGTGCTGCCTTGAAGCAACTCGCGGGACGTCTTCTCCACCCAGAGAGTCTGTCTCCCCCTCCCTCCACCGGCCCAGCTCCAGGCAGGACAGGGCGAGGCCTGTCAGCAGGACACGACTCACTCTCTCCCTGCAGGCAGGGAGCAAGCCAGCCATTCCTGAACCCGGCCTCGTCAGTTATGAAGGTGCCATCCAGGCCTCTAGCTGCTGATTGTCTTGTCTTAGTTTGTTGTGATTCAGAGGTCAGGTGGGAGGGCAATGCCACTACTGACCCTGAGAGCAAGCAGCGCTGACCCCTCCCGAGGGCTGGGCACAGGGCGCTGAGCCAGGACCCTACAGGATTGCTCAGTATGGTCCTGAGTGTTCGCTGCTGCCTCAGCGAGGAGACTCTCAGTCATCCCCACTCACAGGGAGTACATGGGGGCCCAGAGAGGCCGGGTCATGGTGCACGGACCGGGGCTGGAAGAGAGGACCCTTGAACCCAAACAGCTTGACCCCCAAGCCCTAAAAGAATGAGAGAAGAGCACTGTTACCAAAGGGGAAAGATGGGGGGAGGAATAAATTAGGAGTGTGTGATTAACAGATACACACTACTCAATATAAAGCAGATAAACAAGAACCTACTGTACACCACAGGGAACTGTATTCAATGTCTTAACCTACAATTGAGAAGAATCTGAAAATGAATGAATATATACACATATACATATATAACTGAATCACTTTATGTACACCTGAAACTAACACAACATTATCAGTCAACTATGCTTCAATAAAAACAAATATATGTATGCGTGTGTGTGTATACATGTATATGTACATGTGTGTGTATATATGTGTGTGTGTATGTGTGTGTGTATATGTGTGTGTGTATATGTATATGTGGGTATACATATATATATGCTGCTAAGTCTGCTAAGTTGCCTCAGTCGTGTCCAACTCTGTGCGACCCCACAGACGGCAGCCCACCAGGCTCCCCCGTCCCTGGGATTCTCCAGGCAAGAACACTGGAGTGGGTTGCCATTTCCCTCTCCAGTGCATGAAAGTGAAAAGCCAAAGTGAAGTGGCTCAGTCGTGTCCGACTCTTAGCGACCCCATGGACTGCAGCCCACCAGGCTCCTCCGGCCATGGGATTTTCCAGGCCCAGGTACTGGAGTGGGGTGCCATTGCCTTCTCCATACATATATATAGATATACACACACACATGTAAATGAAGGGGCTTCCCTGGTGGTCCAGTGGCTAAGACACCACACTCCCCAATGCAGACGGCCTGGGTTCGATCCCTGGTCAGGGAACTAGATCCCTCATGCCCCAACTAAGAGTTCGCCCACCCCAACTAAAGATCTCGTGTGCTGCAATGAAGATTGAAGATGCCACGTGCTGCAACTAAGACCCGGCACAGCCAAATAAATAAATAAACATTCTTTTTAAATAAAAAGCATATATGATAATACCAAACTTAGGTTGGCAGTATATTATACTTAGCATGATAAACTCATTAAGTATGCATGACTATATATAAACATACATTCACATGTGAGTTCATGATATACACTATGAGTGTGAGTATGTACATGTTAATATGATATTTATGAGTTTATACATATCACAAGCCTTGATACCTATGTGTCATATATAGAAAATATATGTGTTGGTATATGTGTATGTATCCACCAATTTCTCTCACAAGAATTTATAAGAATAAGTGCTGTGTAAGTAGATATGCATAAGGCTGTTTGATGCAGCTTCCTTATAATAACAGAAAATGCAAACAATATGACTATGCAAAACAACAGCTGATTAAATGTATTACAATAAAGTCATGCAAGAGCTATGGGCTTTTCTTTCTAAAGTCACATGAGTAAGAAAAATGGGAGCATAAACAGCAGCGATAAGATCTGAAGGCTGGGAAGGAGCGTGGTGAGCAGCAGTGACAGGAGGCCTGGCTGCAGCCCACAGGGTCGCAGAGCTGGACACGACTGAGCAACCGGACAGCAGCAGTGACTGACAGCTAAGAAGCCTTAAGCAGACAGTGAGGATTCTAAGAACCAAGGAGCAGAGTCCCCCAGAAGTCTAGGAATTGGGGTAAGTGAGGGGTGGCGTAGAGCTCAACCGGGTAGAGCTGAGTGAGGGCTTACTGAGGAAATGCCCCTTCTTCCCCCCTTACGGAGGAAATGTCCCTTCCCACCCCTGCCAAGCCTGGAAGTGGACCCTCCAGGGAGAGCGAAGTGAATGGGCTCTGGACAGGGTGGCCAGGCTCCTCTGGACAGGGTGGCCAGGCTCCACTGAGGGCAGGGCCCTCCACCAAAGACAGGCACGTAAAGCATACGTTTATCTCCTGGAGGCTGAGACCCCTTTCTTCCTGCAGCTCCAGGCAGGATGTTGGCAGCAGCCTCGCCTCCAGAAAGACCGACAAAGATATTAACATCAGCAATTCCCGACTACACAGCCCAGCCATCAGAAGAAACTGACAAGGTCAGACTGGAATCCAGTTTTGCAAAAGCAACGAAGAGGTGACTGTGGAGGGAGGGTTACTGGGCTTTGTATGGCTCTCAGGTCACCTCTGCCGCCCTGACCACCAGCAGGGGCCAGTGTGAAGTTTCCACACCGAACACGAGGAGAGGCAAACAGAGGAGGTGGGACAGATGGAAGGTTCCACAAGCGCCAGGGGAAATTATACCATATCTAGGGACACAGCCCAGAGCCACGCTGCCGGGGAGCGCTGATAAGAGCAAAGCCGGTGGCCTGTTAGACAGGAAACGGCATGGGTGTTGGCGACAAGGCCCCAGCATTAAAGGGGCCGGAATGCAGAAGAAACGTGGCAAGGAGGTGCTTGCAGGGACATTCCCTTCAGAGGCAAGAAAGATGCCAAGGGAACAGGTACCCTAACTCAGCCGGCCCAGAGGACACTGGCGAGAAAGAACTTGGGATTTATGGGGGAGAGATTTAAAAAAAGACCTTACTAATTTCAATTCCGAATTGTGACATTCTGCTTTTGCTTTGTAAGGCATCGATTTGGGGTTTTAGCAACCAAATGAAAACCCTGATTGAAATCATTGCGGGGGGGGGGGGGCCGGAAACACTGTCCAGGAACCCTGGGGATGATGTGGGTGGGCACAGGCTTGCTAATTATGACCAGGATGGCTGATCGAGCCACTCTTAGCCCCAGAGATCTGCCTCATAAAATTCACAGCAAATAATTCAAACAGTGGGAGCCAGGGTAAGAGGCTGTTGTGGGTTTAACTGTATCCTACCAAAAGATAAGCTGAAGTCCTAAGCCCTGGAATGAATGTATGTGACTGTATTTGGAAATAAGGTCTTTTCAGATGTAAGTTGTTGTTTAGCCACTAAGTCATGTCCGACCCTTTGTGACACCACAGGATGTAACCTGCCAGGCTCCTCTGTCCATGAGATTTTCCAGGCAAGAATACTGGAGTGGGTTGTCATTTCCTTCTCCCAGGGATCTTCCAGGGATCGAATTCAGGTCTCCCACTTGGTAGGCGGATTCTTTACCACTGAACCACCTGGGAAGATTAAGTGGAGGTTATCCGGACTAAGATAGACCCTTTATCCAACACAACTTAGCATCCTCATAAGAAGAGGAAAAGAGGGACTTCCCTGGAAATCCAATGGTTAGGACTTTGCCTTCCAATGTGGGGGGTATGGGTTCCCTCCCTGGTCTGGAAGCGAAGATCCCTTATGCCTCACAGCCAAAAAACCAGAACAAAAGCAACAGAAGCAATATTGTAACAACTGCAATAAAGACTTTGAAAATGATCCACATCCCAAAAAAATCTTATACAAAGTGAAGAGGACAAGAGGCACAGAGACGAGTCAAGAAAGCCAGGTGTCGACTGAGACAGAGATGCAGCCATTCCTCCCCAAACCAAGGAACACCGCAGACGCTGGCGGAGCTGAGAGACGGCCACAGAGCCGACCTCCGACCTCCGGAAGGGCCCAACCCTGCTGACACCTTTGACCTTGGACTTCTGACATCCGGAACCGGGAGAGAAGGACTTTGTGGTTTCCAGCCACCCGGTTTGTGGGGCTAATGCTTCAGCAGCCCCAGGACTCTAGGATGAAAGGGTTCAGAGGTGCACGCAGAACCCAGGTTAGAACTCACATCTCCCGACCCACTTCTCTCCTCCTGCCTCTGCTCACCCAGGAGCTTGTTATCAGTACGAGACAATTTTTCCTGAGACACAAGGATGTAGAGAATTGCATATAAATGGGGCCACGCCCTGGTGTTCCAGCACTGACAAGGCCGTCAGGAGTCAGCTATAGATTCCCGGTACTTAAACACAAGACCCAAAGCCTTCCAACTGGCACCGAGGAAAACAAGACTGTGCTTTTCATCGGCGAGGAAAATCTCTCTGCTCGCGAGTGATTGAAGAGAATGGATGTGGAACCAGGTGATACCTATTTCCCAGAGCCCCTTTCCTGCCTCTTAGCTGTGCCGTGCCGTTCTTCAATAAAGGACAATTAGGCCCATTATGGCTCTGTGGTCCCTAAATAGCCACGGGCCTCTGGAATTTGTGTGCCGTGGAGCATAGATTGGTCCTCTTTAAACTTCTTATTAATTAGAGACCTCTTATCTGAGCGCAGCATAATTTCTGCCTGTTCCCAAGGGAAGACCCTATAGCTGCGCTGAGCGTGGCCGAGCGCCTCTGCTGTACTGAACTCCTGGGGCTGACTCCCGCCAGCTGCAGCCCTTGGCCGGTGGGATGCCTCCCAGAACGTGCACGCTGGGGAACTGGCATGCTATGCTGTGTTCTGACACTTCCGTCGTGTCCGTCTCTCTGCGACCCCATGGCCTGTAGCCCACCAGGAACCTCTGTCCATCGGATTCTCCAGGCAAGAATACTGGTGTCGGTAGCCTTTCACTTCTCCAGGGGATCTTCCCAACCCAGGGATTGAACCTGGGTCTCCTGCATTGGCAGTCAGGTTCTTTACCTGCTGAGCCATTGGGAAAGACCCCTGAGGAGCTGGACTGGAAGCTAATTCTGCCAGAGTGGGAAAAAGCCTCCCCGGAGGCACCAAAAACAGAAAGAACTTTATTTTTACGAAGTATAGTTGATTTACAAAGTTGTGTTCACTTCTGCTGTACAGGAACGTGTTGGTGGGCATGTAAATTGATGCGGCCACTATGAAAATAGTATGGAGGCTCCTCAGAAAACTAAATATAGAATCCTCATATGATCCAGCAGTCCCACTCCCGGGCATATATCCAGGCCAAACTCTAAATCAAAAAGACAGATGCACCTGTACATGCATGCAGCACGATTCACAATAGCCGAGACGTGGAAACGGCCTCAGTGTCCATCGACAGACGAAGAAGATAAAGAGGATGTGCTGCATGTGTATACTGGAATACTGCTGCTGTTGCTAAGTCGCTTCAGTTGTGTCCGACTCTGTGCGACCCCATAGACGGCAGCCCACCAGGCTCCCCCGTCCCTGGGATTCTCCAGGCAAGAACACTGGAGTGAATTGACATTTCCTTCTCCAATGCATGAAAGTGAAAAGTGAAAGTGAAGTTGCTCAGTGGTGTCTGACTCTTCGTGACCGCATGGACTGCAGCCCACCAGGCTCCTCCGCCCACGGGATTTTCCAGGCAAGAGGACTGGAGTGCCACCTAGCCATAAAAAAGAAGGCAGTAATGTCATTTGCAGCAACCTCGATGTAAATAGCTATGAAAAGAAGAGAAGAGAAAGGCAAAGGAGAAAAGGAAATGAAGAAAAGGAGAAATTCCATTTGAATGCAGAGTTCCAAAGAATAGCAATGAGAGATAAGAAAGCCTTCCTCAGTGATCAATGCAAAGAAATAGAGGAAAACAATACAATGGGAAAGACTGGAGGTCTCTTTAAGAAAATTAGAAATACCAAGGGAATATTTCATTCAAAGATGGACACAATAAAGGACAGAAATGCTATGGACCTAACAGAAGCAGAAGATATCAAGAAGAGGTGGCAAGAATACACAGAACTATACAAAAAAGATCTTCACGACACAGATAATCACGATGGTATGATCACTCACCTAGAGCCAGACATCCTGGAACGGGAAGTCAAGTGGGCCTTAGGAAGCATCACTACAAACAAAGCTAGTGGAGGTGATGGAATTCCAGTTGAGCTATATCAAATCCTAAAAGAGGATGCTGTGAAAACTCTGCATTCAATATGCCAGCAAATTTGGAAAACTCAGCAGTGGCCACAGGACTGGAAAAGGTCAGTTTTCATTCTAATCCCAAAAGTTATGACCAACCTAGATAGCATATTGAAAAGCAGAGACATTACTTTGCCAACAAAGGTTCGTCTAGTCAAGGCTATGGTTTTTCCAGTGGTCATGTATGGATGTGAGAGTTGGACTGTGAAGAAAGCTGAGCGCCGAAGAATTGATGCTTTTATTCTGTGGTGTTGGAGAAGACTCTTGAGAGTCCCTTGGACTGCAAGGAGATCCAACCAGTCCATTTTGAAGGAGATCAGCCCTGGGATTTCTTTGGAAGGAATGATGCTAAAGCTGAAACTCCAGTACTTTGGCCACCTCATGCGAAGAGTTGACTCATTGGAAAAGACTCCGATGCTGGGAGGGATTGGGGGCAGGAGGAGAAGGGGACGACAGAGGATGAGATGGCTGGATGGCATCACTGAGTCGATGGACGTGAGTCTGAGTGAACTCCGGGAGTTGGTGATGGACAGGGAGGCCTGGTGTGCTGCGGTTCATGGGGTCACAAAGAGTCGGACACGACTGAGTGACTGAACTGAACTGAACTGAAAGAAAGGCAATGCCAAAGAATGTTCAAACTATTGTACAATTGCACTCATCTCACACACTAGCAAAGTAATGCTCAAAATTCTCCAAGCCAGGCTTCAACAGTACGTGAACCATGAACTTCCAGATGTTTAAGCTGGATTTAGAAAAGACAGACGAACCAGAGACCATCTGCTGGATCATTGAAAAAGCAAGAGAGTTCCAGAAAAACATCTTTTTCTGCTTTATTAACTATGCCAAAACCTTTGACTGTGTGGATCACAATAAACTGTGGAAAATTCTGAGATGGGAATACCAGACCGCCTGACCTGCCTCTTGAGAAATCTGTATGCAGGTCAGGAAGCAACAGTAAGAAGTGGACATGGAACAACAGACTGGTTCCAAACCAGGAAAAGGAGTACGTCAAGGCTGTATATTGTCACCCTGCATATTCAACTTATATGCAGAGTATATCATGAGAAACCCTGGACTGGATGAAGAACAAGCTGGAATCAAGATTGCTGGGAGAAATATCAATAACCTCAGATATGCAGATGACACCACCCTTATGGCAGAAAGTGAAGAAGAACTAAAGAGCCTCTTGATGAAAGTGAAAGAGGAGAGTGAAAAACTTGGCTTAAAATTCAACATACAGAACACCAAGATCATGGCATCTGGTCCCATCACTTGATGGCAAATATATGGGGGAACAGTGGAAACAGTAACAGACTTTATTTTTTGGGCTCCAAAATCACTGCAGATGCTGACTGCAGCCATGGAATTAAAAGACACTTACTCCTTGGAAAAACAGTTATGACCAACCTAGACAGCATATTAAAAAGCAGAGACATTACTTTGCCAACAAAGGTCCGTCTAGTCAAAGCTATGGTTTTTTCCAGTAGTCATGTATGGATATGAGAGTTGGACTATAAAGAAAGCTGAGCACTGAAGAATTGATGCTTTTGAACTGTGGTGTTGGAGAAGACTCTTGAGAGTCCCTTGGACTGCAAGGAGATCCAACCAGTCCATCCTAAAGGAAATCAACCCCGAATATTCATTGGAAGGACTGATGTTGAAGCTGAAACTCCAATACTTTGGCCAACTGATGCAAAGAACTGACTCATTGGAAAAGACTCTGATGAGGGCAGGAGGAGAAGGGGACAACAGAGGATGAGATGGTTGGATGGCGTCACCAACTCAATGGACATGAGTTTGAGTAAACTCTGGGAGTTGGTGAAGGACAGGGAGGCCTGGTGTGCTGCAGTCCATGGGTCACAAAGAGTTGGATACTACTGAGCAACTAACATAATTGTTAGTTGGATACTACTGAGCAACTAAAATAATCTTAGGAGAAATACTGTGTGGTATCACTTATATGTGGAATCCAAAAATTACAACAAACTAGTGAATTCAACAGAAAAGAAACAGACCCCCAGATACAGAGAACAAAGTAGGGGTTACCAGTGTGGGGAGCGGCTGTGCAGGGGTGGGGTTGGGAGGAACAAGCCATTGGGTGTGAGAGGAGCTCAAGGGTATGCGGTGCAACACAGGGAATATATCCGATGGTTAGCAACAACTAAAAATGAAAGGTAGCCTCTACAATTTGTATAAAATTTTTTTAAATTAAAAATAAAATAACCTTAGGAGCTCTTAGACAAGAACTAGGGTATGTTAAAAGGTTGAGAGGGAGGGAGAAGAAAATAGGAAAGAGTCAAAGCAGTGGAGTGAGGTGCTATGTGCTAGACCCATGATGTTTTTTCTGTGTTACCTTGGAATTTCAGGGAAGGCCTCATTCCCGAGGACTGTAGGAAATAACCAACTTCAGGGTCTGATATAGAGAACAAGACACATCCCCCCAGGACCTGCCCAGAGTTGATCGAGCAGGCTCCGTGATCCTCAAAATCCCACTAGCAGGCTGTTTCGGCAGAGACTGGAGCTCACGGGAGATCATAGGTAGCCAAGGAGCAGAGCTGGCCGGTAGGAGAGGGTGTAAAGCATTTCTCATGACCCTCAAACCACAACATCCCCGAGACGCCCCTCTTTAGAGCCTGCTGGCGCCAGTGTCTTTCTCCCAGCTGCACGGTGGCTGAGATGCAGAAACTCATGGCCACCCTGCTGCCCGGGCCAGAGCTTGTGGGCGGGGGCATGCTTGGGAACACTGAAGACTGGAGGCTGTGAGAGTGGGGGGCTGACTGGAACCCCTGAAACGGCAGGGCTGGGAGAGAGGGCAGTCGTCCAATAGCACAGACCCCAACACGTGTGGTACCAAAATGCACAAGTGTCCGCTGGGCCAAGGGATGCTGAAAAGAGAGCCTAGTAGAGCTGACTTTATGGGAATCCACCCAAGAGGGTGGCGTTCGAGTCCCCGGGGACCTTGGCTGTAAAAGGCTGTTGGGTGGACCCCTGAGGAAACTTACAGTGAATCAGCCAGAGTACACACCCTCCGAAGAGCTGACGCCTTGAGTGGGACAAATGAGCCAGGACTTGGACACCTGTCATGACCAAGAGCCTTTCAGGAGGCTCAGGATGGACAAGGAGTAACTGCTGCTTGGGAGGAGAGGGCCCAGAAATATACAGCTGAAGGTGCTGCAGCCCACCTCCACCCCCTTCCCCATTTGCCTTGAGCTGGCTCCCAGAGAACTCTTTGGAAAATCCATGTGCATGTTCTTGCCTGTGTATTTTAGTTCTTAAAATCTCACATGTCAATCCTTTAGCTATTTTCCCCCTGTTCTCCACCATCACTTAGCTTAGATATTAACTGTTAAAATATTACAGTCAAAAATAGAGTGAGATAGAAAATGTGGAGAAAACAAGGAAAGAAGCGCCATTTCCTATGCAGATAACAAATAGATGCTTCATTAAGTAACGCTGATGCTGTGAGATGCTGTAAGTAGAGGAGCTTCTAAAAGCTCTTTGCAGATACAAAGGTTCTGTATAAACAAGGGAGGAAGCAGAGTGTCCAAAAATAGACGCAAATGCACACAGGAATTGAGGATATGATAATGGTGACATTTTAAATCAAGGGGAAAAGATAGGTTCCATAGATGCCATTGGGACACCTGGTTAGGCCTTCAAGAGGAGAGGGGAAGAGATTCTTCTTGCAATCTTAACACCCAAATAAATTCTAGGTAAGTGGAAGTGAGTCACTCAGTCGTGTCCGACTCTTTGCGACCCCATGGACTACACAGTCCGTGGAATTCTCCAGGCCAGAATACTGGAGTGGGTAGCCTTTCCTTTCTCCAGAGGAATCTTCCCAACCCAGGGTTCGAGCCCAGGTCTCCCACATGGCAGGCGAATTCTTTACCAGCTGAGCCACAGGGGAAGCCCAAGAATACTAGAGTAGGTAGCCTATCCCTTCTCCAGTGGATTTTTCTGACCCAGGAATTGAACCAGGATCTCCAGCATTGTAGGCGGATTCTTTACCAACTGAGTTATCAGGGAAGCCCAACTCTAGGTATGTGGCTTGCAAAATGGTAGCCACTGGCCATGTGTGGCTATTTAAATCTAAATTAATTAAAATTAAATAAGAGTAAAGACTCATTTGGGTTTCCGTGATGGCTCAGCAGGTAAACAATCTGCCTGCAAGGCAGGAGACACTGGAGACGTGGGTTTGATCCCTGGGTCAGAAAGATCCTCTGGAGGAAGAAAATGGCAACCTACTCCAGTACTCTTGCCTGAAAATTCCCATGAACAGAGGAGCCTGGGCTGGCTACAGTTCAAAGGGTCACAAAGAGTTGGGCATGACTGATTGACTAAGTAGAGACTCATTTATTCAATCATATTAGCCCCATTTCAAGTGCTCTAGAACCCTATATGGTTAGTGCCTACCACTGGGCGATACAGACCATATTAATCATCCCAGAAAGTTGTTGAACAAGGCTGCTTTAAATGGTTCAAGAGTTTAAATGTAAAAACTTACCCTATTAAAACACTAGAAGAAAAATTAACACAAACTTTATAATCTTGAAGTCAGGAATTCCCTGGCAATTACATGGTTAAGACTCCAAGTTTCCACTGCAGGGGGGTGAGGGTTCAATCCCTGGTCAGGGAACTAAGACCCCACAGGCTATGCAGAGTGGCCAAAAAAAAAAAAAAAAGAAGTATCTAAATTCAACCTAAAACCTAGAGACTGGAGAAAAATGGCTCCAATTGCTAAGTAAAAATTTTAAATGTTCTCTGCATGAAAAATAACCTCATAAACCAACATTATTGAAAAACCAGAGAAAGATTTATAATCCTTAAGCAGATAAAGAGCTAATTTCCTTAATAAAATAATAAAAGACAAATACCCAGTAGAATAAGGGCCAGGCATTTCACAGAACCAAAGATATAAATGGCCAACAAATGTGTGAAAAGATGTTTAACCTTACTCATAATGAAGGAAATGCAAATTAAATAATGAAGCCATTATTAAATAATGGAGGAGCCCATGTTTCAACTATCATTGGCAAAAAATTTTAAAGTTTGCATGCATTGTGAGCCAGAGTGTAGTGGGTTCATACATTGTCAGCAGAAGAATAAAATAGAGCAACCTCTTTGGAGGCTGTTCGTCAGTGGAAATCTAAATTTAAAATGCATGTTACCTTTGACCTAGTATTTCCATCTTTATAAATGTACCCTACAAATAACCTTGCTAATGTGCACAAAGTTATGTGCACAAAACCGTCACTTACAGCATTATTTATGACAGCAAAACAAACCTGAGTATCTATCAAATGGCTTATTAAACAGTCTAAATCATGCTATCGTCATATAGCAAGGTACCGCAGTACCTGTTAAAACCTGTGCTGATATACACTACCATATTTTAGATATACAACCAACAAGGACCTCCGCTCAATGTTATATGGCAGCCGGGGTGGGAGCAGAGTTTGGAGGAGAATGGGTACATGTGTATGTATGGCTGAGTCCCTTTGCTGGCCACCTGAAACTATCACATTGTTAATCAGCTATACTTCAATACAAAATTGAAAGTTTTTTTTAAATAGAGGTAAAAAACAAACAACCACCCCCAAAGAAACCCACGTGCTGATAAAGATCCCCAAGATACATAGTTAGGACAGTGCACGGTATGATCCTAGTTTGGTTTGGCTTGAAGATATTCAGAATATACACAGAGATGCGTATATGCAAATATGCACAGACACAAGAGTACACAAGAACCTGCTAACAATTACTCTCGATGAGCGAAACTGGTAGAGGTGGCGTAGTTTTGTTTTTCTCTTTCGACTTTTTGTGGCTGTTCTGTCATTTGCATTCATTGGTTTACATTAGAAAGGACATCATTTCAAAACTGATAAAAGTGCTGCACAAATGGAAAATAGTCATCACTTCCCACCTAATGTCAATTCCGGAAAGGTGGTATTTACCCCAGTCGTGCAGGCAAAGGGACTGGGGTGAGTTTCGAGGCTGTGAGCCAAAACTCGGCCCCAGTATGCGCTGAAAGCAGGAGCACTCAGTCCTGCTGTCTTGGTGTCAAAACGCCAGGCTAGGTATCACCTGACTCCACGAAGGGATACTCAGCAGGAGGACCCAGCTCTGACTCAGACAAGGATCTGGTTCCAGGGGATTTTATCATCGAGAGCAAATCATCCGGCATCCCAGAGAGAGAAACCGCCAACCAGGGTGAAGTTGTGGAAAAGTGAAATTGGTCTTGGCTCTGGGCTCCATGGAGGTTTTTTCCATTAACCAGACGTGAGCCCAGGTGCGAGGTTAATGGAAAGATGCAAAAGAGGCCGTCGAGGACTAAGGGGATAGTTTACACAGCAAGGAGGACGCAATGCCTGTGATAAGTGGATGCTCTTTTATGAAGCAGAGTCCCTGGCAGGGCAGGGAAGGCCTCCTGTGGGTCTGGACACTCAGCCTGGAGGGGACAAACAGGCTGGGGAGAGGCACTGCCAAGGACGGAAGCAGACAAGCATAAGCCTCGCTTTGTTCTCTGTAGAAACAATGAAACGTCAATAAAGGGAAAATGTCTAAATTCTTCACATTCCCTAACATCCCACTCCTCTAAATTAACTCATTCGATTTTAACATACCCTCTTTCTCTCTTCTTGCACATGGATTCAAAAGTTTCATTTCTAACTAAAACCTATACAAAATGTATCCTTTTTCCTTTTTAAACCATATGATATAAAAATGTGTTTTCCACATCTCTATGTTGCACAAGTTGACACCTACTGTTGCCTAGTCTATGCTGTGGGATACTTCTGATGTTTTAAAAAAAACTGTTATTTGAGTATACTTGTTGTGTTAGCCTCTGCTGTACAGCTAAGTGAATCACCTATACATGTACCCTTAATCCCCTCTTTTTTGGATTTCCTTCCCATTTCGGACTCTACAGAATGCTGAGTAGAGTTCTCTGCGCTCTACAGTAGGTTCTCGTTAGTTATCTATTTCACACGCAGCAGTGTATAGGAGTCAGTCCCAATGTCTCAATTCATCCTGTGCCTCTTCCCCGCTCTGTATCCATGTTTGTTTTTTGTCTGTGTTTCTATTACTGCTTTGCAAATAAGTTGATATATCATGTTTCTAGATTCCACATATATGTGTAAATATATGATATTTGTTTTTTTCTTTCTAACTTCATTCTGTATGACAGTCTCGAGGTCCATCCATGTCTCTACAAATGACCCAGTTTTGTTCCTTTGTATGGCTGAGTAATATTCCATTGTATTATACATATATACCACATCTTCTTTATCCGTACGGCTGCCCATGGACATTTGGGTGGCTTCCACATCCTGGCTGTGGTAAAGAGTGCTGCAGTGAACACTGGGGTGCACACATCCTTTGGAATCACGGTTTTCTCTGGGTACAAGCCCAGTGTGGGATTGCTGGGTCATATGGTGGTATAATTCTGATTTCAGAACCTGAAAGATACTACTCCAGTGAACCTCTTCAATGTACACAGTTTTTCCCCTCCTGTTAAATTACTTCCTAAAAATATTCAGGACTGAAATGACAAGACCAAAGATACAACATTTCTGCAACTTGCTGCCTCATTGCTTTCTGGGCGGGATACGACAGTATTCAGTGCCTGTAAGTTGCTGACAGGGATGGAACCACAAAGCCAGGAGCATAGTAGCCGTCTCACATGGGGCTGCTGTCATAAAATACCATAGACTGGGCGGCTTGAAAGACAGAAACATTTCTCACGGTTGTAGAGGCTGAAAGTTGGAGATCACAGGGCCAGCAAGGTTGAGTTCTGGTGAGAGCTCTTTTCTTGGCTTGATGATGGTCACTTCTTTTCTGTGTCCATATACAATGGAGAGAGGTGGGCAGGATCTCCCCACCTCTTATAAGACCACCAATCCTTTTGGGTTAGGACTGCACCCCATGACCTCATTTAACCCTGAACTTCCCAAAAGCCTTATTTACAGATACAGTCGCACTGGGAGTTAGGGCTTCAGCATATGAATTTTGGGGTAGCATCAGACTTGCCCACGAAGGAAGTTTCTGGACCATTTGAGCCCAGCTCCCTCTGAGGATATATGACCATAACAGCCCTTTCTCTGGAGAAAAGCCAGAGTATCATGTGTGAGAAGAAACCAAGGGCTGTCCACCTTTAACAGAACTTTGGGGACAGACCACAAAACAAAGGCGGGGAAGGGTAGATTTCCATACTGAAGCCTGGAAACTGATTCCAACCTGCTTTGTTTGTGATAGACAATCATCGGACGCGAGCTCAGCTGAAGCGAATTGGGAACGAGCTTTCTACATTCCAGACTGAACCTGACTCACAACAATCTGCTCTCAAGTTCTCCCATCTCCAATCTTTTCAGACCTTAGGTTGATCTGCTACCACCACCAGGACCTTCCCCGCTTCCCTGGGACCCTGGGAGAGTGTCATGAAGACAAGTGTGTTTGGTTAGAGAATCTCTAAAAGCCTTTTTGGCCTCCAGAGAGCTCCAGCATCTTGGAGACAGGTGATACAAAAGCTTGGGCTGAACTCAGAGGAGTCAGCTTCACAGTTCACATTACATCAGCTTTCCCAGACTCCGCCCAATTCAGTCCCCATGCACCACCCTGCCGCTCCATCATCACGATAAAACATCCCACACAAGCAGGCAAGATGAAGTGTGCTGCAAAGGTGCCCCTCACTGCCTCCCATCCCCTGCTGAACCCTCCGTATATCCTGGCCAGTCAGCGCTTGGCTGCACTGTGTGGATCCTTTTGGCCACTGGAGTTCTTCTGCCCCTAAACCCAGAACTGATAGACACGGCTACCTGAACAAAACGCAAGGCCAGGAACCCCGCTCCTACCCCATCCACACACCCGCACCTGTAGGGGAACCTGAGTGATGCTGCATGGTCCCCGACCCGGTCCCAACACTCCCTCCATCCAGGAAAGGAATCCACATCTGGGTCGACCCGTGAGCACGTAATGCGGAATTCACTGACTTCCATGGAAAGAAAAGAACATGTCATATAGTAAAACTGAATGCAATTTCCCCATTAGCCATGTTAATTTTTTCTCTAGATTTTAGACCAAATTATTCATCACTGAGCCTCTCACTCTCCCCCTCTCTTCCCACAGAGCCTTGAAATCACCTTCTACCATCCAAGGCTTTTCAACTATTCTTCTGCAAACACTTGCTTCCTCTCTTTCAAACAAAGAACCCAGTCCTCTGCCAAAACTCAACCAGATTCTGCTCCTTGAGGCTAGAACTTCAGCTCATCTTTCCCATGACGGTCAAGGTCAAAGGAAAGGTCAGGGGCTCCAGGGTAATCAATACATGGACCTGGAAGGAAGGAAAACAGAAATCTGGCCTGGACACTTGGGCCGAAGAAGACACTGAAGCTGATATGAAGAGTACTACATCTCAAGTCCCCCAGAGCGACACTTGAAATGAGTTAATTAGTGATGAGAGAGTATTCGCTTACCTCCATCCCCCGCGACGGCGCTGAGACGGAAGTGGCTCAGTTTTGTTTACCATCATGTCCCAAATCTCCAGAGTACTGACTGCCTCGCACAGAGCAGGCACCCAGTAAACACCAGCTGGTTGACCGGTCCCAGTCTATGCTGACCCCAGCACAGTCTATGCATGTATGTGTCTTCAAAATGAAACAAGATTTCAGAGGGCGTGCGTAACCTAATTCCGACGTATTTTGAGTTTGAAAACAAATGTAAAAGAGCCTTAAACATTATGCCTGTCTGTCGTGCTCTTTCATTCAGTCATGTCCGACTCTTTGGGACCCCATGAACTGTAGCCCGCCAGGTTCCTCTGTCAGGATTTTCCAGGCAAGAGTACTGGAGTGGGTTGCCATTTCTTATTCCAAGAATAACATAATTGCATATGTGTAATTTGAATTAATAGCTGATGTTACTAATAAGATTGCTGGTGTGACTACTAAGGTCCCCAGAAGCATAATCATAATACAGCAAGCAGCAGGGGTTTTAGTGGCTCCATCTTACAGATGGGACACCAGGCCCAGCAACAGTAATGAACTCACCCAAGTCACGCAGTTAACAGGAGCCATAGTTTGAATCACATGGACTGGTATTGCAGGTTCTGTTTGCAGTTAGATGGAGTGGCTCCCTGGATAGGTCGCTGGACCAGACACTTGGTCCCACTGCTCCCTCTGCTCTGGGTGACTTGAAGCTGGTTTCACGCCTCTGTTTTCTCATCCATAATTAAGAGCCATCTGGAGGTGCTGCGCAGGGGTCTGGCATGGGGACATCACAAGCACAGGGCTGGTCGAGCTGAGCATCACTTCCAGGAAGGGTGGCTTGGCAGAGAGCAAGCCCGCCCGTGGTCCAGTCCACTGGCAAGGCAGGTGAGCTGCCCAGCCCGGAGCTGTAGCCAGAAGCCAAGGATCATGAGGTCCCACTCCAGGTCTTGGGGGAAGAACTGGCTAGAACACCCAGCTCCCCCTGCTCAGGATACATCACCCTGTGAAGCTGGCACTGACTGTGTGCCTCTAGTAACCAAGAAGGTGATAAGTGGGCTGACGGCCCAGCAGGCACTTTGGAGTCCCAGAGAATTTCTGAGGGAAAGACAAAGGGGTGGCATTCATTTCTAAGAAACTTCTAGAAGCTTCTTTGGTTTTTACAAATACCTTGAGCTTCCGAAAACAGGTCTATAGTCTAAAATACTTCAGAGAGAAGTTTAATTGTCAGGATTAGAACAGCAACCACAAAAATGTTTCCATTTACAGCTGTGAAGTTGAAAGACCCCATTTCCGTAACCATCCTGGTTAGCCAGATATTTTAAAATTGTATTTATTTTTATTTTTGGCTGTGCTGGGTCTACGTCACTGCACAGGCTTTCTCTAGCTGTGCCAAGAGGGGGCTACCCTGTGTTGCAGTGTGCAGACTTCTCATTATGGGGACTCCTCTTGTTGGAAAGCACAGGCTCTAGAGCACGCGGACTCCAGGAGTCGCAGCACATGGTCTCGGTGGTTGAGACTTCTGGCTCCAGAGCTTAGGCTCAGCGGCTGCAGTGCCTGGGCTTAGTCGCTCCTCGGCATGTGGGATCTTCCAGGATCAGGAACACGAACCCGTGTCCCCTGCCTCGGCAGGCAGATTCTTGACCACTGAGCCACCAGGGAAGCCCAACCAGAGATTTTTGATGAACCAGGTACATTACAGGCTGACTACACTAGATGAGATCAGCAGATGAGACCAATGGCTTCACCTGGACCTTCTAAGCGCAGAATCTCAGGTCTTACCTGAGATCTACTGAATAGGGACCTGCAGTTTTAATGAGACTCCAGGTGATCTATAATGGAGAAGGGAATGGCAACCCACTCCAGTATTCTTACCTGGAGAACTCCATGACAGAGGAACCTGGCAGGCTACAGTCCGTGGGGTTGCAAAGAGTCGGACACGACTGAGTGACTAATACACACACACACACACACACACACACACACACACACACATCACCTCTGTGTACATTAAAGTTTGAGAGGCACTGACCTATAGTCCTCTGGTCCATCTGATGTTTTTCAAGCAAGGAAACGGAAGCCCAGGAGAGGAAGTCTTTACTCCAGGTGACAGAAAAGTGGTGGCTGTGGCAAAGGAGTCCCCCCACCCCCACAGCCAACTGAGGCTCATCTCTGCTCCTTCTTCTGCCCCAGCCCCACCCCCCAGTTATCAGACTCTCTTCTCCATCCTGTAGCGCCAGAGATGGGGAGAGGACGGGCCAGCTGTGTGGTCTCTTCGAGCAGCAGACAGCCAGGGCCATATAGCACCCTTGTGCGAGAACTGAGCTGGGGGATGCATGCTTCCTAGAGCACACAGCTTGGGAAGAAGGGTGTGGGGACCATAGCTGGTACCCTTCCCTACACCCTAGGCACATCTTCCAAACCCACACATGGATTTTTCCCTGTGGGAACCTGAGATCTCTTGGACTACAGAAATGTGCTAGGTTCAAAACCTCAGGGAACTGATGCCTCAGAGGAGAGCCCTTCGTGAATGAATCAGTGGATGCCAGTACCAGGGCTGCTGTATCTGTCGCAGATGAGACCCACTGTGGGGTGACCCCCGTGTGTTCTTCCAGAGGACCTGGGAGATGGAGGCCCCGTTGCCTCCAGCAACACACTTCTCAGGAGCCTGTCCGAAGCGGGGGTTCTTCCTGTCCCTACCGTGTTTCCCAACCCCACCTCCTGAGGCTTTCTGGGACCCTGGCTTCCTGAGGTCGCCTCCCAAATCAACTCTGTACCCTCGAACCCTCTCAGAGTCGGCTTCTGAAGGAATCCAACCGGAAGGAGCTGAGAAGCTCAAAGCGCTGTAGGGCGGGGATTTCCAGTTTCCTCCAGAGCTTTGCTTCTCTGAATAAGAGATGCAGGTTTGGGGCAGAGCTGAACTGCAGTGGAGAAGAGGGACCAGGGCTGGCTCACGATACTCCAAGATACTTTTCTTTTTACCTTCCTGGAATAGCTCAGGAAGGTACATCCACTAACTACATCCACTAACTATTCAGTGAATATTGGTTTGATGAACACCACATTATTCTCCTTCCAAGCCACCGACAAAGCGCTACCCAGGTTTGTGTGATACTCAATAAGTTTATTATTATTATTATTACATAACTGCTTCAGAGACTTGGTTGGTACAATGTAACTGATGAAACTGAGAAATGAGTTGCCTGAGGTTGGTGAATACTGTTAGCATATTCATAAAATTCCTGCGCACTCAGTCCCATGGGCCTCAAAATAAAGGCTCTGTATTCACTGTGCTACTCCTTTATTATGTATTCATAGGATGCCCACAGAATTGCCGTGGCTACAAGGGAGTCCAGAGTAAGGACTCCCTGGCATTTTCTCAGGATTTCCCCTGCTCTGTTACTACTAAATTTCTGCTGTTGACCCACTTGGGTAGCTAGAAGGCAGCTGTGCAAACAACATTTTTTCAGATTTTCTTCAAGCAAGAGAAAGGTCAATGGGATAAGATGATTAATTTTTTTTAATTAGAAAAAAAAAGTCTACTGTTTCCAGAAACCCCTCTAAAACTAGGCAGGACCCTCTGAAATTTGCTCAGGGCTCAGCACACTCTTCCTGCAAAGGGCCCAGCAATATTTTAGACTTTATAGACCTTAGGGTCTCTGTCATGACCAGTCAACTCTGTGTTGTGAAAGCAAGCAGCCAGTGACAATGGGCAAACACAGGGGCACGTGTGTGCTAATAAAACTTTATTTAGACACCAAAATTTGGATTTTATTTACTTCCAAATGTTACAAACCAGTCTTCTTTTGACTTTTAAAATATCATTTACATATGGTTTTTCCAATAGTCATGTATGGATGTGAAAGTTGCATCATAAAGAAGGCTGAGCACTGAAGAATTGATGCTTTTGAACTGTGGTGCTGGAGAAGACTCTTGAAAGTCCCTTGGACAGCAAGGACATCGAAAAAGTCATCCTAAAAGAAATCAACTGAATATTCATTGGAAGCACTGATGCTGAAGCTGAAGTTCCAATACTTTCGCCACCTGATGCAGAGAGCCGACTCATTAGAAAAGACCCTGATGCTGGGAAAGACTGAGGGCAGGAGGAGAAGGGGACGACAGAGGATGAGATGGTTGGATGGCGTCACCGATCCATGGACATGAGTTTGAGCAAACTCTGGGAGATGGTGAAGGACAGCGAAGCCTGGTGGGGTCACAAAGAGTCAGACATGACTTAGCAACCGAACAGCAAGAAAAACACTGATGTGTCTTGCATCTTAACTAACTCCACTGCCCGAAGTGAATCTAATGGGGAACTTTGCCTATTATCTATTAAAAACATATTTAAAAAGTGGAGCCTGTGTTTGGGGTGAGGGAGAACCCCACATACTCGCTTCCCACCCCCTTGGCAATCAGGCTTCCTGAGGGAGTTCCAAGGAACACAGCTTGATGACCACTGTCCTAAGAAGAGGGAGTGAGTCTGAGCACATGGCCACCACTGCTTTTCAAAGGCAATCTCATGTTCCTGGGATTCACGCAGAAAGCTGTCAGGCGTATGGGATGCCGGGTACCCTGGACCCCACCTGGGCACATGACTCCCCTGCAGGGTAGGCTCACACTGGGGGCAGAGGGTGACACACGGGAAGGGATGACTGTCAGGTGGCATGTTGAGCTGGGTACGTCACAGCTTAGAAAAGCAGTTGTGTCCAACTCTGTGTGACCCCATAGACGGCAGCCCACCAGGCTCCACCGCCCTTGGGATCCTCCAGGCAAGAACACTGGAGTGGGTTACCATTTCCTTCTCCAATGCATGAAAGTGAAAACTGAAAGTGAAGTTGCTCAGTCTTGTCTGACTCTTAGCGACCCCATGGACTGCAGCCTACCAGGCTCCTCCATCCATGGGATTTTCCAGGCAAGTGTACTGGAGTGGGTTGTCATTGCCTTCTCCAAGAAAAGCATCAACCGATGTCAAAACATGGAGTCTGGTGAGAACAGAGCAGAGTGAGGTTAGGGCCGGAAACTGCTCTTCTCTTCCATGGAAACCATGCCTGTTGACCTAGATATGTTTTATAACAGGCTGATCTCTGTGATCACACTGATGAAACATTCCCTTAGTTTTTTTTTTTTTTAATTTGCCGGCACGGCACCACTTGCAGGATCTTAGTTCCCCAACCAAGGATGGAGCCCAGGCTAAGGCAGTGAAAGTGCTCAGTAATAACTACTAGACCGCCAGGGAATTCCCCCCTCGTGTTGGGAGATCTGATGTGCTTCAGATCAGATCAGATCAGTCGCTCAGTCGTGTCCGACTCTTTGCGACCCCATGAATCGCAGCACCCCAGGCCTCCCTGTCCATCACCAACTCCTGGAGTTCACTCACACTCATGTCCATCGAGTCAGTGATGCCATCCAGCCATCTCATCCTCTGTCGTCCCCTTCTCCTCTTGCCCCCAATCCCTCCCAACATCAGAGTCTTTTCCAATGAGTCAACTCTTCGCATGAGGTGGCCAAAGTACTGGAGTTTCAGCTTTAGCATCATTCCTTCCAAAGAAATCCCAGGGCTGATCTCCTTCAGAATGGACTGGTTAGATCTCCTTGCAGTCCAAGGGACTCTCAAGAGTCTTCTCCAACACCACAGCTCAAAAGCATCAATTCTTCGGCACTCAGCCTTCTTCACAGTCCAACTCTCACATCCATACATGACCACAGGAAAAACCATAGCCTTGACTGGCCGGACCTTTGTTGGCAAAGTAATGTCTCTGCTTTTCAATATGCTATCTAGGTTGGTCATAACTTTCCTTCCAAGGAGTAACCGTCTTTTAATTTCATGGCTGCAGTCACCATCTGCAGTGATTTTGGAGCCCAGAAAAATAAAGTCTGACACTGTTTCCACTGTTTCTCCATCTATTTCCCATGAAGTGATGGGACCGGATGCCATGATCTTCGTTTTCTGAATGTTGAGCTTTAAGCCAACCTTTTCACTTCCCACTTTCACTTTCATCAAGAGGCTTTTTAGTTCCTCTCACTTTCTGCCATAGAAGGTGTCAACCATGAATTGGCACTTGCCATGGGCTTGCCATCTACCTTGATGAGGGTTAAGTCAAGAGCCACCTGCTGAGCTCCAACACCCCTGAAGGAGTTCAGCATGGAGAGAAGAAATGAGGCCCTCTGTGCTCCAGGAAACTGGCAGGACAGGTCTGTCTTCAGGTAGTTAGATCTTCTCAGGAGCTGATTTTATGAGCCCAATTCTTTGTAGCTCCTCATATCTAAAAAGCACGGAAATCCTTCATGGTGATGACTGTTTCTCATGACTAAGAGAAGTTTCACGAGACCAGGAGAAACCTTCCACAAAAATAAGAGCTTGGCTGCATGGACTCCGTCTTCCCAAAATCACATACATCTCGTCCATCCCCCTGCCTCATTGGAGCAGCCTCTCAGAGCTGTCTGAGCTGCCGTCTCCCGGGCAGCACTCCTCATGTTGTCCCAAATACAACTTCACTCGCGGTTCTCATGTTGTGCATTTTTTTGTTGACAAAGGGAAGGCACGTGTGCTCACACTCAGAAAACTGGGCTTCACACTCTGGGTGTTGAGTCTGGCTGTGGCCTTGGGCAGTCACCTCCCGTCTGACCCTCGGGCCTCTTTGGTAGACAGCATTCGCTTCCCTGCTATATCTTAAGAGGTTAAATAAGATGATGTTGACAGGTGCCCAGCCAAGGACTTAGCAGCCAGTTGATAAATATTTAAGCTGAATGTATATTTGGAAACCAAGTAAAATTGAAGAACAGAAAAGCAGTCCTTCTGAGGGGCTGTTGCTTTGTGTATATTCAGAGGGGACAGCAAAGGGCACAGTTTGCCAAATGTATTCAATCCTAAAGTTTAACAGAACCCCTGAAGATATTGTAGCAAATAATCTATAAAACAAACAAACACAAAGCACCAGTGCAAAGACGCTTGTGAAAATACACGGCAAACGTGTTGAGAGAAAAACAAAAGTCGGTAAACATTACGGAAACCCTCCTTGCAGATGCCTGAACAGATCCTTTCTAAATCCGTTACTTGGTTTCCATATGATCCAGGAGAAGATTATGTAATTTCAAAACTGTCTGTAAACTACTCATTTTCATCTGATTTCTCAATGTCTAATTTGTTCATCAGCCACAGCTATGTGTACAAAACCAGCTTTTTAATCAGCTCACAGAGTGTATAGAAGCACATTATATCTTGCATTTTATGGGAGAAGAATTCTTGTGCTCAGAATTATTATGCATTTTACACTCAGGTACACAGAAGAATGATTTACACACGTGTGTTTCTAGCTTGTGCCTCTGGAAACATCCAGTTTAAAACCTGCTGCACACCCAGGCTCGGCGTCCTGCATTCTCACACCCCCAGGAGCTGACATGCACACGAAACAGGGTTTTCTGTGACGCGCATGCAGAAGAGGGCTGGAGCGGGTTGCTGGGAGAATGAGGCTTCCTTGCCTTTCATCTTCATTTGGAAAAAAGAGGAGAAACAGCAACTGGCTCGGTGGGAAAATTCTAGGGACACAGCTCTTGGGTGACAGTTTTCCTAGCAGGGAAGGGGAAGGGCATCTCCAGGGAGACCTGGAGTGTCTGGCCGCCCGAGTCTCAGCCACGCCGGTCCCCGCCCACCCTGTGTGAGTTCAGGGCTTGGGAACTTTGACAGTGTCAGCCCTGCTCCTGGGTCCGTTTCTAACAAGTAGGGCAGGAAGTGACTTCACCCATGGGGAACTCAGTTTATTGGTGCGTGAAAGGGACTCTGGGGTCTCTTCTGTGGTGTCTATTCTGTGACAATCTGAGACTAGATTTCTTTTTTTTTTTAATTTTCTTTTGGCTGTACCACCCATCTTAGTTCCCTGACCAGGAATCAAACTTGTGTCCTCTGCTTTGAAGGGAGACTTCTTAACCACTGGAGCCCCAGGGAAGTCCCTGAGTCCAAACTTCTAACTGCTTTTCTCTGGTACGAATCTTAGGAGCTGGAATCCTGAACTGGAAACAGACTGAACATGGTAGAGTTGAGTATCACTCTGACAACCATGAAAAGGACTTGCCTTGTCTAACAACCCCACATCTGGGTATAAGCCCTGAAGAAAGGAAATCAGGATCTCCAAGAGATATTTGCTCACTCATGTTCATAGCGGCATTGTTCACTATAGCCAAAAGATGGGAGCAACTGAAATGTCGGTCAGTGGATGAATGCATAAAGAAAATGTAATATACATTCACACATATGTATGTATATATTTATTGTTTAGTTGCTAAGTCATGTCTGACTCTTGTTGACCCTATTGGCTGTAGCCCACCAGGCTCTTCAGTCAATGGAATTCTCCAGGCAAGTATACTGGAGTGAGTTGCCATTTCCTTCTCCAGCGGATATTCCTGACCTAGAGATCAAACCTGGGTCTACTGCATTGGTAGGTGGATTGTTTACCACCAAGCCACCAGGGAATATATACATATAGCATATGTATATATATGCGTATATATATGCATATCATTCTGCCTTATAAAGAAAGGAAATTCTAACACATATTGCAACATAAAGAAAGCTGAGTGCCGATGAATTGATGCTTTTGAACTGTGGTGTTGGAGAAGACTCTTCAGAGTTCCTTGGACATCAAGGAGATCCAACCAGTCCATCCTAAAGGAAATCAGTCCTGAATATTCATTGGAAGGACTGATGCTGAAGCTGAAACTCCAATACTTTGACCACCTGATGTGAAGAACTGACTCACTGGAAAAGATCCTGATGCTGGGCAAGATTGAAGGCCGAAGGAAAAGGGGACAACAGAGGATGAGATGGTTGGATGGCAGTACCAACTTGGTGGACACGAGTCTGAGTAAGCTCTGGGAGCTGGTGATGGACAGGGAGGCCTGGCGTGCTGCAGTCCATGGGGCCACAAAGAGCTGGACGCAACTGAACTGAAACTGAAAATATTATGCTAAGTGAAATAAGCCAGTCACAAGAAGACAAAAATTGCATGATTTCACTTACGGGAGACACCTAGAGTAGTCAGATTCACAGAGACAAAGGGTAGAAAGGTGCTTGCCGGGAGCTGGGGAAGTGGAGGGGAGGCTGCTGTTGAATTTGTTTACTATTTCAGTTTAGTGAGGCGAAAAGAGTTCTGGAGGCTGAATGCCTGAAAATGTGAGTACACTTAACTAAAAATGTGAGTATGCCTAACACTACTGAATTGTGTACTTGAAACCGGTTATGATGGTAAATTTTATGCTATGTGTATTTTACCACAATGAAAATAAAAAGAAGACAACTTGCCTTAGAAGACCCTAACCCTCTCCCCGGGCTGGGGACCTTGTCTTGCCCACTTTGTTCTATCCTTAAACAGAGTGGTCTATGAACCCTCATGGGAAAGTATTTGCATCTTTAATTTCACTAAGTTTTAATTGTTGTTTAGTTGCTAAGTCATGTCTGACTCTTTGCAACCCCATGGACTGCAGCCCATCAGGCTCCTCTGTCCATGGGATTTCCTAAGCAAGAACACTAGAGTGAGTTACCATTTTCTTCTCTTCCATTTTAGATGTAAATAATAAATCGCAGAAGTATTACCAATATCTGAGACTTTGTCAGTGAGAAAAATCAGATATTTTCCTATCACAAATACCATAAATTTCTTAAAATATTGTTTAGGTTTATCAGCAATTCAAAGTTCTGCTTGTAGAGTGACTGCTACACCTTGTGAATTAATACGTTAATAAAGAACATATATTCCTAATAATAACTTGTTAAATATCTTGAAAACTCTAATATAATTGGATTCCCTTCATAATCCTATGCATTTTATTGAATGGATTTTAGAATATTAAATTTAAGTAAACATGAGAAGAGCTTGCAGTGCTTAGATTTTCCACTGGGTTTTTTGCTTTTGTTGTGAGGGTGGTCACTAAATCTCTGTTGATGTGGATATAGCCAAGCAACAGCCCATGATATATCTCAGTGAAATACGCAAAGCCCATGTCTGTTTCCACTGTAAGGTCAGCATCAGTGGCAGGCAGATTCAAGGCCTGGCAAAGTATCTGAGTCCTAATGCTGGAGTCTGTGAAGACACTACCTTACGTGGCAAAAGGGATTTTGCAGATGTATTAATGTAAGGATCTGGGGGTGGGGACGTTCTCCTGGGTCGTCAGTGGGCTCAGTGTAATCACAAGTTCCTTTAAAGAGGGAGGCGGGAGGGTGGGAGAGAAATTCTAAGATGCTATGATGCAGGCTCTGAAGGTGGAGGAAGGGCCCATGAGCCAAGGGTGGTAGGCAGCCTCCCGATGCTAGACAAGGCCGGGAAACAGACCCTGCCCTGGAGCTTTGAGAAGGCAGGCAGGCCTGCCAACACTTTGACTTTTACCCCGTGACACCCATTTAGGCTTCTGTCTTCCAGAACTGCGATAATAAATATGTGCTATTTTCAGCCAGTAAGTTTGCAGTAATTTGTTACAGGAGCACTGGAACTGGAAACACCGTGGAAACTGTGGTCAAGACGGCAGGGGTGGGGCTGGGGGTTTGCTTACACCTTCGTCCTCTGAAAGGGCTTCTCTCGTGGCTCAGCTAGAAAAGAATCCATCTGTAATGCAGGAGACCAGGGTTCCATTCCTGGGTTGGGAAGATCCGCTGGAGAAGGGATAGGCCACCAATTCCAATACTCTTGGGCTTCCCTTGTGGCTCAGCTGGTTAAGAATCCGCCTGCAGTGCAGGAGACCTGGGTTCAATCTCTGGGTTGGGAAGAGCCCCTGGAGAAGGGAAAGGCTACCTACTCCAGTATTCTGGCCTGGAGAATTCCATGGACTACAGTCCATGGGGTTGCAAAGAGTCAGACACGACTGAGCGACTTTCACTTTCGCTTTGTCCTCTGAGAAGCAGCACTTCCTTACTGTCTTCACAAATCAGCAAAAGTTTCACAGAACGATTGCTCCCTTAAACAAATACACCCACTATCTATGAGGCATTGACACTCTACTATTTATTCTATTCTATTTGCTGATAAGATTGGTTTTGCAACCTCTTAAAGAACTGTGGAAGGAAATGGCAACCCACTCCAGTATTCTTGCCTGGAGAATCCCCAAGGACTGAGAAGCCTGGTGGGCTACAGTCCATGGGGTCGCAAAGAGTCAGACATGACTGAGTGACTAGATACAACACAAAGAATTGTAACTCACAGAATCTCTGAATAACATCTCTGAATAACAATTACTCCTTAATTGGAGAAAATATAGTGATTTTTTGTTGTTGTTTTCAGCTTAAAGGGTCATAAACTATCATGGCATCTGGCCCCATCACTTCATGCCAAATAGAAAGGGAAAAACTGGAAGCAGTGACAGATTTTGTTTTCTTGGGCTCCAAATTGACTGCAGACAGTGACTATAGCCATCAAGTGAAAAGACGCTTGCTCCTTGGAAGGAAAGCTATGACAACCCTAGACAGCATATTAAAAAGCAAAGACATCACCTTGCCCACAAACGTCCATATAGTCAAAGCTATGGTTTTTCCAGCAGTCATGTACGGATGTGAGAGGTGGACGATAAAGAAGGCTGAGCACTGAAGAACTGATGCTTTCAAATGATGGTGATGGAGAAGACTCTTAAGAGGCCTTTGGACAGCAAGGAGATCAAACCAGTCAATCCTAAAGGAAAGCAACCTTGAATATTCACTGGAAGTATTAATGCTGAAGCTGAAGCTCCATAACTTTGGCCACCTGATGAGAAGCCCCTGATGTTGGGAAACTTTGATGATGACATGGTTAGATAACATCACCAAGTCAATAGATATGAATTTGAGCAAACTCCAGGAGATGGTGGAAGACAGAGGAACCTGAAGTCCATGGCGTCAAAAGAATCAGACACAACTTAGCGACTGAACAACAAACACCAACTCTCTTGGTTTGGGGCAAATTCCTTCCTGGTGACTCAGGGTAACTGGGACTGAGAGGAAAGGAACAACTGGTCACAGGATCAAGGAGAAGAAAGGTCAGGAGTGACAGCGCCCCACGGAAGAGCCAAGACACTTTCCGGAAGCATAACACTAGAGGCTCAGCTTCAATTTACTCTCATCCACCCTGAACTCCAACTTTACCCACTCCCACTTTCTGCGGCCCCAAGCTTTCCAAGAGTCCTCAAGAACCACACTGCCAATTGAGTGACAGTTGGAGGCAAAAAACTTGGGTTTCATATAGGAACCATTTGCATTTTCAGCAGGATTTTGAAAATCTTGATAAAAACTATATATCATCCATTATTAAGTTTAAGCTATCCCATAAACATGAAAATCTTTTTTAAATGACCTTGGACTAAATGGTACTACTGCTCACCTTGTTTACTCTGCATATTAGAAAGATATTCTTTTAACCTTGTGAATAACCTAAAAATATAAGTGCAAAAGAAATGAAGTCTTTGAACATTGTGTTCATCTGTGTTTCTGTTTTCGATTCCTTTGCAATGGGGCCATGGGTTCCTATGGGGAATTCTGAGCTTGTTAGTGGTAGGGGACTTAGGTTACACAAATCTCATGAGTTTCAAAGGCTACTTGGCACCGAGGGTGTGGGGGTGGGTAGGTCCAAGGCTGATTCTGGCAACCCAATATTTCTTCTGAAAACCCTGCTAGCTACACATAGGTAGATTCAAAGGCAATTCCTGTTACCCCTGACAACCCCAAATGGTCAATAGGAAATGCATACTGAACAGTAGTAGAGTCTATTAACGTGGTACAGGAAGAATATATCATAATGCCTGGAAGCTACAGATATATTACCCTACATGGCAAAGGGGAATCAAAGTTGCATGGAACTAAGGTTACCAATCATATGATCTTGAAATTGGCAAATGAGGCTGGATTATCAGGTGGGATCAATATAGTCATAAAGGTCCTGGGAAGTGGGAGGAGACAAAGGAGGGGGTCAGACTGATATGATGTGAGAACAATTCAACTCACGTTTGCTGACTGTGATGTTGATGGATGAAGAGGCCATGAGCCAGGGAGTGCAGGCAGCCTCCAGAAGCCAGAAAAGGCACAGAAACAGATCCTACAGAGAAGAACGTGACCTCTGATACCTTGATTTTAGCCTGTTGAGACCTGTGTCAGACCTCCAGCCTATAGAGCGAGAGGATAACACATCTCTGTTGTTGGTGGCAGCAACAGAAAAGCCATGACCTGTCTCAGAAGATGGGCCATGGGCATAGATAAGGGCTGCCTGGGATGACAAGCAGAGCTGATGGAGGAGCCGGAGTCTCTCTCAAGGGGCCTCTTTTTGTTCAACAAAAGACGGACCAAGAAACAAAAATGTCATGTATTTTCACATATATCATGATTTGCATACATTGTCACATGTTCCAATATTCCCTCTCCATTAGTGTCTATTCCTGTAGAACAAGTCACTCCCAAATTTAGTGGCTTACAACAAGAATCATTTAGCATCTCCCAGGGTTTCTTTTTAGAAATTATTTATTTTGCTGTGTCAGGTTTTGTTGAGGCCTGCGGGACCTTTATTGCAACGTGTGGGATCTTTAGCTGTACTCCCAGTTACGTATAGCACGTGGGATCTAGTTCCCTGGCCAGGGATGGAGCCCGGGCCCCTGCCTTGGGATTGTGGAATCCTGGCCACTGGACCACAGAGGAAGTCCCCTAACTGTCATTTAAATTCAGCTAATATTTATAGAACATCTACTATGTGCCCAGTATGATGGAAGTGAACGTTTGCAGTAGAAGAGGTGGTTGCTTATTGGTTAACTTGTTGAATATTCATGAATAAATATTCCAGGACTATGCATAAGGGAAAGGTCCTGGTCTTCATGGAAATTACAAACTGACGGGGGAAGCCATTAATCTGATAAGCACTTATTCTGCACCCACCATGTGTCAGGCATTTCAAGGTGCTCGAGATAGAACGAGGAACAAAGCAGATAGGAATGCTGGCCCGCATAGAGTTTATGTTCTAGTGAGGAACACAGAATATACCCACGAGAAATAAAGAAAGTATGTATTGTATCAGAATGGGATAAGCATTAAGAAAGAAATTTAGTTCAGTTCAGTTCAGTTCAGTCGCTCAGTTGTGTCCGACTCTGTGACCCCATGGACTGCAGCACGCCAGGCCTCCCTGTCCATCACCAACTCCCAGAGCTTGCTCAAACCCATGTCCATCGAGTCAATGATGCCATCCAACCGTCTCATCCTCTGTTGTCCCCTTCTCCTCCTGCCCTCAATCTTTCCCAGCATCAGGGTCTCTTCAAATGAGTCAGCTCGTCGCATCAGGTAACCAAAGGATTGGAGTTTCAGCTTCAACATCAGTCCTTCCAATGGACACTCAGGACTGATTTCCTCTAGGATGGACTGGTTGGATCTCCTTGCTGTCCAAGGGACTCTCAAGAGTCTTCTCCAATACCACAGTTCAAAATCCTCAATTCTTCAGTGCTCAGCTTTCTTTATAGTCCAACTCTCACATCCATACACGACTACTGGAAAAATCATAGCTTTGACTAGATGGACCTTTGTTGGCAAAGTAATGCCTCTGCTTTTTAATGTGCTATCTAGGTTGGTCATAACTTTATTGCCAAGGAATCAGCATCTTTTCATTTCATGGCTGTAGTCACCATCTGCAGTGATTTTGGAGCCCCCCAAAATAGTCTGTTACTGTTTCCACTGTTTCCCCATCTATTTGCCATCAAGTGATGGGACCAGATGCCATGATCTTAGTTTTCTGAATGTTGAGCTTTAAGCCAACTTTTTCACTCTCCTCTTTCACTTTCATCAAGATACTCTTTAGTTCTTCATTTTCTGCCATAAGGGTGGTGTCATCTGCATATCTGAGGTTATTGATATTTCTCCCAGCAATCCTGATTTCAGCTTGGGCTTCATTCAGCCTGGTATTTCTCATGATGTACTCTGCATATAAGTTAAATAAGCAGGGTGACAATATACAGCCTTGACGTGCTCCTTTTCCTATTTGGAACCAGTCTGTTGTTCCATGTATAGTTCTAACTGTCGCTTCTTGACCTGCATACAGATTTCTCAAGAGGCAGGTCAGGTGGTCTGGTATTCCCATCTCTTTCAGAATTTTCCACAGTTTATTATGATCCACACAGTAAAAGGCTTTGCATAGTCAATAAAGCAGAAGTAGATGTTTTTCTGGAACTCTCTTGCTTTTTCCATGATCCAGTGGACGTTAGCAATTTGATCTCTGGTTCCTCTGCCTTTCCTAAAACCAGCTTGAATATCTGGAAATTCACAGTTCACATATTGCTGAAGCCTGGCTTGGAGAATTTTGAGCATTACTTTACTAGCGTGTGAGATGAGTGCAATTGTGCGGTAGTTTGAGCATTCTTTGACATTGCCTTTCTTTGGGATTGGAATGAAAACTGACCTTTTCCAGTCCTGTGGCCACTGCTGAGTTTTCCAAATGTGCTGGCATATTGAGTGCAGCACTTTCACAGCATCATCTTTCAGGATTTGAAATAGCTCAACTGGAATTCCATCACCTCCACTAGCTTTGTTCGTAGTGATGCTTCCTAAGGCCCACTTGACTTCACATTCCAGGATGTCTCGCTCTAGGTGAGTGACCACACCATCGTGATCATCTGGGTCATGAAGATCCCTTTTGTACAGTTCTTCTGTGTATTCTTGCCACCTCTTCTTAATATCTTCTGCTTCTGTTAGGTCCATACCGAAACTAAGCAAATGTATTAACTTCCTATCGTTGCTGTAAAAGATTAGCACAAAATGAGTGGTATAAACAACACAAGTTTATTATTTTATCATTCTGGAGGTAACATGTCAGAAATGAGTTGACAGGACTGGGTTCCTTCTGGAACCATTGGTGGTGGTTTAGTCGCTAAGTCATGTCCAACTCTTCGACCCCCTGGACTGTAGCCCGCCAGGCTCCTCTGTCCATGGGATTCTCCAGGCAAGAATACTGGAGTGGGTCACCATTTCCTCCTCCAGGGGATCTTCCTGACCCAGGAAACGAACCTGGGTCTCCTGCATTGCAGGCAGTTTCTTTCCCGACTGAGCAATAGCAGGGGAACCATTAGGAGAATTCATTTTCTTGCCTTTTGCAGCTTCCAGAGGTCACCTGTGTTATGGCTCATGACTGCTTCATTCTATCTTCAAAGTCAGAAGTAGAGCATCCTCCAACTTCTCTCTCTCTCTCAAACATGCATCTGTCTTCCTAGCTCCTCCTCTAACTCTGACCCTGATGCCTCCCCTCTTATAAGGTCCCTTGTGATTATATTGGACCCAGAATAATCTCATTTCAACATCATTAATTTCATCCCATCTGCAAAGCCATGTAAGGTAACGTATTTACACCTTTCAGAGATTAGGATGTGGTCATCTTTGGGGGCCATTATTTTTCCTGCCACATCAAGGAAGGAAGACATGGATTGCTGGGGAAGAAGGATGCCCTTTCAGACAGGTTATCAGAGGAGGTGTCCCACGTGGCACCAGTGGTAAAGAACGCAACTGCCAATGAAGGAGATTCAAGTTCGATCCGTGCATTGGGAAGATCCCCTGGAGTAGGAAGTGGCAACCCACTCAAGTATTATTGCCTGGAAAATTCCATGGATAGAGAAGCCTGGCAGGCTGTACAGTCCATGGGGTCGCAAAGAGGCAGACATGACTTAGTGACTGAACAACGAGTGGACCAGAGGAAGGAGCTGGATTTTACTATGAGTGGGACAGGAGTTACAGGAGGGTTCTGAGCAGAGGCTTAACATGACCTAACTTGGGTTTTATAAAGGTCACCAGGACTGCCTTCTGGAGAATAAACGATAAGGTACAAGTAACAAGCAAGGAGACAAACTGCTAGATTCATTTCCTAGCAAGAAGAGGCAAGAAGACCACAGGTTCAGCAGGGTAGGGGCAGTGGGGTGGTGAGAAGCTGGAGATTCTAGGTCTTGGGAGGTCGAGCTGACACTATTTGGAATGTGGGAATGAGAGGCACCAAGGATGGTACCAGGTGGTCAGCCCCAGCAAAAGGAGGCCTGAAAAGTGAAAGTGAAGTTGCTCAGTTGTGTCCGACTCTTTGCGCCCCCATGGATTGTAGCCTACCAGGCTCCTCTGTTCATGGAATTTTCCAGGTAAGAGTACTGGAATGGGTTGCCATTTCCTTCTCCAGGGGATCTTCCCCACCCAGGGATCAAGCCAGGGTCCCCTGCATTGCAGGCAGACGCTTTACCGTCCGAGCCATCCATAACTAGGATGGAGAAGATTTCAGGAGGAGCAGGGGACAGGCACAGCAAGAGATCAGCTTGAGACAAGTCTGACTGACATTGTCAGCAAGCATCCAACAGATATTGAAGAGACAGCTGGATATGAATTTGAGGTTCACTAACCTGCATAAGACCCTTATGCTGGGAAAGATTGAAGGCGGGAGAAGGGGACGACAACAGAAGATGAGATGGTTGGATGGCATCACCGACTCGATGGACATGAATTTGAGTAAACTCAGGGAGTTGGTAATGGACAGGGAGGCCTTGCGAGCTGCAGTCCATGGGTGGCAAAGAGTTGGACACGACTGAGCGGCTGAACCGAACTGAACCTGTATAGGGCATTCAAAGGCCAAAGATAGAAATCCCTGCATACAGAAAAGAGAAGAGACCCAGAGACTCAGTGGCTGTCTGTATTTAAGAGAGTAAGAGGGTTGACAAGCCAGAAAGATAGTAGGAAAGTCTGGTGAACACGTTGTCCCAGTAGCCAGGAGAAGAGGGGTTCACGGAGTGGAGGGCTCACCGACTGCTGAAAGGTTAAGAAAGAGGAGCCACGCTATCTGCAGGTGCCTTACCACAGTTACTGAGGATGCTAGGTTAGCCAGAGGCAGGCCACGGAGGGAGCCACGAACTGAGCCTCAGTGTGCCAGGTACCCCAGGGGACGGGGGTGAGGGAGCAGGGGGCGAGCAAAGGCTTCGAGTGCTGAAGGGGGACGGCACATTCGTCTGGGGGAATTGTGAGCCCAGAGTGTAACTCAAGGATGCTGGATACCAGCGTGCGGAAGCCACAGAGGCCGCAGCTGAACCAGGTGAAGGTTCAGTGGGCTTCATCAGGGATGCCGGGCAGCAGAGTCCCGTTTCCAAAAGGCCATTTGGAGGGGTGGGGGCAGGGACCAGGCCTGTAGGTGCGCACAAACCTGGCCCCGGAGCTCAGCCCGTCTGCAACAATCCGGTTTGCCGCAAAGCTTTGGGATTAGCCCCCCTGCGCGCTGGGGCCCCTGCAGCAATGCGGTCCGGCCCCCCCCCCCCCCCGACCCCAGGGATCCCGCCACCTTGACGAATTGACGCGGGCACTGGGGTGGGTGCGTAGTCTGGGGACCCACGCAGAGCAGGCTGCAGTTTCAGACCTACATCTCAATTTAAAAAAAAAAATTTTTTTTTTTTTTTAAAGAAAAAGGACGCCTAGAGACCCTCCTTGGCGTGTCACCGCACCTCGCCGCGTGCCGGTCCAAAGTACACTCGTGGAGTGTGAATGCCCGCGCCGTCGCGGCTAAGGAGGCTCTTCGCCTTCGCAAAGAAATTTAAGTTTATTACGGAGAAAGCACGCGTGTCACTTTCGCAAAAGGAGACAGAAAGTTTAAAAATGGAGGTGGGGGGAGGCGAGGTAACAAAGCGCGGTCGGGGGCCACGGCGAGCTGCAGAGGCTCCTCCAGCCAGGCAGTTAGAGACAAACAAAAACGCGGGAGGGTTCGCGCACCGCCTCCCGGGTGCAGAGGCGCCGGGACGCGCGCCGGGCAGCGCCGGGACCCGGGGCGGGAGCCGGGGCCGCGCGCGGGTCCGCGAGTCAGAGAGCCCCGCCCCTCGCCCCGGGCCCCGGCCGCGCGTCGGCCCGGGGGCGTCTTGCGCGCCCCCTCCCCGCCGTCCCGGCGGGGCCCCGACGCAGCGCAGACTACAAGTCCCAGGAAGCCCAGAGGCAGGCGCGGGGCGGGGCCTGGCGCAATTCCCCGGGATCCGGCGCGCTGGGAAGCGCCGCGGAGGACGCAGCGGCGGCGGGCGGCGGGCGCGCGGGCGGGCGGGGCGCGGGCGCGGGCGGGGGCGGGGCCGACGTGGGCCGGAGCCCTGCGTGCCAGGGAGGGGGCTGGCCGGGCAGGCGGCGGGCGGCGCTCGGAGCTGGCTCCGCGGCTTGCACGGCGCCTGCGGCTCGGTCCCGGCTCGGCTGGCGGCGCACGGCAGGCTCGGCGCGGGCGGCCCCGGCGCGCCGGGCGGCGCAGGACGCAGAGCGCGGACTTACGCCGCGGCCGGGGCGCCCCGAGCGGAGCGGCCACTGCCCCCGGGCCGGCCCTCGGCCCCGGCGCTCGGAGCGCGGCGGCCGCCTGGGCTTTAATGGCTGCTCGGCGGGGCAGCGCCTAGGGGTGGAAGGCTACTGCGGCACAGGAAGGCGCCCGATCGAGCGTCCTCCGGGGGCCGGCCGCGCCCGCCGCGGCGCGCTCCATGGGGGCCCGCTGACCTGGGGCGCCGGGGCCCGCTCGCTCGCCCGCCCGCCGGGCGCGCGTCCCGGCCATGAACTGAGTCGGCGGGCCGGCCCCGCGCCTGCTCCGCCCGCTCCTTTCTTCTCGCGCCTCCTCCGCCCGCCGCCCGGCGGGCCCGGCTCCCCGGGGGCTGCGGCGCCCGGGGCTCGGCGGCCCGCGGGCCCCGGGGCGCGGGGCGGCGGCGGCGGCGGGGGGCGCGCGGCTCCGGGCGCGGCGCCTGCACCATGAACTACCAGCAGCAGCTGGCCAACTCGGCTGCCATCCGGGCCGAGATCCAGCGCTTCGAGTCGGTCCACCCCAACATCTACTCCATCTACGAGCTGCTGGAGCGCGTGGAGGAGCCGGTGCTGCAGAACCAAATCCGGGAGCACGTCATCGCCATCGAAGGTGAGGGCCGGGCCGCCGCGGGGCTTCTGGAGGGCGGGCGCGCGCGCGCGCGAGCGTGTGTGTGCGTGCGTGTGTACACACGCGCCGGGCCATGGCACGCGGCTGCCCCGCCGAGTGGGCACTGCGGTGCTTCTCACCCGGCAAGGCCGGGCGAGAGCGGAGGGGGAGGCCAAGAGGGCCGGCGAGCTCGCGGCCAGAGATGGATCGCCGGCGATAATGTGCTAATGGGCTGTAGAGTCTCCGCTGAGAAAGTGACTCTCTGCGGCCGCGTCCTGGGCCACACGAGTGAACCGGCCCAGCCATAAGCCCCCGGAGCGGCCTGAGCGGTTGGCGCCCCCGGACCGTGTGACAGGTTACTGGGCCGGGGCCGAGCGTCTCTTGCTGGACTTGAAGAGGTCTTTGGAGAAGTGCTGCTGCTGGGGGCGAGGCTCTGGCTGGCGGGTCTCCTCCGCAGGGTAGGGCAAACCCCTTTGGTGTGTTTGCCCATTTCGGGGGCACAGTGGAGGCAACGGAACTTAGCCCCAGCGGAGAACCAGCCCCGGGTACGGACAGCACCGCAGGTCCGACCCACCTGCTCCTGCGCAGAGGTTGGTTTCCTCTACAGTGTTTTCTACCGACATCCTGCATCAGATCAGAAGAACGCTCCCTGGGGAGGGGGGGGGGGTCACTTTCACACCCCTGGCACTGGGATGCCACCCACCCTTCCTGCAAGCCGGGTGAGGCAGAGGTCCTCGGGAGAGGTGCCGCGGAGCCTCTCTGGGGCCAGTGTTTTCTCTGGATCCTCGTGGTTCTTATTTCTCTGCTACTGAGCTTCCAGCTTATCCCCTTGCTTCCCCCTATCCTTGCTGTTGGCCAGTGATGGTAAAAGGTCTGAAGGGTGAGTTGTCCGTAATATAAAATTGTCCCAAGCAAGAGTCCCTCTGGCCGCTGTTGGGGAATACTGAGGATGTTCTGAGACCTGGCCAGGAGTGTGTCCGAAGCCCGGCTTAGGCATCGCCCAGCTCTGGTCCATCTGTAAGCAGGGGGCATTGGCCTCGGGGCGGGGGGAACTTTGCCTGGGTGCTGTGCAGCCTGCATGGCTCACCCCAGAGTGTCTGGGCTTGACGCCTGGCCGGTTAGATGGAGAAGGTGGTGTTGATGCCCTTGGCATCTGGCAGCCCCACAGACTTGAACCTCGTCCCAGCTCGGCTGCCCGATTGGCGTCCTGTCTCCATAGGGGACTTGCTAATTCCGGGAAGGATCTGGATGGTGCTCCAGCTTTCTGCAGGCCTGGCTGTCAGAGCACCTGCCGCCCTGCTGGCCATTTAAGATGCTTCCAGATTCCTCGAGAGGCAGAGGCTCCTGTGTGCCTCTGGCAGGACTTGTGGGAGGCATGGGGGTCCGGCGCAGGGCCGCTGATGCTGGGTGAGCTGGCAGGAACATGCCTCCAGGGTCTGGGCTCCGGCGTGGTGGACACTCACGTGCAAGGCCCCTGCTCCTCTCTCTCTCCTGGCAGCATCCACGGGAGTCTGATGAAACTCTTAGAAAGCTGGCGCTGAGCTTTGGATGCATCTGACCGAGAGCGCCTAGTGTCCGTGCAAAGACCTCATCGGAGTGTCCTTCTTGAAGTCCAGCTCTGGGGTCTCAGGCGCTCCCCACGCAGCAGTTTGACTTTCTAGCAAGAGGATGTGGTTTCATTCTTCATTTTTGGAAAAAACAAAAACCAAAACCTGTGTGGTTCCTTAATGATGGTTTCTGGTAGCTCAGTGTCTGTCTGCCTGTACACGCTGAGATTTTTAGGCTCCTTCTTGGCCGGAAGCCTTGTCGTTTGTTGATGAAACTCAGAATCAGTGATGAATCCTGCTTGGGACTTTGACAAGGCTATTATTTTTTCTGTTAAAAAAAAAAATAGGAATGTCTGTGTTGTGTCAGGGCTGTGGTTTATTTAACGAGGCTCTAAGAATCATTCAGATATGCGTCCCTTCTTTGCGTTATTAACAATGATTGCACCTTTCATTTGTATAGAAGAACTTTAGCAAGAATGCTCTTATATTCATAAGCTCGTTGTGTGGCGGTCCCGACCTTGGGGGAGAATGTGGGCCAGATTCATTTTCTAGAGGATGGCGCTTCAGGGAAGGTTAATGACCTCCTGAACATTCGACTGAGGTCAGAGGTGAGTCTGAACCAAAGGATCCTTGGAACCCAGGTGTGCAGGCTTCCCCCACTCCCCAGCTACCTTCTGCTGCTCCTCCTAATGAAATTCGTTGTTATAATGGACTGTTCCCCCACTCTGTGCCAGCTTTAAGATGCAGTTGTGATTTATATCTGTGCCCTTGATATTTTGGAAGCCGAGAAGATTGCTCAATTGTGGCAGGACGACATTTTTCCTGTGATGGGAGAAGTACGCAGAAGCAGTTTGGTGCAGTTGAGTAGGGCATGGGTTATTGGGTTCTTCCCTCACCCCAGATGGGGGAGCATGGCCCTGGGGTACGCAAACTGTAGACGCGTTTGTCACAGCTCCATGCCATAACCGAGCTTGCGCTCCGGAGCATCCCAGTAGCCCTGAGGAGCACACACATATCTGCCCCTGCCTGTGAACCTGCCAGGTGAGGGCGGTACCGTGGCAAAATGTACACCTCCTAGGAATTTTAAAGTCTGTGCGCGTCATAGTCAATTGTTTTAAGAATCGCTTCTCCCAACGAACAGGGAAGATTGTCTGCATTTTAGAGGATATCCAGCCAGGCTTTATTTTCTGTCTCTGTGTGTATACGCACAGAATTGGAGTCAGACTTACAGAGCTGCTTGTTGGCGCAATGTGAGCGCTTCTCCATGTTATGAAAAATTTTGAGGATAACGGTTTTTCACCTTGGCGTAACATTCCAGCATTTGACTGTGTCATAATTTACAGAAACTTTTCCTGTTTTCTGGCATCTTGAAGCATTTTTGCTGTGGAAGAGAGGAGCGGGCTCATTGAAGGGAAGGAAGTTTCTGCTCGTGCTTGTTTTCAAAGTGATTCCCAGAGAGTCTGGATTGGAAAATCTCTTAATGATGGACCAAATTGTATATATTTTTGTTGAAAGGGCTTGCCAAGAATCCCAACCCTGAGTCGGGTCTGTGACCCTGTTTGAAGGCACGGAAGTGTGATTTAATGCTTAGTCTTGTTTTGAAACATTGCTGCTGCTAAGTCACTTCAGTCGTGTATGACTCTGTACGACCCCATAGATGACAGCTCACCAGGCTCCTCTGTCCCTGGGATTCTCTATGCAGAAATACTGGAGTGAGTTGCCATTTACTTGCCAAAAAAGAAGAAAGAAAGTGTTTTTTCAAATATTTGCTTGAGACAGAGGTCTATTTTTTCCCCTCCGGTATGCCAAAAAAGAAGAAAGAAAGTGTTTTTTCAAATATTTGCTTGAGACAGAGGTCTATTTTTTCCCCTCCGGTATCTGGAATCTTAAGGAGGCATTGCCCATTGTTTTCAGATTTACCCCATCAGTTTTCTGGGGTGTCCCCCAGAGGTGTGGCTGGCACCGCAGGTGTTCTCCATGCCTGGAAGCGAGCCGGGACCAGCTGTCTCCAGGGTGAGCATCCTGCCTAGGGTCCCCACTCTGGTTCTTCTTTAAAAAGCCCATCTGGAGTTGATGGGGTTGAGGTAAACGCATCAGCTGCCTTTCTTGTTAGATAAAAAAGCTTGCTCTTCTTGCATGGGTAAAGCCTCTATTAGCAATTGCACGTTGTAATTCAGCTTGCCAGCAGCAGAACAGTGATGCGGATGACAACCCAGCCAGCGTATTCAGCCGGGGCTGAGCCCCTAACTGGTCTCGTGTCTCCACGCCCACCAGGCAGCAGCTCAGGGGGAACTGAGTGCCCTGCTGGCCCCGTTGGTGGTTTGTGTGGCTTCCTCTGAGGGTTTGGAGAAGTCCCGGCGTTCAAAAGGAGAACAGTGCCTGGCATGCCGGGTCAGGGCACTCACGGGGGGCATTCAAGGGCGGAGCTCCGGCATGTGGGGGACCTGGGAAGATGGGACAGGGGCCCCCCTTCCTCCCGTGGTGCAGCCGCTCCGTTGAGCATCGTGTACAGCAGAGAGCTAAGTGCTTGACCTGCGTATCTCCATCCATCTTGTGATGATCCTGTGACATTGATGCCTCCTTTGAGGCCCAGAGAGCTTCCCTCATAGCTCAGTTGGTAAAGAATCCGCCTGCAATATGGGAGACCTGGGTTTGATCCCTGGGTTGAGAAGATCCCCCTGGAGAAGGGAAAGGCTACCCACTCCAGTATTCTGGCCTGGAGAATTCCACGGACTGTATACTTTGTATACTTTGTATACTGTATACTTTGCAATCCATGGGGTTGCAAAGAGTTGGACATGACTGAGCGACTTTCACTCTACTTTGAGCCAGAAAGGATAGGAAACTGGCTCGAAAGAGATGAGCAGGGCTGGTCATCCTCAGGGCTGACTCTCCAGCCCTTTCTGAGTGAGTAATGGGACTCCTGATTACTCACAGTTCCTACAAGTCGAATGTACAAACCATTCGAGCCTGTGCCCCTCTCCTCCCCACCTTATCCAAGAGAAGAAGGGTTTGCGGATGCTGCCAGTGGCTGCAGGTCTTATGTTCTCTGTGGAGTTGCTTACCTTAGCAAAACTGTTGTAAGAGCCTGTTTTCCTATGGAAATTTATTTAATCTGGTTGTTGCAGGATTAGGGAACAAATACCTTCTCCCTGCCGTTAGGTGAGCATAATTCTTCTTCAACACTATCGACTGTATTCATAATATTTCAGGCTTCATCAAAGTTGTAACCATGGGGACTTCTAGTTATTGATATGAGTATCACAGTCTCCTCCTTAAAATTAATTCTCAGGTGGCTGTTTGTCCCTTCCAAGTTAAATTTCATACCTTAATGGCTTCTGACCCTTCCAGAATCCAGGCGTCCTTTCCACCTGGCTGGGGTCAGCGTGTTCCCGGCCTCTCCCAGGCTCTCTGTCCCAGCTCCCTGCACAAAGCTCATCTCCTTACTCCAGTCCAGCCTGAGGACCGGGGGCTCTTTGAGGAAATCAAGTCATGCACGTTTTTATCTCCTCAGCGATGCTGTGTGTCGTGTCTGGCCCTTGGAGGATGCCCAGGAATTGTCGAGGGTGTGACTTGCTGGAGGGACTCACGTTTTTTCTGGCTTTTGGGTCCTCTTGCTCCTCACTGGTGATCTGACTAGTGTTGATCTTGCAGAGAGGGTGTTCTGAAACTTGTCACGAGAGCATAGATGCTTGGACTGGGGTGCTTTGGGGTCAGGCAGTGGTGGTTAACCTGGGTGTGCTGTTTGGGTAGCAATGAGTTTTTTTTCTAGTGCATGTAGGGGAAGAGAAAGATTTGCTTGCTGAAGCCTGACAACTTTTTCAGCCCAGCTGTCTGCAGAAGGGTGGTGCTTTTTCTGCCGGTGTAAGTGAATTTCAGGTGCAGAGTCTGTGTCATTGATAGGGACGAATGAGTGGCAGGTCTGGGTGGCTGACAGTGTGGTATCTTCAATGGAACGTTGAGAGTCTTGATTCTTGAAGTTCAGTGTGCAGTCAGATCACATGGAGGGCTTGGGAAAGCAGAGTTGCTACTTCTGTAGGTTTGGGTCAGGCCAGAGAGCGTGCTGTTGACAAGTTTCCAGAGGATGCTGGCTTGCTGGTCCCGGGACCGCACTTTGAGAAGCATGGTCAAGGAGGGGAGGGCAGTCCAGGGGTGGACTGGGCACCTTCTCTGGGTGTTGCTGTCAATCAGTGGAGGGGGTGTCCTCTCATCCTCCCCTGTGGGGGACCAGTGGGGGCCAGCAGCCCTGGCCATTACTTCTGGTGACTCAGCTTAAACACAGTGGAGGAGGGATTGAAGCCCAGGTTTGAATGGGTTCAAGTCCATGTTCACTTCACCTCCATGATGATGCTGATCATAAGTGCCCCGCAAGGAACGTGGTGGGTGGAGGATGGGCATTGCCAAGGGCGGGCCTTCCCCTTTGGCTTATGGTAAAGAACCCACCTGCAGTGCAGGGGACAGAAGCGACTTGGGTCCGATTCCTGGAAGATCCCCTGGAGGAGGGCATGGCAACCCACTCCAGTATTCTTGCCTGGAGAATTCCATGGACAGAGGAGCCTGGTGGGTTCCAAGAAGTTGGAAACGACTTGGCGACTAAACCACACACTCCTCAGTCCCTCAGGGATGGTATTCCAGAAGTCCCGTCTGGGGTTCCCTGGACTTCCCCTTCCTGTCTTGCGATGGTGGATTTTTAGGGAAATCTCCTATATGTTTCAGTGAGGTTCTTCCGTATTCACTTGTTAGGATAATTTGGCAGGTGAAACATCCTTGTGTTTGTTCTGCTGCTGCTAAAAGGGCGTTTCCCTAAGAAGGAGAGCGATCTGTTATTAGCAGCTTAAGAGGGCTGTTGGGGGCCCTGGAGGAAGTGACTCAGGAGGGAGCTGCAGCCTCCATGGCAGAGCCTGGAGCCCTGTTTACTGCCACCTGTCTTTTTTGTCCAAAGCTGGCTTTTTATTTTGTTAAGACTGAAATCCCTTATTCTGCATCCTTTTTTTCCCTGTGTGCCCTGCAGGTGTTTATCGTTGGTGAGTCTCACTAGGGCTGGTTTTAACTACTGATTTAGTCCCATCTCTTGTTTCTCAGCGTTCAAGCAAACCCCTGAGCCCCTGCCCCCCACCCCCGGCCCAACACTCTGGATTCTTTGAGGCCTAAGTGATTGAGTTTGGCAAAGCCGATCAGGCTTAGTTATTTTTAAAATCCAGAGTTCGGGGCTCTGATCGGGTGCTTAGCCACGTAATTCCTCCGCTCTGTTAAGTACCTTGCTCTGAGAAGGAACACGAATCCTGCAGATGTTTGTCTCTAATCTCTGCAGCATCTGTGATTGTCCTGGGGGTCTGAGCACCAGGCCTCCTCCATGCCACGTCCTTCCAGGAGGGCCAAGGGGGCACTTTCCCTCTCCTGTTTTGTGGTGTGGGAAGCCTGCACACGGGGCTGCAGGGATGACCTGTCCAGGGGCAGGGCTGGCATTGTGGTGGGTCCCGTCCCTGCCCTGTGCCTGTGCCCATGACTCACCCAGGCCAGGAAGGGCTTACTTGCACCTGGGAGCTAAGGAGGGAAGGAGAGAAGATACCAGTGCCAGCAGAAGAGGTCTGTTAATGGACCCTTTTAGTAACCAGCCAAATAGCTGTCTGTGTGCGAGGTTGGGACATTTTCCATAAAGAGCAGACTAAATATAGGCTGGAGGGTGGGGCCCAGGACCCGAGCTGGGGCTGGGGTGGGGTGGCTGTCATCACTCCCATTTTGTCTCTCCCACTGGTAATCAGAACTTACCACCAGCCGGAACAGGTGGCCACCCTGAGCTCTCTGGGAACAGATTGGTGTGTTTGTTTAACCAGGGGCTCATTTGCAATTTTCACACTTTTCTCGCTGTTTGATTCGGATTGTCTTTTTTTGGGCTGCAGTGTTGGAGTATTTGTGCAGTGTTTCTACACAAGCAACTGTGTGATCTTAAAAACTGCTCACTCTGCTTGTCATTAGCATCATGCTTCGAAGCTGCCTTTTATTTTATTTTATTTTTTGAAAGGGTGGGAAACACTTTTCATGGTTCTGGGAGAAGAATTCCAAATAATTACCGGCCATGTTCACAAACGATTTATGTTTGGTCTTAGAAATGTCAACATCCAGCAGGCTCTTGCAAATAGAACCATGTTGCTTTCCAGCTTAGCACACAAAGCTCCTGTTAACAGATTCTCAGATAATAGTCTTAAAGAGGGTAACAGGATCTTTTAGGAAGTGGGTTTAGCCTTAATTCAATACGTTTTTAGTTAATATGGACATGCTATACCAGGTCTACTGAGGATACTTGAAGGAGTTAGAAAAAATTTTTTGCATGAGTGCCTGCAGCAAAGCAAGGCACCCCTTCACTTCCTGAGTTTATTCCTTCACCTTCTCCACGTGACTGCTGCCGCAGCAAGAGTTGATGTTATAGATGTGGTGACTACGGGCACGCTTTTGTAATGAGATAAAAGGAAGTGGGTCTGGAGAGAGTGGAGTGGGCTGACATTCTGCTGTTTGTGTTTCCAGGGATCCTTGTCTGGAGGGGAGGATTGGCCCATTTTCCAGGGAGGGCACTTCCGTGGGCCAGCCCGCCTGCCTGCCCCGCCCTTCGCTGCGGTTTCTGTGGATCCAGGTGCTGCCGTGAGCAGTGTCTCGGTCTCCTGTCTCCTGTCCCGACACCGCTCCTGTTAGTTCAGGCTGGTGAACCTGGTCTCAGACAGACAGACAGTTGTTTCAGTTTTACTTTGGACCGTCAAGCCTGGATCTCCAATTTTCTGTATATTATTGTACCGTTAGGAGTTTGGGGGTTGGAGGTATTGAGACCACTTTAGACGCGGTAGCTTTTTGGGACTCTTTTTTTTGGGGGGGGGAGCATAGAACGTAGATCTAGAAGGATGCCCAGGTCCTAAGGGAGGGTGTTCTCACAAACTGACCACGTGGGTACATCCCACATCCAGATCAGAACAGCGAAGTTGGCCAGCACAGGGCAAGACTCCTCTGTGTTGTGTGTGGCTGGAGGTGGCTGCTTCTGCCTGGTCACCTGCTGTCCCAGCGATGGGCATTTGGGTGGTTTCCTGTTCGGGGCCGTGGGAATAGGCCTGCCTATTAGGACACCTAATAGAGGACTCCTCTGGTGTCCCTGTTCTGTTGGTGAGGCGGTGGTTAGTGTCCTGTTCGCCCTTCCCCCAGGTCAGCGAAGCTGCTCCCAAACCCACTCTGTCGGCGGCCCTGTCTGGAGGGACCTTTCCTTGCTGTTCAGGGTTTACACCGAAGACCCTTAGGATGGAGGCTGCCTCCTGCCTGCCTCCCTCCCTCGCCTTCTTTCCAGCTGTTTGCCAGAAACAGTCAAGTGCCTGATACGTTTCCGGCACTGTCTCAGACGTTAGATTTTAGACTTAGTGTTGTCTATGGGCTCTTCATTCCTGGTTAGTGGAATAGTTGCAGCTTTATACATGGAGCAGTGAGGGTGCAACCCTTCAGCAGGAAATGGTTTCCTTGAAAATGCGGAGCAACCCCCAGGGTCCCCGCGGCTCTCCCTGGTTCTTGCTTGACCTCAGTGGTCAGTGGGGGCTCTCTTGGCTGAGTCCAGACCGCCCCTCCTGCCCCTAGAGTCCATCTCACACCCGGGTGCCCTCCTGTCCATGTTGCTATCTGAAGGGAAACGCCTTCTGCGACTGTGGGTTCAAACTGATGTACGGTCTGAGTGGTTACATATTAGCCCTCTTCAGTCTCTGCTGTTTGTGGCAATTATGTGGAGACACAAAAGGAAAAGAAAGCTAAGTGTTGCCAGCTCTCTGTTATTCTCAAGGGGTTGTTTTCTTTGTTCCTCTTACTTTGTCCTGGGAGCTGCCCTGCACCCCCGCCCCCCCAAAAAAAGGCCACACTCAACCCAGGAAGTGTGTAAGGACCCGGGGGCTGGAGAGAGAGGGGCGTGTGCCCTGTGAAGTCTCCAGTGGCGGTACCAAGGCAAATATTTATTTTGAGGGATGGGGGCTGGGAGGGCTGGGCTTCCCCTCACTTTGTTCAGCAAGCGTGGGAAGCAGCCCCTGTGAGGAGCCTGGGAGGTGAGATGCTATCGCGTGCGGACTGGGCGGGCGCTGTCTTTTGCTTCTGGGGTGCAGGCAGACGGGTGCCCCCAGAGTGCCTCTCCCAGGGCAGTGGGAACTAGCCCAGGAGGCCGCACTGGTCCAGAGTGGGCTAGACAGATGGGGGCAGAGGGGTTACCAGACAGGGAGGCTGTGGGACACAGGCAGAGCGCTGAGGCTCTCTGGGAGGGTGGGTCGTAGGAATGGACCACCCAGAACCCCATCTCCGCAGCTGGCGGGGACCTGGGGAGGGCAGGCTGATGGAGAAGAGCCTCAAGAGCCCCAGAGAGCAGGCTGTGAGCGCTTTTATGTATTGGGCCATGGGAAACTACTGATTATGGATTTCCGTCTGGACAGGGCGGGGGGCCGTGATGCTCGGGGCTTGCTGGGCAGAACAGAAACTTTGCAGTGGCTTCGGTGGTGGGGGGCGGAGTGGCCAGCAGGTTTAGAACTGGGCTGCTGTGAGGGAAGTTGGGGCCAGGGCAGGGGGGCAGGGAGGGAAACAGAGGTGCGCCCCCCGAAGAGGCAGGTGCAGGCGCGAAGGGGCCTGTGACTCGCCAGGTGGAGGGAGTGAGGTCTGACCCTGGGGTCGCAGGAGTGGGACCGTGTTGGGGCAGGAGGGTTCCACCTCCAGATGCCCTGAAGGGCCCGAGGTTTAGGCGGGAGGGGTGCTCAGCTACCAGGGGCGGTTCCCCAGGCACCGGGATTTGGAGAGGAAGCATGCAGCCCCTGCACAGGGGGCTCTGATAGATGGTTTCGGGAGTCACCCTGCCTGTCACTCGGGCTGGGAGGCCGGCATCTGGACCTCATGGGCCGCCAGTTCCCCCTCTGCAGATTCTTCGGTGGGTGTCAGGGGCACGACAGCCCGTGGGGAGTGTCTCTCGCCAGGGACTGAATTGTTTCCCTGCGGGGAAGGGGACCTGTGCGATTGAGCCTGGGCCGCGGTGGCCCCTCAGGTCCTGTTCACCCCGCCGGTTAGTGTCCTGGACGGGTGTCCCCGGCCCAGAGTGCAGGTCCCGTGGCATTCCGCTGGTGCCTGTCTCCACCCCTGACTCGGCCTGTTAGGTGTTTATCTTTTCACTTGGTGGCTCGAGTCCATAGATGGGCAGAGGCCACATGCTGGCAGTGCAGAGGTGAGCAGGCCGCTTGCTGTGTGAGTCAGGGCGGGCACGGGCGTCAGGCCGGGTGTGCACTGGGCTGGGAAGGCTGGACGGGGCTCCTGGTGAAGTGAAGTCGCTTAGTCGTGTCCGACTCTTTGCAACCACCTGGACTGTAGCCCACCAGGCTCCTCTGTCTATGGGATTCTCCAGGCAAGAGTACTGTAGTGGGTTGCCATTTCCTTCTCCAGGGGATCTTCCTGACCCAGGGATTGAACACAGGTCTCCTGCACTGCAGCCAGACTCTTTACCGTCTGAGCCACAAGGGAAGCCAGGAGCTCCTGGATGAAGCCCCATTTGAGCCCCAGAAGATGGGAAGCTCATGCCACTGGGGCTGGGTGGGGTGGGGGGTGGTCATTAACCTGACACCTTGGCCTCTCACCTCCCAAGGAGGCCTTGGAAAACTCATCTCTGCCCAAAGAAATCTCCCTGTCTTCACACAAAAATATTTTTTTTTTACCCCCCACTTAAAAAAATTTCAGTTTTACCCAGGTTTCTCAATTTGGACTTGCTTTTCTGATCATCTTATATTGGGGCATAAGAAAATTATATATCTCTTTCTGCCTACTGCCTAAATCTAGAGTTACCCCCTCAAACATCCCAAGCCCCCAGTGCTTTCACTCAGCTGGCTTGGCAGGAGAATCTTGCAGTGGGGGGCAGTTGGGTCATGTGCTTCTAAGAGTCGTGGTGACCCTGCCTGGCCGGTGAGGTCCCTGTCTGGACCTGTGGGAGTGCTGCTTTTCTGAGAATGGCTCAGAGTTCTAGACTTCGACTTCAGACCCTGTGTTGTTTTTTTTTTTTCCTAGAGTTCAAACTTATGCTTCTGATGGGGTATGCATGTTGAGGGGGCGCACTCAACGATTTTTGGTTTCCAGATCACTTGCTTGGAGATTAAAGAATCTCTGGGTGGTCTGGAACAGTGGGATCCTGCACTCACTGCTGGAGACACCTGGGCGCTTTGTGTAGCTCAGGGCACAGGAAGGGAGACCCCGCACCTGAGTCTGCTGAGCCCTTACCTACTGGGTGGGCTGTGGGCACCCACTCTGGGTGTCTGTGTCCCACAGCCTGGGGTCTGGGATTTTTGTGAACAAGACGTTTGCTATTAAGAGAGATGAAAGTCATGTTTACAAGTCCGGGAGGATCTCTTTTGCTCAACATATTGTGTTGAAACATTTCAAACATGGAAGAGTTGAAAGAATGTTCAGGGTGAAGTCTTACATACCCATCGCTTTGCTTCTCTGCTTGCGTTGTATATCTCTCCATCCAGAGCATGACCATTCAACTGGCATTTGTAACAGAACGCAGAGCTTTCCTAGGCTAGTTCCATGTTGGTTTGGAATCCAGAGGATTTCTGGAAGCAGTACCATCTGGATGTCGTGGTGTCAGATTCCAGGTGCGGTGCAGACCCAGCAGGGACAAGGTGCTTGTTACTTGAGCATCAAATACGAAGTCCCTTGGACTGCAAGGAGATCCAGCCAGTCCATCCTAAAGAAAATCAGCCCTGACTATTCATTGCAAGGACTGATGCTGAAGCTGAAGTTCCAGTACTTTGGCCACCTGATTCGAAGAGCTGACTCATTGGAAAAGACCCTGATGCTGGGAAAGATTGAGGGCAGGAGGAGAAGGGGACGACAGAGGGTGAGATGGTTGGATGGCATCACCGACTCGATGGACATGAGTTTGAGTAAGCTCCAGGATGTAGTGAAGGACAGGGAAGCCGGATGTGCTACAGTCCAAGCTGTTGCAAAGATCAGACACAACTGAGTGACTGAACAACAGCAACAAAATACGAAGTATCTTCTGCTAGAGCAGTTGGCTTAACTTGTGTTTTGAAAGCATGGTTTTTGTTGTTAATCTTTTTTAATTTTATTTTTTGTTTTATTGAAGTATAGTTGATTTACAGTATTGTCTTAATTTCAGGTATACAACACAGTGGTTCATTTATACATATGTGTGTATATATACTTTTTCATGTCATTTTTCCTTATAGATTATTAGAAAATATTGAGTGTGATTCCCTGTGCTATACAATGGTTCCTTGTTGGTTGTCTATTTTACGTAGAGTTAATCTCTACATAATCTCTACAATCTCTGTTGTTAATCTTGATACAGTTCAGCCTTGAACCCAAAGGGAAACTTCGGATTGAGCTCTGACTCGAATCCTGTGTCCGACCACGTGTGTGTGTGGGAGGGCAGCCCCTCTTTGGGCCGTGCTGGTTTTGGCTGCGGGGATGGCCTGCCGTCCCCCTGTGTCCAGGACTTGGTTTTCGCAGCAGCCCGTGTGCTGCTGTGGAGCACAGGCATTTTCTTGCTGGATCGTGTTACACTGTGAACACTTCCTGGGGCAGAATGACGTTGTGCAGCGTCACAGCCTTGAAGGCCTCATTACAACATCTGGGGGTGTGCAGGGGGCGGTAGGAGGAACCCCATCTGTGAGGATAACCTCTGACATCTCTCTCTGGTTCCCCCGACTTGGCCAGGAGAGTGAGAGCAGGTGTGAAGCTGTCCCTAATCCAGACGGCACACCGGTGTCGTTGTGAGCACACGGTCAGTGCTGTAGGTGTGAGTAATGCGCCTCTGCGTGTGTGTGTGCCTGCACACGCGCGCACACGTGTGCATGGCCTGCGTGCTGGGTGTCTAGTTCAGCTATCATCACCTCTCCGCTTCAAGAGTTCTGGGCACGTCCCAGGCTCAACTGGGAGCTGAATGGCCCTGTGGTTCCTGACTTAGCAGTGTTAATTACAGTGTTAATTACAGAACCTGATTAGGCCCCGGAGTTCCCATTTCCCAGACTGGGCCCACGTGGGGCGTGTCTTCTGGGCTGTCCTTGAGCCAGCAATGACCTCACAGAGGGCCAGCCATCCCAGCCTCGTCCTCCTCCTCCTTGTCTGACCCCCTGCAGCTCTCTCCACATCCTGCCCAGAGCTGGCCTGTGACCACTCGGCCTTTCCAGGAATTGAGTCAGCATATTCTGTCCCTGTATCGTCTCTCAGCATCTCTCCCCGACCTCTTTTTTTTTCCTTTTTGGGACATGCTGTGAGGCTTGTGGTGGGATCACAGTTCCCTGACCAGGGACGGATCTCAGGTCCTCGATAGTGAGAGCACGGAGTCCTAACCTCTGGACTCCCAGGGAAGTCCCTTTCACCGTCTTCTCCACGGCCGCTGTCCGTCCGCACAGCGCGGGCTGACTCCAGGATGCCCCCAGGTTGGACCGGCCGGTCAGACTTTGTTCTCCCCTGACTCGGGCTTTCAGGCCGTCTTAGGCCACCGCCCTGTCTTTGCTTCCAAACCAGACTTTGATGTGTTGAGCCTGTGGGGTCTCAAATACCCATCCAGAGCCCCGGCTTTTAATATCCACTTTGTCACCCTCAGCTTTTCAAAGTCCAGGCAGGCTTTTTAGGGAGGGGAACTCACTGCAGGATGAACCTGAGTGGTCACCTCTTCACTTGTTGCTCGTCTGGGTGGGGGAGACCTTCCACACCCCCCGAGTGTCTGCCCTTTCCTCCCCCTTCTCGTCTCACTTGCTCACGGGGACCGCCTCTCCCTGCAAAGCGGCAGAAAGCTTAATAGTCTGTTATGTCACCTGCTGATCGGGTGGGGGTCCTCTTGGTCTAACAGTTTAGGTTAAAAAGAAGGCCCGGTCTCCCTCACACATTTTCACAGTGGAAGGAGATTTCAGATGTCCTGCTTGTCCATGTCAACAACAGGCTACCAAAATTCTCCTTATGGCTTGGTTCCCTCTATATATTAAAAAGCCACTTGTAGGGGCTTCCCTGGTGGCTCAGTGGTAAAGAATCCACCTGCCAATGCAAGAGAGCTGGATTCGATCCCTGGTCCAGGAAGATCCCACGTGCCACGAAGCACCCACGCCCGTGTGCGGCAACTGCTGAGCCTGTGCTCTAGGGCCTGGGAGACACAAGCCTCCGCTTACCACAGCTAGAGAAAGCCTGCATGCGGCATCAAGACCCAGTGCAACCAGAGCAAACACATAAATGAAATTGCGTGTTAAAAAAAATGCCACTTGTCTGTGTGACCTTACCTTAAACCCCAGGGACCTGGGGAGGTCACCCCACTCGCCCTTGTAGCCGAGCACCCTGTTGGTCCCCCCTCGCCTTCTCCCGGGATGTCTCTCCCATAGAAACGCAACGCGATTTATAATTACATTTGTGAGTGTGGTGTTTGTGTGGGTGTGTTAGGGTGTCTTTTCCCGAGAGGACAGGAGCATGTGGTCTAGTTCTGTTTTATTCCCAGTCACCCCTGGCAGCCTTGGCGATCGCTGGTTAAACACAAGGACTGTCTAAATTGGCATTCGTGTCTTGAAGCCTTGGGACGGGACTCTCCAGCCTGCTGTGACCACACGTTGATTCTTCAGCAACCGCTGCCTGGGAATCCTGGAGGAAGATACTGTGTACACGCCAATTGCAGCGAACTTTTCCAGAAACTTGTGTCTGGAAGATCCATTTTCCATGGTTACTGTTACATGGGCTGTTGTTACGTAACTCCTTTTAGATTCAGATGCAGGGATTTTTTTTTTAAGCCTGGGTTCCAATATTTGAAAAAAAAAAAAAAAAAAAACAACCCATGACTTGAAGAGTGATGACTTTGAGATTGCCTTTTTGGAGCTTTCCGGAAATAAAACTTTTCATCAGAAACTTAAGTTTATTTGACCGCGAGTTTCTCTCTCGGCTTGAAGACGTCTGTTGCCGGGACCGTTCTTGGTTAGGAGCCGAGAGGAGCTGCGTCCACACCAGCGGGGTCCCCAGGACTTGAAGCCTCTCAAAGGCCCAGGGCCTCCTCGTGTTTTCTGCGACTGAAACCCATGTGGTCCTCTTTCCGCTGCTCTCACTGTGCAGAGAGGGGCAGGAAACGGGGCTGGCGGCCGGCCCGGGCACAGTGGACAGAGAGCCCCAGCCCCGGCCATCAGCTCAGTTTGTCTCCTCGCTCTTTGCTCTGTGTGTTACGATCCCTGCTGTTTAGGTTCTGGCCCTTCCTCTGAGTTTGGAAGGGAGCAGCATCCTGCTGAGTCTTCTCCTAAAGCCCCCCATCCCCGGGCAGCCAGGCCACACTTGTGCTGGGCTGACCCCTTTGGAGCCGAGCCCTTCCCCAGAACTTGCTGCTCTTCCGTGGGGGGACCGTTTGTGATCACGCGTGGTCTTCTCTGGGCCCGGCTCCTGTGCCTGGAAAGCCTCCCGGCGGGGAGGCAGCTGTCTGGGATCTGTCACTTGGGTGGTGGACGGCCAGGCTCACACCCAGGCCAGCTGGCCTGGAGTCCGCACCCCTCCCCCCACACCTCACCCTGCCCCAGTGACTCTGTTTCAGACTCTAGTTATAGATTAGTTTCGGGGGGACAGAGGACGTCAACAGGTACTTAAAAGTGCCCTGCACTGTGAGGACGCGCGGGAGAAGCCGGCACGGGGCGGTGGATGCTCAGCGGGCGTCCAGGTGGAGGGGTCTGGCTCAGCCCGCGGGCCTGGGGCACAGCTCTGCTCCAGCGTGGCTTTGCCTTGTAAGGGACACCATTGCCCCGATGCCTCCCTGACAGCCGCGCCTGCTTTGGATTCCAGAAATTTCTATGAAACATTCATGAGCACCCTCCTGGCTTCTCCTCTTTCCCTTCCTTAAAATCCATTCTAGCACCAGCTGTTTATTGCGTGGGGACCCATTGAGGACTTAACATGCTGTGTGTCCTTTAGGATAGAGGTGGTCCAAACCCCATTTATAGGCCAGGAGCCTGAGGCCTATGGTTCAAAGCTTTGCCCCAAATCCACCCACACCTCGAGGTGGCTGAGCCCAGGTTTGAACTCGGGACTCATACATTAACACTACCTGCTCCCTCCTCTTAAACCAATTACTTAGGCTGTGCCAGGCCTCGTTTGCAGCGCACAGAATCTTCAGTGCAACACCAAACTCTCAGTTGTGGCATGTGGGATCTAGTTCTCTGACCTGGGATGGAGCCCTGGCCCCCTGCGTTGAGAGTCCAGCTTACTGGCCACTGGACCAGCTCCGGGAAGTTCTGCGATGTTTTAATGATGCAGAAAGGAAACCTCTCAGACCCGCCCAGGTTCTGTACAGGGGCTGGGAGTTCCCCATGGTCTGTGCACGTCTGCTGAAAGTGGTTGCAGAAGACACCGCACCTGCCAGCCTGCTTTTACCCCGTTGCTGTGATTGGTGGCATGGACCGTGGTGGGAGGACACAGAGCTCCAGCTGGCGGCCTGTGGTGACAAGCTCCCAGGCAGGAGGAGGGAGAGATTCCAAACAGCATGGTTATGAAAATTCCACTGGAGTTCACAAGATCTGAGACACCTTGATTCCAGGCTGCTTGAAACTACAGCTCTTGAATTTAAGGCACCCAAATTATGTGACATTTTACCAATAAAGATGCTAGCAAGCCCTTCATTTTGTTGTTGTTGCTCAGTTGCTCACTCGTGTCCTTCTCTTTGCAATCTCGTGGGCTGCAGCACGCCAGGCTTACCTGTCTTTCACTGTCTCCTGGAATTTGCTCAAACTCACGTCCATTGAGTCAGTGATTCTATCTAACCATCTCATCCTGTTGTCCCCTTCTCCTCCTACCTTCAGTCTTTCCCAGCATCAGGGTCTTTTCCAGTGAGTCAGTTCTTCACATCAGGTGGGTCAAAGTATTGGAGCTTCAGCTTCAGCATCATTCCTTTGAATGAACACTCAGGACTGATTTCCTTTACGATTGACTGGTTTGGTCTCCCTGCCGTCCAAGGGACTCTCAAGAGTCTTCTCCAACACCACAGTTCGAAAGCATCAGTTCTTCAGCACTCAGCCTTCTTTGTGGTCCAACTCTCACATCTGTACGTGACTGCTGGAAAAACCATAGCTTTGACTGGACAGACCTTTGTCGGCAGTTCATTTTGAACATGTGCTAATAGAAGTTGCTTTTCCTCTGAGCTATAGTTAACTTAATAGGGAGGAATCGATGCCCCCAAAAGGCAGGGTGGTTGGCCTGAAGTCACCCAGAGCCAGGTTGCAGAGCCGGAAGCGGCCAAGTCAGTGCTCGTCCAGTGCCAGTTTGTGGGAGAGCGGGGCCAGGTTTCCGTGTGGGGCTCGACCCAGGATCTGCCTTCCACCGCGGGCATGGTCAGCGGCTCAGATGGCTCCATCTCTGTTTCCGAGAGTGGCGCTGGGGGGCAGAGAGGGGAGGAGACTCACCGGGGCGTGTCCAGTAGTTGCCTTTGCCAGTCCGGCAGTTCTCTGAGTTCCGTCCAGTGCGCTCTGTCCACAGCGTCCCTTCCAAGGGCATTGGGTGCCCGTCTGCGTTCTTGTTTGGTTCTAGGCCAGACTCGCCTGCAGGCGTGGCTTAATCCTGCTTCCCCGTCTGTGCTGGGGGCAGATCGGGGTGGGTCGGGGCCGGGGGCCAGGGCCCTGAGTGCTCGGGAAGGAGTGGGAAGCACCGGTGGAGGCCGTGCCCCCATCCTCCTGACACCCCCGAGAAGGTGCTGGCGGGGAGGGGAGTGCAGTTCTGCTGCTGAGAGTCCCCACCTGCCCGGGCGGCACTTTCCTGTGAAGCCATGTGCCCCGTGGATGGGACAGTTGCTCTCAGAGGTAGATTTTATGGCCGCAGGGCTCTTTGTGCATTTCTTTGGTTTCATAGCTTTATGGACCTACAATTTCTGTAAAAGAAACTGCACACACCAGAAGGTTTCTGTTTGAGGAGTGTTGGCGCACCACCCCGGAACCACCCTCAAGATGCTGGGTGTTCTCACCTCCCGAGGCGTTGCCCCAGCCGCCACCCCCCGCACCCCGTCTGCTCACGCGGGTCACCTGTCAGTCACTGTGGATTCGTTTGCACTTTCTCAAATTCAGCAGAAATGGAATCACGCCGTAGTGGACCCTTTCTTCACCCAGCTTCCTTCACTCGGCATCAGGATCTTGAGATCCGTCCGAGCCGAGTGTGTCCATCACTTGCTCTTTTTTTTTTTTACTGCTGAATTGTATTCCATGGTGTGCGCTCACCCCAGGTTATCCTGTTGGATCTTGATGGAGCTGTTTCCAGAGCTTGGCTCTTACAAATAAGCTGCTGTGAACGCTCACGGGCGCTTTTTCCTATGGGCGCGCGTGTTCATTTCTCTTGGGTAAATAGTAGCGGAGGAGTGGCTGGGAGATAGGGTGTGTGCACAGTTAAACTTTAAAAACGCTGCCAAGCTGCTCCCCAGATCAGCTGCTGGCTTCTACCCTCGTGCTGGGAGTTAGCGCGCGTGTTCTCTGGGGATCAGGTTGGTGGGCTCTTTGAGGACTGCACCTGTCCTTGAGGAAGACAGTGTCTTCTGGGTTGGGAGGTATCTTGCACTTTGTGACCCCTGACCTCTGTTTCTCTCCAAAATTCGAGTGCTTGGCCCATCTGTGGTGCTGAAGGAAGGGAGGGGGCACATTTAGCCCCCAGAGGACATTTGGCAATGTCTGCAGGACTGTTTTTCGTGGTTCTAGCTTTGGGGAGGCAGGTGTGAGTGTCGTCTGGTGGGTGGTGACCTGGGGTGGCTGCACAGGGTGGCTAGAAGCTCAGTCGTGCTGGGCCGAGGTCCACCAGCCCGACCTCTGTGGTCCCTGCCTGGCTCCGATCTTTGATGCACAGCTCTGTGCTGGCCAAGGGTCACCCTGGCACACGCTGCTTTTTCAGGCGGGCGTGCCCGGTGGGGTGCATGGACCTGCGGGCTCACTGGGATCAAGCACTTTGCAGCTGGGGAGGCTGGCCTTGACCCCCCGCCCCTGGCCACTGATGACCCTCTCCAGATGGGGGCGGGGACCTGCCAGCGCCCGCCGGGAAGCCTCCTCCCGGAAGTCTTCTAGGAAACTGGCTCCCGGGTGAGGATGTTCCCGTCTCTCCTGCCCCTCCTCCAACTGCTTGAGTAGGCAGATTCCATCCAGCACTTTATGACTAACCTCCTGGCAGCCCGAGCTCAGGGCGGGCTTAACGAACTCCTTTGATTATTAACCTTTGCTTGGCTCAGGGAAATTACTCTCTTGTCCTCTGGCCAAGAGTAAACCTCCTGGAAACTTTGCTATGTGAATCTTTTTGACAACTCCGCGTTCTGGAGAGTTCCCTTGGCAGTTCTTTTCCTGAGAGGGGTGGGGAGAAGACTCCGTGTACTTTCCTACAGTCATGGATTTTGCTCCTGTGAAGCTTTCCATGGATGTGTTCTTGGTGGGGCTCTGTGTGTGTGAGTGTGTCGGGGGAGATGACAGCCCTTGTCTACTTCAGCTGTCACTTCCTCCTCACAGCAAAGTGCTGTGAGCTGACTTGCCTGTTGGGGAGTTCCGGTGTTATTTATTCTTTTTTTTTTTTTTCACTTTGGAGGGGTAATAGCAAGGATGAGAAACGGTTTGTTTTTTTTTTTTTTGGATACAGAAGTAAGAAAATCATCCCTGCACTTCCTTCCCCATTCCTGCCTCACTTTCTCTGTTGGGAAGTGTATGCTGTGTGCCCATAACTGGACTGAGATCTCTGAACTGGAAGTCGACCCTGACCTCTGAACTGGAAGTCGACCTTGACTTCTGACCTGGAAGCAGACCCTGACGTCTCTGGGGGGTCCCACCACTGCCCGGCAGCCTCACGACCCCTCGAGGGCCACGTTTAACTTCTGCACCAGCCAGAAGTTGCCTGGCCTTTGGCCTCCTTCTCCAGGAAATGAAAAGATTCACGAGTGAGAATATTATCAAATGCCTGGGATGTTATCAGAAGCGGTGCTGTCTGCTCCTCAGAGCAGGGGGCCTGGCTGGTCCGCGCCCCTCTGTGGAGCTGGGGTTCTGGTCCCTAAGCGGCGTTTGGAGTCTGGCCTTCCGTTTTTGCTCAGGGTCATTCCACAGGCCAGGCCTTGTCAGATTAGGCCACGTCCCTTCAAGTCTGGTTTACAGCCTTCTTGAGCCTGTTTATGCTTTTTGAGTTCAAAATGTGGTTTCATGAGCTTCTCCTTGACACCAGACTGCCTTAAAGGGTTGAGATCGTGAAAGTGAACGACACAGCCTCGGTGATCTGTGCCCTGCCCGAGGGCCTCATTGCTCATTAAAGAGCTGCTGTGTTGCTCCCGCAGGTTGTAAGGCATGCCCACCTTTCCCCATGTTGCCCTGCCCCTTCTCTCTTCCCTCCCCACACCTGTCCTGGCTGGTTGGACCCAGCCTGGGGCCTGGCCATAGGGCTGGAGGCCTTGAGGGCAGAGGTCCTCTGATGGCAGGAGGCCTAGGGTCACCCGGACTGTGGGTGAGCCCCGGGCCTGCCTGGAGGCGCTGGGCCTGGAGCTGGGGGTTGGGCCTGGGATGCTGCTTCTTTGACAGGTTCCCAGGGTGCCCCTGCCACCCGCCGGATGGCACTCCGGGGGCTGCTGCTGCACGTGACCCAATCCTGATGTCGGGTACCAGGCACGATGAGTCCCTATGGCCCTGGGCCTCGTAGGTGGGCGGGGGGCCCAGTGGAGTCAAGAAGCAAACCGGTGTGGGTTTGCTGTTATGGGACATGCCGAGTTTGCACCCTGTCACCGGCCTTTCTTAGTTAAAAAGTGGAAAGGCCCGACAACATAACGACTCCCTGCCCGCCACCCCCACCCACACGTTAAACCTGCTGGAGAACTACTGAGCTGTTGCATATAAATGAGGACGTCACAGCTTTCAACTTTTCAGTGTGATAACCCCTAGGAGGCTGCCGAGATGCGTCAGGGTGCGCTGCACAGGTAGTGTGCTGACTCCGATCTCTGGTGAGTACGCAGTCAGCACGTATTTATACTGACGTGGTGCAGGAGGCGGCCCTTCCCAGACTCCCTCGATGCGGGCAGGCCCGTCTCCTGCTTCTGCGCTCAGATGGCCCAGGAACTTCAATGTGGTAATTCGTGTTTGACAGCTTAGCTCACCCATAAATAGATTTCCAAAACAAATCTGGCCAGGCCTTGCCCTGCTTAAAAGCCTTTAATGGCTCACCAGGGCTTTCAGAAGGAAGGCGGAATTCCTGGCCTCACCCTACCCTGAGCCTTTTTAGAACAAGTCACGGGGTAAGTGAAGAAAGGAAACCAGAGTTGCTTCTCTTAGCATCCGGGGCCCTTGGCCATGGGCTTGCCCCGTCTGGCCCCTCCCTGCAGGTACCTCCTGTGCAGAGAGTTCCCTGGGGGCCACCTTGTCATCTTGGGCTCTGCTTCGGGCCCCTGGGAGTCCGGGTTCTGGCCCCGGGCAGGCGTGCCTTCCTTAACCCAGTTGACATCCTCACTGTTTAGCTCCTGTCACTGTTCCCCGGAGGATACTCAGATGTCTCCTGACTGTGGCGCCAGGCAGGCAGCCTCTGCTCTGAGCCCCGATCATGCCCACCCTCCCCGCCAAATCTCTCCCCAGTGTGGGCTGCAGGTGCTCAGGGACTGTGGTCATGGACCAGGCCCCAGTGTCCCACGCAGGACCCGCCGTGTGGCCATAGCTCCATGGAGCGTGACTGCACGAGAGGGGAAGGACCAAGTTCTTCACGGCCCCTTCCCTGGAGTGAGGCCATGCGTGGCCCTGGGAACACGCCTGATGAGCACAGAGTCAAGGCTGATGCGCCCCGGACGAGAGGCCTGCAGCCCTAGTAACCGGTCGGCGAGGCGGGTACCCAGGACTTGCAGTTACCGCGGCTGCCATTCTGGGAATGACCTTCAGAGTTTAGGGAACTAAAAAGGCTCCTGAATTCAGGCAGTCTTTGCCCTCAGCAGTGGCTTTTGCCTTTGAGAAGAGAATTTTCTCATCCTTTAAGCTGGGGAGCCTGGTAAGTTGGTCTGTTTGGGTTCTTGGTTGAAAACATCAGAATCCCTTTCTAGCAGATTCCAGCAGATGAATTTACCAGAAGGATGGGGGAGGGGGGTGATTCTGAGCCTGGGTGGCCAGCCTGAGAACCAGGCCAGGTGATGGACTGAACCAGGGCCGCTGAGGGGGGTCCAGGGAGCAGGCTTTTTTTTTTTTTGTAACATTTTTGGCCCCACCCTATGGCTTGTGGGACCTCGGGTTCCCTGACCAGGGATCACACCCACGCCCCCTACATTGGAAGGCGGAGTCTTAACCACTGGGCTGGTGGGAAGGTCCCAGTACAGCACAGCCTCTTCAGTCTTCATGGAAGTGAGATGGTTTTCAGAGACGGGGTGGCTGAGTGACATGGCATTTGGCCTGTGGGTGCAGGGAGGGGTTGCTGAGCTGAGTGTGGGCTCCCATGGTGACAGATGGTTGGGCTGCCTCCGAGCTCCAGGTCCCCCTCCCTCTGGCTCCCCCTTCCTCCGCCCCGGACTTGGCTGCTTCTCCTACGGACCAGGTGGTTCCCGCGGGCACGCATCGCCTGGGCTTCCTTCCTGGCCTGGCCCGTACACTTGTATCCTCTTGTCTTCCTGTCCCTCCGGGCCACCGGCACCCCAGCTGCACACATGCCTGGCAGTAATAGGCGCCCTGTGAATGCTCGGGGGAGGAACCCTTCCTGACTGTTCTACTCTGTGCTCCAGGCCTGGGCATAAAGCAGAAATGCTGTGCCCTTCCTTTCCTTCTCTCATACCTGGCACATTTTCAGTTGAACCTCCTCTGACCTTCCCTGGTGGCTCAGGCTGTAAAAAAAAAATCCACCTGCAATGCGGGAGACTTGGGTTTGATCCCTGGGTTGGGGAGATCCCTGGAACGAGGGCATGGCAACCCACTCCAGTATTCTTGCCTGGAGAATCCCCGTGGATAAAGGAGCCTGGTGGGTTGCAAAGAGCTGAACATGACTGAACGACCAAGCACAGCACTGGCATTTTCTGGGCTTTCCTGGTGGCTCAGACGGTAAAGAATCCACCTGCAATGTGGGAGATCTGGGTTCGATTCCTGGGTTCCGGAGATCCCTGGAACGAGGGCATGGCAACCTACTCCAGTGTTCTTGGCTGGAGAATCCCATGGACAGAGGAGCCTGGTGGGCTGCAGTCCACGGGGCCACAAAGAGCTGGATGTGACTGAGTGACTAAACACACACTTGCGTTTTCTGTTCCATCGTGTAACTTTTGACTGTGCGAGGCATAGACGGTAGTGTCTTAAGGAGAGTGTTTGATGTCTGGCCCTGCTCTTTATATCTGTGTGCCTTTGGGGAAGCTGTTTGAAATCCCGAGCCTCTGTTTTCTCCTCTTTTTCTTGGAGGAAGTGGGTGTCTGCACCTGGTACCCTCGGCTTGTCTTCCTGCCAGCTTCCTCCCCACCCCCTGTCTCAGCTCAGACTGAGGTCTGCTGAGTGGATGCACGTTCACTGGACCCCTCAGGAGACTTCAGATCTTCTCCACGTCCTGAGGGTCCGCGGTGCGGATCTTCAGCTGGCGAGGGTGCGCCATGGGGGGTGATCCCCCACCAGCTGGGTCTCTGCAGTGGGAGTCAGCCTCCCTAACGTGGTTGATCCAGAGGCCGGCCGTGCAGCTGCTGTTGATGGACGGATGCAGGCAGAAGCAGCCTTGGTCCTGCAGTGTAAGATCTGGTTGCCTGGGGACGCTGGGGTCAACTGGAAGGACTTGTGTCGGCGTCCATCTGCGGGGCTGTGCTAACAAGCCATCACAGACTGGGAGGCTGAAGAAATGGACGTTGATCGTCTCACAGTCTGAGATCAGGGTGTCGGCGGGTTGGTTTCTCCCGAGACCTCTCTCCTTGGCTTAGTTATGGATGGACAGCTTTTTCCCTGCATCCCCACGTGGCCTTTTCTGTGTGCATGTCCTGCTGTCTCTCTCTTACGAGGACACCAGTCCTATTGGATTGATGACCTCGTTTAGCCCTATTTATTTCCTTAAAGGCCTCATCTGCAAATACAGCCACCCTGGGGGGTAGGGCTTCTGCATAGGGATTTGGAGGTGGTGGTGGTGGACACAGTTCAGTCCCTAGCAGTGTCCTGCCCTGCCCTGGCCTCCCCCGCATCACCCGTATGTTGTACCCAAGGATTTGTTGTTTCTACAGCATCACAGGGGTTTCATTACCCAGATCAGGCAGGGCTCTGATACTGCGGGTGTGAGGTCAGCCAGTCCTTGATTTCCAAAGTGAGCGGGACCAGGAGACAGTGACTTTCCAAACCTGAACACAGCTATGTATTTTCTCTCTTTATTATGGCTTATTCTTATAATGTCGTTATGTCTTTGGTAATGTTTCTGAAGCGAAAGTGTTAGTCACTCAATCATGTCCGACTATTGGCGGCCCCATGGACTGTAGCCCGCCAGGCTCCTCTCTCTGTCCGTGGGATTCTCCAGGCAAGGATACTGGAGTGGGTTGCAATGCCCTTCTCCAAGGGAAGCCCCCATAATATGTTTACTTACGTTATTCTTAATTATATTTATTGTGTCTGTATTTTTGTATGTTTATTATAATTCTGTCTTCACTGAGATTTCAGAGACTAATTTGTACTGGGAAAAAAAAATACTGGCTGTGAGGTTACAGCTTTATAAAAAACTCAACAGAGTATGTGTTTAGATCAAAGCAGTTTTTAAAAAAATGTAAAATTATTTTAAAAAAATACAAAATTTAGTTAAAGAGAGAAGCCTAGTGAAAAGTAGAAATAATTGTTGGCACTGAGACATGAGTCCCTACATGCCTCCCTGGGTCCCCATGCTGAGGGTTATCGCCCAGGGAGCCGAGGGAGGGGGTCCAAGCTCCATGCCCCGGGGTGAACCCAGTAGCTCATCCTTGGAGTTTGGCCCAGAGACAGCGTCCAGAAGAGAGCGTGGGGCTGGCTGTCTTCCCTTTGTCTGAAGATGACGGTTCTGCCTCACGCCTCCTGCCACATTCAGCTTTTCCTGGAGCTCTGGCTCTTGATCCAGCTAAGAACCATGAAAACGCTGGATCGGTGTATTGGTTTCGAGTTTATCACAAGTCTCTGAACCCAGCACTGGACAGTTTCACGACTTTGATTTTTCTTTCACCTACTCTCTTTGAATACTTTTTAAAACACGTAGAGTCTTAAAGGTGACAGAAATAAAGCTGGCCATCAGCCCAAGCCCCACACCCACTAAATTACGTCTTCCCAAAGACATTTTGTGTCGTGCCCCTCCCCCCTTGGCTTCCTGGAATTGACTTGGATCCCCTTGGGTCCTGACCCAGAAGCCAGGGTGGCCGTTGCGGGTCAGTGCACTCAGCCGTCCAGTGAGCCTTGGGGAGTGGTACTGGGCTTCAGCTGGTGTTTCCTCCTGTTGTCCAAAGAGAGAGACGAGCAGGTCAAGGTCTGGACGTTTTCATTGGAAAAACAACCTCCAAGCCACATGCAAACCAAGGAATTAAAAAAAGAAGGGTTATTCACTTTTAAATCCAACGTGGGTTTCATCACTCTTGCAGCAGCAGGAGGCCACGGCCAGGTGGCCTTCCCACACCATTCGGGACAGACCTGTCAGAGCGGACAACCTTGGCATGTTTGAAACTGGCTCTGTTTCTGATAACAATTTGCAGATTGCTGGACACGAATCATGCTAATCAGCTTATGTTTATTAATCGGTTTAATCCTCGAGCAACTCCAAGATACAGATAGGATTCTCGTTTTGAACAGAGTGGAATACTCATTCATGTATGCATAGAAAATAGAGAATTGTGTGTGTGGTGTGTTTTCATGTGTACAAATGTTGTGTGTGCGTAGTGACTGAAGGTAGAAGAAAAGTCTAGGCGGGAACTTTTTGAGTGAAGTGTTGCTTTCTAAAACTTACAAAACAATTCAAATACTTAAAATGTACATAGCATAGCAAAACCACCTCCCAGGCGCCCATCAGCCAGCGTCAGTAGCTATCAACCCAGTAGCCAGCCTTCTGTGTTCTATATACCCTGCTACCCATCAGTATTGTTTTGCAGCAAATCCAAGCCATCCTATTATTTCATCCATAAATATTTCAGTATCACCTCCAAAAGAGAACTCTTAAAAAAAAAAAAGTGCATGTGACCACATCACCGTTATTACACTTAAAACTGAACAGTTGGATTTTCCTGGTGGCCCAGTGGTGAAGACTCTGAGCTTCCTCTGCAGAGGGCTCGGGTTTGATCCCTGGGGAACTAAGATCCCGTTTGCTACACTTCTCAGTCAAAAAAGAGAGCAGTTTCTTATTATCATCACGTGCCCAGTTGGTGTCTAAATTTCCTATCGTCTCGGGACTCTCATGATTTTTTTTCGGTTTCTTTGAAGCAGGATCTGAATAATGTCCACACGGTGCAGGTGGTCAAAGCATCTCCCGTGTCCTTTCCGGTGGGTGGGTCCCACAGCTGTCTTCCTTCTCTTCTCATGGAGTTGATTTCTTAACGGAACTGCAGCGCCTGGTGACACTTCCTTGGTCTGGAATTTTGGGGGACCGCAGCCCCTTAGAATTCTTGAACATGCCGCCCCTGTGTTTTCCTATAAATTGGTGGTTGTGGAGGCTGGTGTCTGGATTCTGGTTTTGTCTGGCCAGACGACTTCCTGGGTGGAGGCTGGGCTTCATCAGGGGACGAACTTTTAGTTGTCTTTCTTTGATGTGCTAATCATTTGGATGGTCGTCTGGATGCGTTCATGCTCAGAGGTCGCGAAATGGAGACTTAGTGATGCTGAAATTCCTTCTTTTTGAGTTGTTGGGAAGCCTTTGGGGGAGGCAGTGTTTCTTTCCCTGGGCAGATCTGGTCTCTGCTCATCTCTGGGGCATGGTGACTGCCGATGCCTCGTGGCGGGAGAAAGCAGCCTCCCCCACGCCGGTTTTATTAGTGTCTAGGATGAGAGATGCAGGCTTGCTCGGATGGCGCTAGCTTCTGGGAGTGGGGTCCAGTTTCCCACTCCAGGGTGGGGGGCCATCCACCAAGTGACCACCCCGGCCCTAGTCACCCTCACCAGGATCAGCTACGAGCTGTGTTTTATGGCATGTGTGTGTGTGCCTGAGTGCTCTGTGGTGTCTGACTCTTTGCGACTCCCTGGAGTGTAGCCCGCCAGGCTCCTCTGTCTTTGGGATTTCCCCCGGCAAAAATCCTGGAGTGGGTTGCCATTTCTTCTTCCAAGGAATCTTCTCGACCCAGGGATCAAACCTGTCTCTTGCACTGCAGGTGGATTCTTTCCCACTGAGCCATCGGGGAAGCCCCGTGTTTTATGGCATCCGGGGACAAAACAGCCAGTGTGTGCCCAGGGACAGAGCTGGCCGGACTGGACACGTGCGGGGGAGACACCAAGAGGGTGGGTGTGGAGGTGGGGTCAGTGGCCAGATGGCCTCGGTTTGAGCTTGGACCACCCTGTGTCCTCAGCAGCTGGTGGCTTTGTGCCCCCCCCCCCGCCCCCCGCCAACCCCCTGCCTCCTGTCCAGCGGGGACGATGCTGTCCCTTCTTTCCGAGGTGTGTGCTGTGTTGGAAGAGGTGACGTTGGAAGGGGTGATTCACGCTAGCGCTGAGCACAGCGCCTGGGACAGCGTGTGCTGTGTGCTCAGTCGCGTCCGACTTTTTGCACCCACCAGGCTCCCCTGTCCATGGAATTCTCCAGGCAAGACTGCTGGAGTGGCTTGCCATTTCCTCCTCCTGGGACAGTGTAGGCGCTGTTAATCTGTGCTTCCGGTGACGAGCGTCAGGGTCATAACAGTAGGGAGTGGGTGGGGGTCATCGTGGTCACGGGGCAGCCGGCTGTACTTGGCTCCCCACGGCTAGGGCGGTGGGCCCTGTGCGGCCCAGCAACACCCACGCACAGTGATAAGAAGTCCTGCTCCGAGCGAGCAGGTCACACAGGGGTGAGGCGGGGTGGAGGGGTGGGTGGCGTGGGCCCAGGATGTAACCAGAACAGGACAGGGTGGAAGCTCACAGTCTACTTTGTAGCGAGGCTGCGGGGCTGGTGAGCGATGGAGGCTAAAGCGTGGAGCCCTCGAGGTGAGGGTCCTCGGAGGAGAGGATGCTGGTGGAATGCAGCCTGCAACTGAGGTCCGAGGATGGTGCTTCCGTCCGCCAGTCCGCGTGACCCCCACCTCCCCACCACACTCCCCGGGCTTTACCCCAAAGCCCGAGGTAGCTGTGCACCCCCCTCCCCTCTGTTCCAGGAGACTTGCTCATCACACAAAGCGGGAAAATGGAAGGTTGTACAGGAGAGCCTGCCTAGCAAGGCTCTGCTCCCTGAGTGGGGGGGCTGGGGGCGGGGGTGCACAGCCGAGAGTGATGGGGGGAGGGACTCTTTAGGGGTCAGGTTTCTTCTTGGGGCGATTCTTGGATATTGTCTGCTAAGTAGGTATTACATTCTTGTTATGCTAATTCCGTGTGCAAATTCTAGGTAAAATGTCTCCATTGCAAAATATGATTTTTTTTTTTAATTAAAAACAAAGTCTTGAAAACGTGTTCCTCCTGAGTCCGCACAGTGTGCATGTCATTTTAAAATGTCTGGGTTACCTTTCTTAAGGTGATGAGATGGGGCAGCTGTGAAGTTTAGTAAAGAAAATTGAGATTGATCACTTTGACTCCATTTTGGGGGTGGTAACTGTTGAACGTTAAATTCCTGTTTCGTATTGATGTCTGCTTTGAAACTGGAGATGTTGATGTGGTCTTAAGGGAATGTCTCCATCACGAGAGAGGGGACTGGTTTATGAAGTGGGTAGGCTTCGTGGGTGTTCTATCCGATGGCTATTTTTCAAAGTCAAGGCCACTCAGCCACAGATCCAGAGGCCTGGGATGTTCCCATCGATGCAAAACTGGGGAGCAGCTGTGACGGGCATCCCCGTGGGAACACCTTCGCTGTAGCACAGATGTCCTGGCCTGTCTCCTCCAGGGGAAGTCTCCGCGTGGCTGCTGCCTCTGCGTATACTTCATCTCTGTTAGTAATACTTGGAGGCTGGGAGTTAGATTTTTATTTTTTGCAGCAAGAAAATCATTTGAAAATGTGGAATATCGCCCTTGTAATCCTGGGATGGAAAATGATTTACATTGCACAAAAGCGTTTTGTGAATAATTTATGGTAACAAGGAATGAATTCTTTGGAGAAGGAAAAAAAACACTTTTAAAAAACACATACCTACCAGCAGTAGGAGCTTGGCAAGATTGTTGTACATAAATTAAAGTCAAAAGGAGGTGCAGATGAGGGTGTGAATTAATGGGGACACGGAGGAAGTTCACCACCATCCCGTGGTTGGAAATTGGAGGCCCTGACGCTTCTTTGGGTTGAGAAAAGTGATGCCACGTAAGACACCTGAAGATGAGGGGGCCCCTGTCTCCTCGCAGATTGTGCGTGAGCGTGGATGAGTTCTGGTAGCATTTGTCCCAGAACCGTGCAGTCAGACTTCCACCGATGGCATGAAACTGTGGAACCGAGAAAAGAATGAGATGTTTTGGGACGTGTTCCTCTCCGTACTTTTGGGATGGTGGTGATCTTGTCTAGTTTTTCGTCTGAAATGGAAATACTGTCAGGCTGGAGTCTTCCATGAAACTGTATCAGCCTAGGTCTCCTGCGTTGCGGGCAGATTCTCTACTGTCTGAGCCGCCAGGGAAGCTAGGGAAAGTTAAGCCGTGGTGCTTCCGTGGCAGCAGTGATCTGTAGGAAGTGGTGTGGGGTGGGAAACTGCAAGATCCCCATGAAACTGGCAGTGGGGGGCAGTGTGTGATTTTCGGAGAAGGATCTGGGTTGTCCAGCCACCGGCCAGGCATGATTATCAATGTGGAGGTCTGGCCTGGGACGCTTTTAAACCTACTCAAGTCAAGAAGTTAATAGTAAATGGGGAGAATGCCTGAAAAATAGCCATCTTGTTAGTTTTATTCTTCATTTGTTTTTCAGACTTGATTTATTTGTGCTTTTGGCTGTGCTGCTCGGCACGTGGGCTCATAGTTCCCTGACCAGACGTTGAATCTTCACTCCCTACAGCGGAAGCCCAGAGTCCAGCGGAACCCATTGACCGCTAGGAAGTCCCCATCCTGTTATTTTTAAATAGGCTATTAAGTAGACTATTTAGACATATGTAATCTGTGTTCATTGTAGGGTTATTCAAAGTAGGGACAGGGGGAAAAAAAAAGCCCATAAGCAGGCATTTCAGGATATGTGTTTAGGTGTTTTCATGTGCGTTTCAGATGGTCTTTGCCTCCACTCACATCTTAGAACAGAGGCTCTGTTTTTAATATCTGGTAATAAAACTTAGACCATCTTTACCCGATTGCATGTGTTATCACCCTTTCAAGTGAATGGACGTTTCAGAATTAGCCTCAGATTGCTGGGTATTGAAGTTGCTTCTGAGTTTTCGCTGTTCTAAACAATGGAATAAAGGACGTTTTCATAATAACAGCACTGAGCATTTATTTCTTTGTGATGTCGTCTTCTATGGGTAATTATTGTATCAAAGTGTTTTTTTCTTTAATGAAAATAATGTGTTGTTGTACTGATTCCAGAAAGGATACATTTGTAGCAATGTATCCTCTGCCGAGAAGAATGGGCCTCCCTTCCCCACCCCCACGTCCAGGCAACACATTGCAGAGGGAAGGAGTGGAAAGCTGGGGCCTTTGCCAGCCCAGTGGCTGGACGGAGACTGTCCTTTCGCCCAGCAGGCCCCAAGGACGGACGGGCAGCTCCACATGCAGGTCGTTCCCCTGGTGTTCTGTGATTTCTTTGGCTTCATAAAGAATCTGTCTGCCTGTGCAAGAGACCTGAGAGACCCGGGTTTGATCCCTGGGTCAGGAAGATCCTCTGGAGGAGGAAATGACAACCTGCTCTGGTATTCTTGCCTAGAAAATTCCATGGACAGAGGAGCCTGGCGGGCTACAGTCCAAGGGCAGCAAAGAGGTGGACACGACTGAGCGACTGAGCGTGCACTCAGTTAACTGTGGATATCATAATTATATCCATAATCAATTACGAATATCATGCAATAATGGTATTGATTACCGACTTCTCCTTTCAGGTCTGGAACTTGGGAGTGGGATGGAGAAGTTCCCCAGACTGGGGAAAGTGGAAGCAAAGCAAGTGGGAGTCACCTGTGGAGACTCGTCATGTAGTTGGTGACCATGACCATCGTCGTCTTTCCCCAGCTTGCTTCTCACAGCTCTGGGAGCACGCACCTCTCCATCCCTTGTGAGCGTCTGTGTGTGCAGGCCTCTTGTGTGTGATGAATAGTTTCTATTGCTGTTTGTCTCTCGGTTACTTGATTGTCCTCCTGTGCATTTTCCTCGTCTCTTCCTCGTCTCTTCCTCGTCGGCCGTGCTGATGGTTTCCAAGCCCCCCTTGCTCGGGAATCTGACTCGGTGTGGGGAGTGGCTCCAAGCCCCGCCCTTGGGGCCGGGTTGTGAGAAGGCCCCTCTGTTGCTGTGTCATAGTTAGAACACTGGTCCTTTTATGTCGTGGGAAGCAATTGTTGTAAGTCCTCTCCAGGGACCTCGTATTTCTGTACCATATGCTGGAGCTGGCTCTGTGCTGGTGGTTGTAATAGCTGCGATTTAGTGGGCATCTACTGTGTGCCAAGAATTTTATGTACACTGGCTGCCTATTATAATGATCTATAAAATCCCTGCTATTGTGGCAGGTAAGGAGTAAGAGACTCAGAGAAGACCCATGTCATGTCAGGTTCTACAAATGGTTGATGGAGAAACCCCAGGCTTGGTATCTGGGTGTGCCCGACCCCAGAGCCCACGGGGTCCACTGCAGATGGTACCCGTGGGGCCCAGGGCAGAGATGGCACAGCCAGCAAGCATCCCACTCGGCAGCTCCGGGCAGTGGGCGCCTTAGGTTTGAGTGCTCGGGTTGAGCCCTCGTGTCCGAGGGCTGGAAGGGGATGATGACCCTCCGCATTCAGCTTGTTCTCATTATTGTGCTAACCTGTCTCCACCTGGGATCCCCTGTGTGAGGCACTCGTACGTTTGCATGTGTGTCTGACCATCACGCGTCTGACCTGTGAGTCGGGGCTGTCAGCCATAGCAGGAGTCGAGGCTGAGTGGTGAGGGAGAGAAGGGAAGCTGGGCAGACGGATCTCCGGTCCCCAGCTGCCTGCCTGCCTGAGCAGGTGGAAGACCATGGAGCTGTGGTGGTTGCAGTGATGGGGCCATGTGGAGGCTGTGTGTGCCTTACTGTATGATGGGCTGGGTTTCAAGAATCCCTGCCTGTAGGGCTTGGGAGGCGTGTGGCATCCTTGCACTAAGCCTCTGTGTGATGTTGGGAGTCAAGTAGGGCTGTGGAGGCGAGACTCTGTACTCAGGTACTGCCGGCAGCCCGCTGGTGATATGCTTTCTCTGTGTCCAGACGTTTATCACTTCTCTCTGAAGTGGGCAGAGCCAGAAGCCTTGAAGTTTGTGTCAGAGAAAGGATGTGAGCTGTAAAGTACCTCTGACATAAATCTCACTGAAGTACTACCGAGGCTTCCCTGGTAGCTCAGATGGGAAAGAATCTGCCTGCAATGCAGGAGACACAGGTTCAGTCCCTGGGTTGGAAAGATCCCCTGGAGAAGGAAGTGGCAACCCACTCCAGTATTCTAACCTGGGGAATTCCATGGACGGAGGAGCTTGGTAAACTACAGTCCAGAGGGTTGCAAAGAGTTGGACATGAAGTGCTACTGGAGGGGGGTGTCCAGAAGATGCAGGTCCATCTACAAGACGCAGTAGCATCTGAAAGATGCAGTTGTGGGACAAATAGCTGCCAGGTTACCGAGCTGTCTGCAGTGAGTGTGGCCGGTTCTCAGTGTTGGTCTATTGGTCTTCATGACTGAGGTCTTCTGCAAAGTTACGCTGTGCTTTACTGCATGGAGCGAGTCGTTGCCAGGACTCTGACGGGGCCCCTCGTGATCTTGGTCTGGTATTAGTTTCCTGCTGCTGCAGTAACAAGTCACCCCTAACTTAATGACTTGACAACACAGGTTTATCTTCTTACAGCTCTGGAAGTCGAAAGTCCCAAATTAAGGTGTCGGCAGGCTGTGCCCCGTCTGAAGGATCTAGAGAATTCGTTCCCTGGTCTTTTCCAGCTCCTGCAGGCTACCTGCACTGCTTGGCTCCTGGCTCCTCCCTCCTTCCTGGAAGCCAGCCGTGTAAAAACCTTCAGATCTCTCTCTGATCCCTTCTTCCATCCTCACATCACATCTTCTCTCCCTTTTCCGAGTTCTCAGGACCCTCACGGTCACTTTGGGCTCATCTGAGTAATCTGTACGATTCTTAATCACGTCTGCAGTCGCTTTGTCCCCGTCAGGTGACAGTCTCAGGATGTGGGCGTCTCTGGGGGGTGGGGGGCGTTTTTCTACCCACCACAGCCCCCTGCTCTGTTTCCTGCCAGGGTCAGTGTTCCTGCAGGTGATTCTTCTCCTGTTGTGCAGACTAGGCATCGCCAGACTCAGCCTTCCTGGGGCTCTGCTGTTCACACAGGGTGGGGCGGCGGCACCACTGAGTGTCAGGCTTCCTGGCTCTCTCTGCCAGCTTTCACTGCAGTTTTGGAGGCAGGGTTAGAAAACAAGCATTCTGGGCATCCGTGAGGACCTGTGAGCACGTGGGGACCGTACACCTTGACTCAGCGTGAAGAGGCTGGTTTTGGAACCTGAGCTTGTCCTTGTTGTCCAGACTGAAGCTTCTTACTGTCCTGCGCTGACTGGGGGCTCCCCTTTTTGCTGGGGAGACAGCGTTCATCTTGCAGGAGCCTCAATCCCCAGCTCCTCAGTGTGAAGAGACCCTCTTGCGAGCCCCTCCCCTGGTTCCTAGGAGCCAAGACTCTGGACCTGCTCCCGTCCCCTCCCCCACTCCTACAGGAACATCTCTTATCCTTTCGGCGTCACCCCCTGGGGGCTGTGTGTCTTCATCTCCTGGATGGTCTTCTCTTCTCAAGTCCTGTTGCTTGTGACTGATCCTCTCCACTTGACCACTTTCTGCTCTGAGATCCGTAATAACTCCTGCATGTGTCCTCCTGGGTGGGACAGGGTTAGAGACCTTGGTTCTAGCGGGGGAGACCTAGGTCCTCTGCCCACCTTTGCCTCTAGGTAAGGTACGCAGGAGCCCTGACCCTGGGAAGTGGTATTGTTCACCTGGCGGATGCTTGCCTGGGTTTTAGACTTTTCAACAGGAAGAGGAGAAAACAGAAAAGAGAGTTGATCACCAAGAAGAGAATTCGCATGAATGAACCAACCCTTTTTCTGATTATTAACGTGTTACACGCTCAGTATATAAAATGGGGAAATGATAAAGAAGAAGAAAAAAGGCCCATGATCCCTCCATATGGAGGAGGCAGCTACCGTTACTTTGGGGAGGTTTCCCTTTTCCCCACCTTGGGGTTTTACAGGGGTTGGTACGTGTCACCTGCACAGTGGTGTGTCCAGGAATCTTTGTTACGATGACATTGTGCTGTGTCCTCGCCTTTTCTAAAAGAATCTTTTTCATGGCTGCGTGATATTTAAGTACATGGATGAATTGGAATTGACTCATCCCAGAGTTCATCCCAAAGAGCTGGGTTTGATCCCTGGTTTGGGAAAATCCCCTGGAGAAGGGAATGGCAACCCACTCCAGTACTCTTGCCTAGAGAATCCCATGGACAGAGCAGAGCCTGGTAGGTTACAGCCCATGGGGTCGCAAAGAGTCAGACACAACTGAGCGACTTTCACTCACTCACTCACTCAACCCAAAGTAGCTTAAAAAAAAGTTTTGAGTGTGTTAAGTGAAAAATGACAACAATTAATATTTTAAATCAGGTAAAGAGAAACCCCGGAGCCCCTGCCCCTGTTTACCTGCCTGTCTGCGGGGGCCAGGCTGCCCCCTGCTGGCCCCGACGAGTGGCCAGGGAGCCGTGGTCCTCAGCGTGGCGTGTGGACGGCGGGCTCTGCCTGCCGCTCAGAGCTGCTCCCGTGAGTTGACAGACGACGTCGCTCTCCTTGGTGCAGTTCTGTCACTGGCGCTGCAGGTTAGTCATGGCGGAAATTGAAGCGGAGGGGAAAGAAACATCTGTGGCTACTGATTTCACAAAGGAAAACAAAACCGAACAAAAAATATTTGTGAGGCACCCGTATAGTGAGAACGAAGGGAGATACAGATGAGCAGTGAGTGAGCATCAGAGGCAGAACTTCCCTGGTCGTCCGGGAGCCAGGACTCTGCACTCCCAGTGCAGAGGGTCCAGGTTTGATCCCCGGCCAGGAAACTGGATTCTGCATGCCGTAACTAAAGATCCTCTATGTGGCAGCTAAGACCTGGGCGCAGCCAAATAAAGAAATATGCATGAAAAACAAATGAGCGTCAAGCAAATGGAGTCACAGCCTTACTTTGGATGTCTTTGCTTTGAAAGAATTGTTTTTCAATCTAGTAATAGTCTATTAAATATCGGAAATGGTCAAGCTCATTAAAAACCACCGTCAAGTCGCACGCTGATGAGAGGGGTTTTGCCTCTCTTCTCTTAGAACTAATGAAGATCCAAAAGTTTGTGGCAGGCTGGAAACCCGGCGGATTTTAATAGGAAATGATGTAAGAAAGCTTCACGCCTGCTTTTCTTTTCTGGGTGAGCCTAGTGGAGCGTGGTCTCCGGGCTGTGCGTGCGCCCGCTCCTCATCGGTTTACGCTGTTGTGATTCCCGTCGTGTAGAAGCATGGTGGGTAGTTAGAAACTGGGTGGCCATTTGTGCTGAGCATCACTTCAAAGGTTCTGCTCGGAATGCTGAGCAAAAGGACGCTCTGGCTGAGCTGAAACACATGGCAAGCATCCTACTCCAGTTTGTAAAAATCATCAGGCAGGCTTTGGTGTATTTTTTGGGTCTTTGTTCTTTTGTCTTTTGCTCGAATGAGAAGCTCAGAGGATGGCCCTGGGAGGCCGGCACGGAGGCCGCTGTGGGACTTTCTTACATGTGGGAACTGATCGGCCCCAATGCTTCCTCCTCTCCGCTCTTTTTAAACATTTAAAAACAAAATTTTTTTCAAGTGTCTTATTGATTTCTGGCTGCACTCGGTCTCCGCCGCTGCACACGGGCTTCCTCTAGTTGTGGTGTGTGGTCTTCTCATCACAGTGGCTTCTCTGGTTGCCGAGCACGGTCTCTAGGGCGGGGGGCTTCCGTAGTTGCAGCGTGGGCTCTAGGGCACAGGCTCTCCATGGTTGCTCCTAGATACGTTGGATCTTCCTGGACTGAGGACTGAACTTGCGTCCCCTGCGCCAGCAGGCAGGGGACCACCTGGGAAGTGGTGGGCAGCGTCCGCCAGGTGGCAACCACGGGGCCACAGGGAAGCCCCGCCTCGGCTCTTGATTGAATTACTTTTGTCTCCAAAGCCCATCTTGGCTTCAGGGCCATTTATTTATTACCTTTTTTGATGAATGCTTGAAATGTAGTCGAAGGGGAAGCTTATTGATACATGCATGAAAGTGAAAGTTAGTCACTCAGTCATGTCTGTTTGGGACCCAATGGACTGTATAGCCTGCTAAACTTCTCTGCCCATGGGATTCTCCAGGCAAGAATACAGGAGTGGGTTGCCATCCCCTTCTCCAGGGGATCTTCCCGACCCAGGGATTGAACTGCAGTCTCCTGCATTGCAGGCGGATTTTTTACCATCTGAGCCACCAGGGAAGCCCAAGAATACTGCAGCGGGTAGCCTAACCCTCCTCCAGGGCATCTTTCCAACCCAGGGATCGAACCCTGGTCTCCTACATTACAGGCAGATTCTTGACCCTTCTGAGCCACCAGGAAAGCCACGTATCCACGTGTGAATTATGTTCAGTTTGATCGTAGCATACGCCCTCTGCGATGGCCTCCTTACACCACGGGGGTGTACTCTGCCTCCGTTTCCTCACCTCGGGACACCAGGCACAGTGGTGTTACCTCCTTCGAGCAGCATCTGTTCGGAAGTTCAAGTACAGCGACTGCGGCTGTGTGTTCACCGCAGCCCCCTGCACAGATCAGCCCACGCCCAGGAACAGCAGCAGGCTCCTCTCTCTTTCTCAGGTGGTCAAGGCATTGTGTTTTTTAACCTCATCCTGCCCTGTGTGGGGCTCTTCCAATGAGTTCTCAGCTGTAGTATCGACCTTTCTTACAAAATGGTGCCACAGAGCCCAGGCAAGTGACGGCCGGGGGCCACGGCCAGCCTGCTGGGGCAGCTGGGAGGATGCTCTCTCCCCTGCAGGGAGCTCCTGCCTGCTTCCCCATCCTCCTGAGCTAGAATTCAGGAGATCAGCTGTCCATTTGAGCAGCTTTCCACAGCCAAGAGTTTTCTGGGGGAGCCGAGGTGCTGGCAGAGAGCTTGGGAGGGTCTGGCACCTCTAGCACTGCCCTGACGGTCCCTGTGCATGCTGGGCTCTGGCTGAGCTGAGTGCAAGAAAGGAGGGACTGTGTGTGCAGAGCCAAGATCACTGAAGAGGCCCTGGGGGTCGCTGGTGCCGACCCTCATTATGTCCTCACTGCAGATGAAATGAGAATGTGACCGCCCCTTCCCCTGCGGGATGAATGGATCTCAGAATAGCATCCTGGTCACAGAGATGCCACTTGAAACGGCCGTCTCTCCGCTTTATCCTCCCCTCTCTCTGTTCTGCACGGCGGGTAGGAGGTAGGTCATGGTGAAACATGTCCTCAAAGACCCCGGGCTGGGGCTGCCGGGCTGTGGGGTGCTCACTGGCTCAGAGCTGCGGTGCTTTCGTGGGTCCAGTTCTTCCAGGCCAGCCGCTTGCATTTTGGAAGAAAAGACTTAACCACATCTTTGACCAGACTTGCATTTTCATGCCTGATAAGTGAGCCGGGCTGCATGCGATGAACTTGGAGGCAGGTTTGCTGGGAGGACAGGACGGAACCTGGCGCCATGCATTCCTGTAGGCAGTGGATCCGCTTTCCGGAACCTTCTTCCCACGGTGAGCATGCATTTGGAGCCCAGGGCCCTGGCTGGGCTACTTTCTAGCTCTCCAGGATTTCTGGCTTTCAAGTCCTATATGACTTAGACCCCTGCTTCATCCACGTTCCTTGCTTATCTTCCGAGGAACCTCACCTTTTAATTTTAAAGCTTGTCATTCTAAAGCACTTTGCATTTCCCATTGCTTTGACTTTTTTTTTTTTCCATCCAAGACAGTCCCCTTTTCCTTTAGTGGAAAGCTTAATAATCCATCAAGGACAGATCAACTGTCCAGTTTCCAATGAAAACTATTATCCTTCCCTCCATGGGGCTCCCCTGGTGGCTCAGTAGAGAATCTGCCTGCAATGCTGGAGACCCTGCTTCGATCCCTGGGTCAGGAAGATCCCCCTGGAGAAGGGAATGGTGACCAACTCCAGTATTCTGGCCTGGAGAATTCCATGGACCGAGGAGCCTGGAGGGCTACAGTCCATGGGGTCGCAAAGAGTTGGACACGACTGAGTGACTAACACTTTCATTAACCCCTGTGGGGAGGGGCTGTGTGCCGCCTTTGTGGTGTCGTCTTGTTTGCTTATGGCACAGACACGTGGAGCCTGGCCCATGTGTGTGCACGAGTGTCCTTCAGGCAGGGCACCGTGTCCCGTCCTGCTTGTCCCCACACTGAGCACCTTGGTGCTTGTTACATGCAGGGCCCAGCACCTGTGTGTGTGGATGGGTGGTGGGAGCTGGGTCCCCTGAGAGGCAGGCTCTAGCCAGAATCTCACACAGAAGTGTTTAAACTGAGTGTGCGGTTGCAGGCGTTGGGGGGTCAACAGTGGATGACAGGTGCAAGCTCAGCTTCCTGGAGTGAGTGTTTTGGGGGTAGATGGAGGCTACAGGGACAGAGGAGCCTAGTGGGCTGCTGTCTATGGGGTTGCACAGAGTCGGACACGACTGAAGCGACTTAGCAGCAGCAGCAGCAGGAGGCTACAGACAAACAGAGGTCACTAAAATGCTAGTAAAGTGTGCAGCTAGGAGGAATGACAAGGGGAAGCAGACAGCAGGGAAGGGGCATCAGTGTGTGTGAGGTTATTTTTTTTCCTTCTCTTTTAGGTCGCTGAGTCGTGTCCGACTCTTGGCAACCCCATGGACTAGACAGTCCGGGGAATTCTCCAGGCCAGAATACTGGACTGGGGAGCCTTGAGGTGGGGGTGTTGAAGCTGTAGTGGCCTCAGGGATGGCCTTGCTGAGTGGGGCACTTGTCACAGCCTTGTGGGGAGGGTGGATGGAGCTGTCCTTTTGGAGAGGGCAGAGCCTGGAGCTGGGCGGGGCCCTGACACTGGGAACACAGGAGGGCAGAGGAGAGGGCCAGTAGAGCTCAGAGAAGCAATTTGGCCCAGATTTAGAGGGCCTGTGTGGACCGATAGCAGCAGGGAGAAGAGAGTGTCTGGGCCTTGGGAGCCGGTAGCAGTGCAGGGACCCCCGGCCTGGGGCCCAGCATCTCCCCTCTCTGCTCCCGCTGCCTGCCATGAGTAGAACAGAAATCCTAGGAGCCTGCAGCCCTCCATACGAACACTGTCACTTTGAATCTAATTATCACTTCTAATATTAACAGTGCTGAACCTGTGGGAGCTTTCAAGTACAAATGATTGAATCCTGAATCCAATCCAGTAATTATCTCAGCAATCGAGATACCACAGGCTGCGGGTCATGGATGCTTTAAGGCCAGAGTCACCTAATGATCTGGGGCTTCGCTGCTGGAAATCACTTGCTTTATTTATTTATTTTTTTGGTTTTTCTCTTGCCCTCCTTTTTCTTTCTGCATGGCTTTGTCAGCCACATTAAAAATGTTGTGCTTCCTTCCATCATTGGAAAAACTAGCATGCTTCCCCTGAAGGACAGGCTTGAAGGCTTTTTCTAATGTATTGCACCAGCCACATGGAGTGGCTTCAGGTTAGCTCTTAATTCATATTTTCTGCAGCTGCTAATATGCCCGGTAGTCATAATTGTTGCGCATTTGAGATAAAAGCTAAATCTCGGCTTATCCCCTGCCTCCCAGGAGAAATTTGGAGGACAGCTACGAAGCCTGATCCATATTGTGATGTTGTTGAAAAGAAAATAGGGTTATAAGCTTATTCGGAGCCTTTGAGTGTTTCTGGTTGTGCAGACTGGGTGTTCGTGACTTACAGTGTAAAATCTGAATTTCCAGGGCAGGGACCAGAGCGGCTTCTGGCTGACACACACCATGCCTGTGACGAGCCAGCATCTTATTTTTATGTCTTAAGCGTCATTCAGTCCCAGGACGCATTGGATGGCACACACACAGTGGCTGTCCCAGGATGTGCCGGCCGCATTCCCAGGCTTTGGAGGAAAAACCCCAGCTGGTGTGTGTGTACATTGTGTGTATGTGTGTGTACATGTGCTCACACGTGCACATTGTGTGTACATTATGTGTGCACACAGGTGTGTGTGCATGTGTGTGTATGCACGTGTGTGTTGTGTGCACATGTTATGTGTGTACATGTGCTCACACATGTACATCATGTGTACACATGTGTGTTATGTGTGTGCATGTGTTATGAGTCATGTGCGTGTGTACACATGTATGTGTACGTGTGTGTGCTTGCACACCGCTGCATGGAGGATAGGGGCTTGCTCCTAGCCCAGGATCCTGTTCTCTGGAAAGTTCTCCCTGCACAGGTTTGTGCCCCTCGCTGGCTCCGCGGCCTGTGCCTGGAGCAGACGAACACCAGTGATCCCTCCACCGCAGGAGCCGCCCTCCGCCCCTCTGGTCCACACCAAGGCCTCTCAGGCGAATGGCTTCCCTGCCTACCTCCTCACTGGTGTTCCCGCCTTTGGATAAGTTTGCCTTGTGGAGGACATTTTTGAAGTGTGTTATGCAGGAAGAACTGGACAAGGAATACCAGTGGGGGAGAGTCAGATTACCATATGGAAAAAAAGAAGAGGAAAGATGTTTTTTAAACACACTATTGCTTTATTATAGCATTTTAACACCATTTAAAAAGTCAGTGGACACTGATTTTTGACCCTGCTGTTACTTAAAAAAAAATTTTATTTGGCTGCATTGATTCTTAATTGCAGTACACAGGGTCTTTAAAGTTGTGACATTTGGGATCTGGGTCCCCGATTGGGAACACAGAGTCCTAACCACTGGACCAACCAGAAAGTCCTTGCTAGCAGCAAGGACTTCATTATAGCATTTTAAACTGTTTTTTTTTTTTTTTTTCTAGTGGGAAGTAGAAAGAAAAAGTTGGTCAGGTCTCATCAACCGCTTGTTAAAGTGTGAGTTTTGCATTTATGTATGGTTCACAGAGAAAGAGAAGCTACATTCTTATGTGCCAGCTTTCCGTGAGAGAGCACAGCGAACCTTCTCACACATGCCTGCCTTTTCCTCTTCGAATCTGCTGACCTCCCTTGGTCTGGAACGCCCCGTGCGGCATTGCAGCAGTGGGTGTGCAAATGCCTGGCCACGTCTCATAACTTAGGCTTTGCACAGCTTCCCCTTGGAGAAAGTGTTAGGAATGTTCCCACCGTGGCTGAAATTTTATGATGCGTTGCGTTGGTTTTGCTTAAAGAGGTTAGCGTCGAGAACGCGGAGCACAGACTGCTTTGGAATCTTAAACTGTGCCATGCATCTGCTCTGTTAGGGGCCTTGTTAATTTAACCCCACGCTCTTGAGATATGAGGATGGGTCTTATCCCTGCCCGGGGCTGCCTGGGGAGGGCCTTCTGGCTCGGCTGAAGGACGCTGGCCTCCTGCCTCCAGCTCTAGGTGCTTTTCAGGATCTGTGCTGTCTCCAGGATGAGTAGTTATTTTTCATGCTGAACCTACTTTTGTTTTAATCTCGAGAGGCACATGGGAGTTTCAGTCCCCCAAGGATCGAACCTATGTCCACTTGTAGTGGACTGGGACGTCCCGGACCTGCGTCTGCAATTTGTCTCTCCAGCCTGTGTCCCCTAGTTCCCCCATCAGATGGAAGGGAGGAGAATGAGATGTGGGGGTGGTCCTGGAGGTACCCCGCTGTGGGGCAACAGTCACTGAGTCCTCCTCCCACGAGCCATTTGTTTCTGAGAAGCTTCGACAAAAGATGTTTCAGTGCGAAACATGTTTCAGCAGAGTCTGTGCGGGAAGTGAGAAGGAGGCACTCAGCTTCATGGAGAAATAAAGGATTTTCGATACTTGGGGGTACAGGATAAAAAAGTGTGCATTTGAAGGGGTGTTTGTAGCCATCATTTCCCCAGCATGGTTCTCCATGTGGTCATTCAGTTGCTTGAGCAAGGTCTAGGTAGACCTAGATTTGAAGAGAATTTTTTTCTTGATAAAGTAATACTTGCTCACAAATGGAGGGGAAAAGGAATATGGATATTAAAGTAATTATGATGAATTTTTTGCATTATTCAAGACATGTTCTCATCTTATGTAAGCATGGATCTCTTGCTTTGAAACAGCCAAACATGTTTGCTTTATCTGACAAATGACTGTTGGACACAGTCCTGCAGCAGGACGCGTGGGTCTGGCCTCACATAGACAGGAATGAACGCGAGGGATGTTCAGATTGTGTGTGTGTGTGTGTGTGTGTCCGTCACTTCAGTCGTGTCCCATGGACTGTAGCGACCCTGTGGACTGTAGCCCACCAGGCTCCTCTGTCCATGGGATTCTCCAGGCAAGGATGCTGGAGTGGGTTGCCGTGCCCTCCTCCAGGGGATCTTCCTGAGCCAGAGATCAAACCCACATCTCCTGGGTCTCCTGCACTGCAGGCGGATTCTTTAACGCCGAGACACTTACATATCATTTACCTGCTTGTGCTTCTCTGACTTGCTTTTCTTGGCCGTGCGTGGCTTCAGTTACTGAGTCAGCTACTGAACACTTCGGTTACTGAAAATGAAATCTGCTTTCGTTTTCACTGCTGTGTAGAATGCCCACGAAGGATTACACTGCGAGGCCGCCGCTGTGGTTCTGTCCTGTTCTTTCTAACAGCTGCATCATTTGTCCCAGCTGACACTCAGTGTCTCTCTGACATTTTTAGAAAACGGATAAGGGCCCAGATTGTGAATGATCCCTTTGTTCCAGGAATGAAGTTGATACTCTTTGTGGAAGCAGGGTTACTGCTCTTAGGCTGGAATTGTTTGTGTATCTCTCACTTTCATTTATTGCAACAAATCTCTAGAGTTGGGGACCCAGGGAGCAAAGTGCAGTTCAAAGAGTGGGTTCCTGTGGGCCCATTGCCAGAAGCCGAGGTGTCAGGTGTTGGAAGCCGGAGAGCAGAAACCCACCCTGAGCACAGGGGCCAGGGCCGGGGCTGGAGCCTCGACCTTGGCTTCGGGGAGCCTTTCCTTGTCTGCACACAGGAGAGTGGAAGTGAATTCTGAGATGAAAAGGAAGCAATCAATGGACTTTGTTTCCTCCTGTGGTTTCGGGCAGCACTTTCTCTATCAGATCAAAAGAGCCCATCAGTTCCCAGCCTCCATCACCGAAAAATAAAAATCTCATTTTCTTTCTGATAAATACCTGTTCACTGTTTTAAAAAAAAAAAAATCAAACACTGCCAGGAAAAAAATCCATAAATCCTCATCACCCATCAGATAGTAATACATGAGTTTGATGTGTCTATAAAAGTGCTTATAAACTATATATATTTCACATGCAGATGAGCTTAAAAAGAAAGTTGAATTTCTTTGAGACTTTTTAAAAAAATGGTTTGCCACATTTGCTTTACGTAAACGAAAATTCTTGGGCTTCCTAGATGGCTCAGTGGCAAAGAATCTGTCTGCTAATGCAGGAGATGTGAGTTTGATCCCTGAGTTGGGAAGGTCCCCTGAGGAGGGTGTGATAACCCACTCCAGTCTTCTTGCCTGGAGAATCCCATGGACAGAGGAGCCTGGTGGGCTACAGTCCACGGGGTCACAGGAGTCAGATAAGACTTAGAGATTAAACAACAACCACCACCTGTGTAAATTTTTGGTTGTTTTTGTTTTGTCTTTGTTTTTACCGGACCTTTGAGGCTGCGCTGTAGACACCCTGACGTTGCAGCATCCGATGCTGCCAGAGCTGAGAGTCTGTCCTTCTTTCTCAGGACTTGGGATAATCTGATTGAGTGCACCCTGTACACCCATTTGCTGGCTTTTCTTCAGAACCCAGGGGGCGAGTCAAGGCACTGTCCTTCCCTGGGCAGTGTGGCCCCACCCCACTGCGATGGGCTAGCTGGATCCCCTTCTCCAGCCAGCACCGCCCCTGCCTCCACCCAGGGAAGTGGACAGGCTGGGCTCTGAGGAGGAGGGCTGGCTGTGGCTCCAGCTAAAGGAGCTCAGTGTCACTGGCAGTTTCTGGTTGGGGAGGGGACTGGGAGGGAGGAGACTGAGGGGGGAGGTGCTGAAGCCTCAGCATCAGTAGCAAGTACCTCCCGGTTACAGTGTAGCCCGTCTTCAGGACGCAGGGTATCCGCTTCGTTGCTATTAAGTTTCTCCTCCTGCAGAGCATGCACAATGGGAGACTGTTAAATCCAAGTCTGGGTCTCTGGCTGATGTTCCGAGTGCTCACTGCCGGGGGAAGAATTCTTAGCTTTGCATCTTCACCCCGAGACTTTCAGAGCATCCAGGTGAGAGGTTGGAGGGAGTTGCCACTGGACTGAGCTCTGGGGTAGGGCTGGGGCTGCATGGGGCTGTTTCGGAACCTGCAACTCTGACCTGAAGGCTGGGGGCTGGGGTGAAACCGTACCCTGGGGCAGGAGGCCTTCTGAATGGGGTTGGGGGGAGATGGGGGGAGGTGCAGACAGACTCAGAGGTCGCCAGCACCTTCTCCCACGGATGTGGCTTCCTCCTCGGTGAGGTTAGATGGTGTGGCTTGACATTCTGTTTCTGAACAGACTGAGCCAGAGAAGACCATGATCGGGGCTTCCCTGGTGGTCCAGTGGTTAAGACCTGGAGCTTCCAATGCAGGGGGCTCGGGTTCAATGCCTGGTCAGGCAGCTAACATTCCACACAGCCACACAGTACAGCTCGCCTCCCCTCCCCACCCCGCCAAAAAAAAATTGATCCTATTTTCCGCACCTTTTTCTAGCAGTTTCTTGAACACTTCAGCAGGGTGAGGGCTCCTGGGAAGAGCAGGAAGTCGGCAGCCTTGAGGCTCTGCTCGTGGGAGCCGAGATCGAGTCTGTGACCGGTTCTCTTTGACTCCTTAGTTCCTCGTGGGCCTACAGAATGATCGTAGCCGTGACCCCGCCGTGAGCTCAGGTCTTGCTCGTGTGCAGGAGCTGTGGCTGCGCTGAGCCTGATGTCCCTGCGGGTGTGCTTTGGGGCGTCCGGGGTGGCATGTGCCCTCTAGATGCATGGACTTGTCATCTGAGATGACATCCCTCCCAGGCCCTGGCAGGCTTTTTTGCAAGAGTGCCCGCGTGCTCTGCCCACGCCCCTGGTGCCGCTGGGGCCTGGGTGCCTGAGGCCACGCCCTGTTCTCAGGTGCTGACTGCTCCTTGTCACCTCTCTCCCCCTGTTCAAGGAAGTGTGTTTGAATACAGAGTGACCTGGGTGGGACATTTTCTTTTTAAAAATAATTCTACTTGCTTTTATTTTTGGCTGTGCTGGGTCTTTGTTGCTGTGAGGGCTTTTCTGTAGTTGCGGGGAGCAGGGGCAGCTCTCTAGCTGGGGTGCACGGGGCTTCTCATTGTAGTGGCTTCTCTTTCTGAGGAGCACAGGTTCTGGGCACGCAGGCTTTAGGAGTTGTGGTTCCTGGGCTCTGGGACAGAGGCTCAGTAGTTGTGGCTCATGGGCGTAATTGCTTCACAGCACGTGGGATCTTCCTGGACCAGGGATTGAACTCATGTCTCCTGCATTGGCAGGTGGATACTTTACCACTGAGCTACCAGGGAAGCCCCCCCGGGTGGGACATTTTTTATAAGGCTGACCTTGAAGGTGAAGTGAAGTGAAAGTTGCTCAGTTGTGTCTGACTCTTTGCAACTCCATGGACTATATAGTCCATGGAATTCTCTAGGCCAGAATACTGGAGTGGGTAGCCTCTCCTCTCTCCAGGGAATCTTTCCAACCCAGGGATCAAACCCAGGTCTCCTGCATTGCAGGCGGACTCTTTACCAGCTGGGCCACAAGGCAAGCCCCTGAAGGTGAGCAGATGCTTAACAAGCACGTGAGTGGCCGTCTGGGTGAGGATGATTGATGACTCAGGTGTGGGTGACACTGGCTTCAGGAACTTGATGGAAATGAGCGGCAGAGGTCTCCTATCAGTGGTCCATCAGGTGTCAGGGCAGGACGGAGCAGAGCCCACGGAGACACGGACGGTGCTGTTCACCTCTGTGAAACCCTCACCCCCCAGGGTCACTTACAAGGTCCTGAGTTCTACAAGGGTTGACTCCCCCTCTGGATGGGTCTGTGTTTAGTTCCTTTTGTGTGTGTATGTGTGTTTAGCTTCTATTAGGTAAGATTTCCAAAGAAGGATGCTCTTTGGGTGATCACCAGCCTTCTTGGGGTAGAAATAGGATCCTTTTCATAGTCAGTGGGGCTGGAAGCAGGGTTCGTGAAAGTCAGGCTCTCAAAGGGTGGGAGCCGAGCTCCTGAGCCCCTTTCCCCATAAGTTACAGCAAAGTAGCCCAGATGTGTGTGGGTCTCTCGCCTGCCGCCCCCAGGGGGGAATGTGTGTTCCTGGACTGCTGTAAGTGCAGAGGTCTGTTGGACACACACCCTCCCACCCCCCATGGCTGTCAGACTTGAATTTCTAGTTGATTAACCAGGAAAATCTGCCTTCCTGCTGGAATGTTGACTCTGGAGGACCTTCTGTGTCAGGTTTTAGAATTCCTTTTGTTGCTTCCTGGTTGGGACTGGTCCAGGGTCACATTACCATCTTCCCAGTGGTCCTGGAGTCTGGAGTTAGAGGTTTTCAATAGTTCTAAAATTTCGGCTTGAGTTAAAACATATTCTGATGAGATGAGCAGTCGTTTCAACATACGGATGTGAGTATCTTCTACGTCCTATGTAGTAGAATTACACTGTTTACTCAGCCTCCTCTCTCTCACCCTGGTTATTGCCGTTTTGTTCCTTAGATCATCTACTGTGGGGGGAGATGAGACACTGTTCTCAGTGAGGCCAACACTCCAAATGCCCCACCTAGGTTCAAAGGGCTTGTTAATAATAGTGCTGGAGGTTAAAATCATTATGACCCTCACTTCCTTGTCCTGTCAAAAATAGTGTAAGTGTTCCAGAATGCTGTTAGTGAAACACAGCTTCGCGCACCTGTGCAGCTGAGCACGAGCGTTTTGCTTTTGGAAGAACAGGATGATTATTCAAAGACTCTGGGTTTCCTGGAAACCACACATTCATCCTAGCTACAGTCCTTTCCGGCCAGTGTGTGAAACCTTAAAGTGTTAGCCGCCCAGTCGCGTCTGACTCTTTGCGACCCCATGGGCTGTAGCCCACTGGGCTCCAAGCGCGAACACTGGTATGGTTGCCATTCCCTTCTAGAGGGCGTCTTCCCGACCAGGGATAGAACCCAGGTCTCCCGCATTGCAGGCGGATCCTTTACTGTGTCTGCCACCAGGGAAACCTCAGTGTGAGGTTTGTTTGCAGGAAATTTGAGAATGAGCTGAAACCTTTCCGGGTCCCTTGCAACTGCTGATGATGAAGCAGGGGAAGAGGTGGGTGGAGTTTTTTGCTTCTAACGTGTGGTCAAACTCAGTAGCTATCTCCTGAAGCCGTTTGCTTCCTGCAGATGTCGGGTGTTTGGCTGTGGTGAGGCTGTGTCACTAGCGTTAGCTGCAGCTCTCCTGTGGATCCTACTTGTGGAAATCAACGCCTAGCAGCTCCAGTGCACCTCGAGGGAGCTGGCCCTGATGGCTCCAGCCTTTGTCTCCTGCAGTTCAGTCACTCAGTCGTGTCCGACTCTGTGACCCCATGGACTGCAGCACACCAGGCCTCCCTGTCCATCACCAGCTCCCAGAGCTTACTTAAACTCATGTCCATCAAGTTGGTGATGCCATCCAACTATGTCATCCTCTGTCGTCCCCTTCTCCTCCCGCCTCACTCTTTCCCAGCATCAGGATCTTTTCCAGTGAGTCAGTTCTTCCCATCAGGTGGCCAAAGGATTGGAGTTTCAGCTTCAGCATCAGTCCTTCCAATGAATATTCAGAACTGATTTCCTTTAGGATAGACTTGTTGGATGTCCTTGCAGTCCAGGGGACTTTCAAGAGACTTCTCCAACACCACAGTTCAAAAGCATCGATTCTTCGGCGCTAAGCTTTCTTTATGGTCCAACTCTCACATCCATATATGACTACTTGAAAAACCATAGCTTTGACTAGACAGAGACACGCTTTAATTCCGGCCCCATAGGATGATGCTTTGTGATGGACAGGCTGGCTGGACTCTGTTTTGGCTCTGCTGGTTCCCACAGTGCCAGGGGCCAGAACCACGTTTCACGCATGCCCTTATCTGCCAGAGCACCGAGCATCAGTCAGTGCTTGGTGAGTAATTGTTGGGTATAGAGCGTGATCGGGGCTTCAGGACAGGTGGGGCAGGCAGGACCCAGAAGGGGACTCCCTCCCTCCCCCGACCCTGGGGGACAGACGGCAGGCATCCCCTAGCTGGCAGAGCAGGGTCAATGCTTCTTCCGTAAACAGCCCAAGCTGGGGACTTGCCTGCTGGTCCAGTGGATAAGACTCTGTGCTCGCAATGGAGGGAGCCCATGTTCAGTCCTTAGTTGGGGAACCAGAGTCTACGTAGGAGTTTGCGTGCCCCAACTAAGGATCCCATGTGCTGAGACCTGGTGCAGTCAAAGAAAGAAAAGAAAGCAGGCCAAGCTGCTTGTGATCCCTTTATACCAGGCATTCTCAGCGGCCGTGAAAAGCGGCCCTTGGGAGGAGGAAAGGAAATCCTGGATATGACAGTGGTCGCAGTGGGCCGCAGGGTGTAAACAGACGCATCTCTGCTGCTCAGGTTCCATGAGGGAGAGCGATTAGGGGAAAAAAAAACTTGAAACAGTATTTTAGGACAGAAAACAGTGAAACAAAAGTGACAGATTCCAAAACAAAGCCAGAAGCGGAGTTTATTAAGCATTCGGACAGTAATTTGAAGTAGAGGATTTATTTGGCAAATGCAGAAGTATGTTTAGCAACATGGAACTGTTTTCATGCAAAGTTGAAAGCACATTGTATTTCCTTCCTGACCACGTGCCCAGTCCCCATCTCTTCGAGAGAGATAAGGGTCATCTAAGTTATTTCATCTGATTGATGATTGTCATTCATAACTTTATTGCTACTTCTGTCTTGGGTATTCCTTTAGAAAAGGTGTATGGATTCATTACATATTGTAATGTCTTATCTGTAGAGTATAAGATAAAGTGAAGCATGTATCTGCTGACACTTTTTAAGTTGACCTGTCTATCCTTAGAAATGTCTCTTAATAGTAAGCTTCCCTGTTGACTCAGATGGTAAAAGAATCCGCCTGCAATGTAGGAGACCTGTATTCAGTCCCTGGGTTGGGAAGATCCCCTGGAGAAGGAAATAGCAACCCACTCCAGTATTCTTGCCTGGAGAATCCCATGGACAGAGGAGTCTGGCGGTGTACAGTCTGTGGGGTTGCAAAGAGTCAGATGTAACTGAGCGACTCTCACTCAGTAATGAGACATGAATTAAAAGCACGCTCGCCCTATCACATGAGATGCTCACCTCCAGGGGTCCTCCCTGCTTGAATGTCAGCCCCCACACCCCCAGGGTCGTGGCTGGACCCTTCCTATTCTTCACAGTGTGGCCCAGCTTTGCTTTGCATGGGGAGCAGTTTTTCACGCTGGGCTGTAAGGGTCTGTCTCTGAGGAGGGGGTCAGGGGACAGAATTTCAGGGACATGGAAACAGCTGTCACCAAGGCACGCCAGACTGATCCGGCAGCTCAGTTGGATTTTTGCCTCGTGTGTGAATGTCGCTCATCTGAGCCAAGAGTGGAACTGAGGGGCAGTGCACTGCTGAGTGCCCTGCAGGCCTCTGCCACCCGCAGTGGGGCCGGTCTTGCTGGTTAGGGGTCTTGATTTTCAGGAACAGCAGGGATAAGAAAAGTGGAGGAGGTTGTCTGGAAGTAGCCTGGTTGTAGATTAGCCAGGTTGAACTCCTGGTGGTTCCTGGCATCCCGCCAGGAGGAGGAGTTTCTGTTCTCAAAACCATGCCTGCCATCAGCGCATCTGTCATGGACCTCGGTTGACAAACAGGGCCGGGGTCCTTCCAAGATGCTGCCGGTTCTCAGCAAAGATGGAGGTTATTTCGCAGCTGATGGTGATGGAGTAGGAGCTGGGGGTGGGCGGGTGCTGGAGGTGATGGCGGTCTCTGGGGGGTGCTGGCGATGGCTTGTCTGATCTCACCAGCAGTCCTTGAGTCCGGCACACATGGGTGCCCGCCTGTGAGCCAGAACAAGGAGCTGCTGGCCCGGAGCCGTGTGCTTCCTTGCGCCTCAGTGATCGTTGGCTCTGTGGTCTTCAGTTTCTCCTGTGATAGAATTGAAAAGATTTTATTTAGATGCTGCCATGAACCTTTTTTTGTGTCAACAATTCTTGCCATTTATTGTAAAATGATATATATGTCGTCCTTGGTGGCTCAGACACTAAAGCGTCTGCCTACAATGAGGGAGACCCGGGCTCCATCCGCTGGGTTGGGAAGATCCCCTGGAGAAGGAAGTGGCAATCCACTCCAGTATTCTTGCCTGGAGAATCAGAAGGACGAAGGAGCGTGGCGGGTTACAGTCCCTGGGCTTGCAAAGAGCTGGACACAACTGAGCGACTTCTCTTTCCTCCATATTAAATTGGAGGATAATTGCTTTACAGTGTTGTGGTGGTTTCTGCAACGTTGTGTTCTGTTTCCCTGGAAGCAGATGAAAGAAGGTTAAGGGGAGCAAGCAGTTGGTGGAAGCAGGCCACTGCAGTACGTGACGCGGGGTCAGGGTGGACCTGCTGCTGCTACCCAGAAGGCTGTGCAGAGGCGGGCCACGTGGGCACAGAGAGACGCCTGGTGGTGTAACAGGACACGCCTGTTCAGGACGGTGGACCTGCTGCTGCTGCCCAGAAGGCTGTGCAGAGGCGGGCCACGTGGGCACAGAGAGACGCCTGGCGGTGTAACAGGACACGCCTGTTCAGGAGGGTGCCTAGAGAGGTGCTCTCTGCTCCCCGTCAGAGAGCAGGCAGGCAGTGGGCTTGGAGGTGGTGCCCTGTGTCCTCACCCCGGGGACGCCGCGTGGTCCCCGCCCTGCTGAAGTTACGTGCTTTCTCTTACGGTCCAGAGGCTTTAAGAAATCTTTCAGCGAACCTTTGCCCTCGTGTCTTATCTGTCATTCTCTTCCCAACTTCTGAGCGAAGCTCCAGGCTGCCGTACCGACTTTTCTAACGACTTTCCAAATTCCCTTGGCTCTCCTGGTCCAGCTTCTGTGAGCCTCACTTTACTGCTCAGGACATCTATAGCATAGTGAGAGAAAGAGCCACATCCTTCCAGCGCTTTGCAGTGGACGTGAGTTTGCACAGACTCCAGGAGATGGTGAAGGACAGGGAAGCCTGGTGTGCTGCCCTGCATGGGGTCGCAGAGAGTCAGACATGACTGAACGGCTGAACAGTAACAACCGTAGGGAAACTACACGGAGATGAATGAGACCACAGGGCCCGTGAAGCCGCACTTCCAGCCTGGCGCAGGCCAAACCAGCGGGTGCCGTGAAATCCATTAACACAAAGGTTAGCGAAGCCGAGGCGAGCACGTCGGATGGAAGCGGGGGTGGACCTTCAGTGTTCCTGGCTGCTGGGTCCCTGTGTCCTCCCTTTGTGAGATTCATGCATCTCTCCTGCACCCCTGCCAGCCTTCCAGATTCACCCCGGGGCTTGCGTGCAGTGATGGCATGGTGAACACATGTCTCGTGTGCAGTGTGGAGAGGAGTGTGTTTCTCCCAGGACATACCCAGTGTCCCACGATGTCAGCCTCCCAGACAACCGCATCCTAGCCTGTGAGAGTCCTTTAGTCTGTCGGGGGCCTTATCTCACCACGTCCCCGTGAGAGGCTGGGCTTACGGGTTGGGGTGACGTGGGAGTTGTGGGGGGCAGGCAGGTGCTTGGTGTCTGTGCACTGAAAAGAAGAGGGCCCGGGGCAATCCCGGCGGACGGCGGCTTTGTGAAAAAGCGTGTGCAGTGTGACAGGCGCAGTGGGTGTCTGTGAGCCAGGCCTCAGGAGGTTCGCCTTCAGCTGCCGGTTCTGCCCAGACATCATAGGAAGCAGTCATGTCCTTCCAGAACAGTGTGCTTGCTGTGAGGATCCTGTTAGTCCCAGAGCGAAGTCCAGCACTTGGGGCCCTGAGTGCTCAGCTGACAGGCTGCTGTGTGCCCCGAGGGGCGGCGGCACCTGACCCGGCGTCCTGGGGGCCTGTCCCCCTCCCCGTGTCCGTCTCTGTGCTCCAGTGCAACGTGCTGAGATGCGTTGCAAGACGGTGCTCATGCCTCATTTCTCTCCTCCTCGTTTCATCCTCTTGAATCTTTCACCTCCCCCCAACTTACTTCCCTGGTGGCTCAGACGTTAAGGAGTCTGCCTGCAATGCGGGAGACCCTGGTTCAACCCCTGGGTCGGGAAGATCCCCTGGAGAAGGAAATGGCAACCCACTCCAGTATTCTTGCCTGGAGAATCCCATGGACAGAGGAGCCTGGCAGGCTGCAGTCCATGGAGTTGCAAAGAGTTGGACGCGACTGAGTGACTTCACTTCTTCTTCTTTAACTTACTTCTAGAAACACTGGTGCGTAAAGGCCCACAGCCCCTCACCTGGATTTGGGAAGTCTAAGAAATCCAAAAGCCTGCCTGGGTTCTTTCTGGGTCCGTGCGCCTGAAGGCACTTTGCATCTCACCACTGAATCATCCACGTGTTTGATTAGGGCATGGGTAGTCTGTAGCGTATCGATTTTTCCGACCATCCATGTGTGTGTTTTAGGAGTGCCTGTTTCGGTCTGTATCGGAGAACCATTTAAACCAGGGGTCCGCAACCTCTGGCCCGAACACTTTTACCTCCTGTCAGGTCACCGGTGGCATTAGACTGGATACAAAGCGCACAAGGAATGTCATGCCCTTGAATCATCCTGAAACCTCTTCCTCCCACCGCCATCTACCCGGGTTTTGTGGAAAAATTGTCTCCCGCAGAACCAGCCTCTCTGGTGCCACAAAAGTTGGGGACCGCTGCTTTGAACCACTCAGAATTGTTCATTCAGGACGCAAGGCAGGACACGTGGGTGATCGGAAGACAGCGCCCATCCCCCCACCGGGATCATGTCACAAACGCAGGTTGAGTGCCTGAGCTGTAATTGCGTTTGGATCCCCACGGGATGAATGGGCACGTTTAACAGTTTGGGAGTCTCTGGTCGGCCCCTCTAATCCGTCAGCCTTCTGTTCTGTGCGTGGAGCGGGCCAGGAGGGGGACTAGGGCAGTGCTGCTGGGCCCTCTGGCCTTGGTACGGTCCCCCCAAAGGTGTCGTGGCCCCTGTGTCAGCCGGCACGGCGGGGCACCGCCCAGGGAGGCACGGTGGCCCAGAAGCGGGCAGCTCCTCCCGCCTGGCCTGGGGTCTCATCACAGGGATCCCTGACTGCTCAGGGCCGCCACCAGCAAAGAGGGACGGTCACCCTCCCCGGGTCCCAGCTGTTGTCACCCAGGGCTCCTCCTGGGAGCCTTTGTGCAGAGGGACCCAGACACCCGCTGCCACGGGCCTGTGACGGGTTCCGGTATCAGAAGGTCCCTTTGATCCCGTGGTGACGGCGCCCCTGCCTCTTGTTCCCCAGCTTTCAGCCCACTTGGTGTGGGCGGGGCTGGCCTGGGGTGTCCCTGTGGCTGCTTTGGTGGCCCCCACCTGTCACACAGGAAGGGGGGTCGCTGCTGGAGTGGGTGGGGGATGGGAGCATCCAGGTGGGGGGCCAGGAGGGGCCCTGGGTTCTCCCGGGGGGCTGCAGCTCAGGTGTGCGGGCCCCTGCAAGGGAGGAGCCGGGTGGGGTCAGCCCTCCGCTCGGGGAACTCAGCTGCCTCTGCGGTGGTCCCTGCAAGGGAGGAGCCCGGTGGGGTCAGCCTCCGCTCGGGGAACTCAGCTGCCTCTGCGGTGATCCCTGCAAGGGAGGAGCCCGGTGGGGTCAGCCCTCTGCTCGGGGAACTCAGCTGCCTCTGCGGTGGTCCCCACTGCTTGACATGCGGACTGTCCTGGTGTTGGTATTTTTTCTCAAGAGGCCGGGCGGGTTTGAGCAAGGGCTGGTGAGACTGGCACACGTCCCGTCCGGGCTAGAGTGCTGGGCAGGGTGGGCGCTGGGACCGCAGGCCGTAATAAGGGCACTGAGGTTAGTGCCCAATGAGCTGCAGGCGGGCGGTTCTTGGGCACTCGGGGGCCTGCGGCTGGAGTCCCCTCTGAGGCCCTTTCCCCGCCTTCCCCTTCCCAGCTCTTTGTAAAATGGAAGCCCTCTGGGCTCCTCCCAAGCCTTTCCTCCCACAGAACTCAGTTCCTCGGGGAGGGCAGGGTGGCTCCTCGGTTCGTGGTCCAGTCCTTTCCTTATTCACCCCCAAATGCCAGTGTGGTGCCCCCCAAGAGCTGTCAGCAATGCCGTTTCTTGGCCTCCCTGCCCCCCCCGACCCGCTGACCCAGGAAACGCTGTGGGCGCCCGTTTGGTGGTGCAGGCGGGCATCTGCCTTGGTGGTGCTGACGGTACGCGGGACTTGGATCGAAACATCTTCTTTCCTCCCCCCAAGAGGCGGGCGCTGCAGACACCGTGCCTGGGGCAGTGGGAGCCTCCGATCTTCCTGTGGCTGAGCCGTGAGCACATGCTCTGGTGATGTAACAGCCTTTATCAGGAGTAAATCAACACTAGAGGAGAGAGGCCGGAGCCTTAGCGGGACCCGACTCAGCAGCTGATGCTTGGTCTCTGGGGGAGGGCACATGGGAGTGTCAGCTGGGACCCACCCTCTGCGCGGGTGAGACCAGCCGGGAAGGGTAGCCGAGGGCACAGGGGAGCATCAGCTGGGACCCACGCTCCGCACAGGTGGGACCACCCAGGAAAGGTAGCCAAGGGCATAGGGGAGTGTCAGCTGGGACCCACACTCCACACAGGTGGGACCCACGCTCCGCACAGGTGGGACCCATGCTCCGCACAAGTGGGGCCACCCAGGAAAGGTAGCCGAGGGCACAGGGGAGCGTCAGCTGGGACCCACGCGCCACACAGGTGAGACCACCTGGGAAAGGGTAGCTGAGGGCACAAGGGAGCGTCAGCTGGGGCCCACTCTCTGCACGGGTGGGACCCCCTCTCCGCACGGGTGGGGCCACCCGGGAAGGGTAGCCCTGCCTCTGTGTCTCGTCTTAGGAGCTGTACTCGGCTCCCTGCTGCCTGCCTGTCCATCTTCCAGGAGTGGGATTTCCAGGCCTCCACATCTCCAGAGTTGATTCTGAGCAGGTGGGGAGGGAGGAGCTAGGCAGAGTCTCAGGCTCCTCGATGAGACCACTTGAATCCTTTTCCTTTCCCAGACGTGTTCTTGGCAGGCACGTGCTGAGGGTTTGTGAGTGGGGCACCTTTAGAGACTCAAGAAGGACAAGCCGGGGGTTTTCTCTGGGATGTAGAAAGGGGCTCACCTCTGACCATCCCTCGACTGGCAGGTCTGGGAGGTGAACAGGGGGGTCCTGTGTACAGGACAGCGGGGAGCTGTGTGCTGGCATTTCAGGGATGCTGACCTGAGTGACGGGGGAGGAGCCTGATGGAGCAGGAGGCTGGGGGCGAGAGGGTGCTTATGTCAAACCTCCCCAAACTGTTCTGCAAAGATGCAGGAAGTTCACAGAGTGCCTCGAAGCACTCTGGTGTGGAGTTAAGGTGCGGATGGTTTGGATCCAGTCCCTGCCACCCACCTTGAGCAGGACTTGGGAGAAGCATTCAACAGATGACTTGGAGCATCATCTCAACAGCGGTTGAATCTCCTCTCCGCCACGTTCATCATTGGGGTCTGCTCCAATCCACTTCCAATTCTGCACAGGGCCGGCGTTGAAAGTAACAGTTACTGCAGGGGAGAGAGAGAAGTCAGCGCCAAGAAATTCTATCAAGGGAACGATCTTTAAGTGAAAATAGTGTCGGAAACCAGGTCTGGGACACTTCCCTGGTGAGCTTACAGCGCGAGTGGGATTTCATGGCGTGTTGGATGCCGGCTGGTGGTGGAGGCGGGAAGCCCGGGGGAGTCGCTCGGTCAGGTAACACTGTTGGCTGTTTGGAAAAAGTGCAGAACCCCAGGGGCTGGATGTTCTGGGGTTTCTTCCATCTCCCCTTCATCCGGAGCGTCAGGAGAGCAGCGCCCTCACGTCGGGTGGTGGGGAGGCGGTGGTGGGCAGGTGTGTGCTCCTGTCGGAGGTCTGCAGCCAGATGTGGCCGAGGCATCCGGAGCTGCTGTGGTTGCAGAGAGGGCCAAACCCAGAGGGCGGAGGCAGGAGCGGCGAGGAGGGTTCAGAGAGGTGGGGAAGAACCAGGTGGGAGCCGTGTCTGCCGTCAGGGAGCTGGGGTTCAGGAGTCCACTGTGGACTGCAGTGAGTTACAGGCTGTGTCCTCCCCAGGGGGAGGTGATGTGGAGGTGGAGTGCCTGGGTCCATCACCAGGCCCAGGTGATGTGGAGAGGGAGTGCCTGCCTTGGTCCTGGCCCACTCCCCCGCCACTCACACACACACACACACGCACGCACACACTGTGGGCACATGCGTGCACACACACATGCACGCACTGTGGGCACGCGCGTGCACACACACACACACACACGTACTGTGGGTGCACGTGCACACACACACATATACACACACACTGGGCGTGCACACACACACGCACTGTGGGTGTCCGGGTGTGAGTGTGATGACCACCTAGTTGCACCTCAGTTTTCTTGTCTCTGCGAGGAGCACTCACGCCTCTGTTGCGTTGCTGTTGCTCAGCCCTGTCTCCTCCTGACCCCGGCGCTGCAGTGCTCCAGGCTTCTCTGTCCTTCATTACTTCCCGGAGTGTGCTCAGGCTCATGATGTCCGTTGAATCCGTGATACTCTAAGCATCTCATCCTCTGTCGCCCCCTTCTCCTCCTGCCCTCCATCTTTCGCAGCGTCAGGGTCTTTTCCCACGGAGTTGTTCGGATTCGTTAAGGAGAGCAGATTCTGGGACGCGGGCCCATGGTTAGTATCAGTAAGGGGTGGCTGCTACTGAGTCCTTGTGGCTGTCGCCCTTGAGGGCGGGTCAAGTCTTGGTCGGCTCACCTCCCTGCCGGCTGGTTGGCCACTGGTGGCTGCGAGTCTGCATGCTAAGTGGTGCCTGGTCCCTGAGACTCGAGTTAACAGCGTCCGTCTGGAGTCTCAGTGAGGCCGTGGGTTGGGCTCCCACCTGCCAGGGCTTCGGGTCTGGAGTGAGCAGAGGGCAGGGCCTCTAGCTCTTGGGGAGAGGAGCCACCCAGGGCACCTGTAAGCGTGTGAGGCCCTCCTGAGTGGCGCTCTTTGCAGTAGAAGGAGTATTTCTGCCTCTCGAAAGTGGCTTCACTGAGCTTTGATTGGCGAGTGAAAGAACCTGTGCTTAGGGACCTCCAGAGCCTCTGTCTCCTCCACCTCCGTCCCAACGGATGGGGCCCCCAGCTGCAGTCCGCTCCCCTGGGTTCCGTTCCTGGGTGCACAGAGGCTTCATCTCCTTCCAGCCAGAAGTCCAGGGAAGCTTCTTTGTACCGGGGGTGGTGCCTGGGTGGGAGGCCTGCAGAAGGGCTCCAGGGAGCGCGATCTTCAGGAACACAAAGGTTTACTGCAGTTAGGCTTTGGGGACGGGGAGTTTGGGAGTCTGCAAGGCAGCGCGTTAATTGGCAGGTCATTGGGAGGCCTCATCTCGAGCAGCTCGTTTTAATTAGCCTGCTCTGCCCGGTGGATTCCGTGCTGTTGCAGCAGCAGAGCGCGTGGCCCTGCTTTGCCAACCTCGTGGTTGACTTGAGTTTCCTCAGTGGCAAGTTTGCAACGGAGTTGGGGCTCTGGGTTGCCAGCCCCTGGCTGGGAGTGGGCCAGCATCTCCAGGGCACCCCGGCAGTGCTCGGAGCTTCCCTGGGAGACAAGGATGGAGGTCCCAGCCGTCCTTCTAGGCCTGTAACCAGAGACCTGCTGCCTCCGGGGTCCCCCCCTGCCGCCAGCCTCTCGGGACACCAACAGGGCTCCCCTGCAGCTCTGACGGGGAGGAAAAGAGCCTTACATCCACACGCCTGTGGGTGGGAGGCCCTCCTGAGAGTCTTGAGGCCGTTTGGAAATATTTTTTTACACTTGTCAAACAAACTTTCCTCCAGCCCATAAAAGCGTAGAGAGAGGTGCGGGGAGGTGCTTTTCCGGGGTGGCGGTGAGCAGTTGGTTCTCCGTGTCCCAGAACCCGGGGCAGCCCTGGAGGGGATGGAGGGGCCCCGGTGCCCCCAGGCAGAGCTGCCGTGGCTCGGTGGGTCTTCTCTTCTAGCTGGATCATCTTCCCAGGAATCTGGGTTATGGAGGGAAGCGTGACTTCTTAAAGGGGCCAGAGGCCTGCCTGCTCTGTAATGCCCTTCCTGTAGCTGTACCACTGGCCCTTGGAGAGCCTGGGGTCCTGCCCTGTGGGCCGTGTGGCCAGCAGGGTGGGTCTGCCCAGCTGAGACCCCGAGGAGGGGGCTCTCCATTCACTCGTGCCCATCCCGTTGGCCTCCGGATCCAGTCTGTGAGTGGAGCCCAGCCCCAGTGTAGTGCCCGATGTCTGCCTGTGGGCCCAGGGGGATGCTCACCCGACCTGCAGACGCCCTGCGCCTCCCAGGAGGGCGCATGCGTGTCCCAGTGTGCAGGCCCCGCCCAGCCCCCTGGTGAACTGCAGGGAGAGCCAGCTGGGTGTTCCCTGCTGGGTCTGCCCTTGTGTATTTCCATCAGGTTGCTTTGGGCGTGGTGGGAGGATGTCACCCGGAAGCACAGTCTTGACCCCTGCCTTTGACCTTGGCCACCTGCTCTGAGGTTCACACCTGAGCGGAGGCCGGAGATGCTCTAGAGAACAGGCCTGGGGTCGCGGCCCGTTTCTGGTTTCTGAGTATTTGAGGCTTAAAAAGCTCCACGGTAGGGAGGCTGGATCAGAGGCTGGCCAGTGGCTGCTGCAGGTAGGAGATTGGTTGGAGCTCTGGGGCACCTACTCTGCCGTGTACAGCCAGGCGAGGCCCCTCAGGTTGGAAAGCAAGCCCCCCAGCTGCTGGCTGACCTTGAGTTTGTCTGCAGGCTGCATGGGGTCTGCTCCCTGGAGGAGCCTCAGGGGAGAACCATGCTGGGTGGTTCTCGGGGAGGAAAGGGGGCCTGCTGAGATGGAGAGGGGGTGTGTGCATGGTCACCTGCCGCTGACCAGCAGAGGCGGCCTGGGCTCCTTGGAGCTGCACCCTGGGGAGCTTGGGGGTCACAGCTCCCTCTGCCCACACTGCCCACCGGCCCTGCTTCAGGAACAGGCCTGGAACCCCTCAAGTCCCTATCCCCGTCTTCTAGGGCTTGGCCACTGCCCCAGTGGCCACAGACAGGAGGACCCGCCCGACGGCTCAAGCCAGGCTTGTCCCAGCTGCCCTAACCTAGGCCATCTGAGGTATAGCAATGCTTGAGGGCAGCTCCTGGCCCCTTGTCCTCTTGTGGGTGAGCCACGTGGGAATCGGGGGGTGCATAGCCCCACAGGGGTGTCAGTAGAGAGGCCACGAGTGCTCTTGCTCTCACCCTTTCAACACTCAGACTGGCTGGGATGTGGGCACCTGTGAGTGATCCTCAGCCGGGCAGGGAGGGCGTCTGGGGGCTCCATCCTCTGAGTGTCCTCTGCCTCCATGGGTGCACGTTGGAGTAGACTCGTGAAAAAGTCAGTCGTGTCCAGCTCTTTGCAACCCCGTGGGCTGTACAGTCCATGGAGTTCTCCAGGCCAGAATACTGGAGTGGGTAGCCTTTCCCTTCAGGGGATCTTCCCAACCCAGGGATCGAGCCCAGGTCTCCTGCATTGGGGGTGTATTCTTTACCAGCTGAGCCACAAGGGAAGCCTGGAGTAAACTCGTACGAATACTTAATCCAAACCAACGTATGTTAATCTTCCTAGATGCCTGAGCAAGTGCAGGAAGCTACATTTAACCTTTTTCTCTAACAAGCCACGAGGTCAGGAGTGTAAGATCATTTTGGTTGTGTACTGAGCCTAGTGAGAGGGGATCTGGTGTGAGCGTGCACTTACCCTAGGGACTGCGTGTGGACGTGTGTTTTGAACTCAAGCATGGGCAGTCTTCTGCTTTCTCATGGGCCAAGTGGAAGTCAGGTGTGAACTGAAGACTGGTGTTTTGGAGCCGGGCTGGATCATTTTCCGAGGACCCCAGTCTTTAGCAGGTACTGTCGTGGCCCCTTGGCTTTCTGGAGATCGGAGGTGGAAACTCGAAAGGTGGTCCTGGGTTTCCCAGCCGGCAGGGCCTTGGGGTCTACAGTTCCGTCTGGGAAGGCTGCTGGAGCCCGTGGGTCTGTAGCCTTGCCAACAGCTCTGCTCCCCGCTGGCGTTCAGAGCGGAGCCTGGAGGCTGGGTCCTGCTCCGGGCGGGGGAAGGGAAGGTGGGCACCTGGGCTGCCCAACCCCTCTCAGGCACTTGCTCCTTCCCCGTGATTCACAAACGTCTTTCCTCTTTGAAGCTGTGCCTCGTGCTGTGCTGATGTTTCTTTAGGGCTGGAAAAGCCTTGCTGGGTTCCTGCCCTCGTGAAGACCAGCGTTGTAGAGCCTGCAAAGAGCGCAGCGAGACGGCAGTGGGGGCAGAGGCTCGGGGTTTTCCTGATTTGGTGAAAGGAACGGAGTCTGAACTCGTCCCAGGGATGCTGGCTTTCAAGAATTAATGAAACATGGAAACCAGAGATGATGATGATGGCAGTCAAGTTAATGAAGTTTATTGGCTTTTTCTGTGCCAAGAGCTCTTTGGGAGCGTAACCCGGAGGAACCCAGTTAATCCTCCCACCAGCCCATAACTAGAGCTGGCCTCCTGGTCTTGTCGTGGGTCACAGCGTGGATGGTGGGGCCAGAGCCAACCCAGACCACCTGACCCAGAGCAGCTCCCGCCTGTGTGTCTGGCCCCGTGTGTGAAGGTGACCGATCAGCCTGGTCACGGAGGCGTTTTCGATTTGCCCTGAACTGTGAGTGACACGTGGGTGCTTCCTGCAGGTCCGCCTCATGTGACGGAGGTTTTGGTCCCGGACGGGTTCGCTCCCCTGGCAGTACCAGGGTGGGTTTGGCCTGAGAGCTGGAGCTGTGGGAGCTGACGTCCCTGGGCCTGGGGCCTGGCGGTCAGCCCCCCGAGCCTCAGGCCCCGTCTGGAAGCGGCAGGAGTACCAGGCACCCCGCCAGGGCCGCTGTGTGGAGGGATGAGACCCTCTGCCTGGGAAAGGGTGTTGCTCTGTACTCGGGGCACGTGGTGAACCTGCACGGAGGTTCCCGGAGGTTGTTCAGCTCCTCGTGGGGCCTGTGTGTCTGCGTGTGTGTTTGGTGAGTCCGTGTGTGTATGTGTGTCTCTGTGTCGTGTGTCTGTCTGTGTGTGTGTGTGCTTGCATGGTTGTGTGTCTGTGTCTCTGTGTGGTGTGTGTGTGTGCTGTGTGCTTGTATGTCTTTGAGTCTCTGTGTTGTGTGTCTGTGTGTCTCTGCATCCTTGCTTGGATGTCTCTGTGTGCATGTCTCTCGTGTGTGTGTGCATGCGTGCTTGTGTGTTTCTTGGCTTATCTCTGTGTTGTGTGTCTGTCTCGTGTGTGTGTGCATGCATCCTTGTATGTCTCCCTTTGTGTGTCTGTGCTGTGTGTCTCTTTGTGTGTGTGTGTCTGTGTCTCTGTGTGAGCGCACATATGCTTGTATGTTTCTGTGTGTTTTTGTTGTGTGTCTATCTCTCTGTGTGTGTCTCTGAGTGTGTGTCTCTGTGCTGTGTGTCTCTGTGTGTTGTCTGAGTGTGCCTGTGCAGCCGTGCCCCACACTCTCCTCCTCTGAGTGTGTGTGTCTCTCTGTGTGTCTCTGTGTGTGTGTGTTTCTCTTTGCTGTGTGTCTCTGTCTCTGTGTGTGTCTGTGTTGTGTGTCTCTGTGTTGTGTGTCTCTGTGTTGTGTGTCTCTGTGTGTCTCTCTGTGTGTGTCTCTTTGCTGTGTGTCTCTGTCTCTGTGTGTATCTCTGTGTTGTGTGTCTCTCTATGTGTGTCTGTGTGCTGTGTGAGTATGCAGCCATGCCCCACAGTCTCCTCCTCTGATTGTGTGTCTCTCTCTGTGTGCATATCTCTGTGTGTGTTTCTCTCTGCTGTGTGTGTCTCTGTGTTGTGTGTCTCCGTATGTGTGTGTCTCTGTGTGTGGTGTGTGAGTGTGCCTGCGCAACCGCGTTCTTCTCCTCGGGGTGAGGAGTCCCGAGCGTTCAGCCCTTTTGGACGCAGGCTCCTCATTTCCCTCCTTCCGTTATTTATTCTTTATTTAACTCTGTTGTCCTGTTGCGTATTTCCCTCGTACGACATTAGCCACCTGCTTTTCCCCGTGTTTTGAGCCACTTCCCTCCCCCGAAAGTCCTCCCCAGGCCTGCTCCTCGTCCCCCGTGGACACGTGTCTGCCGTGGTGCGCGTCTGACTGGCTCTGCCCCCCGGGGCCTCTGTGTGTCCCTGCCTCCCGGCACCTTTGATGTGCATGACAGCCTCTAAGAATAGAGTGTGACCGGGAAAACCGCATGTGTTGAAACTTGGGAGGTCAGGTTTCCTCCCAAGCCCTGGAAAATATTCAGAGCCCTTCCAGAATGTTCTCCCGGCTCCATCCTTGTCCTTTCGCTCTGCTTGAGCCCAGCGACCCTCCAGTCCTGGCCTCAGGAGCATGAGGGCCCCTGAGAGTGCGGCCCACCCTCCCTCGCCCTGCCTCCCAGGAAGCCTTGTCTGCGTTTCCCAGAGGATCAGTGTTACCCGGGGATGGGGCCACATTCCTGATGAAGGAGGCAGCCTTGGAAGGCTTGATTAGAAAGATGCAGCAGTGTTCACCCGCTCTAGTCGATAATACACCGTTACAGTCTCAGCCACAAGGTGCTGTCCAGTGTGATTCCACGAGGAGCCCCCTGTACTATGGGGTGGAGTTCAGCATGTGCGGAACTGAGCTTGGGGACACGTCACTGTAGCTTCAGACGGGTCTGCTTATAATTAAGGGGGAAAGTTCATTGTGCATTTCATTGAAGACTGTGTTTAAAATATGTGCCAGCTCAGAATGCACGAAAATAGGATGATGGGGGTGATTTGCGTGTCCTGGGATGGGAAATCATCCAGGCAGCTCAGCGTCGATGTCGTCTTGGGTCTTGGCGACCTTCTCTCTGGCAGGTGGTGAGGCCTTGCGCACAGCACGCCTCGCTCTGGGCAGGGGCAATTGATGCTGGTGTTGGTGGAACGTTCTTTCACTGTAAGAAGTGTTCTCAAAGGTTTTAATCCGTTTTTCGTTATGAGAGTGGTATATGCCTGCTGTCAGAGAAACTACAGAAGATGTTAAAAGTTGAAGGAGCTCCAGGATCCGAGTTCCCAGAGTAAGTTACTACTGTTACTGCTTGGAGGGGCTTCCTGAGGTAATCTATGCCTGTGACATCTGGTATGTTTTCTTAGTTTTAAAAAAACAACAGCTTTATTGAAATGTAATTCACCTGCCATGGGATTCATCACTTTGAATTGTACGCTGCAGCGGGGTTTTGTGTATTCCCAGAGTCGTCCAGCCATCCACTACTATTTAGTTACAGAACATCTTTGTCACTCCAGAAGACCCCTGTCCGCATTAGCAGATACTCGCTAATTTGTCTGTGGATTCTGCTTAATCTGGACATTTCGTGGAATAAGAATCATAGAAGTTGTGGTCTTCTGTGGCAGGCTTCTTTCACTTAGCTGATGCATTCAGGTTTCATCCCTGTTGTAGCGTATATCAGAATGACCTCCCTTTTCACTGACATATACACACTGCTGTATATAAAATAGAGAAGGAATAGGGACCTACTGTATAGCACAGGGAACTCTACTCAGTCCTCTGAAACACCCTATATGGGAAGAGAATCTCAAAAAGAGTGGATGAATGACAGGTATAACTGTTTGACTTTGCTGCTCAGCAGAAACTAACAGCATTGCAGCTCAATTATATTCCAATAAAATAAAAAGAATCTCCTCCCTTTTACGACTGCATTCCATTGCATATGTGTGTGTTGTGTTTTGCTTGTGGACTCACCCATGGGTGGACACTTGGTGTTGCTTCCACATTTTGGGCATTGTGAGTAAGTTCCTGCTGCTCCTATGAAGAGCTGTATCTGTGATGCGAAGAGCTGACTCATTGGAGAAGACCCTGGTGCTGGGAAAGATTGAAGGTGGGAGGAGAAGGGGACAACAGAGGGTGAGGTGGCTGGATGGCATCACCGACTCAATGGACATGGGTTTGGGTAGACTCCGGGAGTTGGGGATGGACAGGGAGGCCTGGCGTGCTTCGGTCCATGGGGTTGCAAAGAGTCGGACACGACTGAGCGACTGAACTGAACTGAGCTATGTCTGGGGGCCAGCTTCTGCACATCCTTGCCAATTCTTGCTGTTGCCTGTCCTCTTGACGATGGGTATGAAGCCACAGCTCATGGTGGTTTTGGTTTGCATTTCCCTAATGATTGGTGGTACTGGACGGCTTTTCACGTGCTTACTGGCCATTTGCAGATCTTAGGAGGAATGCCCCCATTCAGGTCTTTTGTCCACATTTTAGTTGGGTTATTTGTCTTTTTATTGTTGAGTTTTAAGAGTTCTCTGTGTGTTCTGAATGCTGGGCCCTTATCAGATACATGATTTGCAAATGTTTTCTCGCATTTTCATGATGGTGTTTTTTGATGTATGAAAGTTTTTAATGAAGTTCGGTTTGTCTGTTTTTCTCCTTTGGTCAGGTGTGCTTTGGTGTTACATTTAAGAAATAACTGCCTAAGGGCCTGGATATTAATCCTGTGTTTCCCTCCAGGAGTTGTATGGGTCTGCCTCCTACCATTAGGTCTTTGATCTGTTCCGAGTTAATTTTTATGTAAGATGTAAGATAGCGTAGGTTCTCCTCTTTTGGAAAGATAAATGGAGCCCCTGAGTCCTGATCTGCAGTCTGCCTTTCTGCCGTCGTGGTACGCCTGGACATCAGCGTGTTAGAGCGCTCTCTGTCCTGCAGGTCCTGCGTGGTCCTGTCGTTGGCTTGGTGCCCTCACTCATTTCACTGGACCCCTGTTAGCTGCTGCGTGGTCTGTTCTCTGTTGCCCCCAGTTACAAGCAGTGCTCCAGGGACCGCCCTGGAACGAGTGTTGAGAAGCAGGTTAAGCCCAAGGGGTGATGTGCTTCTGCCTTCATCTCTCCCCCCGCGGTGTGGGCAGAGGAATGACCCCTAGAGATCCATGCCTCGATCCCCACAACCCGTGGTTGTGTTACCTGAAAGGGCAGAAGGGACCTGTAGGTGGGATTAACGGTTTTGAGATGGGGGATTATTCCGGATTGCCTGGTAGGCCCAGCATAAGCACAGGGGTACCTCAAGCTGAAAGAGGGAGACAGAGGCGGGTCAGAGAGGGCGGTGCGAGCGGGAAAAGGTCAGCTTACGTCAATGCTGGGGTGCTGGCTATGCTGCTGGAAGCAGGACCGTGGATGTGCGTGGATTCTGAAAGCTTTTGGAAAAGGCAAGGAAAGAGTTCTTCCCTGGGGCCTTGATTTCAGCCCTGGGAGACCGAGGTCAGGCTCTGACCTCCAGAATGGGAAGGTGGTCACTTCATGTTGTGATTTTGTTTTGTGCCTTTTTTTTTCCTGCCTGCACTGGGTCTTCATCGTGCCCACGGGCTCTCTAGTTGAGGCGAATGGGCTTTGTTCCCCATGTCACGTGGGCTCCCAGTTTCCAGACTAGGCATCAAGCCATGCCCCCCTGCAGCGGAAGGCAGATTCCTAACCGCTGGACCACCCGGGACATGCCTAGTGATGTTGTTTTCAGTCACCGAGTTTGTGGCCGTATGTTGCGGTAGCATTCTTCTGACCCCGCCTTTCCGCGGGCTGTAAGTAAGCGACAGGTGTTTTGGTCTCTGCTGGACCACCTGCTGCTCTGGGACGCTCAGGTCACTGCTGAGTGCGTCCCCACCCCACTCAGAGTTCCTGTGTCTTGTCGGAAAAGTCACAGAAGTTATGGATCAGACTCACAGCACACAGGATTTGAGTGCTGCCTTAAAAAATGCGCTGTTCCTGTGGCCTCCAGGCCCCGTGGAGAGGCCGTGGGAGGGGAGAGGCTACCAAGGTGAGCTGTCCCCAGACTGGATGCTGCTGGGCCGCCCTCGTCATCGTATAACCTTGGCTCCACTTTCCAGTTTGTTTTCTTGGGGTGGACACAGTTTCCATGTCCTTTTGGCCCATAGAGGCCTCTGTAAGCTGGGTGGGGTCCTAGCCACCATTTCGGGTGTTATTTCTTTGTGTCTTGAATTCTGAACTCTCAACAGTGACTTTGAGAACCCCTGGGGGTTGGGGTGTGCCAGGAGCTGTTGAGGGGCAGTGGGGGGGCTTACAGATCTCCTGCGCTGATTTGGGGCAGTGGAGGGTGGCTGACATGTTGGGGTTGCTTTGAACTCTCCCTAGTGGATCCAGGTGTGCAGTGAGGTGCCCCTTATCTCGGGCTTCCCCTCCACTGACCTGGAGGCTCCCTGCTGCGCCGACTTTGACCCTCATCACAGCCCCGGGCAGTTTCTGAGGCCCTTGCCGTCTGCCTGTCTGGTCAGGATACAAAAAGACAACACTGCTAATTCAGTAATTGGGGAGAGTATCTGTGAACTTAAATAAAGGCCCATTAAATACCTTTTTTGGATTAGAGCTGTAATTGACTTAGTGATTAAGGCGGAAACAAAGGCCTTTGACTTAAAAACTGTTGACAGGTTTGAACCTAAGCTGCTTCTCCTTGCAGAGGAAGGGGCTGCCTGCCAGTCCAGGCTGAAAGGCACCTTCTCTTATATCCTCTGAGCTTGACTTTTCTCCTGTTTCATGAAACGTAAGGCTGTACATGTTCACTCACCCGTGGGGCTCTCCCGTGAACCAGCTTGAGGTTTTTTCCCTGAACAAACTAGCTGGTTCTGGGACATTGTCAAGATGAGCAGACACTCCTAACACATGGAGACCGCGTCTGTGCGCTTAAGAGATCAGGGTGTTTATAGTCTTTAAGTCTCTGCAAGTCAAAGACTTTGCAAGCTTATCTTAAAAGAAATAGGCGTTTAAGGTTCACCATGATGGACAGCAATTCCTTTATACATGGGTTACACGAGGCGTAATTGAAACGTTTCCTGTATTTTCTTGCACTGTAATAAGCTGGCAGTGTAGTCAAATCGTACCAGATTATGGCTGTAATCAAGTGATTATACCATGCAAGTGCGTGTTTTGCCGCTGTGGGGTTGAGGAATAAGGAGATGGCGGGTCCTCCAGGACGTGGCCTCCTCCCTGTGTTTTGGAGCTTCTGCTCTTGAACACGTGGATCCCCGGGCCTCTCCACCCTGTGAGCCCCCAAGCCCCCAATTCCCTCCTCAACCCCCAGCCAGCGTGAACCTCTCTCCCCAAGCCCGGAGCTTTGCAGAGAGAGGCCTGCTAGTATCCAGACCAGGGGCTTTCTTTCTGTCTTTTTCTAGAGCCCTTCCTGCCCTGTAGCTTCTGTTGTAGAGTCCCTGGCTGCCCCGGGCTCCAGTCCTGGCTCTGCCCCTTCTGGACGGGCGACATGCGTGGGCAAGTCAGCCGCTCCGCTTCCCCGCCTGCAGTGTGTGTGGGTCGTGGGGGAGCTGTGGTGCACGTGTTCACCTCCTCGGCTGCCTTGCAGGTCACAGGAGTTGTCTGTGGCCCCTGCCTGGAGTGGGACTGGGGACACTGTAGGGTCTCCTCCCAGCCCTTGACTGCACCCCCGGACCATGCCCAGCCTGGACCACACCTCTGAGCTCTAGACCTGCTTCATGTTCCCTACCCCTCCGGATGGCTAGTCTGTCTGTCTGTCCTGGGGTTGCCTCATCCCTCCAATGCTCTGGTCTCTGTCTCACGCCTTCCTCCTGGGGGCTGTGTTTCGGTCCACGCCTGCGTTCACTCTTACCCAAGTGGACAGCTGTGTCCCCCAGAAGTTTCCCGCACCCCCTCATCGGCCCAATTTCCTTCCCCGTGGGCTCAGACTGAGATGCTGTGGCCCCTTCACTGGAGAAAATGAACACGTTAATTGGATCCAGTGTCTTTGACAAACACTGTTCTATTTTTACAGTCAGACAGGAAGTTGTTGGTGTTTTAGAACTCTGTAGATTACAACCCTGGGGGACTTGGCTTGTTATAATGAATTATCATCCTGTTTTCCGTAGGGTGATTTTTTTTTTTTTTAATTTCTGGGTAAATTCTAGGAAGTCGCTGCATTTTCTTTATTCTAGTTAGCTTTGCTAGGGCTTGGGAAGGGGCCCTGCAAGAGGAGGGACGGAACCAGCATTTACTGTCTCATGGGTGGTGGGGTGCCGGCTCCTTGAAGGTGCTGTTTGATTTAATCCTTGTCAAAATCCCCGTGAAGGGGGTGGTATCACCTGTCCGTTACAGATAAAGAAACAGGCTGGGCAGGTTGGGGCACTTGCTCCAGGTCACATGGCTGTAGTGAGAAGGTCACGCATGCGGGACTCTTGTTCCCAAGGTGGGGCGCTGTGTGCTCCCAGGACCGCCCCCTCGATTTTGCAGAATGTGCTGCTGTTGGTCACGCGTCCCCACTGAGGGGCGTGAGCTCTGAGGTCAGGAGGCTCTCCTTGGCAGTGCATCCTGCACAGCTTTTCAGTCTGCACAACCTTCTAAAGCCTCTTTATGATCACGACCCCGACCTCTACCCGTTGAATCTTAAAGTGGTCAAGCTAGTAATGACCAAGACATGACCTCATAGGATGCTTTCCTTGGACCGAGGAGCCAGGGGTAAATGGCAGCCCTGAGCCTTGCTTTCGAGCAGCAGACCCTCCAGGGTGAGGAGGGGATTGCTGTTACTTTGAGCGTGGTCTTCAAGATCAGTCTTGTCTGAATACAGTGGGCCAAGGAGGCCTCCTGGGGTGGCGCGGCGGGAGAGGATTTCAGTCTACTTGCTCAGGCCAAATACCGGATACCCGCTTTCTGCTCCTTCTGCGGAAGTATCCGCGCTTTCCTCTCCTAAACGTTGGGTTTTGACACATCGTCCATCTGTTGAACACGGTGGGGCCTGCCGGCTGTGAGCCAGGTGTCAGCCTCCATCCTTGCGTCCTCATCGCCTGGATCCTGGCACCAGCCCCCTCCTGTGGGGCTCTGTGCCCCGCTGACAGTGCTGTAAACCAAGGTGAAGGAGCCGTGCTTAGCTTTGCAGTGTCTGTTTGAAGGGCATTAAAGGAATGCTCTTAAAAGGTTCATCATTTAGTGCCCGATCTCTTAAAGCTCAACATTCAGAAAACTAAGATCATGGCATCCAGTCCCATCACTTCGTGGCAAATAGATGAGGAAACAGTGGCTGACTTTCTTTTTCTGGGCTCCAAAATCACTGCAGATGGTGATTGCAGCTATGAAATTAAAAGATGCTTACTCCTTGGAAGGAAAGTTACAACCAACCTAGACAGCATATTAAAAAGCAGAGACATTACTTTGTCAACAAAGGTCCGTCTAGTCGAGGCTATGGTTTTTCCAGTAGTCACGTATGGATGTGAGAGTTGGTCTATAAAGAAAGCTGAGCACCGAAGAATTGATGCTTTTGAACTGTGGTGTTGGAGAAGACTCTTGAGAGTCCCTTGGACTGCAAGGAGATCCAACCAGTCCATCCTAAAGGAGATCAGTCCTGGGTGTTCATTGGAAGGACTGATGTTAAAGCTGAAAGTCCGATACTTTGGCCACCTGATGCAGAGAGCTGACTCATTTGAAAATACCCTGATGCTGGGAAAGATTGAGGGCAGGAGGAGAAGGGGACGACAGAGGATGAGATGGTTGGATGGCATCACCGACTTGATGGACATGGGTTTCGTGGACTCTGGGAGTTGGTGATGGACAGGGAGGCCTGGTGTGCTGTGGTTCATGGGGTCGCAAAGAGTCAGACACCACTGAGCGACTGAACTGAACTCACTGTAGCCTGCGTTGTCCCGCACCTCGAGCTTACCTACCTACCGGTGTGACATGTGGGAGGGGGCTCAGAGGAACCTGCTAGGCTCTTGTATTCTAGTGATGTCTTTTGTGATGAAAGGATTCCTGAGAGGCCGCTGTGAAATGTGTATATACCCAGAGCTGCTCATGTCACAGATATCCAAAAATCTTCAAAGGATGTTTTGCTGCTGAACTATTTTTTTTACCATGTTTCATTATGATAGCACTTTTATCAGGATTAGGTATGATGGTGCATGTAGGTGGTTATTTAGGACAGCGCCTGGCAAGCAGTATGACGCCGGGAACCTCAGGTGTCTTCCTCTTCACGATAACCTACTTTAAACATAAATGTATTATGTAGTGCCTCGCCCTCCAGTGGGGCCGCTGTGAGCCATGAGTGACTGTTTAAATGTCAGTTAAATGAGAAGTCCAGTTCCTTGTGTGGCTGGTCGCTCCCACGCTGGACCCTGCAGGTGAGGGGTGTTTCCGCTGCTCTGGTCCACTGTCTGTGGTGAAGGTTAAATGCCGACCCCCTGTGCCTCCCTGTATAGAAATCCATTTCCTAGGCCCTTTTCTGATGTGTATTTTACTGGGAAAACCCTTTTGTACGGTAGGGAAATTATGAGTCTTTGTCGTAATGACAGCTCTCCCAGAAAACAGAAGGACGGATTGGCTTATGGAAAGAGGCCAACAGGGCCCAAGAGTGGAGTGAACGCTCGGGTAGGGAATGGTGACCACCCCTCTCCTCCCTGTCCTGGAGGTCCAGAGACCACGGTCAGCTCTCTGCTCTGGCGCTGGCCTGGGCTCAACTACAGTTTGAATTTGAACATCACTGCATTTTGCTGAACAGCTGCAGTGGACAGACGTGTTAACCTCCTCGCATCGCTGAGGGCTCCTCTGCGTCCCTGCGGGACTGGGTTCTGCCTCGTCCCCTTGGGCTCAGCCGGCCCGTCTTCACCGTGGCCGGACCCTGAGTGTGTGCAATGCGACAGCTTCTGACAGCGGCATGACTCCAGGACGTTCAGGACATCTCAGCGTTGCGGTTGGCTTAGCAACAGTGACGTCTGCCCCGATGGCCGCTGTCCTGGAGCTCCGTGGGGACTGTGGCCTGAGGCCTCCCCTGCAGTGTCTGTGGATGAGTGGTTAGAGCCCAGGACCTGAGTCCCCGGTCCTCGCGCGTTGGGCTGGTTCTCCGGGGGATGGGGCTCCCCCTGATCTGGACTCCCTGTGTCCCCCCTCTTCCTCTGCCCCTCACCCCCACCCCCAGCACCTCTGCACCTGCTCTTGCCTCCCCTTGTCTGCACCGGGGGCGGGGCCTGCCCAGGGCTCACGTCTCCAGGGAAACAGCCACTTCCTTCCCCATCTTCTCAGTCCCGGTCCCCTCGGAGCCTCTGAAATGCCTGCAGCTGCCTCTCCACAGCCTTCCAGGGTCCCCCGGCTGTCGTGTTTGTGTGTGTGTGTGTGTGTGTGTGTGACTTCGCTGCCTTCAGTCAAGCTGATGAGAACCTGCTGTGTGCTAATAAGCATGTGCTGGAGACCGACCAAGGCTTCAGAAACGAGCAAGACCAAGCACGGCCTTCGGGGGCTCCCAGGGGCAGCGGGCAGCCAGTGTCGTCCCGAGGGCCCTTTGGAACATGAGCAGATGCACGTGACTAAATGAGAAGCAGCATCGTGGCCTCTGTTCGATTTTTCCACCTCCTCCCTGTCTTTAAACGTATCTTGAGCTTCCCTGCTGGCTCAGACGGTAAAGTCTGCCTGCAGTGTGGGAGACCCGGGTTCCTTCCCTGGGTCGGGAAGATCCCCTGGAAAAGGAAATGGCAACCCACTCCAGTATTCTCGCCTGGAAAAATCCATGGATAGAGAAGCCTGGCAGGCTACAGTCCGTGGGGTTGCAAAGAGTCGGATGTGACTGAGTGACTTCATTTTCTTTTCTTTCATTTGAGCACATTTACTTAAACACTGTTTTCTTTTAAAGAAGCAGCTCATCTTCATTGAATCTTCCCAAAACGTTCTATGTCATTTTCAAAGCAAAAAGAAATCCCTCTTACTGAATTTCCCATTTAATCAATTTGTATAATGTTTAATCAAATGATGTAATTATGGTTACTCTTATTAAAACTTCCATTTAATCGATTTGTGTAATATTTAATTAAGTGATGTAATTAGTTATAAGTACAGCGGATGTAAGGAGGTTTGGAAACACTGCAGGTGCTTGAAGACCAAGTTCTCCGCCTGCAGTGGGGGCTCTGGGTGTGGAGAGCCCGTCACAGCTGGTGTGATCAGTGCTTCCTCAGTTGTGCTGGGTGCCACATTGGTTGATTATGTTTATCTTTCAATATGTATTAAAAAGAAACCTAGACTTTAGTTCATGAGTAGTGTTGCTGTTCAGTTGCACAGTTGTGCCCAACTCTTTGTGACCCCGTGGACTGCAGCACGCCAGGCCTCCCTGTCCTTCACTGTTTACCAGAGCTTGCTCAAACTCATGTCCATTGAGTCAGTGATAGCATCCAACCATCTCATCCTCTGTTGTCCCCTTCTCCTCCCGCCCTCAAGATTTCCCAGCATCAGGGTCTTTTCCAGTGAGTCAGTTCTTCACATCAGGTGACCAAAGTATTGGAGCTTCAGCTTCAGCATCAGTCCTTCCAATGAATATTCAGGACTGATCTCCTTTAGGATGGACTGGTTGGATCTCCTTGCAGTCCAAGGGTCTTGAGTCTTCTGCGGCATAAGTAATATTGCTGGGGCTACACGTACTCTAGGAAAGGTTTAAAGATGATTGAAGGGGAATAAGTGACGGCGTCACGTGGAGCCTGAAGCGGGCAGTGAACCGTGCAGGTGGGACGTGATGCTTGAAGCTTGGGAAGCGGTCAGGGAGCCACACAATTGAGGCTGAAGCTTTGAGGATCCGATTGGACGATAAGCTCTTGAGGAAAGTATCAGTGGGCGGCCGCCTCGTCCTTGACCCCTGTCTCCCCCGACTCTTGGTCACTCATCTGGCTTCATGAGCAGCACAGGCCACGCCCTGGTGGGCCGGGTGCTTGGCCCTGGTGACCCGCAGCCCTGCCCATCCCCGCACACCCTCCCGCATTCCTGCAACCTGGGAGAAGGGGCTGCCTTGGGGAAAAGTATTAACGCACAAATTTGCATGGTTAATATTCTAGATGTTTGCTTTATTGGAAAGAGTCGTCTTTTCTTTTATCTTGACTTTCCTCTGTTCCTTGTGTCCTTTTCTTTTTTCTGTAAAGTCACTATGTTTTCCTGAGATGGGAGAGGGAGGCTTGTCTCTTTTGAACCATCTCCTGTTGACTTCAGGGGAAGTAGTCCCTTCTTTTCAAAAGAGAAGAAGATGTGGGAGAGAGAGGTTTTTCTTCTGAGAAAGCTGTACCCTCCCACGGGGGCCTTCCCTGTGTCCTCAGGACCCCGACCTCCCTGGTCATCACTGCTTGGCCTGCGGTGACCCCCAGGAAGGCAGAGAGACCCGTAGTGTGAGGTGCACCTCTTCCTGGAGGCCCATGTGTCTGGGCGTCCCAGCGGGGTTTCCGGGACAGCCGTCTGTTCTGGGCTTCGGCTGGGGTTTTCCCTGATGGGTGATGCTTCCAGCCACCCCTGGTGCAGGGGCGACGGTCCAGTGGGCACGGCGCTTGGGACCAAGTCGGGAGGCAGAAGAGGAGGCCCTGGGGAGGGTGCATGCGGACGGCTGGGAAGGGGTCTAGGAAGGGCTCAGCTCGCGCTGCCCGAGGGGCTGAGTGTGGTTGAGTACCTACATGCAAAACAGCGGGGCGAGGACCACGTGAAGCCCAACTGGTGGGAAAACGGGCCAAGGCTGGCAAAGCAGGGAAAGGTCAAGGGAGGCCAGCACAGGCTGACTCCTGCCATCGGCTGCTCGTGGCTGACCCCTGGGCATTCCGTAGGATCGCAGTGGTATGTGATTAGCCTGGGAAAAGTGACCAGCCCGGTGCCTCAGACCTCCCCGAGGTGAGGGGTGCCTACGTGCGGGGGCACGGGGAACGGAAGGGTCGCTTAGTCACGTAAAGGAGCGTCAGGTTTCAAAGCACGGCCACCAACAGCGCGTCTTTGTGTGGGGCACTGTGGGACGATCGCAAGGCTATACGGCTCTCAGCGCCTCATCAGCGGGCACGCATCCTGGGCATCAAAGATGAAACAAACAGGGACTTCCTGGTGCCCCCGTGGTTACGACTTCTCCTCCTTCCATTGCAAGGGGTGCGGGATCCCTCCCTGGTTAGAGAGCTGAGATCCCACCGGCCTCGTGGCCAAAACACCGAAACGTAGAACAGAAACAATATTGTGCCAGATTCAGTAAAGACTTTAAAAAGGGTTCGTTAAAAAAAAAAAAAAATCTTACAGATTAAATAGAACAGGATAGGGTGGGAGGTGGGACAGAGGTTCCAGAGGGAGGGGACACATGTATACCTGCGGCTGATCCCTGTTGATGCCTGGCAGAAACCCATACAATATTCATAAAGCAGTTATTCTCCAATTAAAAATAAATAATTTTAAAAAATAGAAAAGGAGCTGAGAGTCTGCTAAGAGCGGAAACGCCTCTTCCTTCCCTGCTGAAAGGGGTCTTGCTCAGGAGTGGTGAGGAGGGTCTTGGGGGGGGCGGCTCCTGGCCCCATGCACGTGGTCACCAATGAGTGTGGAGCTGTGCGTGCTTGGGCGGGATGCGGAGAAGCAGGTGAGCCATGCTGTTAAGGGCCTATCTGGACAAGAGGGTGCCTTTGGCTTTTGGGGCTGGGCATTTCCGTAGTTTAGAAACAGGCTGGAGGTACGGGGGGAGTGACCCCCAGGGGTGGATGAGGTGATGTGGATGGGGAGACCACAGAGGCTGCTCCGGCTCAGAGTAGCTGCCTGTCCCCTCTGATTGGATTTCACTGGTTTTTCCTCCTCTCTCGGTTGACGTTTTTGCCACTTCGATTGTGGTTCATTCTTCCTTATTCTTGGTGTAACGGGACAGACAGGGCTTGTGATGGAAAGCAAAAGTTCCCACCTGCTCCTTGCTCTCCTACTTCCGCTCCCTGAAACCTCGTAACTGGTTTTGCTCCTCGCGCTCTGGATGGTCACCTTCCATGTCCGCATTTGGGATCCTTACGGAGCATGTTCCTTCCTTAGGGGCCAGCGGGTTAAGTGACTTGGGCCTTGGCAGCCGTCACTGGCTTGTTCTTCCAGGACTGTCTTTTAAGAAGAAATGTATGTGGTGGTGTCCCCACTTCCTGCCACTGATCTCCTAAAAACCCTTGGCATTTCCTGGGTGATAGGAGTACCCTTGGTTACTCCTGAGCCCCTTGGATCGCAGCTGAGCTGGTGCTGACAGGGTGACTTAGGAGGAGGCAGTGGCACCCCACTCCAGTACTCTTGCCTAGAAACTCCCATGGACAGAGGAGCCTGGTAGGCTGCAGTCCATGGGGTTGTGAAGAGTCAGACACGACTGAAGCAACTTAGCAGCAGCAGCTGGGTAGCTTCGGAACGGAGTGAGTGGTCATCAGACCAATCAAGAAAACAGAGCTGGAATTTCCCTCCCCTCCCCCGACCTCTGGGGAGGAAAGAGGAGCTGGAGCTTAATCTCTGTAAATAGAGCTCCCGAGCAGTGAACACCTGGAGCTCCTGGGAGGGTGGGCCCCATGCACCTTCCGCATGACTTGCCTACACATGGCCCCCATCCGGCACCTCCTCACTTGTACCCTTTATAATAAAAGGATAAGTGGACTGTTCTAGAGTCTGTGAGCCATTCTGGTAAATTATGGAACCCAAGGAGGGGAGGTGGGGACCTCTGGATCAGAGCTGGTCATGCCGAGGGATGGCTGGCGCCTGACTGATTCTCGTTGGCATCCGAGGTGGGGGCGAGCTTGTGGGTCCAGGCCCTTAACCTGTAGGGCCTGACACCAGTTCTGGGTAGTGTCACAATGTGCCCGATCTCCTCTGATCTTGGAAGCCAAGCAGGGCCGGGCCCGGTTAGTGCTTGGATGGGAGAGTGTGCTGAATCTAAGGCACCACATGGAGGGCCGGGAGTTGGAACTTTTCCATCGGTTGTTGGTGTGGAGGAAACTCACACGTTTGGTGTCAGAACTGTTGTAGGTGGAGAATGTCTCAGTCAGTGATGACGAAGGGCCCGGAGCAGAAGGAGCCACAGACTCTGAAATCTGCACAGCAGGTTTGTGCGCCTTGTCTGACCCCCGGGTACTGTGAAACTCTCCCATCAGGGCCGCGGGCCTCACTTCCCTGTGCTTGGCAGCAGAGACTAACTGGCTACTGCTGGATGACTGGTCCGGCCACACCGCCCACCCCTGCTCCCACCAGTCCGGTGCCCTTGTCCACTCACAGGTCAGCTCATTGGAGGCAGCTAGCACATTTCCCTGCACCATACGTGTGACATCGAAGAGGGGCAGGGCGTGTGAGTAAGCTCAGGGTCACATGGGGTTCCTGGGGCAGCTTGAATTTTAGGTTTCAAGTACATTTTATATCTGTGTGTATTTCTTATTTAGTAGCGTCAGGTAGAATAAGGGATGTCTTCCTGTTAATCCCTTTACATCTTGACCGGTCCAGGGTTCCCCAGCACACATGGATCTGTCCTTCCCTCTCTGCTTGGGGATGGCATTTACGGCTGCATCTTATGTGACTCTCCGTTTTGTTCCTGCTAGTACAGGAGGGATGCTCTGTGCAGCAGAGAGAGGGTTCGGGCGTTGTTTACCTGTGTGCTCTGGGTCTGCATCCGATCCATCAATCTTGACACTCGTCTCATTCTCCAGGCTTTTAAAATTGGGCTGCTGTTGGGCAGTGGTACCCCGGGTGTGAGTTGTGCACTTAGGATGTGTGTGTGTGTGTGTGTGGTCATCCGCGCAGGCTCCAGCTGCACCGAGGTTTGTGGGGTGTATTCTAGCCAGGGATGCAGGCAGTGCTCAGGGAACATTTGTGCTCTCTGTGACCTGGGACCTTTGCCTCTTTGTGATGAGTTGACCCGGCATCTGGTCTTGAGAACTTCGTTGCGTGTGTCTCTGGGATGTTCACCAGGGGTCATGCTGCGTGCAAACGGCCGCTGTGAGCACTGCAGAGGCGCGTCCCTTTGGACCCTCGTCCAGTGGGCTGCCTGGCGTGACGGTCTGGCCGTGTCAGCCCAGCCTGGCGATGCTAACAGGCTGCACACTTTCCTGGGCTCCCTGGGGGCTAGCAGAGCTGTCCTTGGCTTCTCCGTGTGGTCAACCCTGCTTCTCCCCGCCTTCACAGACATCCATCCGCCATCCACACCCTGCCTGCCACACTTCACCTCTGCAGTCTCTCTGCAGTCCACTTTCTTGCCCTCCCCTAGCAGATCTGCCCAGTGGAAACAGAACGTGGACCTCGAGTCCTTTGAAATTCTCATGTAGCCACATAAAAAGCTGAAAGGGAGCAGGTGGAATGATTTTTCCCGAGACGTGAATACGTGGTGTCTAATCTAGCACGCCCACAGCCCTGTCCTGCAGATCCACACAGTCTGGGATTTACGGGGGGATGGTGGGTTCCATCCTGTTGGTCCCAAGCCTTTGGACTGTGGGGTGCTGTCCGCTCACAGCACATCTGGGTCGAACCCGCCTCATTTCAGCTGCCGTGGCCCGTGGCCTCTGCTGGACAGCTTTGATTTAATCCCAGCTGTCTTGACCCTCTGCCCGGAGCCTTGGCCTAGATGAGCACTGCCTCGCTGACTGCCTGCTTGGAATGGACTCCCGTGTGTGTTTGGAAGCCACGGAACGCTCTCAGGTCACTTGCTAGGGTCGGTGGTGGCCCAGAGTCCTCTCTGAGCACGACTGTGTGGTCGGTGGGCAGGCAGGCGCTGGGGGTGACTCTTCCGAGCACAGAGTGTGTTGTCTTCACCCTGCGATGGCTTCTGGGCTAATTGAGCCCTAAACAAAAAGGGCCTTCATCGTGGGCTTGTCTGCCCCTCCTCTGGGAGGCAGGGCGGGCTGGCCGTTTCTGAAATGTCACCCTCTGTCAGCGCTGCACAAAAGCCTCATGTCTGCGGCTCTGAGCTGATAGATGGCCTTTGTGCTGATTGAAAAACCCCAAGCTGGGCCTGGTGTGAATAGAGTTGGGGGGTAGGGGGCGGTGCTCACAGGGGCCAACCCAGGGTCAGCGGTGATGGGGCCTTCGTCAGGACCACCCGTCATGAGAGACAGGGCACCCCGTATCTGGACTGGACTCTGAGGGCTGGAGCATGGTGGGTGTGGAGCCCAGAGCTGGGCCTGGCCCCGGGACCCGCTGGGCACCCTCCCCGTGGGTCCTGTGCCCTGCCCGCCTTACCACTCCTGGCGTCTTTGTGAGAAACCAGCAATGATCATGTCACTGTCTTCTCACCAAGATGCCAGGGGCAGTAAGGAGGGCGGGCTGGTGACAGGGCTTCCCTGGTGGCTCAGACAGTAAAGAGCCTGCCTGCAATATGGGAGACTATGTTTGATGCCTGGGTTCAGAAGATCCCCTGGAGAAGGGAATGGCACCCCACTCCAGTATTCTTGCCTGGAGCATCCCATGGACAGAGGGCTGCAGTCCATGGGGTCACAAAAAGCTGGACACGACTAAGAGACTACCACGCACACAGTGACAGGCTGGAGACCTCGAAGGTGATGACGGGCACTCCTGGCACCACTGGATCCCATGGTTACATGTGCAGGGTGGTGAATTTTATGTTGTGTATGTTTTCACCAGAATTAAAAAAAAATCACGATGCCCTCTTTAAATATTTGTGTTAAAGCTTGACGTTTTTCAGTTCTTAGGGTGAAAGTTACCCTTCTAAAGAGTATTCCTGTCTACCTGCCTGTCGTACAAATCCTGCATCGTAGGCATCTGTTTCTGTTTAGATGTATAAATATGTATCTTAAAATTGTTCTCTTCTGATAGTCCACGTCTTAAAAGAATTAAAAGTTTTGTTATCACCTGTTGCAGTTGAAAGATACACAGTTTAATCACCTTGGAAAGAAACTCAGGAAGCAAAGTGATGGTGTCTTCAGCTTTTGTCCCGTTTCCAGGGTTTATTGGCCAGATTACGGCTTTTAGGTAAGGTAAGGGTGTGCTGCGGACCCAGATGAGTCTGCCCAGCGAGGCCTTCGGCAATGAGAGTGAAAAGTGTGAGTCGCTCAGTCGTGTCCGACTGTTTGTGACCCCGTGGACTGTAGCCCACTAGACTCCTCTGTCCAGGGAATTCCTCAGGCAGGAGTATTGGAGTGGGTTGCCATTTTCTCCTCCAGGGGATCTTCCCGACCCAGGGATCGAACCTGAGTCTCCTGCATTGCAGGCAGGTTCTTTACTGTCTGAGCCACCAGGGTGGAAGGAAAAAAAAAAAAAGTCAAGAGAGAATCTTGGAACTGGGCTGTGTGAGAGGTGCTTGCTCTGTTTCTGAGTGAGGGTAGGAGATGCTGTAGGTTTTCGGCTGTCATGATGGGGCCCTGCCATGGTGACGGTCAAGGACAGCTGCTACCCTCTGCCCTTACACCGTGACTTCCCAGCTCACACCACACTACTGCAGAGCTTGTTACATTGTCTGATGAGCGCGTGAGGTATGGAGTGGGGCTTTCTTACCAAGAAACTGAAGCTCAGAGAGATTGATGCTTTGAAATCGCACACTGGGGCCGGAGGTGCTGAGACTCCACCTTGTGTTTTGACCCTAAAGTAGGATGATTATCTGTGATGCTCAGTTTTTAAAGGACTGAGTGTGAAACTTTTGGAAATATGTGAATGGAAGCCATTTAAAAAGAAAACAAAACAACCCTAATGAGGTTACCGTGGATATCCTTCAGCCACAAGGACATCCTGGAGTATGACCACAGTTGGTGGCAAACCTTGAAACCTGTAAGAAAGCTGTGCAATGTGGTTGCTTGAAGAGTGAGCAGGAAGGTTTTACTGTTCTGTGTTTACCCTGGAAGATCTCAAAGGCCTTCAAGAAAAAACCTGAGGGGTTACAGCAGCCTTTCAGGAATGACAGCTGTTTGTGCATCCGGAGAAGATGGTATTGTTGTGGAGAGTGCCTGGGAGGGACGGGGGTGATGCTGGACGCAGGCTAGAGGAGTCAGGAGGTGACGGGGTGATGGTGACACAGGCTGGAGGAGTCAGGAGGTGACGAGGTGATGCTGGACACAGGCTGGAGGAGTCAGGAGGTGACGGGGTGATGCTGGACACAGGCTGGAGGAGTCAGGAGGTGACGGGGTGATGCTGGACACAGGCTGAGGAGTCAGGAGGTGATGGGGTGATGGTGACACAGGCTGAGGAGTCAGGAGGTGATGGGGTGATGCTGGACACAGGCTGGAGGAGTCAGGAGGTGACGGGGTGATGGTGACACAGGCTGGAGGAGTCAGGAGGTGACGAGGTGATGGTGACACAGGCTGGAGGAGTCAGGAGGTGACGGGGTGATGCTGGACACAGGCTGGAGGAGTCAGGAGGTGACGGGGTGATGCTGGACACAGGCTGAGGAGTCAGGAGGTGATGGGGTGATGCTGGACGCAGGCTGAGGAGTCAGGAGGTGACGGGGTGATGGTGACACAGGCTGAGGAGTCAGGAGGTGATGGGGTGATGGTGACACAGGCTGGGGAGTCAGGAGGTGATGAGGTGATGGTGACACAGGCTGAGGAGTCGGGAGGTGACGGGGTGATGGTGACACAGGCTGAGGAGTCGGGAGGTGACGGGGTGATGCTGGACACAGGCTGAGGAGTCAGGAGGTGACGGGGTGATGGTGACACAGGCTGAGGAGTCAGGAGGTGATGGGGTGATGCTGGACACAGGCTGAGGAGTCAGGAGGTGACGGGGTGATGCTGGACGCAGGCTGAGGAGTCAGGAGGTGACGGGGTGATGCTGAACGCAGGCTGAGGAGTCAGGAAGTGACGGGGTGATGCTGGACGCAGGCTGAGGAGTCAGGAGGTGATGGGGTGATGGTGACACAGGCTGAGGAGTTGGGAGGTGATGGGGTGATGCTGGGCACAGGCTGAGGAGTCAGGAGGTGACAGGGTGATGGTGACACAGGCTGAGGAGTCAGGAGGTGACGGAGTGATGCTGGACGCAGGCTGAGGAGTCAGGAGGTGATGGGGTGATGGTGACACAGGCTGAGGAGTCGGGAGGTGACGGGGTGATGCTGGACACAGGCTGGAGGAGTCAGGAGGTGACGGGGTGATGGTGACACAGGCTGAGGAGTCAGGAGGTGATGGGGTGATGGTGACACAGGCTGGGGAGTCAGGAGGTGATGAGGTGATGGTGACACAGGCTGAGGAGTCGGGAGGTGACGGGGTGATGGTGACACAGGCTGAGGAGTCGGGAGGTGACGGGGTGATGCTGGACACAGGCTGAGGAGTCAGGAGGTGACGGGGTGATGGTGACACAGGCTGAGGAGTCAGGAGGTGATGGGGTGATGCTGGACACAGGCTGAGGAGTCAGGAGGTGACGGGGTGATGCTGGACGCAGGCTGAGGAGTCAGGAGGTGACGGGGTGATGCTGAACACAGGCTGAGGAGTCAGGAAGTGACGGGGTGATGCTGGACGCAGGCTGAGGAGTCAGGAGGTGATGGGGTGATGGTGACACAGGCTGAGGAGTTGGGAGGTGATGGGGTGATGCTGGGCACAGGCTGAGGAGTCAGGAGGTGACAGGGTGATGGTGACACAGGCTGAGGAGTCAGGAGGTGACGGAGTGATGCTGGACGCAGGCTGAGGAGTCAGGAGGTGATGGGGTGATGGTGACACAGGCTGAGGAGTCGGGAGGTGACGGGGTGATGCTGGACACAGGCTGAGGAGTCGGGAGGTGACAGAGTGATGGTGACACAGGCTGGGGAGTCAGGAGGTGACAGGGTGATGGTGACACAGGCTGAGGAGTCAGGAGGTGACAGGGTGATGGTGACACAGGCTGAGGAGTCAGGAGGTGACAGGGTGATGCTGGACACAGGCTGAGGAGTCGGGAGGTGACGGGGTGATGGTGGATACAGGCTGGAGCAGTTAGGAGGTTATGGGGTGATGGTGGATACAGGCTGGAGGAGTCAGGAAGTGACAGGGTGATGGTGGACACAGGTTGCAGGAGTCAGGAAGTGATGAGGTGATTTTGGACACAGGCTGGAGGAGTCAGGTGACGGGGTGATGGTGGACGCAGGCTGAGGAGTCAGGAGGTGACAGGGTGATGGTGACACAGGCTGAGGAGTCAGGAGGTGACAGGGTGATGGTGACACAGGCTGAGGAGTCAGGAGGTGACAGGGTGATGCTGGACACAGGCTGAGGAGTCGGGAGGTGACGGGGTGATGGTGGATACAGGCTGGAGCAGTTAGGAGGTTATGGGGTGATGGTGGATACAGGCTGGAGGAGTCAGGAAGTGACAGGGTGACGGTGGACACAGGTTGCAGGAGTCAGGAAGTGATGAGGTGATTTTGGACACAGGCTGGAAGAGTCAGGTGACGGGGTGATGGTGGACACAGGTTGGAGGAGTCAGGAGGTGACGGAGTGATGCAGGCTGGAGGAGTCAGGAAGTCACAGGGTCATGCTGGACACAGGCTGTAGAAGTCAGGAGATGATGGGGTGATGGTAGACACAGGCTATAGTAGTCAGGAGATGATGGGATGATGCTGGACACAGGCTTGGAGGAGTCAGGAGGTGACGGGGTGATGCTGCATATGAGCTGGAGGAGTCAGGAGGTGATGCCAGCCCTGCCAAAGGAGAAGAGAGGTCTGATCCCAGATGTGGCTCTGGGGCTCCCTTTCGTGGTTTCAGAACCTTGGCCCCTGGTTGATCCTGACCTTGGGAAATCTGTGAGTTTGCTGCACTGGCAGTGCTGCTCCAGGTTTCAGTGTGACCATGTGTCATGGCCGTTTTGGGTGTCACACCACAAGTTTCAGTGCCCCAAGGCCAGGACACCCGCTCTGTCCCAGTATGCTGGCCAGGCCTGCGCTCTGGAGTCTGATCTTGACCCAGGCGTCCCCGACAGCCCATTGAGAACCACGCAGAGCCCCCTTAGAGGTGGCAGCAGCTCCTTGCTCGGACAGAACCCCCTGCTGCTGGGTCATGGCCTCGGTGCATAGTTATGTGGTCAGGTTTCAAGGGCAACCTCAAGATCAAAGGAACGCCCAGAGTTGGGCTTCTCACACTGAAGAGCAGGATCCCTTTAGAAGGATGTGCAAACATGTTTCTCAGCAGTGACTTGTATCAAAAGCATGGAACAGATGCCAAGGATTTTTGCTGCCAGAGTGATGGCCCGAGGGAGCCCAGAATCCGCCAGAACTCGGGCACCCGGGGACTAAGCCCGTCTGTCCATCACCGGGAACCAGAGTTTGGGGTTAGCACCCTTCCTCTCAGCCTCCCAGGAAAGCCAGCGTGCTGCGCCGGGTCCTGCGTTTCCTTTCTAACACTCAGACCCTTGCCAGCAGCTTCGGCGAGAATTTACAGAACTTTTTTGAGTGAAATGTGTTCCTGAAACTGGGGGAGAATGTCCCCTGTGTTTTAAAGTTGGAGTGGTTCCCTAGTAGACTGGCCATCCCCAGACCCCTGTACACATTTTCCAGGATAATCACTTCTCCCTGACCTGTAGAGGTGAAAGGCCAGCGCCAAGGTCCCGGCGCAGCTTGGAGGCGGCCGAGGTTGGGCAGGCCACCCCCACGTGGCCATCACTGTTGGAGGACCACGGCCACGGGCGTGTTCCCAAAGGAGGCTGTGTGGGCCCAGGGGGCTCTCTCGGGTCAGTAGTGGTCTGCCGGGAAGAGGACACGCTTGGGCCTCTGGAAGGAGGGTCCCAGCTGTCTTGCGGAGGCTGGAGGCCATACGGAGGCTTGGAGGAGACCCTTAACACAAAGATCTCACAGAAGTGAGTCCATTTTTACTAAATATATTTCTTTCCTGTCTAAAAACTCAAAAGTCAACAGGTACACTGCGATCCGTTACACACCACGTTCTCACCCACTGGTATCCACCGCCATCTTAATTTCTTCGGGGGTGGTCAGCTCCTTGTTTCCTGAAGACACCCCAAATAAAGCTGACCTGGTCACTTCTGTTTAGTCGGAGAAGTTCTTGAGATGGCGGGGCGGTGGTGAAAAGCCGTAGCCACATGCTGCCAGGGTTTGTGCCAACCAGAACTAAATGGAGGAACCACTTAACCGCTAAGGTTACGGATCGCAGCGGGCACTGCCGGGCACGTCGAGACGGGTTCTGACTACAGATTAGATGTGGGTGGGGGCAAGGGGAGGTGGGCTTATCAGCTAGTCGGGTGCAGGTCGGGGAAGCGAGGCAGAAAAGTGACACCTCCTGTTTAAACAGTAGGTGTGAGGATGTTAGGCGACTGGGCTCAGTATGACTCAGTGCTGTGGCGTGGGAGCACTTGTGTGTGTATACACACACACACACACACCCCTGCATGCACAAGTTGGGGGCTGGGCCCTCAGGTGGCCTGCTTGCCTGCAGGGCGTGTAATCTGGGAGAAGTAGGAGCCACTGATCCACCCCTGGCCGACCACCCAGGCTGACCTCTGCCAACTCCCTTCGCAAGGGTGTTCTGGATGCCGTGGGAGCCACTGGGTTCTGGGCGGTGGCCTGGGGAAGGTGCTCACGTGGCAGCTTTCTTGTGCACGTTTCACTGGAGTGCAGTTCAGCTTGAAGAATTTCCACAAGGAGAATTCGTGTGTCACTGGCAGCCCCGTCAAGACACAGAAAATGACCGAGGTGGCAGTTTTCAGTCCTCTGCAAACAGACACTCTCTCTGACTCTGTGGTTAGTTCATTCTTGTGCCAGTTAGTGAGGAACCACTCCCTAAGTCCTTATTTGAATGGATGAGTCAGTGCCTAGAGTTGAATAATTTTTGAAACTGTTTGTAGGGAGGTCTTACCCAAATATAAACATGGCCGTAATAATAGAACCCATTGTATTGATATGTCACTGATTAATTACACAAACACCTCTTATCTCATTACGTGAAGAGCTTTCTCCCTAGGGATCAGCAAGTGGAAACATGGGAAGGAGTCCCAATCAAAGCAGAAGCGAGTGCAGACGGAGATCCAGGCAGCTGGAGAGTTAGAGGAAATTAGAGACGGCACTTGTCTTTGATTTCTGCATCTTTCTGATGACGATTGGAGGTGTGCCTTGACTTCCAAGCTCACCAGGGGCCTTATTTTCCTTGAAGGACTAGCAGGACGGGGTTTCCTTTGTGGCACAGGGATCTCTTGTATTGGAAGGATGCTCAGGGCAGGGGTGGTCGTGAATGGAGCCGCCTCCGTGGAGGTGGGGACCCAGTGGGAAGCCCTAGGTCCTGTGGCTCCCGTATAGCTTCCCAGGAGCTGAAGTCCAGTCCTTTGCTGAGTGTAAGGAACTTGATCACTTCACCTGGAGGATTTTGTTCAAGCCCCTGCTAAATGAAAATTGTCATGGGGGAGGGTAGTTCTCAGAGTTTATTATGGATCAGGTATCTTAGAATGCAGGGAAAGCTGTGGTTCTTTCTCCTTCTAGCAGCCTTCCACGATCACCCCCCAGGGTCCCTCCCCTCATTTCCACCCCCCACCCTGGTGCTTGTCCTCGGTGCTGAGATGGGCAGACTTCTTTAGAACCCACGACTCACCGTGACTGCCTGCACGCCAGGTGAGGTCTGGCCTCTGATGATGTTTTAACTCCTCCACAGTGAAATCCTGATTTAGGATAGTAATTGGCTTTTAGGAGAGCTATTAACAGGTCTCCAGAGACGAGTCATTAAGAAGTTACACTCTATCCGTTCAAATGCCTCAATACCTTTTTGGGAAAATTTCTAGATTTCCTGAAATTCACAGAGGGATGCACATTGTTCTTTCTATTCCTTTTACATCTTTTTTTTTTTAAACTTGGGGATTATTAGTGTAAATTACAGATCAAGAATGCCAGAAATGTCATGACTTAACTAAAATTTATCCCGGGGCTCAGTGATTATAGCTGGCCTCCCTTTATAGGTTGTGTGGGGGATTGTTGTTACTGATGGGACTCTTTCAAGACTCTTCCAGCACAGGCGGGTCCCACGTGGCTTGTTCACCGAGCTTATTTCAGAATTTTAACTAGCCCCTGAGGTTAGCCGCAGTTTGGGTTTCCTGCTTTCCTGCACGCTTGGGGCTTACTTGTTTGTCTCCGTACTGAAATACAACTACGCTTCCTTTACCTGGACTGTGTCTGCATCAGTCAGTCAGGACTTGTGTAACGAACGTGCCTCACGCAGCGGGGCTGAGGCACCAAACATTTCTTTCTCGCACTTCTGGAGGCCGGAAGTCCAAGGGCTGGGCACCAGCGGATTTGGTTCCCTGTGGGTCAGTGCTTCCTTCCTAGATGGCTGTCTTCTCACCGTGTCCTTCTGTGGCAGAGGGGCCAGGGAGCTCTCTGGAGCCCCTTTTATAAAGGCATTAATCTGTTTCATGCCTGCCTGCTGATGCAGGAGACCCGGGTTCGATCCCTGGGTTGGGAAGATCCCCTGGAGGAGGAAATGGCATCCCACTCCAGTATTCTTGTCTGGAGAATCCCATGGACAGAAGAGCCTGGCGGACTTCAGTCCACAGGGTCTCAAAGAGTCAGACACTGAGCCACTAACACTTCCACTGAATCCCTTTTATGAGGGCTCCACCCTCATGACCTAATGACCTCCCAAACATCCTACCTCCTAATATCATCACCTTGGGGGTTAGGTTTCAACACATGAATTGGGGGGGGCGGCGTGGGCACAGGCATTCAGTCTAGAAGAATCTCTCTGCCACATTTTCCAAGCTCTCCTTTCCCCAGGAATTCTGCAGATGCCCTTCCCTGGTCCCTCCTGGATCCAGCCCTCATTAAAGGATGCTGTTCACCCTTAGGCTTTGAGAGATGCCTTTCTTCCAGCGTCTGATGTGAATTTTCACCCCAGCTGAACCCTTCGAATGTCGCTCCTGGCTCTTCATGGTGATGAGGGCCTTACCATGTTCCCTTTGGGATGGCGGCTTTGGAGTGAAGATGATCTAGAGGAAGTGATGGGCAGCTCGGCGTTCTTGTCATCACCTGTTGCCAGGAGGGAGAAGGCGGGCTCAAGTGGGATGATCTGGGTGAAGGGACACGGAATTCCAGAGTCCAGAGGAAGGAAGAGGTGAGATCCTGTAAGAGAAGATTTGAAAAGGGTTAGAAAGTTTTCTTTTGCTGTCAGCATCTATCCCGATTTTTACTCAATGGGAACTTCTTTATGGTTTGGATTTTTAAAACTAGTTCCATTTTTTTTTTTTTAATCATGCAAACATAAATAGAAAGCAACCGTAATTTCTCCCACAAAGATGAATGTTATTAACCCCTCGGTGCACGTCCTCCCTGCTCTTGTGAATGCTGCATCTCCCAGGGCTGTGGGTGTGCGCATAATCTAGTGGTGGGCAAGGAGGCTGAACTCCCTGTGTCCGGGTGTGTGTGTGAGGATTGGTATGAGGCTGGTGGTGGATAAACACGAGTGATGAGCTGGGAGAAAAGTGTCGGAGAAGCTGAGCCCGGCCACGATTAGAAAAGGCTCTTAGAAGGACCTTATTTGTTATTTTGGGATAAGATGCAAAGAAAGGGTCATGCCCTCTATGCAGGGCTGCTGATGGATGGGGTCATGGCAGAGTGCTCCCCTCCCCGCTACAGCCTCCTTTCTCACGGGGAGATGATCCTGGGACAGGGACCAAGCAGAGGTGGGCTTCTCCGAAGGTCTTGACCAGCATAGCCCACAATTGCACCCTCAGCTGCAGCCGCTCCATCAGATCCAAATGAAAAGATCAGAGACATTTTTTAAAAAGTCCGCGCACATGATAGGAATGAACTGACTCGATGCAAAGGACTTGAGCAGGAAATAACGTGACGTCTTGGTTGTAGCTCAGTTGGTAAAGAATTCACCTGCGATGCAGGAGACCCCAATTCGATTCCTGGGTCGGGAAGATCCGCTGGAGGAGCGATAGGCTACCCATTCCAGAATTCTTGGGCTTCCCTTGTGGCTCAGCTGGTAGAGAATTTGCTTGCAGTGCGGGAGACCTGGATTTGATTCCAGGGTTGGGAAGATCTCTTGGAGAAGGGAAAGGCTACTCACTCCAGTATTCTGGCCTGGAGAATTCCATGGACTGTATAGTCCATGGGGTCGCAAAGAGTTGGACACGACTGAGCGACGGTCACTTGGTCTCGGATCTAGAACCCCTGACCGCAGTCCTTGGTGGAATGTGTCCTGAAGGCCGATGGGCTTGGGTTCAGAGAGTCAGCCATGCTTTTTCTCAGTGACACGTCTATCCCCAGGGAATCAGCGTGTTCTGTGTGCTGTGTGTTTCCCTCAAGTCTGAGATGGAGTGATTGGAAACGGCTCTGATTCTGAGGGGTGCAGGCCCGGGAGGTTGGGGAGCTGTGTCTAGGGGGCTCAGTGAGGTGGCCAGGAGCTGTGCCTGTCCCCTCACCCCAGATGGTGCTTGTCCCCCAGAGCTCACACCACCGGGATGTGGGCTTTGCTAACGGGCACCATGCTCTTGAGCCAGGAGACGTGCCATGGCTTATAGAAGGAACCTGGCGCTGATGGAGTGGGGGGACCTTTCCTTTGCACAAGATGGTGTCTTCCAGTGTTTTTTGTTTTTTTTTTTGGGGGGGGGTGGTTGGGCTCCAGAAGAGACTGGTTCCAGAGTGGCAGTTTTGAAACTAGGACCCCAGGAGGGGACTTGTGGCTGGTGGTCAGACTTCCAGACGGTGCTCTGGGAGTGACTCCGGCCCCCCTTGCTGTGGGTGTGATTCCAAGCAGGGCTCCTTGTTCACAGGTGGGGCATGCCTCGGAAGGACTTGGCATCACGTAAATGGTTGCAGAGTTGAGACAGGGGGAAACCAGAGCTTCCGTTGTGCCCTGTGCTACTGTGAGCTACTCATGGAACGTGGAATTTGGCTGAGGGTAGTGGCTGGAAATCCATGCCCTCTCAGGGCTGAAGCTACCGGGGGAGGGGGACGCTGTTCTCCTGGGGAAGGGAGGACCAACTGGGAAACAGAATGTGAGACGGATGCAGCTTCTCCTTGCAAGCCGCCCCACGAATATTGGGATCCCAGGAATGCACATTTTGACTCCATAGAAGGAGAGATGTCTGAGCGCTCCAGTCAGTGATGATCAGATGAGGGGCCCTGGGACTCCTGGAGGGGGGCCTCCAGGGCTGGCTGAACTCCTCGAACAAGCCTGAGGTGACACCCCATCCTGCTAAGGCCTTTGCTCACCTGGCCCGGAGTGAGATGATGGCGGACGATGCGGTCCAGGTTGTGGGTCTGTGGCTCTGTGATGGTTATTGATATCCGCCACCCTGAGATGGCAGGGTGCATCAGAATTACCTGTGGTTTTGAGATTTTCAAAAAATGTTTTCATGTAATAGAAGATTGTACCACCGCTCTGAAAGGAAACGGGTGTACCAATAACTGCATTAATTTATATCATGACTTTTGTTGTTCAGTTGCTCAGTTGTGTCTGACTCTTTGCCACCCCATGGACTGCAGCACGCTAGGCTTCCTTGTCCTTCACCATCTCTTGGAGTTTGCTCAAACTCATGTCCTTCGAGTCTGTGATGCCATCCAACCATCTCATTCTCTGTCGTCCCCTTCTCCGCACGCCTTCGATCTTTCTGTGCATCAGGGTCTTTTCTAATGAGTTGGCTCTTCACATCAGGCGCCCAGGTATTGGAGCTTTAGCTTTAGCATCAGTCCTTCCGATGAATATTCAGGGTTATTTCCTTTAGGATTGACTGGTTGGATTTCCATCATAACTATGTGTCATGTTAATTAAAATTTTATTTTAATTGTAGGTTTGCATGTAATAAAATATTTCTAAGTGGTATAAAGGAAGTGAAGAGTGAGATACTTAAACGGAAACCTGGTGTGTTTTTAGCCTCATATGAGCTCTTAGTGTCTGAGCTCACTCAAGACAGAAGAGGACTTACGTAGTCTTTAAGATGCTGCCCCCTTCTGGTGATTAAACATATTCTAATACTGCCTGTTCTTAGTTGCAAAATTGCATTTTGATTTTTTTTCTATTTAAATACTATTTTTATTATTAAACCTGGAAAAGAAAACTGGCATCAGAAGTGGTCGCTTCTGTCCCTCTCTCTCTGTCATAAACACAGGAATAGCTCTGTGATCTCTCTTTCGTTCTGGCTTTTATCATGATTGTGTGGTCCTGACCAGTTTTCTTCCTTTACGTGGAGCATGTCTGTGTGCTGGGAACTACGATCGGCCTTCCATGAGCAATATTGTTATTTTAAAGGATTGGGAATGTGGTGTGTACTTTTCTAAGTTTAAAAAAAATGATCTCAACACAGTTACAGACACACTGAAATAGTTTTTAAAGAAGTTTAATCTTAGCCTATTGAGAGGCAGTGGCTGGCATCAGGACCCCTGGATGGGCCTTGATGAGGTGAAAGAGGGCTGGAGATGGGCCAGGTGAGTGGGTTGTGGAGCAAGGAGGAGTCTATTTCAGGCCTGAAGAACTCGCTCAGATTTCCCCGGAGCCTTGAATAAGTGCCCCAGGCGAGGAGTGAAAAGTTCAGCCCAGCACCCAGGGGAAGTGGTGAAAACTAAGGACGTGTTGGGGAACCAGCGAGTATGGTGGTGGTTGTTCAGTCACTAAGTCACGACTTCCTCTTTGTGACCCCATGGACTGCAGCAAGCCAGGCCTCCTCCCTGGCCTTCATTATCTTCTGGAGTTTGCTCAAACTCGTGACCATTGAGTCAGTGATGTTATCTAACCATCTCATCCTCTGCAGTCCCCTTTTCCTCCCACCTTCAATCTTTCCCAGCATCAGGGACTTTTCCAATGAGTTGGCTCTTCCCATCAGATGGCCAAAGTATTGGAGCTCCAGCATCAGTCCTTCGAATGAATATTCAGGGTTGATATTGGCTGGTTTGATCTCCTTGCAATCTAAGGGCCTCTCAAGAGTCTTTTCCAGCATGGTTACGACGCCTTACAAACAACTGCTGGGCTCATCACTAATTCCCAGAGCTGACCCTGACTTAGAAAAGCAGATTTCCTATAGAAGCATGCCCTCTGGACTACCGGAAATGCTGATAGCAACCCTGGGCCCCCCAAATCCAGACTACACACTGAAACATAGTCTCAGAACATCCAATTCACTGAAGTCTCAAATCCACCTTCCTCTTACACACCATTCCACTATTGTCTGGGTTTGTCTGCTCATGTGGTTTCAAATTTTTTTAATGAAGTACAGTGCCTTAAATTATGCTGTTATTTATAACCAGGGGGAGCAGGGCTATATAGATTTTCCAGTGTCCATTATGGAAACATTTAAGCCTGGACTTTTCTGGGACTCATTTTCAAGCAACCACCGGTAGATGGAGGGAGTGAGACATGTAAACAGAGGGGAGTGACCGCCCTGCCACTTCCTGTTGGTGTAAATCCACTGCTAAACCGAGCTCACACCGAGCTCACTAATAAGATTCCCTGCAGATACAGCTGAGATACTTATCATCGATGATTTACATGAAATGAACAAAGGCTAGCTGTTGACAGCCCCGAGAAGTGGCGAAGTCTATTTTAGAACCTCTCTGTCTTTGGAAATTAAGGAAAAAACCGCGTGCATTCATTTGCCTTGGAGCCCTTTAAGAATAAATCAGCATAAACTAGGACGGATTATTAAAATATTAAAGAGAACCACAAAGTCAAAACGTTTTCTCTTCAGAGGGAAGCAAGGGCATGCTGCTTTACGAGCGTCGTGCACGGGGGTGTCAGGCGTTGCTCATGCCGAGGAGGCTGTGTTCTTGGATGCGGTTGTGTAAACACAGGGATTGCCCAGATCGCCTGCAGGGAGAGCAGAGATGTTCAGTGGAACTCACCCAGGAGCACCACCTCTTCTCGCATCTCAGGAGCACCTCTGCTGGTCTGGAGGGCGCAGGTGGGGCCCGGGAGACCCTGAGGTTCTTGGCCTTCGGGGTGCTGGGTGTTGTGTGGCTGTTTTTGATGAGATTGTGCGCGTAGATACTGATTGTTAAATCAGTTTTTAAAATCAACAGAATTGTAGATCTCCAGGGAATCAACTCTAAGCCTTCTTTCCTCTTCCACTCCAACCCTTGAGACCAGAAAACTAATGTTTCCCGGAACTTCCTTGGTTTTCCAGTGGTTAAGAATCTGCCTGCCAGTGCAGGGGTCATGAGTTCGATGCCTGGTCCGGGAAGATTCCACATGGCACAGGGCGCCTAAGTCCGTGTGCCACAACTACTGAGCCCGGGCACTCTAGATCTGGCACTCTGCAGCAAGGGAAGCCACCGAAACGAGAAGCCTGCAACAGAGGCCCCTGCTCGCCTCAACTAGAGACAGTCCGTGCCCAGCAGTGAAGACCCCGCATGGCCAAAAGTAAAAAGAAAACTAACGTTTCCTAAGGCCAGTGCTGGGGACAGAATTGCCTCGCCCCCTAGATGTGGAAGCCCTCGTCCCCACTGTGCTGCTACTTGGAGAGGCTGAGATTTGTTTCCTTATAAGAGGAGACCCCAGGGCCGCACCTCGACCACCCAGCAGGCACGTGCTGGTTTGCAGCTGTTCCCTCTTTCTTTCTGGTTATTGTGTCTCCTGGAACCAGAGCCCCAAGCCCCAGAACACCCTGGAGTAGGGCCTCAGCTCAAAATCATGCTCGACAGCAAAGGGAGTACTGCTGGGCTCTGCAGCCTGTAGCTGGTTCGTTTATGGTCACTTAATGCACACAAAGCTAGCTTTTGCCTTCTTGTACTCGTCGCTCTTGGACAATCCAATTATAAGTTCAAAAGTACTAAGTCAAATGCAGTGACAGGAGAGGGAACCACTTGATGTCTCAGATGGAGGGCCTTGTTTTGTGTGAACATTCGGTGTTATTTTTTTATTGACATGTAGTTGATGCCTTAGTTCCAGGCACGCGGCTGCTGCTGAGTTGCTTGTCGTGTCCGACCCTTTGCCACCCCATGGACTGTAGCCTCCCAGGCTTCTCTGTCCATGGAGTTCTCCAGAAAGGAGTATTGGAGTGGGTTGCCACGCCCTCCTCCAGGGGATCTGCTCAACCCAGGGACTGAATCCAGGTCTCCTGCTTCGCCGGCAGGTTCTTTATCCCTCAGCCACCAGGGAAGCCTGGTTTCAGGTAGACAGCATTAGACAGCACTGAAAGTCAGCATACAGATTATGCTCCTTTAAAGTTGCCGATAGTACAAAATAACGGCTGCATTTCCCTGTGCTGCATAATATGATCTTGTAGCTTATTTGTTTTATTATCGATACCTAGCCGTCTGTCCCTCTTAATCTCCACCCCCGTCCTGGCCCCTCCCCCACGTAACCACTGGTTTGTCCCTGTGCTTGTGATTCTGTTGTTGATGGGCTGCTATTCCTGTAACTACCCCCCACCCCCGGTGTGACTGTTGCAGTCAGTGAGGTGGCCCGCGGTCTGTGCGTGTGCTGTCCACCCCTCCTTGGGTTGAGGGACATCCTAGCTCCCCAGCTACTTCCGTTGGACTCATGGCAAAGTCGTTGGTTTTTCACAATAATCCTTAAATACTTGAACCAAAACGCGTAACCGCTGCAGGTTGCTGAGACCAAGCCTGCTGACAACCTTTTGGGAACCCTGTCCCATTGCTGCCCAGTATTGATCAGCCTTCACTTTCTGAGACATCACAGAAGCGTCCTGTTTAAAAAGTAAGTTAGAGGAAACGTGTATTTGCAGTCAGAGGCCTTGCATTTGAACACGTAGTACATTACGCAGGAGGGGTTCTGACTAATGACATCAGAAGCCCAGGCAGATGGTGGGGGCCTTGGGAGGGTGTCACCATGGCAGGCAGGCAGGCGTGAGAAGTCGGAGCCCCCCGCCTCTTGTCAGGGAGCAGAGAGCTCTGGAACTCTGTGGTGCCCAAGGCAGGCAGGTCTGCTGGTCCAGGGAGGGTGGGACAGACTCATCAGAGGACCCTCCGTCCCCAGGCAGAGAGGAGGGTTTGGTGTTTCTCATTTACGTGCAGGGAGGTGAGAGTCAGGCCCCCATCCGTTCTTACTTGCTGTGAACAGCGAAGTCGTGGGCTTCCCAGGTGGTGCTGGTGGTAAAGAACCCACCTGCCGATGCAGGAGATGCAAGAGACGTGGGTTCCATCCCTGGTGTGGGGAAGATCCTCTGGAGGAGGAAACGGCAGCCCACTCCAGTGTTCTTCCCTGGAGCGTCCCGTGAACGGAGGAGCCTGGAGGGCTACAGTCCATGGGGCACACCCGCTGAAGCAGTAGGTTTATGTCGAAAGTGTGTGAAGCCACTTCCGTGGTGGTCCAGTGGTTAAGAACCTACCTTCCGATGCAGGGAGCTCGACTTCCATCCCTGTTCAGGGAACTGAGATCTCACATGCCAGGGGACTGCTCAGCCCGTGGGCCACAACTCCTGAGCCTGTGCTCTCGAGCCCAGGACCACAGCTGGAGAGAAGCCCGCATGCCGCCAGTGCGACCCTTGTTGTTTTTGTTGGGTCACCAAGTTGTGTCTGACTCTCTGCGACCCCATGAACTGTAGCCCCCCAGGCTCCTCTGTCCATGGGATTCTCCAGGCAAGGATATTGGAGTGGGTTGCCAGGCCCTCCTCCAGGGGATCTTCCTGACCCAGGGATTGAACCCTCGTCTCCTGCCTTGGCAGGAGGGTTCTTCACCACTGAGCCACCGCATAGGATGTCACCAAACGAGTACTATGTAGGCCCCCCCCCAAAATAAAAAAGACTGAAAAAGCAAAGTTTGGCTCCCTGATGTAAGCATTCGGGGCTGTGGAGGGGCTCAGCTGCCTGGAACTGGCCGGTGCAGCCAGCAGCTTCCTCCCGTGGACCGGCCTCCTGGAGCTGCACACAGATGGGCCCATTGTTCTCCCCACAGCAGGTGAACTGTGTGTCCCCAGGCCTTTGGATGCTGGGCTGAATCACTTTGAAATGCTTCCTCTGTTTTTTCCTCCTGGAGGACTGACCTGAAGCCAAGATAGAAACTTCTAGAAGAGGGCATCCCAGCGTACCACAGCTGGCCCCTTCCTCGGGGCCGAGAGAGCCCGTGCAGGTGTGTCTTTTTTTAGCCGCTGGGGGTGTGGGAGCTGGAGGGAGTTAGCCTGTGTGCGGGGGGCATGTCTGTTTTCTGCCTTCCTGCCCTGGTTTTGCCCAGGAGGAATCAGATGACCGAGAAGAGGGTAGGGCTGGGGACCAGGAGGCTGGGAAGATGGTCTCTGCCTGTTGTCCTGGTGCCCAGTATAGGGGGGCGGGCGGGGCCTGGAAGTGGACCTTGCAGGGTGAACTGTAGAGGGCCTTGGGGATGTTTGCTGTAATTAATCAGCCAGACACGAAGGGTGTTAATTGGTGATGGCTTTTTCCCATGTGTTAGAAATGACTACAAAGTCGTGTGAGGCTTTAGTCCGTGGCTACAAAAAGGAAAAGAAAAAAAAAAAATCCCCACCAAGTCAGGGTCTGTATAAAGAAGTTGGTCATGGTCACTCAGCTTTGGAAAACTGCACACGATGTCAGGGCTCTGGCCACGCTCCAGTGCCTACAGAACCTTCCAGAAATGGCTTTAAGACCCCCCCCCACCCCCCTTCTCCAGCCCTGAAACAGAAACCTGCAAAAACCCCAGTCTGATTAACAAAGGGGCAAAGCACTTGAAGAGACTGTTTCAAAGAAGACATACAAATGGCCAACAGGTCCATGAAAAGATGCTCAGCATCGTTAATCACTAGAGAAGCTACAATGAGATAGCATCCCCACCTGTTAGAATGGCTTTTATCAAACTGACAGGAGACAAGTGTTGGTGAGGATGGGGAGGAAAGGGAAGTCTCGTGCCCTGTGCTGGGGTGCAAATTGCTGCAGTCGTTATGGAAAACTGTATGGAGATGCCTCCGAACCACCATGTGACCTGACAGTCCCATTTCTGGGCATATGTCCAGAGGAAATGAGAACAATATATGGAAGAGAGAGCCTCACCCCCACTCTTATAGCAGCGCCATTCACAACAGCCAGGACACGGAAGCTGTATGTGCCAACGGATGGATGCATGGATAACAAAAATGTGTGTACACAGTGGATTATTATTCAGCCATAAACAAGAAGGAAATCCCGCCTTTTGTGATAACATGGGTGAAACTTGAGGGCATTGTGCTAATTGAACTAAATCAAATACTCTACAATTTCACTCATATGTGAACTCAGAAAAGTCCATGTGGAAAAAAGGCCTTGGAAACAGAGAACAGATTGGTGAGTTGTAACGGGTGCAACGGGGGGATGTCAGTGAAAGGGATCAGACTGTGAGATTCTAGTTGAGGAAGTTCCGAGATCTAACGTGTAGAGCTGACCTAACAGTGCTGTGCGTGTGTGCTCAGTCGCTCACTCGTGTCCGACTCGTTTGCAACCACATGGACTGCTGCCCACCAGGCTCCTCTGTCCGTAGGATTCTCCAGGCAAGAATGCTGGAGTGGGTTGCCATTCCCTTCTCTAGGGGGTCTTCTCGACCCAGGGATAGAACCCAGTGTCCTACGTCTCCTGCATTGCAGGAGGGCTTTGTTTAGTTTTTAACCAGTGGGACGCCTTAACAGTACTGGGTTATGTGCTTGAAAGCTGTTAAGAGAGTGGATGTTACATGTTCCTACCAAAAAAGGTAATTTATGTGATGAGGTGACGGTGTTAACTCACCTACTGTGATAATTGTTTTACAGTATGTACGTGTGTCAAATCATCATACTGTCAGCTCTGAACTTACATGTGTTATTTGTCAATTACATCTCAGTTCAGTTCAGTTCAGTCACTCAGCTGTGTCCCACTCCTTGTGACCCCATGGACTGCAGCACGCCAGGCCTCCATGTCCACCGCCAACTCCCGGAGTTTACCTAAAGTCATGTCCATTGAGTCGGTGATGCCATCCAACCATCTCATCCTCTGTCATCCCCTTCTCCTCCTGCCCTCAATCTTTCCCAGCAGCAGGGTCTTTTCCAATGACTCACATCTCAAGGCAGGAAGAAAGAGAAAGTCGGGGACCACCTGTGGGCATCGGGCCCGCGGGGCCCTTGTGGACCTGCCTCGTTCCCCTTGACCACCCGCTGGCTTGGCTCAGACCGACGACCGGTTTTCTTCTCAAGTGAGATTGGTCTGCTCCGCTCTCTAGGACCTTCCGGGGAGGGGGCATCCACTCTGTGGCTGGCTAGGCCCCTGTACTCAGGCCTGCTTTACCGGAGGCCGGGATGGTGAGTGGGGAGACCTTCCCGGTGAGCGAGGGCAGTGCCTGGACGCTGGGCACAGAGGCACAAGGGGCCACGATGGGCTGCGACTGTGAAGAGAGTTGCTCTGTGTGGCTGAGTCAGGCCAGTCCCTGTTTCCAGCGGAGGTTTGGAAACAGGCCATTGCTTCCAGACTCTCAGGACCATCAGGCACAGATAGCAGCCACAGTAAACCTCAGGTTGCCGACTTTCAGAGGCATATGAACAGTCTTCGGGGAGCCCCCCTACCCCGCCCCTCCCACCCCCCGACCTTGGAGTCATTCAGTTATTTATCCGGCAAGTCAAGGTTCAAGCCCTCGGTCTCACATCAGAAAGCCACGAGAATGGAAATATCCTGTAACTCACTTGGCAGCAAAGCCAGGCCCGATGACCTCACACGAGGCGACGCGGGCCTGGCTTTACCCCCTTGTTGTGGATACTGACGCCTCCCGGCGCCTGCCTCTGGGCTGCTCCTAAGGGTGGGGTGGGCGGTGCGTGAGCTCCCTCGCCTCATCTGAAGCACCCTCCCCACCGCCCTCCCCGCCCTGGCCTGCCTGTCCTGCCCGCAGCCTGGCCATCTCAGCTGGCGGTCATTGCATTTCCCGTGGGTTGTTCAGACCCTAAACCCGGGATCATCCACCATGCCTCCTCTCTTTTGCTCACTCCCCACTTCCAGTCAAGCTGGCACCCCCCGCCTCTCTGCACCCTGGGCACAGGAAGAGTCCTGCCGCGCCCCACCCCCCTCCCCCCGCCATCACTCCAGGGCTGTCACAGTGCCCATGGGCCAGTCCCTTTGCTCCCACCCGTCCCACCGGGAGACCGTCCTCAGGAGCTTCTCTGTGACTCTTGGAATCCAGGTCGGTCGTGGTACTGCAGAGTGTGCGGTTACCACGGCCTCTGTGTGCTCGGACAAACTCCAAAGGCCCTACCAAGTGCCAGGAGCCAGTGCGCCCTGCGCCTGCCTGTGTTTTTTAACGCATTCATTTTTGGCTGCGCCGGTCCTTCGTTGCTGCCTGTGTGGGCTTTCTCTACTTGCAGCAGGTGGGGGCTTCTCTCCGGTTGTGGCGCGTGGGCTTCTTGTTGCAGCGGCTTCTCTTGTTGCAGAAAAGGGCTTTGGTAGTTGTGGCCCGTGGACTTGGCGGCTCCTCAGCCCGTGGGATCTTCCCAGACCAGGGATCAAACCCGTGTCCCCTGCATTGGCAGGTGGCTGCTTAACCCCTGGACCACCAGGGGAGTCCCCTGCGCCTGCTCTTGAGCTCTGAGGATGGTTCTTGTGGTTACAGAGTGCTTCGGGGCAGGGGTGGGGGAGGAAGAATCAAAAGGAAAATATTTTGGGACCCGTAGAAGTCCAGTGAAATTCACATCTCTGCGTCCGAGTGAGTCACAGGCACGTCATTTGCTTACATACTTTCCGTGACCGAGCTTAGACAATGTGGCAGAGTCGGAGACCTCCATGACATCCTAGATGGTCTCTTGGCCCGGAAAACCTAAACTGTTTACTCTCTGCTGCCTGGCGGGAGAGGGTTACCAGCCCTGCAGCGGCTGCCTCCGCCCCGGCCAGCCTGTGTCTCCTCCCACGTGCAGACCTCAAGACTGTGGCTCTGGCTGT